>NW_028249137.1:0-735840 GCF_964263255.1 Lissotriton vulgaris
GAACTTTTATTCTGGGTGGATTGTAATGCAAAGACTAATACAAGGCTACCCCCGATGAGAGGTAGACTCCCCAGTGCACTGCTTGAAAATGACACAGAGGTCTAAAGATTTGAAGCACACTTCATATGTAAGTTCAATCCACAAGGTTCAATGATTCTTCATCTTTTAATGCATATACATTATGCTCCATGTGTAAGTCATCATGATCCAGACATTGGTAATATATATCATCAACAAAATTATAATCCGATATTCAATGATCCCAATGCATTTCGGGCTGAAATGTAGCCCTTCCTTTAGGGGATAGCTCTACAAACAAAGGAAATACCATCATCAGGTCTAGTTCAAGCGTCAAATGAGAATTACTAAATGTATAGAAATACTAGGTTATCAAAGCGTATAAGAAACAAGCATAAAGTAAACCACAAGGTGTAGTTGCATAAAAGAACCAGACTTCCCAAAGTGCGTGCACCAGGTAAGACAGAAAGGAAAACAATCCACGTGCAAAAGTTACTGTACGAGTAATACACTTGTGGCAATGGTGTAACAACGCGGTAAGAAACCGCCAAGACCCCAGACTTCCAGCTTGCGGTAAGATCAAATGCGTGTACGGGGACTGTTTTCAATCATGCTGGGTGTACATGTACCGTCCTCTTCTTTGAACCGCGCGCTATATAGCACTGGGGTGTACCTTTGCTCCGTTCAATTTCCACTGTAACGGGATCTTTTACACGTTCCGTACACGCATTTGATCTTACCGCAAGCTGGAAGTCTGGGGTCTTGGCGGTTTCTTACCGCGTTGTTACACCATTGCCACGAGTGTATTACTCGCACAGTAACTTTTGCACGTGGATTGTTTTCCTTTCTGTCTTACCTGGTGCACGCACTTTGGGAAGTCGGGTTCTTTTATGCAACTACACCTTGTGGTTTACTTTATGCTTGTTTCTTATACGCTTTGATAACCTAGTATTTCTATACATTTAGTAATTCTCATTTGACGCTTGAACTAGACCTGATGATGGTATTTCCTTTGTTTGTAGAGCTATCCCCTGAGGAAGGGCTACGTTTCAGCCCGAAATGCATTGGGATCATTGAATATCGGATTATAATTTTGTTGATGATATATATTACCAATGTCTGGATCATGATGACTTACACATGGAGCATAATGTATATGCATTAAAAGATGAAGAATCATTGAACCTTGTGGATTGAACTTACATATGAAGTGTGCTTCAAATCTTTAGACCTCTGTGTCATTTTCAAGCAGTGCACTGGGGAGTCTACCTCTCATCGGGGGTAGCCTTGTATTAGTCTTTGAATATACGCTGACCGGTTCAGACAGCGTTCACCCCTGGTTGCACGCCACACATCGTTACCTGTTGTAACTGCAGATCACCCACAGCTGTGCAAATACCTCCTTCCTAATCTTTGTGGATTGTAATGCACCCATAGACTTAGCTGTGTCCGTGTCTTTTTTCATCTTCTCTAGTGTGATGTCTACCTCTGGCCCGAACAACTGGTTTTGATTGAAGGGCTGATTCAAGATGGTAGTTTGTACCTCTGGTTTAAAACCTGAAATGCGTAACCATGCAGGACGTCTGAGAATCACACTAGTATTGACTGCTCTGGATGCTGTGTCTGCTACATCTAGTGCGAATTTAATTGAGGCATTATATATTAGTTTGCCTTCTAGTAAGAGCTCTGCTGCCTGATCTTTGTATTGATCTGGGAGATGTTCCATTAATTTTTCTAGTTGGTCGTAGTGAGCCCTGTCGTAGCGTGAGAGTAAGGCTTGTGTGTTTGCTATGCGCCATATGTTTGCTGCTTGTGCAGCAATCCTTTTTCCCGACGCATCAATAATTTTTGATTCTTTGTCAGGCGGGGGCGTGTCACCAGAAGTTTGGAAGTTTGCTCTTTTACGTGCATTTGACACTACCAAAGAGTCGAGTGGCAGACGTCCCTTAATATAGACCGGATCAGCTGGTGCTGGTCTATACTTTTTTTCTACTCTGGGAGTTAGCACCCTACATCTTAAAAATGTCCGGAGCATGTTTAATAACTCCTTTGATCATAGGTAATATTTGAGTAGACCTTTGTGACTGCTCAAAAGTGTCTATTAAGAAATCCTCCTCAATGGCATCAGAGTGCATTGACACTCCATGGTAAAGGGCAGCTCTGTTTAATAGAGGATTAAACCCAATACTATCTTCTGTAGGGGAAGGTTTTGTTGGGTAGTACTGAGGCTCAGGGATGTATGGTGTAAAACCATATGCCTCGTCCTCCTTGGGATATTGGGGGTTGACATCCTCATCTAAAGGGTATGTTACGTCATTGCCCCCACCTAAATCATACTCTTCGTCAGTGTGGTGTGATGATGCAGGAGATTGAACTGGAGAAGTCATAGGTTCAATGTAAGGATTAGGAGAGGAAGAAGGTGAAGAAGAGGAAGGGTGCATTGGAGAAGTTGCACAGTCCTTTTTTTGGCAGGAACCACAGGTGGAAGTGGTGTGTCTGCTGGTCTTTTGTTATAGGGAATTACTTCTAGTCTTTTTTTATATGGAATTGCTTCCACATGTCCAGTTTTTGGATTAATATGGACTTTTTTCTGTTTAGGATCTGGTTTAAACAGTTCTTCTTGTTCTATAATCTTCTTTGGCGTCGATTTTTTCGGTGCCGATAGAGGTTGATTAGTGTTCTTTGCCTTAGGAGGAGTGCTTGACTCCTGTGGCAATTTTTTCGTAGATTTCGGCGTGGAGACAGGTTTTGTTGGGCCTGCGGCGCCGGAATCTGGCTTCCC
The DNA here is from genome assembly GCF_964263255.1 of Lissotriton vulgaris. Classification (NCBI taxonomy): domain Eukaryota; kingdom Metazoa; phylum Chordata; class Amphibia; order Caudata; family Salamandridae; genus Lissotriton; species Lissotriton vulgaris. Next base: position 2,801 of record NW_028249137.1, read on the forward strand.
TTCTTTATTTTTGGAACCGGAGGGTTTCGGAGTCAAAGCATTCGGGTCCAGTACTGTTCTTGGCTTCGGCACCGATGTGTCTTTTGGTTCAGGTGCCAAAGGGTCTTTGTCTTTGGGCACCGAAGGGCGTTTTGGCTTCGGTGTCAAAGAATCCTTCGGTGTCGAAGGATGTTCCGGTGCCAATGGAGGAGGTGGAATTGGCACATGATGTTTTTTCGGTGCCGAGGCACCGGAAGGCGTAGTCTTTTTCCTCGGAGCCGAGCCCGAAGGCGGGGCGTCGGAGGGTAAATTTCGGTCTCGACTGGGCCCCATGGGCGGAGTGTCGACCGCTGCCTTTGTCTTGGGTAGTGTATGTTATGCAGCGGCAGTGGTACTCACAGGTTGTCGAGATGTTATCGAATCGTTCGAGTCCTCTGCCCCCGATATGATATGGAGATCAGGCGAGTCTTCCTCGGCGACGAGTGGAGCCTCGTCCTCGGAGATATCTTCGATTGGATCTTCGTCCTCGGAGACGTCTTCTTCGACGATCTCCTCCTCAAAGATGGCCTCCGGTGCTGGCGCTGATCTCCTCATTTCGTGTCGACGGGCCCTCCGATCCCGAATCGTTTTCTACGATCGGAAGGAGGCACAGGCTGCGCAGGTCGACTCGTCGTGTTCTGGCGAGAGACAGAGGTTGCAGACCATGTGATGGTTGCTATGAGGGAACTTTGCTCGACATACCGGGCATCTCTTGAATGGAGTTCTGTCCATGAGGCGTAGGCCGTACGGCGCAGATAGGCCCAACGGCCCGCGTCGACGCACCGGAATGTAGCTGGTGATGTCGAAAAGTCTATTCGATGTCGAAATAAGTTTATATAAAGTTTCTTGCTTCGAAAATGCAGGAAAAGTCTTTTCTAGCCGGAGCGGAAAACTTTCATCCGAACCCAGTGGCGGAAAAAAACAATCTGAGGATGGAGTCGATGACCATGCTCAGTATTGTCCAAGGGAGGAGTCACCTATCTCGTGACTACAAAGACTTCTTCCAAGAAGACAACACCCTGCAATCATCCGAGCCCAACACCAGGTGGTGATCTATTGCTAAGTGTAGGATCTGCAGCTAATATGCCTCGAACACCTAAGTATGGATGTTTGTTCCGGAAGCCATCCGGAAGACGAAATAGAGGGTTGTATCAACGCGTATAACGGCTTGATATGCTGGGCATAATCAGGAATTAGGTTCTGCCAAAATTCTAAAAACCCAGCAAAGACTGAAGTTTTTTAAGGGCAGAGGGAGGCTGCAATTGAGCACATTCATCCAAAAAGTGGGGGGCCAACCTCCTACCTTCGTTATTGAGTTCATAACCAAGGAAATGAACTGCCAAAAAGACAATGTGTGATTTTGCAAAATTAAATTTGTAGCCTAACTTCGCAAATTGTGTGACAATGCGATCAAGGCGCATCAGATGAGGATTTATCTCATCATCAGTCAAATAAATGTCATCAACATACGAAAAAGCATTAGGGTCAATTTCATGTAAAATCGAAACAATGCATGCCGCAAACACGCCCAGGCTATCAATATACCCCATAGTCAATCTTGCATATCATCGTTGATTGCCTAGGGCACTGAATGCAGTCAAATCACGGATCTTAGTTGCCAAATAATGGCTGAAAAAGCCATTGGAAATATCCAAAGTGGTTTTATACTTTTTTCAAACTATGTTACTCACTAACCCAGAGCTATGAGTGTTCAGAACTGCAAAGGTACGAACATAACTAATAAAATGCCTGTGATCTGAAACTATACGATATGAACGATCCAGTCTCAATTTCAGAAAAAGAGGAGTATTTCTCGACGAAACAGGGTTGAATTACACCTGGGTATTCCAACTGAGTCAAGATGTCACTCATGAACGGCTTTGCATCACGTTTAATTGGATACTGTAGTTGGGGCTGTGGTGTAGAGGAATCACATTAACTAGGGAATCCTTGTCACAACCCGCCTGATTGCGATATAATGCTGGACCAAGGTATAAGGACCACTCCGAAGCATAACCAATTTTATTGTCATTATAGACATATTACGAAAAACTGGGTAAAATAACATCCTCCCCTCTGGGGGGAGCAAGGACAAAAGGGGGATGCCAGTCAATCTCTGCCAACAAAATATCATATGGAGAAGTAAGATTCTCACAAAAAACTTCTTATACGGGGTGTTTAATGTCACCTTCAATTTGGAGGCTTACTTCATAAAGTCTATCAGGAGGAGCAACTACAGTATCATGTTGTTTCTAAGGCAATGAAAGTGTCAGTTGCTTTCGCCTCCAGACGCTGGTGAAGTGTCTGTCGCATAATGGTAACCTCCGACATATTGTCTAGGAGGGTTACCGCCTAACTCCTGTCGAGGAGCAGGGTTATCACCGTCTGAGGCATACTTTGCAGTCAAAGCGGCAACTATTTTCTTCTGAAATGGGACAAGATATTGAGGTGGTTCCTCCTGCTTGACTTTTACATCAAACCGGCACTGCTGGTCACGTCTTGCTTGCATAGACTCGCCTTATCTCCGAACCGGACGCCCTCTTCCGCTGATTTGTTTATCCGACGAGTCCTGAAAGGAACGAGGAGAATGAGGATCAGGAACCTGGATACTCTAAGGTTTCCTAATCTTTGAGCGGTCACGCAAATCATATCTACATTCAGAAGAATAAGGTGGTATTGAGCCAGGCTTCTGTTGTTGCTGCCGCGGGGCCTTGTTCCAAGCCTTCTTAGGAAAGACTGGAGAACCCTCCTTCTCAGGAGAGGGTTTATTCTGTGCCTGTGCAAATGGTCGTGACACCCAAACTATTGCGACCCAAAGATGTGTACACGTCCGCAATAATAATCGGCAACTGAACCCGCCAATCCACCTCCGCCACTGCCGCCAGGCGTTGCGGTACTTGTAAGAAAACTATCTCACCTTTAATGTTGGCCAGAATCATATCGGAGACAATAGGGAACATTACCACCAATTTCATCCACAAATCCAGGGCTGGACCTGTACCTTCTTCAGAACCTTTGGTAAAAGGCTCATGGAGGGGGTGCCAAAGCACAGTGTATACAAGGAAGGAATCAGACCACTCGGCAAACTCATTGTAAGGATCCTGTGCTTTTCAACAGGAGTTGTATGGGGAAAAACTGTCTCAAACTGCTCACATTTTTGTGCAAGCCAAAATGGCAAGTCATCCAAATTTTGAGGAAGTTTGCCCATCACTGAATTAATTATGACAGGACTTATGATAAGACCACCACTGTGCCCTGGTGGGAGAGGTGCAGCTCCAGCAGTAGCTGCTTGTAGTGCATAAGACATAAATTGTATGAGACTTCTGTGAATATGAATTAACTGTGTATATAACTGAAGTAGCTCTGCAAGAGTGACATTCAGATCATTTGGATATGGTGTAAAACCAGCCAAACGGGCCAAGCGGCCCTATTGACAGACAAATGGGCCATATGAACAACAGAGGCAGGGTGAGGAAGGGTGTCATTAAACCAAATGGTATGCTCCCAGGCCGTCAACGGAACTTCAATTAACGCATAAGGATGATACGCCGCCAGAGGAGCCGCACTTGTATATTCATGAAATAAATTATCATTCCCATCTACTGCGGGAAACGTAATCCAATAATAAATAACCTTGAAGCGGTAAGTCGGGTCCGCCTTGACAACAAAAATAAAGGTAGCCCCTGCATTTGGGGACTCAGTGTTGAGTTAATTAAGCTGTAAACGCCACGCGGTTATGTGCCACAATAGCAACCAATTGAGCTTTTTATAAAGTAGGTAACTAACAAACCGGCAAAGCAAAACAGGGTAAAAAAAAAAAGCCTATAGAAATAGGGGTACCCTACAAATACAGGAGTCTTAGCCCCCCCCCCCCCACCACCACAGACGTCTGAGTACCTGTAAGAGGGAAATTGTGGACAAGCGCTACGCAGGGGTCTCGTGAATAAGTACCCAACGTTAGTGGCACCATGTTGCAGGGATTCTGCCCAAAAACTAACTATGCGCAGGATTATGGGACCTTGGTGTATAGGGACTGTTAGACCAGTCAGCCCTGGGGTGGTCTTCCCCTACATTTATTTGCCCTCTTTGCCTCCTACTTGACCCATATTTTTGTAGGATATTAGGACTCTGGGTCCTTTACCACTGCTAAACAGTGCTGACGTGCAGGTGCTATCCCTTTAAAACATGGTGACATTAGACTATAAGCTACAGGCCCTGCTACTGCAGTGAGGCCTACCCTTCATTTACATACTGGGAGTCTGCATGTACTGGGACTTTTTGCTACTGAAGCCATTTGTCCCCGGTTGACAGACAGGTAGGAAATGAAACACCCCAGAGCCTCCTGAATTTTTCCAGTGATTTCCAACCCCTAGATCCTTCCAGAGGTGCCACCCCTCCCAGTCGCCTCACCTGGGTTATATTAGGAAGGGTCCTGGCCTCACATCCCTGTTACACTACTGGACTTGAGGACTCTTTGCTTGATTGAAGACTGCTGTGCTGAGGGGACTGCTACACTACTGAGGCTGACTGCTCCTCGGAACTCCTGCCACAAGTTAGCTGAGCTGCCTGCCTGCTGATCTTGCCCTGCTAGAGGAGAACCAGGAATACCATCTCCAGAGTGTCTCCACAACTGGATGCTATCTGTCCCCTTGCTTATTGAACTGTAAAGAATTCATGAGGACTGCCACATTTTAGGCCCTTTTTACAAGACTGCTTCTGCAGCTCTGGGTGTGCCAAACTGAACGCTGTGAGGTGAAGCGCTGCCTGTACAACCTTTGCTGCCAGCCTGGGACTTGCTCTTCTACTCACTCACAGAGAAACAACTGATTAAACACCCCAAAACACAACACTCCCACATCTCTCAGGAATCGCAGTAAAAAAAAACACACCCTTTCGCTTTCGCTCGCACTTTTGTCCACAATAAGATCTGACAGACATGAAACAGTTTAAAATATTTATATTAACTAACATGGCCTAACATGCAGTATAAGTGCCACAACAAGCAGAATAATGCATAGTACAAATACAGTCAGAATACCAGCTAGTCCATATATCATGAAGGGAGATGTCATCATGAAAAGACAATAGAGCCTAACTTCCCTTCACTTGCTAAGAAGCAATAATATTATACATTAGAAGATCTCTGGGCTTTGTCAGCAGACCCCCATACCTAAGCCTAAGGAGAGTAGATCTACATCATAGGTGCTGTCTCGCTCTTCTCCTTGGAAAGGTCCCTTTCCAGGTCCCTATCCGTGTTACCTAATAACAACTAAAGTATGTTGTCCAAACTACAGCTGTATCAGTATGTTTTGTCTAAGTGCTAAGGCCTGACCAGAATAAAATACAAGGGGCATTGTTCATCGACCTTGCTCACAATTTTTTTACTGTATTGAGTTTTACATATCAGAACAGGTACATTCTATCAAATGATCTATGTCAAGGTACTCATAAGTCAATTAACGAAAGCATCACTGCATGTGATATAAGTATTGTAGCTCAGCTGCATATAGAGTTCCCATCCATTACCCATAATTTAGGAATCATGTACAAAGCAATAAACATTTGGTGCGCATTTCGTCAGCATCTCGTACCCTAAAACAGTTCTACCCTCCTAGAACCTCGCCCCACTCATCCCTCCCATCGTGTGTGTCACATACAGTCCGTTTTTGATCTACAGACTGGGGTTACTGCAGGTTAGCTTTGCAAATGTAGCTAAAGTAATGCTTTGGGATCCAACCCTTAATTGGGGCGGGCGCTTTGTGTTCAGTGTCTAGCTCCACCCTTTCATACAGTGCACAGGGGTAAGCTATCTAATCCATCTCATCAGGAGCTTCAGCCAAGGGTTCCTCGTCGCGATTATTGTCTGGAATCTTTAGTAGCACCACCAATGTTTCCCATGCCCTCGCTGCCTCTAATGCCCTCTCACTTCCCGCTCATCTTTCTAATTGCAGCCAACTATTCCTTCACACTCCGCCCATTTGAATAATTCAGTCTTCCTTCTATCTACATCTGGGCCCCTCTTTGCTTTCCAATGCACAGTGATATCTAGTTTAGCTATTAACAGACCCATATCTAAGAATTTGTTTGTAATCTTATGTTTGGCTGTGTGGGGGAACCAACGTAATAGGCAGGCTCCAGTTCCCGGTCAGTGATCCCAGTCAGTAATACAACCCGTTCTACCTAATAGCTATCCCCACAAATGTGCCGAAAGTCTTCCCCCTCCCTATTACAGCGAGGGCATGCTTCTATGTGAGTGTCAAAATATTTGTTCATCTTCGCCAGGGTGAGATATGATCTATGCAAAACAAAAAAGTGCACCAGTTGGAATCGGGCAATCCTGGAACTCTTCCACTCCCGTTCCACAAGATCAGCCCCAGGTCTTTTTTGGAATCTCCTCCCCCAGGTCCTCTTCCCATTTTAGCCGCAGCGCAGTCAAGGGAACTAATATTTCCTGTGTCATGCGCTTATATAGACACGTGACTGTTTTAAAGTTTCCTGCCGCCGTCACTATGTACTGACACCCCATCGAAGTCTGCGGTTCATTGAGGCCCTCTCTCCGATGCTTCCAGATAGCCACGTTAAGCGTAGAATGTAATAAAAAGTCCCTTCTGGGCAGGTCATATCGTTCCTGTAAGTTATTGAAGGGAAACATAGTATTGCCTTCATATACGTCTCCGATAGTGGTCAATCCCTGCTCTCTCCAGGTTGCCAGTCCCTTCCAGGTACCCTTATGCTGCAATGCATCACACATGGAGAGGGGGATTCCAGGCGCATAGGGATATGTAATCTGTGCTCGCCTGAGGCTTCTATTCCAGCATTGCCGTGCTGCTCATAGTTCTCCCGGTATAGTATGAAGTTGGACAGTTCCCAAAGCGCCCAATACGACCCTACCCACAATGTTCAGACTAAATCCCAGGAACCTGTAGAGAGCAAAAACTGCAATGAGTTCTCATGTGAAAACTAACATAGAATTCATTGCAAAAATAAAGTCATGTAATAATGTGCACATGCTAACTAAGAGAAAAACAACTATGTCCCTATGGGCCATGGGACACTACCTTGCCCCAAATTAATTGTAGAAAGGTTTTGAGGGGTAGGTAGATGGCAAGTAGTTCCAGTTAATTGATATGGTGACCCTGGTGAGGACAACGCCACATCCACTGAGCATTTATTCTGTGAAATGTGTACTAACTCCACATGAATTGTCTGTTGTAATGGTCATCTGCGAAACGGGGTCTTCAAAAGAATTAGGCAAAGTTATAGCCAATGCTGCTGAGACATTTCAGGTCTGAATTTTGTGTACTGTTGAGCAACACATGTTGCTGACAGAAACGCTCAAGGCATTTGCCTTAGTTATGCTTTCTTTATATTTTACGATGTTCTTAAGAGCTAAAAAGTCCCATTAACATTGTAAAGTTAGTCAAACAGACATCCACAGATGGAACCAAAGAAATATGCTAAACATTGACAATCTAGCCACAGCATTCCAGTATATTCAAATTGTGACTGGATAAATCTAAGGGGAGAGGGTGTGGCGTAACGGCCAGCACTACTGACTTTGGAGCTGGGGATTCAGGTAATAGTCTTGGCATTGGCTGAACATACTGTGATCTGGGCAATCACTTAATCTCCCCATGCCTAGGAACAGCGCCTAGAGACCCTCACAGGTCATTGCTGCGCTATACAAATTTGAGTATTAAATTGTTGAACCAGTTACTTAACTTGGGTAATGATATATCTGTAAGAGACATATATTAGTTATTGATTCCTTACCTCAGAATTACCCCCAGGCGTCAGACTCGATCCAGAGAATTTTTCTTCAGCAGTACCCCTGCGCGTCTGTAGGTGGCGTCGGTTGCCTCTGCGTTCGCCGTTGACGTTGTGATCGCCGGAATGACGTTGTGGTACCTACTTAGTCGCCACCCCTGCGCGCTGTCAGTTCTTTACACAACATTCCACACCAGAAGCGCAGAGCCATTCAAGACACGAACCACTGGTGCACAGAACTAGGGCCCTGAAAGGGAGTCCCTTACTCTAGAAGTCAGTTTGCAGAATGGGGAGGATGAGTGGGGTGGTTAGGAATCCATAACTAATATATCTCTCTTACAGATATATTGTTAACGAAGGTTAGTAACTTGTTCATTTGAAAGAGACTATTAGAGATGGATTCCTTACCATAGAATAGATACCCCAGCAATACCAACCCCCGAGGTGGGTCGGCGAACTAAGTTCACACCAGAAAGTCCTGGAGAACTGAACGGCCAAAAGAAGCAGTCTCTCCGGACTTGTCTGTCCAGGCAGTAATGTTTAGTGAACATGTGCAATGAAGCCCACGTTGCTGCCTGGCAGATGTAATGAAGGGGGAAGCAATAGTGGCTGCCGTCGCCCTGGTGGAATGGACACACAACCTTACTGGAGGTTCCTTTTTCGCCAAGGAATAACAAATTCTAATGTAAAGAAGGACCCATCAAGAGATGGTTCGTTTTTGCACGGTGTGACCTTTATTGACGCCCACATAGCCAACAAATTGCTGGAACTGTTTTATGCGATACAGATAAAATGAACGTGCTCATTTTGGATGCAGACACTGAAGCCTCTCCTCCTCTTTAGAAGGATGCAGGGGCAGGAAGAAGGTGGGCAAAGTGATGGTCTGTCAATGTGGAAAGACGTAACCACTTTGAGAAGAAAATCAGGTCTAATGCGAAGGACAACCTTGTCTGGATGAACAGCCAGGAAAGGAGGTTTAGAAGAAAGAGCCTGAAGCTCACTCACCCTGCGAGCAGAGGTGATGGCCACCAAAAAGGCAGTTTGAGTGTTAATAGTCAGAGGATAATTATGAAGCGTCTCGAACGGAGCTCACATAAGGTAGGTCAGAACACGAATAAAGTCCCACTGGGGCATTACGAAAGGAATAGGAGGAAACAGTTGAGTAATGACCTTAAGGAAGCGATTTGCAATAGAGGACTTGAAAAGAGAAGGCTGATAAGGAAGGCGAAGAAAGGCCGAAATGGCTGAAAGATAGCCTTTAAGAGTGCACAGAGCAGAGCCCTGCTGGGCCAAAGAAAGAATGAAGAGAAGAACCACTGAAAGAGGGGCAGAAAGGGGATCCACAGCCTTTGCTGTGCACCATGCCACAAACTTGTTCCATCTACAGGCGTATACCGTTTTGGTGGAGGGACGCCTGGCTGCCAAGATAAGGTTACAGACTTCGGGAGGGAGGTCGAAAGCTCTCAACTGTCGCCGCTCAATCGCCATGCAAGGAGGTGGAGACTGACCGGTTCAGGTGCAGGAACGCCCCCTGCTGCTGCGACAGAGAATCTTCCCGAAGAGGCAGTCTGATCGGAGGATCGATGGCCATGTTCAAGAGCTCGGGATACCACTCTTCTTGCCCAGTCTGGAGCCCTGGAGCCACAACAATGACTTGGGGCTGGTCACGCTTGATTTTCTTCAGCACTCTGGGGAGAAGTGGTATAGGCAGATCGGTTTATAGAGGACCACAACTCCACTCGCGACGAAAAGAGTCACTGAGCAAGTGCCACCATGGAAATTCCTATGCGCAGAATTACTGACATTGAGCGTTCTCTTCGGTGGCTAATAGATCTAACCAAGACTCTCCCCACTGCTGAAAGAGATCTTGCACCACCTCAGAGTGAAGACGCCATTTGTGATACATAATGCACCATCGGCTGAGTTTGTTCGCCCTGGCGTTCAGGGAACCCGGCATGTGTTGAACCACCAGGGACATGCTCTGATGTTTCACCCACTTCCAGAGACAGAGTGCCTCCTGATAGAGGGTCCACGACCCTCCCCACCCTGTTTGTTGCAATACCACATGGCGGTGGTGTTGTCCGTGAACACCTGCACTGCTCTTCCTTTGACAGAAGGAATGAATGCCTTCAGTGCAAGACAAATTGCCAGAAGCTCCAGAAGGTTGATGTGGAGCCCGTACTTTGCCGGAGACCAGAGGCCTCTGATATCCGCCTGCCCCATGTGGCCGCCCCAACCAAGAAGTGATGCATCTGTCACCACTGCAAACTCTGGTTCGTTAGCCACCATTGCAATTGGTGTGCAGTGCCCTCCAAGATCTGGACACATTCGGAAAAATTCCGCTGATACTGTGCCCACGTGAAGTTCAGGTCCCACTGCAGAGTCCGCATATGTCACCTGGCATAGTCCACCAGGAGGAAGCAGGAGGTCATGAGGCCCAGCAGCCTCAGGGTCGTTCTGTCCCAAACCCGGAATAGAGGCTAAAAGATCGGAATCATAGCCCGAATATAACAAACTCAATGTTTGGGAGGATAAGCCCGAAACTGCGCTGTGTCTAGAACCACCCCGATTAAAAGGAGCTTTTAAGAGGGAATCAGGTGTGACTTCGGCACATTGATAGTGAACCCCAGCGAATGCAGGAATGTTCACCGTAGTCTGGAGGTGGGGACGAGAGCTTGTGGCTAACTCACCTTCAACAGCCAGTCGTCCAGATAGGGGAAGACTGGACCCCTGATCTTCGCAGATGAGCTGCGACCACCGCCATCACTTTCGTGAACACCCGAGAGTCGCTGGTAAGGCCAAAGGGGAGCATGGTAGACGGTAAGTGCTCTGGCCTACCCTGAACTGTAGGTAACTCCGGTGGACAGGCAGGATGGGGATGTGAAAATAGACGTCCTGCAAATCCAACGCTACCATCCTGCCTCCCGGGTCGAGGGTACAGAACCTGAGCAAATGTCAACATTGTGAACTTCTCCTTCCGGAGGAAGCAGTTGACATCCCCGAGATCCAAGATAGGAAGCAGGCCTTTGTCCTCTTGGGTACTAGGAAGTAGTGGGAGTAGCAACCACAACCTAGTTTTGGCACAGGGATTCGCTCGATGGCTCACTTGGCCAAGAGAGCCGCAACTTCCTGACGGAGAAGGGCCAAGTGATCCCCCAATATGCGATGAAAAGCAGGTGGCATGGAGGGAGGTATAGTCTCAAAGGGGAGGGCGTAGCCCCTTCGGACTATCTGCAAAACACACCTGTCTGATGTAATGTTGTGCCAGTGGGGGACGTTTTGGCAAATCCTGCCACCCACTGGCAACTGGTGAGACCTGAAAAGTCGGACTTGGATGGTTTGGAGGCTGCTGCAGAGGGGGCACTGGTGAACTGTCCCATCCGCTGGCCCTCAGACCCAGGACATTGGGTCCCACGTCCCCAGCCATGCAGAGGCCGAACAGTTTGCGCAGGCCTGTGGATCTATGCGAACATGGTGGGGCACCCCTTCCGTAGCCACAAAAGGGTCGAAAAGCAAACTGCGGGGGGCGAGAGTGGGTAGCGAGGCCCAGGGATCTGGCCGTAGCCCTAGACCCCTTAAAGCACTTGAGCACATTATCCACTTTGTGGCCAAACAAGCGACTGTCACCAAAGGGCGGGTCCAAAAGAGTCGATTGGACATCACCCGAAAAGCCAGTGGACCTCAACCAGGCGTAGCTTCTCAGGACTACAACATTGAAATCGTTCTTCCTAGCGAGTCGGCGGGGTCCAGCCCACACCTAATAGCTAACTTTCTTGCATCTATGCCATCCAGCGACTGCATGGGAGAGAGTGTCACGGGCCTCCTCTGGACACTGTGGCAGCACCTGCGCAATTGTGTCCCACACAGAGTGGGTATAACGGCCCAAAAGACATGCGATATTCACCGACCGCAGTCCCAAGCTGGCGGAAGAAAACATTCCTAAGATGATCCAGGTTCTTGGATCCCCTATCTGGGGGAGCAGTAGGGAATGTGCCCTTAGAAGTAGAGGCTTGGACCACCAAGTTTGCAGGGGTAGGGTGTTGGGAGAGGAAAATAGTGTCGCAGGGCGCCGGGCGGTGGCATCGGGCAATCATCCTATCCACAGGAGCCCCTGTGCTGGGCTTGGAGCAGATGCCCAGAAATATGTCAGTGAGGGCCTCATTGAACGGCAGCAGGGTCTCCGAAGAGGCAGCTGACGGTTGAAGCACATCAGTCAGAAGGTTGGTCCTGACCACCACCGTAGGAAGCTCAAGGTTCAAGGCCTCAGCCACCCTACGTAACACCACTGCATATGAGGCTCCCTCCTCTGTAGCCAAGGTAGGGGGAGAAAGCATACTAAGGTATGGAAAGGAACAGGAACTGATTTACTCCAGGCCATCAGTGAGATCAACACCATAGATGAACATATACAGTTCACACATACCTTTGATAGGAAAAGAATCCCTTTCCTGGACGTTGATATCCAGATGCAAGATCATAAACTAATCACATCAGTGTTTACCAAGGCAACAGACTGGAACAATTTCTTACACTTTTCCAGCTTTCACCAAATGAGTCTGAAAAAACATCTTCCTTACTCACAATTACTCCAGGTAAGACGCATTTCATCATCTGAGGCACTATATCATGAGAACAAAACAGATCATGTTAAAATTCAAGCTCAGAGCATATCCTGAAGAGATTCTCTGACAAGCTGAAGATAGAGCCAAACAAAAAGACAGAACCGAATTGCTTAAATTCAAAGACCGTACTACGAAAACGGATGATAAAATGGTATTCGTGTTTAAATACTCAACGAGGAGTTCCAAACTATTAGAAAATATTGGCCTTTGCTACAAGAAGAAATGGATTTTAATGGCGTATTTAAGCAGTTTCCCCATCTTCGCTTATCAACGCACGAAAAATTTACAACAACTTTTACAGATGAAGAAGAGCCAGCCGAATCAAGCCTACAACGATAAAATCCTGTGCCGTAATTGCGGGAGCTGCAATAACATTATAAAGGGCACCACCCTGAGACATCCCACTCAAAGGACTCCCATCAAGCTACAAGTGACAGCAACTTGCGATTCTAGCAATGTTGTGTACCTGTTAAAATGTCTATGTGGGCTACCCTATGTAGGGAAAACAGAACGCAAAATTAAGACTCGCCTGGTGGAATACAAGAGCAACATACGTCTGAAGAACTCGAAATCCACAGATGCCATATATTTCTCTGAAAAAAATCACAACATCAGTCAATTACGCCTTTTAAATTTTGGAACAAGTTGCTATCAGAGAAGGCAGAGAAAACAATTTTATTTTGCTACAACGTGAATTGTATTGGATTTATAAACTGAATTCTTTTAGCCCTAAGGACCTCAATGATAGTTTAGAATACAGTTGCCATTTATAATTATTTGATTTGTACTGTACCCGCAATTTTTCCTTCACTACACTTGCTAAATCATATTGTGATTTCCCTCAATAGCTCTGTTGAGTAGACGTGATGTTTATGGTTTTTATCAGGGCACTTATTTCTTTAGTCACGTTTGTAAGCACAGATGTTTATCACTTTTTTTCACTTGCTTTCAACATAATTCGTACCTAACCTCACAATTATTCTACCACTTTGTTCACTTCAGTTGCCATTTGATTGATAGGATACTGCAATGTAACTCTAGATCAGCATTTACATCACTTGCTTCTTATTACTGTAGGTATCATTGATGCTGGGTATTGTTAGGAGTAATGCTTATTTCACACGTATTGCTAGCAAGAGATTATATTATTTTGAACACACGAGTCTAGGACGCACGAAGTTTCACGGCAGTCTTTCCTCTAAACGGTCTGTCTATAGTGGTTATTCAACATGTTTCTTTCACTTCCGGGTTAACTAACATTTACTAACGGAGCCTCTCTTCAGTCGAATAATCACCCGCGAACCCAGTGCATACTTCCTTTAGTATTCTTCACAGGTACGATTCTTTTAAGTTATTTCGTTTTAATGAGGCAGCTACAGTAGCTTGCATGAATTTGTGTTACTTCACTTCACGTGCACCACGCTCACTTTATCTACCGCTAAACTCGTGTACTATGGGAAGAGACACGCTTGCATTATTTATTATTAAGTGGCTGCTAATCATCACGCATTGTAATCCAACGCGTTATTTGGAGCTACTATTCACACCATTGCAACTACGTCTCGAGCACACTGGTTTGGCACTTATAATACACTTCCAGGTTTTGCTGGCATGATGTCAAGCATGGAGTTCTTCTTTTTTCTTTCATTTTTCTATTTTGACATCAGCATGTTTAACTACACGATGCACTCTGGTTCACGTTTGCTGCTGTACATGGCTTTACGTGGTTCTTTCAATGTCGTTTTTCTGAGTTGCAGTGTGCATGACCCACATTACTTCACTACAGACTGTTGTAAATATTTACCGCTTCTACTCTATTTTGGCACATTCAGTTTTAGGATCACTAAGTGAACCCTATTTTATTTACAGGGAGAACCCCCTGAAGAAGGGCTAGTCACGAAATGCATTGGGGAGTGGTGTGGCTCACTGGTTAGAGGTGGCAGACCCGGAAGCAGAGGACGGCCTGGGACCAGGGTTCAATTCCTGACGCGGCAGGGTCGTGGACCAGGGTCAGCGGACTCGATAATTCTCGCCTCGGTGCCTACGCTAACCAGGGATCACACTCGGCAACTCTGGGCATTAGCTTGCCTCATCTCCACAACGGCCCCCCAAATACGCCGGGGATGCCTGGTTTCACCTTGGAGATACCCAGTAGGGACCATCTCACAGGGAAAGCCAGGACGGGTTCCCCAGCGGTCTACAGCGCAGAGATACCCCATGTGGGGTGATTCAGGCGCTTTACAAGACATCATTTCATTTCATTTCATATTGTTCACATTCCTGTGAATATAACAAGATGTTCAACGTTTCATTGTAAATCTAGAAGGCAATTACCACAGTTATCCAAATCAAAAGTCAAGTTACTATTGACAATGGATACAAATAAACCAAAGTGAAATTCAATTAATGGAGAGTTAATTATGGTACGCGATTTCTTTCGCAAAGGAGTGCTCAAAGGATTTTGTCCTTCAAGAGGTGAAGGGCTTATTCTTTTGTTTTCAGACAACTGGCATCACCCAACTCGTCTCTCCAGTCCGGTCAGCTAAAGGGTCAACAGACCCCGCCCAGTCCTCCTCGCCCTCTTCTTGCTGCCACTCAGGGCGATAGGGAACACCAGAATAGAACAGTGGTACAAATGTACCGGTCAGCAATGGATCCGGCATCGGTCCAGCTCCGTGTTCAGGTCAGGGTAGAGGCCAGGGTCGACACCGGCTAGGGACCCAACCGGCGGTGGCAGTGTTGTCAGTGGATTTGACGCTAGAGATGGTGTTGTAAGGTCGACTGGCGCCGATCTCGATCTAGGCCCGAATTGCCTGGGAGCCCTGCGGTGCCAGGGACTGAGCCGACGGGTTCAAAGGCCTAGTAACCCAATCCGAGTGCGCGGGCCGGAAGGCACGCCGGCGGAGTCGGGCTGCCCAAAGATCAAATGAATGGCTCCGTGACATCCCTCTTGACCGGCATGGAGCAGACTGCCAGGACCCCAGAAGCTTCTGGGACCGCTCCCGCAAAGACTTCGGGTTCATGACCGACAGTCAAAGTACAACTTCTGGTCGTGGTCCCGCTCCAGACACCAGAGGCACACGAAGTGAGGGTCGTAATGGACAGAAACTTGTGACAGGCCTCAAAAGTTGATGGACAGAATGCATAACAATGTCTTACATGCACCCCAGTACAAAGATCTGGGCCTAAATCCATCGTTTTTTTGCACTCCACACCACCCTAGGTCAGACACTGGCTACATGCAAATCAGCCTTGACCCTGTGCCTCATGGGAACAGTCCAGCCCGAACTACCAAGCCATGTCTTTCCCAGACCGGAATCAAGCATCCAAGGACCGGTTTCTGGCTATCAGCCTTCTTCAGCCTAGATAGCTCGACTCCAGTGATGTGGAGAACCTGGGACTCACGTCTGAGCATACCCAGCCCACTCGGGGTGAAAATTGCAAAAAACACAGTTGATGGACAGAATGCAGAACAATGTTCTGGGCCTAAATCCATCGTTTTTTTGCACACAGACCCCTTTTTCCCATAAAAACTCCAATAGACGTCTGGAGTGGGTGAAAGGTTAATATCCGCCGGAACTTAGTAGGATGAGAATCCTATGTATTAGTTCTTGGTTTAGGCAACGTTGAAGGATGCAGTGTTCCAAAATATTGTGCACCTAATCTTTGTTTCCTTGAAACTTGATCTGCAACAAAACTTTCTGTCAGTAAAATGGGAGAAAGTGAAGACGAAAGAGAGAAAGAAGCATTAGCAGCTCGACTCCTAGCGGAAGACTCAAGTCTTCAAGAAAATGACCCGAATGCTATAATCATTCCGGTCAATATAATAAGAACTGTAACTCTTAAACGTATAGAGAATGGACTATCACCAAGAGGTGGTACAGTCATTCGTGATAGAGGCACATGAGTTTCGGCAGACAGAGGTATTCTATTCATGGATACATTTTCCAGCAGCACACGCGGTGACAAAAGACTTCCACTATTACAAAATAGAGGAACCTCCGGATATATACACTCCTTTCGAGGACGTTGAAATCCCACTAACATACCAAGAGCACCTGCTCTGGTTTAAAGGCGCCCTAAAATATCAAAATCACATCACCAGGCACGGTCCACTAGGTAGACCAGGAGCCACGTGGCCGGTTCTAGCCAGCTACACACCACACCCAGACATTGATAAAATGTCGGACCAGGAACTTTTAGCTCAGCTAAAACTTTTAATTAAAATACATAGACAATTGGTCCAATATGTCATGCGGACTGCAACAGTCCAACCAGCAACTAACATCTCACAACTGACCCCTCATCAGGGGAACACAAACAAGATTACACCACAGAACATACAATCGTGTCTTGGTAAAACACCCGCAAAACGGGAACAAATTCCATTCTGGTTAGCTCAAAAAATCACCCAGATAGAGGCAGTATTTCCTGATACTACCCCACAGGAAAAACACAGAATTCTGACTATCTGCCTCCCAATGGGGATCGCACCACATGTGGAGGACTGTGACACTTGGGGCACAGTCTTTGCTTCTATCTACACAAAAACACATGGTGTTCCGTCTATGGCGGTTATACCAGATGTACTAAGACAGATTCAAAATGAATACGGTCCAGAACCTGCTTTAACTCTGGGTATGTAATTACTGAAGGACTTTAAGCAGGTCTCAGCTATATTATTAGCCAACATAAAAGGAGAAGCAGCATGTGTGGCCATCCGCCAGAAATTAAAGGAGACAGATATAACAGACCAACTATTTGAGCTTGCTAAAATCATAGAAAAATCCTATGAAGAATTAGGAAGAGATAGTTTGGGTGGTAAACCGGTAAAACCCCAACTAATTGAAAATCCTGAAAAAACCTATATTAAAAATAATCTAAATACTCCAAAAAAGAGCTGGGATGGTAATTAACAATCCACTCCCAGAGAAAAACAATTCCAGTCCAGAGGAAGGTCTCGCCAACGGAGGAATAAATCACTGGTTGGAAGAGACAAATCTCCCCAAAGGGAACCCTCGGAAAAAAGATATAACCTTAGAGATAGGGCTAAAATAAGAAAACCTGACAGATAAAGACATTGATACGCGTCCCTCTCGATCCTTCTCACTCAATCTTTCTCGATCTTCCTCACAGAAATCAAAAAGAAGGACTGTCAGAACATAAGGAAGAGCACGTCAAGTCCAAAGACAAAGAACCTGCTCATCAATTAAGAAAACACAATTTCCTAGAAAGAAGGTAGAAAGTATTAAATTAAACATGCCGAGGATTCTGAGGACACAACTGAAAAACGGAGAGTGGGCCCAGACAATGCTAGACAGCGCAGCAGAATTGACCATAGCTCGCAAGATCCTGATGAATCTTCTGGAGACAGTGGACACGAATTAATACATTCAGGTGGAAATTGCAGACACACGAGTTAGTGTGCCCCATAAACAATATGAAATAACATTGCGTATAGAGTGAGATAAAACTAGGAAAATTAAAGGTCTCTTTTGGGAAAATCATTCTAAAGGCTATGACATCCTGTTAGCTGAAAAAGACTGTCCACCAGAGTTTGGCAGGGAGTGCCCTCATGGCGAAGAAACGATTATGCCTGCCTTCTCAAATCATATCCCAATTCATAAAAAATACTCATTGGCAAGAAAATGGGCAGTGGCCCAAGCCCATGCATTATATAAAATCATGTAGGATGGGATGAGGACTCTCCTCACCACAAAATCCACTTAAAAAATCAACCTGCTGCACAAAGGCAGTACCCAGTTAAACAAGAAGCTAAAAAGCAAGTCAGGGAGATCTTAGATCAACTTGAATACCAAGGGGTGATTGAAACATGCACCTCACAAATGAATAATCCTTTGTTTCCTGTCTCCAAGCCAGACAATTCACATTGTCTAGTTTTGGACTACAGACACTTAAACTCCTGCTGTAAAACATTTGCAGTACAAAATTCACACAGTGCAGCACTAATGAACAATATCATGCGCAAAAAATATAAAACGACATTAGACATTTCAAATGGATTCTTCTGTCAAAACATAGCACCTGAAAGCAGGTACTTGACCGCTTTCTCAATAATGGGGTCGCAAAAACAATTTTGCCGACTCCCACAGGGATTCAAGAATAGCCCAGGATTATTCTCAGCAAGGGTAACAGAATTACTACAAATATATGATGATGAAGCATTATCATATGTCGATGACATCTATCTGGCAGACGATGACCTGGAGACTCACTTGAAAAGAGTGAACACCATAATTCTTGGGTTCGCATCAGAGGGTTACAAATTCAACTTTAAAAAGTCAAGAATTGCCCATCTAACAGTCCTATTTTTAGGATATGAATTATCAAGTGAAGGCAAAAGCCTGGCAGACCACTTCTTAGAGAAGTGTGAAGTACTCCAACCACCAAAAACGCTGAGAAATTTACAATCAATACAAGGCTTCCTGAATTTCGGAAGAACATACATTCTAAATTATGCGGAGAGGGTTAAACCTCTATGAATTAATAAAACCTTATTTCAAACCAATACATTGGACTCAAAAACAGACAGAAATTTTGAGATCATTACAGACAGACATGTTAACTAAAACAAAATTGCAAACTCGCGACAATGTACGCAACCTTGTAATCCGAGTAATTCCAGGAAAATGCAGATTCACATACCTGACCTCTAATGAGGGAGAAACGATACCTATAGCTTACAAATCACACTTGTACACGGAAGCTGAAATGAAATTCAGCTCTACAGAAAAAATTCTGACAGCGGTTCAAACTGCTGTAGCAAAAGAAAGAGCCCTAGCCCAAGGCAAAAGAATAACTGTTTATACAGCAGAATCAGCCCTTGAGGCATTAACAAGTCCACGTAATCTGAATACAGTGGCATTTGATCCAAGATGGATACAATGGGAAAATTCTCTTGCTACAGAAGACGTGAAATACTATTTTGACCCGAAATTGAAAAAACTAGATGATCTAGAATGTGAACAAGAATATCCTCTGCCAATCGAAATTCTGCCTCTCAAACAATATACCTGCGTAATCTATATGGACAGATTCGCACAGAACTACGATGTAGATAAAATATCCTACAATGCAGCGTGCGCGATTGTCAAAGGCGCTCTGGTAAATTCAGACTGATGATTACCAAAACTGAATCACTCAAACTGTTCAGCTGAACGAGCTGAAATAAGATCTTTGAAGATGGCGCTTGAAAATGCTGATCGCGAATTCCCCACACTAATAGTGTGCGATTCGCATTACTGTGTCAAGTCATACAACAATGACATGCAGACATGGAGCAAAAACGGTTACAAAGATGACACAGGTGCCACAATACAGCATAAAAAGCTTTGGGAACAAGTAGTTCTTTTACAGAAAGAACTACAAAAGACTCACGTGATACACGCACTGAGTCATCGACGTGATGGCGTTCACGTTGTAGGGAATTAATTGGCTAACACAGCCACAGCGGTTCAAACTGCTTCCGTAGCCACTAAAAAGCGTTCAGAAAAACAAATAGATGGAGAAACCATGCTGGCGGTGAAAGCGTCATTAAAAGGCGATTATGCAGCATTACCCCTCAATAATACATACATAATTGATGCAAACTCCTTTCCTTTTGCTCGAATCCCTGGAGTGGGGGATAGAGTAATTCCAAACACGAGCCAGAGAGTTTTCTTGATTGAAGACCCACACATGGGATTGGGTCTGAGACACCAAGAGATCCTGAGATCTCTGATAAAATTACAATCAAATTACTGGTGGCCGTGAATGAGCGTAGATATCTACAATTTTGCGAGAAATTGTGAGGACTACAACAGAGATTGCAGTTGTGAACCGGACCATACATCAGCCCAGATAGTCAAGTCAAGTCAAGAGATTTATATAGCGCGCTACATACCCATAGGGTCTCAAGGCGCTAGAGGGAGGGTGGGGAATTACTTGTCGAATATCCAAGTTTTAAGTTGCTTTCTGAATGCTAGGTGGTTCTGGGTAAGGCGAAGGTGAGTGGGAAGTGAGTTCCAGGTTTTGGCTGCCAGGTAGGAGAAGGATCTACCTCCCATGGTGGTTTTGTTGATGCGAGGTACCGTGGCAAGGGCTTGGTTGGAGGATCGCAGCTGACGGGAGGCGGTGTAGAAGGACAATCGTGTGTTGAGGCATTCGGGCCCAAGATCGTAAAGTGCTTTGTGTGCGTGGGTTAGGAGGCGGAATGTAATCCTCTTATTAACGGGGAGCCAGTGGAGGTTTTTCAGGTGACCAGAGATGTGTTCTTTACGCGGGATGTCTAGTATGAGCCTGGCTGAAGCGTTCTGGATGCGTTGGAGTTTTTTCTGGAGTTTTGCGGTGGTACCGGCGTATAGTGTGTTTCCGTAGTCCAGGCGGCTCGTGACCAGTGCGTGGGTGACCGTTTTTCTAGTTTCGGTGGGGATCCAGCGAAATGTTTTTTTGAGCATGCGAAGAATGTTGAAGCAGGATGATGAAACGGCGTTGACTTGTCTGGTCATCGAGAGTGAGGAGTCCAGGATGACGCCCAGGTTCCGTGCGTGGTCCGTCGGGATGGGGGCTTGTCCAAGGGCTTCTGGCCACCAAGAGTCATCCCAGGCGGAGGTGCCTAAGATGAGGACTTCTGTTTTGTCTGAGTTCAGTTTCAGACGGCTGTGCTTCATCCACTCGGCTACTTCTTTCATTCCTTCATGTAGGTTGGTTTTGGCGGTGTTTGGGTCTTTGGTGAGGGAGAGGATCATCTGGGTGTCATCCGCGTAGGAGATGATGTTGAGATTGTGTTGGCGAGCGATGGCCGCAAGGGGGCTCATGTATACGTTTAAGAGGGTGGGGCTGAGTGACGATCCTTGCGGCACGCCGCAGATGACTTCAGAGGCCTTTGACTTGAATGGTGGGAGGCGGACTCTCTGGGTTCTTCCGGTGAGGAACGAGGTGATCCATTCTAGTGCTTTTCCTTGGATTCCTACGTCTCTGAGGCGCTGAAGATGGGTGCTGTGACAGACTGTGTCGACGGCAGCGGAGAGGTCGAGGAGGATGAGGGCGACTGTGTCTCCATTGTCCAGTAGAGTTCGAATGTCGTCTGTTGCTGCGATGAGAGCGGTCTCAGTGCTGTGTTTGGCTCGGAAGCCGGACTGTGAGGAGTCGAGGGATTTGTTGGTTTCGAGGAAGGCGGCAAGCTGGTTGTTGACAGCTTTCTCAATGACTTTGGCCGGGAATGGAAGAAGCGAGATGGGACGGTAGTTTTTGAGTTCGGTGGGGTCAGCTGTGGGTTTTTTCAGAAGGGCGCTGAGTTCTGCGTGTTTCCAGCTTTCCGGGAAGGTGGCGGAGTTGAGGGAGCAGTTGATGACATCTCGGAGGTGTGGTGCTATGAAGGAGTCTGCTTTGTTGAAGATGTGGTGAGGGCATGGGTCAGTTGGGGATCCTGAGTGGATGGAGTTCATCAGGTGGATGGTGTCCTCAGTGGAGATCGGGGTCCAGTCGTTAAGGATGTTCAAGGGGGATGAGGGTCCTGCAGGAGATTGGGTGGGTTGGTCTTCGGGTCGGTTGTCGAAGCTGTTGTGGATGTCTGCGATTTTGTTGTGGAAGAAGGAAGCTAGGGAGTCGCAGAGGGCTTGGGAGGGGGTGATGTCGTTGGAGTTGGCTGATGGGTTGGTAAATTCTTTGACGATGTTGAATAGTTCCTTGCTGTTGTGGGCGTTGTTATCTAGACGGTCTTTGAATGCGTCTTTCTTGGCAGACCGGATTAGTTGGTGGTGTATGCGGGTGGCGTTTTTGAAGGCGTCCCTAGTGCTGGTGTTTGGGTCTTTTTTCCAGGCCTTTTCGAGGGAGCGACAGTGTTACTTCGATTTCTTAAGATCATCGTTGAACCAGGATGCGTTTTTGCTGCCTAGCTTGATTTGTCGTTTTTTCAGCGGTGCTAGGATGTCGGCGCTGTAGGATAGCCATTGGGTGAGGTTGATGGCTGCTTGGTCGGGGTTTGAGGTGTGGGTGGGGGGGTTTAGTAAAAGCGATGAGGAGATCTGGTCGCTGGTGATTTTGTTCCAGTTTCTTCGCAGGGTGGGTTGAGGATGGTTGTGGATTGTGGTCTTATTGTAGGTAAAGTGAACGCAGCTGTGGTCCGTCCAGTGAAGAGCTGTGGTGTGACTGAATGAGACATATTTGCTGGAGGTGAAGATAGGGTCAAGAGTGTGACCTGCAATGTGGGTGGGGGTAGTGACGAGTTGTTTGAGTCCGAGGTTGGCGAGATTTTCCAGAAGGGTGGTGGCGTTGCTGTTGTTGCTCTTTTCCAGGTGAAAGTTGAGGTCTCCCAATAGAATGTATTCCTTGGAGGGGAGGGCGTGTGGGGTGACTAAGTCAGTGATGTCTTCACTGAATTGTGCGCGGGGTCCTGGAGGCCGGTAGAGGAGAGTGCCTCTGAGTGTGGTCTTAGGGTCGGTGTGGATTTGGAAGTGAAGGTGTTCGGCGCTAGCGAGGTCGACGTCTGAGCTGGTGGAGATGCGGATGGAATTCTTATGGACGATAGCGATGCCTCCTCCTGTATGCTTGATGCGGTCCTTTCGGATGATCTTGTATCCTTCCGGAATGGCAATGGTGATGTCTGGGGCAGATGAAGCATTCATCCATGTTTCTGTTAGGAAGGCGACGTCCGGTGAGAAAGTGTCTAGTAGATGCCAGAGGTCGATGGCGTGCCTGTGGACCGAGCGGGTGTTGAGCAGAATGCATTTAAGGTGGTTGGTGTCAGGTCTCTGGTTGGTGTTCGTGGATGAGGAGTTGTTCTTGGTGCCGTTGAACTTGCAGGAGTTGCAAGAGAAGGGTCCATGGGTGTGTCCGGGAGCGGCTTGGACGCAGTTGGGGAAGCGGCCGGGGTTAAGGGCTAGGAGAGTGGTGGCATCGTAGGTGATGCGGGTGGGCTGGGCATTACGGGGACCAGGGGGTCTGGTGCTGGGCGCGGTCCAGGCGCGGACGGGCGTAGACGGGCTTACCTTTGGCGCACCTTCGGCGCGACTGGGGCGCGATCGCTGCGCGTGAACGCTGCGCGTTGGGTCATAGGTCATAAATGGGAAGTGGAAAGGGGGAGGGGCGAGGGCGTCTCAGCTGGGAGGCGGGGCGGGCTTACGAGGACAACAACAAGAAACAATAAGCAAAATGGCAGCGGAGGGGAGGGCAGAGCACAGCGCCGGGGGTAAACGCGCTCTAATGTTAAAATTAATGCAGTGGAAGCGAGGCGAAGCGCTACAATACAATAACAATTGCAAGCAACACGTGGAAGCGAGGCGAAGCGCTACAATGAAATGCAGGCAACACAACGATACCAGGTCTCTCCAGGGAGACTAGGGGAGCGACCTCTCAGCGAGCAGCAGTGAGGGGATCACAGCGCTTCCAGGTACGGGAGCGCTGTAAATACTTAGTGGGAGGGCGTCTCAGCTGGGAGGCGGGGCGGGCTTACCAGGACAACAACAAGAAACAATAAGCAAAATGGCAGCAGAGGGGAGGGCAGAGCACAGCGCCGGGGGTAAACGCGCTCTAATGTTAAAATTAATGCAGTGGAAGCGAGGCGAAGCGCTACAATACAATAACAATTGCAAGCAACACGTGGAAGCGAGGCGAAGCGCTACACTCCCCCCACATGTGTCCCTATATAGTCACTTCCCCTCACCGACGGCGCAGCGGGCGGGCGCAGCGGGCGCGACGAAGGCGCGCCGAAGTTGCGCCTAAGTTAAGCCCGTCTGCGCCCGTCCGCGGCCGACCGGGGCTAGGGGCACAATACCCTGCCCAAATCATTTCTTACACCTCTTCCCAGCTTCACAGGCTACAGGGTCCGTGGGTTCTATCTGCTTCTATACACTCACGGATATCCCAGCTAGATTTATCCCCTCCTTCTCACTGTTCCTGTTCATTCACCTCTCCTACTCCGGTCCCCCCTCCCATAGAAGCCGTCAATACTGCCCCAGTAAAGGCCCTTAAGGCGTATTATCTGAATACCAGATCGGCGGTGGCTCACTCACATGAATTATCAGTGTTGTTAGATCAGCATGCACCAGATCTTCTCCTTTTAACCGAGACATGGTTCTGTGATGACTCCCTACCCACCTTGCTAGCTACATTGCCCGCCCCCTACTATGCACTTCGGGCCGATCGTTCATCCGGCAGAACGGGGGGTGGCGTCGCGGTCATTGCCCGTTCTGATCTTCCATTTCAACTGCTTTCTCTCCCCGATATTGCCACCACAGAGTATCTTGCCATTCGAACCACGTCCACATCCCCCCCTCTCACCTGTCTTCTCATTTATCGACCCCCCCAGTCGCCTCTACGATTTCTCCCTGATTTCCAGGAGGTGTTAGCCACCCTCTCGGTCAACAACTCTTCGGTGTTATTACTGGGTGACTTTAATTTTTGGCCCTCCGACCCAGCAGAGTGTTCATCTTCTAGAGAGTTTTCTGACACACTTTTATCTCTTAATTTTGTTTCTCACGTATCTTCCCCAACTCACGTCAAGGGGCATATCTTGGACCAGATTTGGTCCTTGAACTGCCCTGTCGACTCCCTTCTTATTTCTCCTTGCACTTGGTCTGATCATCACCTGATTTCTTTTGTTCTTCCTATCAGTTCTCCAGTTAGGGCCCCCCTTCCCAAAAATGTCTGGGTCCGCTCGTGGAGTAGAGTTGACCCGGCGAACTTATCAGCTCTTTTAAGTGCTTCTTATCCCGCCTTACACGGGCTTTCCACCTCGGCTCAGGTTAACAGCATTGAACAATGGCTCTCCTCAGCCAGTGAGTCCATTGCCCCCTTGAAACGTCTGACCTCCAAGCGGGAGAAAGATGCCAACCTGTGGTTTACCGATGACCTAAAAACCATCAAATTATCGGTACGCCGTGCTGAGAGGGCCTGGAGGAGAAACTATTGTTCCATCTTAAGAGCTGATTTTACCACTCTATTAGCTCAATATAAGAATGCCATCTTGGCCGCTAAAACGGCCTATTTCTCCTCCAGGATCCTCACAGCCGAGAACCAATCAAGGGAAATTTTCTCAATTCTTCAGAACCTAGCCTTCTCAGATCGTACCTCTCTTAAGCCCTCTCCTTCCCTTGCCCTCTGTCACTCTCTGAATAGCTTTTTCATTGATAAAATTGCTGCCATTAAAGCTAATATCCCTGCACCTTCCCCATCTTTTGTTGATCCTCAGTGCCCTCCCTCCCAAGGACAATTAAACTCTCTCCCCCTTCTGACCAAGGAATCCTTCACATCTTTAATCCCCCTTGTAAAATCTGGCTCTCCCCTGGACACCTGTCCCGCTCATATACTTCGTCCCATTTACATCTCTTGCTCTGATCCTCCCCTTCACTTACTAAACAGTTCACTCTCTCAGGGGGTTGTCCCCAACCCCTTGAAATCAGCTATCATTTTACCCATTTTAAAAAAACCTGGCGCAGACCCCTCGATCCCAGCCAACTTTCGCCCCATTTCTCTCCTACCATTTCTGGCTAAGGTGCTCGAGCGCCATGTCACCAGGTCGCTGGGCACCTTTGTGGAAGAAAATGGGGTATTGGCTTCCCGCCAGGCTGGCTTTCGCCCCGCACACTCTACGGAGTCCGTAGTCCTTTCGGTCCTTGACAACCTCAGGGAGGGGAGGGACACCAATCAATTCCAAGCTCTGGTCCTTCTCGATCTCTCTGCCGCCTTCGACACGGTGGATCATACCATCTTACTCTCCCGTGTCGCGGCGGCGGGGATCGGGGGTACGGCCCTGGTTTGGTTGTCCTCCTTCCTGAGGGACCGCACCCAGGCAGTTCGCCTGGGTGACTTCACTGCGGACTTTCGGAAGGTCTTGTGCGGGGTTCCCCAAGGCTCCTCCCTTTCACCTCTTCTGTTTAATCTTTACATTTCTCCCCTCATTTTTTCTTTACAACAAATGGAGGTCACCGTATACAACTATGCGGATGACCTTCAACTTGTCTTCAATCTGTCCTCTTCTTCTGCCTCTATCTCTAATTTCCAGTCTACTATGATTTTCATCAGGGACTGGATGGATTTCAACCACCTGAAACTCAACCCTGATAAGACCGAGTTGGTGTTGACAGGTGGTTGCTCCAGTCCCTGGTCTTCACTTTTTTGGCCCCCTTCCCTTGGTCCCTCTCCGGTCCCCTCTACTTCGGTCAAAACCCTTGGTATTAAACTCAACTCTCACCTTACCCTTCACTCCCAGGTTAGTTCTGTGGTTTCTTCCTCTTTTCTGTCTCTTCGTACCATCCGCAAGGTCTCTCGATTTTTCACCTTTGAGGCCTTGAAGTTGATCGTCCTTGCGATGGTCATCTCCCGCCTGGATTATGGCAACGCCCTATATGCGGGTATTCCTGCATATAGTCTCAGGCGGTTGCAGATGATCCAAAACCAGGCGGCGCGGCTGGTCTTTAACCTTCCTAAATCCTCACATGTCACCCCCCTTCTGAAACTTTTACATTGGCTTCCGGTTCGGGAACGTATCCAATTCAAGCTTGCATCTATTACTTACCAGGCTCGATTGGGTACGGCCCCTGCATTTATTTCTTCGGAGATTATCCCCTACTTGCCAACTAGGGAGCTCCGATCTTCTTCTCAATCCCTCTTGATAGTTCCCCGGTTTCGCCGGAAAAAGTGGGGGGGCTCAAAATTTGCGACCCTTGCCCCAACCCTTTGGAACTCATTACCCCTTGATCTCAGATCTTTAACCCCATATTCCCAATTTCGAAAGAAACTTAAAGCCTACTTCTTCAGCAAAATTTTCATTTAATCCCCTGTTACCCGACCTCCCTTCCGCGTCAAATGTGGAGATCTGCCAGTTACAGCGCCATGAAACCGCTGGTGTAAGAGCGCTATATAAGAATTTTTAAACTCAAACTCAAACAATGAAATGCAGGCAACACAACGATACCAGGTCTCTCCAGGGAGACTAGGGGAGCGACCTCTCAGCGAGCAGCAGCGAGGGGATACCATTATTAGAGAGCATCAGGCGATCTATAACCCAGAAATCCAGCCAGAGAAATGCGTCCACATAATTATTAAGACTGAATTCACTAAAAAATGTAGACCCCAGCGCTCGGCTGACCCCAGAACTGTTATAAAAGATTTGCAAGTCTTTATCTGCACATACGCAATTGGAATGCTACACTCTGATCAGGGTCCTGCGTTTAGCTCTTGAGCTTACAAAGAGGCCATGACCAGCATGGGCATTGCATTGCGGTACTCTTCTCCCTTCCATCCTAAGGGAAATGCGGTAGTGGAAAGAAAAAACCGTGACACAAAGCAATCTATAACGACAAGGGTATTAGGTTCGGGTGATGGGTGGGTCAAACATTTAATAAGTGTCCAACG
Source organism: Lissotriton vulgaris (assembly GCF_964263255.1). Classification (NCBI taxonomy): domain Eukaryota; kingdom Metazoa; phylum Chordata; class Amphibia; order Caudata; family Salamandridae; genus Lissotriton; species Lissotriton vulgaris. The sequence goes on from NW_028249137.1 coordinate 30,562, forward strand.
TAACATGCCAAGAGATTCTCGAAAAGGTTTCAGTCCGTATGAATTTTTGTTTGGAACTAGAATGATTATCCAGGATTTGGATAGTCGGACTTCAGTGGTAGAAGAAAAATCTTTTGATATCAAAGATCGTTTGGCTGTTTTGCAGGACTTGAATGAAACAAGAAAGAGTCTAAGTAACATAAAGAATAAGCCAACAACCACTGAAGAACCACCTGTCCCAGCAAGACTTGTCTGGATTCCAAAGATTGGGGATCTGGTCAGAGGAAAGATCGCGGTGAAGAAGGAATTTGGGCCTTTTTACAGAAAAGCAGTACCTGTCTTAGCTATCAGAGGAACAAGATCAGTAGTACTACCGCCACTTGCTGGTAAAAAAGAAAACAGAATTGTTTTAATCGATCTGGTGAAACCACAAACATGTGGCCGATAATAAATAGCAGGCCCAGTGGACTCCCAAGAAATAGCAGAAGACCAAACTTTGCTACAATCCAAGAGGTTCAAACTGAGAGACTAATCACATTCGATAAACCAACTGTAAATAAAAAAGGAATATGCAACAAAGCCATGGAACTTGTGCCTCTTGAAACCCAAATTGCAACAATTCGTGAAGGTACACCAATCTACAACGATGTAGCTTCAGAATGTACAAACGTAACAAAAGAAAATGCAAAGATCAATGGAAATCCGGAAGCAATCCCACCAATTGACAGAACTGAATCTGGCTATTTTATCAACTTTGATGACTTTTCTGATGATCCAAGTGAACATGGGGACAAGCCAGCAACAAAAACTTTCAAAGAGAAAATGACCGAGCTGTTCACCAACTGAAAGAGATATCTGATCTCACCATGGATTGAATTTTGGACTGTGTTAGGTGTACTTTTCCTCCTGCTTTGGCTCATCATGGTTTTATGTTTGGGTAGATTAATTGATGGAAAATATAGTTCAATGGGCACAGCAAGTCAGAACATCAACTTGGTCCTAAAGTCTCACAGATCCTCTCACATCGAGAATAGAGAACTATCATCAGTGAACATCACAGCCAATCCAATACCTGGGGGTATTTCATGGGACAAAAGTGACTATGATATTTATGGCCCGATTGAGCTCTTGAAGTATCCACACCAGTTCAAGATTTTCTTAAGTGATTTTGTGAAACCTAGTTCCTTTTCTGATGATTGGGATTTTGAAAATATTAATAATATGATGTCAGATTTAATAATGTCAACTAAATTTACAGAACATGATTATTTACAGGGATCATCAAATTATGAAGAATTATACTGTTATAATCACTATGGTCATCACTATTTGCATAAATGTGCACAACCTAGAACTGTTTTTACTTATAATCAATGGGAACATTGTCCAACACCACCAAAAGGAAGTTCGAAAACATTTTTTGAGAAATTTCCATACTTCTCAGGGTTCAACAACAGTGATCCAGAAACGTTTTATTTTAAAATGTTAAAGACAGGAATGAAAACAATGTTGACAAATACTAAATTGATTTATTCCGAAAAAATTTATGACAAAATGTCAACATTTAGTTTTGAATTTTGGAAAAACAACATTTAAACAAAAACCATCTGGGGAACAAAAGACTGGCAGGTACAAGGTCTAGAATCATTATTTAGAGCCTACATGATCCCAGAACAGATAATTTTCCTGAATGATACCATTCAACAAACTACTTGTCTTGGTTTAGCTAAGATAAAAGATTTAAACAGTCTATTCCGAAGCCCATACCTGATGAAAACAGTACTACTGATATGGAAATAGACGTATCCCATATTTTTCACCAAAACAGAAAAAATCCTGATTGGAAAAAATGGTTAATCTGGCCCATAGACACAAACAACTGTCAAGATAGATTCCTGAACAAAAGACAGGGGTTCAAAATGACCAGACCAGACCCAAGATATTCCCAGAGACAACATCCAGGGATAGTTACAACATATAGTGTAGGAAAACAATGCCTTGAGTGGCTACAAACATCCACACTGGCTGAAATTAAGCAACACTTGACTTTACTTAAAGAAGGTGCTGACTTGCGAGATTTCATAATGGGACCTCGCAAACAGCGTCAAAAACGTTTCATAGCGGCTGGTATATAAGCTGCATACAACAAAGCTTGGAAAGTAATGCAAATTGAAACAGCAGAAAAAATACAAGAAATTGATCGTATAAATTTGGAAAAATCACTTTCTGTTGGGGACAATGGGTTAACGACTCTCTTCCAGAATGTATTCATTGTACAATATTATATCATCTGCCTTTGATATAATAGAGCAAGACTTGCTAATGTTACAACATGGTCAGTCTCAATTGCGTTCTATTGTACAGCTTGGCTGGACGTGGCAAAACCTACGTTCAGGCTACGTGCCATGGAGTCTAATCAACATAACGTCATTATTTTCTATCTTTAACCTTACTGATAAACAAATCAGTTTGGCACAAAAAGGAGCAGATTATACGATTCTGTTCATTGAAAAACTTGAGAGATTACCATTGACAATGTCAGAGAGACCTGTGATTGAATGGATAATACACGGAACAATTACAATTCTGATAACAACTTGCCAGTTTAAATATTGCCAAGAATATATACCAGCAGGCCAGTATGAAAGGTTGGGTAAAGGCTACATCAAATCAACCTGGGATTTACCTTACACACACAAATGTTATAGTGAAAGGAAAAAGGAGGTATTCCGTAGTGGTAATAATTGTAAAAAATCACTAAGCGGTACACTTCTGTGTCAAGGTATTAACTTGCATGGAGCCTGCAAAGGGTCTTCAAATAACCTTTCATGTCACCTGCAAGGCACTCCTGCAACACAGATAGAACCATTCTTCAGACAACTCTCCAACGGTAGCTACGTTATAATAACTGACCACAGCTGTTGTGGATTGGTGCCAGGAGAATGTTCTCGTAACTGTTACTTCCAGGGTCGTTTGCTGTATGCAAGTATTGTATCCAAACAGCAATCCAGACATGGAGGCGACAATATGGCCTTATGTGAATATCTCTTCTATTCAAATTGATACTTTAAGCAGACAACTGTGCCTTTGACATCATCCAAAGAAACGACAAACTGCCCCGTGCATTTCGCAGAAATGTTAAGCCAAATTTGAAACATGTCTGATACCAGTGGCATCGCACATGTATTTAAGACAATTTTTTGCGGGACTGTTAACACAATTTGAAACAGTTCTGGGCATCTTCCCGAATTTTGTCCATTCTGTCTTTGGCGGCCTACCTTTCATTTTGGAACTCGTAGCAGGAATTTTATTTTTGCTCCTTCTGCTCCGATATGGCAAGCCAATCCACAGACAAGACTCCAGCAACAATCCTAGCAATATGATACCGAGACCGTATCACTAAGGTCCTCGGATTGGCCCGGATAAGAGATTTGAGTACAACCTGGCTTCTTTCATTCAGACCGATCTGGCAGGATTGCATCTTACCTGTGCTTCGATGTCTGCTATGCGGAGAAGAATGCCTGTTGGACGTCTGTCTTACACTACCATCAGCAGTACCAATGGATATCGATACTTTGCTTTGTCCGGTAACGACTCATGCAACGTGTTGTCCCCAGCGGCTACCTATTCTGATGACGCCATTCGTTGAGACTTCACCACTACGAGTAGGTGGCGGTGAAGTACGAGAGGAAAGCAGCACCAAACAGGTACAACCTTCTGTGAGCATTGCTGATTCAAACATCGATGATAGCAATCACGCAGAGAACTGCACAATTTCAGTATTTTCAAACTTGGTCAAACTTTCACCTGATGTGGTAGACCAATTTTTTGCAAGTCTGTCTGATATGATGTTCTCCCTTGAACAACGGGAATAACTTTTTAGAACAACAAGCACACAGCGTTCCCTGAACTCTGAATTTGGCCTTCAGTTCTGTTAAACAAAGCAATTGAAAACATTTGGAACTATTTTTCCTCTGAAAACAAAATTATTTTTCCTTTCAAATCAAAATATTTTTCCATTTTTCCCGGCACATGATACTTTGCTTAAAGTAGAACTATTCTTAGAGAACAGAGCTTCTATTTTTAGAAACATTAGAGACAATATTTTACCTCAGCCTCTAGCACATGTACAATATCGTATAAGTATGTGATGAAAATGTCTCAACCTTCTCTTCTGTATACAGAGCCATTTCATGTGTAATTTCACTTATAATTTTCGCAATTCATTCAGCTGATATATATGAACTTAACTGAATGATAACCTTGCTTAAAAACGTACAGTACCAATACTCATTTTTTTTGTGTATAAACCATACACCATTTCAAATGCAATTATGTATTTAGGGGTGGGTTGGAAAACACACATGCATCGTATGTTTACTATTGCTTATTTGTTAGTAATGATGGACATTAATCCGTGGAGTGGGTGTTGTATTTCTATCTAGGACCCTAATTCGATATTCCCGATTCATGCCCTTATGTGGTTTTAATAAATAAGTACCCTTATAAAGGCATAAGAATCAGATCCATGTTTAGTAATAGCCCATGCAGTCGAAAGCACGGCAAGGCTACTCCCATAGACTCCCAGAAAGCAACGCGTTCTTTAAACAAACCAAGCCTCCAGTAGCCTGGGTATCCCCCTCCTGCTTTTGTTTTGATTTGCACAAAAACGTCTAGAGTCCAGCAAGAACTGTTAGATCTCAATGACGTCTTCTGTCCAACCTTACATCAAACCAGCCACCTTATAGGTATAAATATACCAACGTTGCCTTAAGCAAACACACAGTGGTGGGGAGCAGAGCGATGTTCTACTTGTCCGAGAGCCCAGCTGTTGCCAGAGCCGAAGGAAGCCGCCCCTCCCTTTTTGACGCGCTGGAGAAGCTGCCTTTTCTCACGCCGAGAAATCCAGCTCCGGTGTTCCAGAGCTACCCTCGCGGGTTGCTGGGAGATCGAGTCCTGAGAAGCGAGATACAAGACCTCCTTCATTCTATAACCAAGGTACGGAGCGGATTAAAACCTTAGAGAGAATTCTTGATTCCTATCCTTGGCAAAAACCTAACTTTAACTTAAAACTGCTACTTACTTACTCCTTCCCACGTATTAGGCTTAGGTCAGGTACACTGGGGTAGGCGTATCTTAGAAGCACCAGTTGAGTTCGTTTAGTTTTTATGTATGTATATATTTTAAAGTATCATATGGCTAAAAAACCATATCAATGCTTTTACAGTATTATTTCATAATACTACTTTTACTGTACGCACTTTACTTTATGATAAGTATTGCAAGTGTGGCAAATCATTTCTCTTGAATGAGAAAGAAGACTGCTCAATAAAATAACACCTTTTTATTGAAAACGCCTGTCTCTCTATTTCTCTGCACTCTGGTGAAACTAAGCATGCATGATTGACTGAGTGAAATAGCTGTCTATTCTTTTCACACAACTCTAGAGATACACTCTTTATTCTGAGGGAGCAAAGTTGTCATGTTTATGCGGTTGTCAGAAACTAATCCCTTTTTGTCTAAATCAGGACGGTTGACCCTTTCCTGAACATTCGAGAAAGCTTCTAGTGACCTCTGAGCTAGCTGGCAAAACTAATTAAGTCTAACAGTCAGACGAGACCTAGATGACCTCAGTCCTACGTCTACACTGCTGTTTGTTATTCCAATGCGCAGAGCCTATTGGGAATATAGGAACTACACTACACCACACACACCGACCCTACCTTAGTGAACCACAACTCATGAACCCTTTACGATAGAATCTTCTGTGTATTATTTCACATATAATGCTCCTACTTTTGTACGGCAGAAGTCATAAGCCGTTTCTGATTGAATATCTGTTTATTATATCATGATTACTGTTCTACTTGTTACCAACAGCAACGTAATAAAATGGAGTCGAGCACACATGCCCGTACCCACTTCAACTATCTATCTGTGTCTGTGTATTTATTATGTTTGTATTATGTTTGTAAAATGCTGCTTCTGCTCCCTACCACATTATATTGTGCTGTAAACAGCGTATGCAAACATCTTACGTCTGCCAGTAAAAATATTTGATTATACAACTTTCTCTTGCTCATTCTACAAATACGAACGTACAAACAGGATCATTACAATACTGCAAAGTGTATAGTAAATTTATAAGTGTGTTCTATTGCTCAATTTGATTTTTTTAGCATATTTATATAGCGTGAAGTCGACCCAAAACTATATCAGCAATTTACATGAACACCGTATTTACAGTACATTGTCAGGCATGCGTAGATTACATAATTTCTCTACAATAAAACGATGTGGACACGACTCCGAGCCCCGAACACTGATTTCCAGCACCAAGTTCGACCGTATACCCGAATTACCACATACATATATATATATTAGCTGCCCTTCATGTGCTAAAAACTGCAACCTAAAGCTTTCATAGCCCTGTATTACTACAGCTACAACACTCCACTGAATGTACAACAAACATTCATATTCACAGAAATACGTCATGTCCACCATCTTTTATGTGTGCAACTTTGGATAAATATATGGTTAGTGATACCCCGTACCTTCCATGTTGGCCATGTTGTGGGACTTTAGAGACATAATGACACATTTGCGTTTAAGACGGCAGCACTACAACACGGATACCTGAATCAGTTAATTTCTCAAACAGCTTACAACGGAACCACGCCCATAGCTCCGGAGCCATCGTTCACAGCCTTGCGCAGCACTGGCATACGTCAGTCCAGGCCACTCCGCTTACGCTTCCAAGGAAAACACAACAACGGTACATGGCCCAGATTTCCATTGTAGTGATTTCTTAGTTCCAGGTCTAGTTGTCTGAATGGCACACACACACACACACTCCCTCCCTCTTTGCTAGTATACACCCACACCACACCCATCCAGTACAGACGTCACAACACACGTGATCCTACCAATAAAAAAAGATGGAGCGCACATGCTCTACGCCATTTTAGAGTTGCTCCCATCGCAAATGCTGCGATGACCTGTCCTGGTGGTTCGGAAGCCTCATGTAGGCCCTAACTACGAACAGGTGGGCCCACTACCACGTGCGCGGTCTCTTTGGTCACTGTGTTAGTGGTACCACAAGGACTGAGCGGGCGAGATACCTGCGATGATGATGGGTGCACGAGTATCTCCTTTCCCATAGCGATATTAACACTCAGCACCAAATGTGAGACTTCTTGACTGCATGATGTAGAACGTACCCTGTCCGCGAAAAGGTGAGCAGTGAGGCCTGGGTGCGCAGCGGATGGGGTAGATGGGGTGCAGCAGACTGGATACTAAAAGGTGATGCAGCGATTTAGGCGTATGAAGTCCTATATACCGTATCTTATTGCATTTATATATTTTTTCCTATAGCAGGAAAGTTTTCATAGTCGGTCAAAAGTTCTTCGCTCATGATGATTGAAACCACGTGTATCACTGCGCACCACTTGTTTTCTATAACCGGATGGAAAACATTACTACTCTATTACAACTCTACTAATTCTTCACAAATCAAAGCCCATTAAACAAGTTGGAACTGTACAAATAGTGGTCTTTTTAATGCGGGAGGAAAGGTGTGTGAAAGAAGTGTTATTTTACTCCACATAAAGATAGTGGCAAATATTAATCCTAACATCTTTCTTTTACTATCTTTTAGATGTAGAGCTTCAGGGTGTACAATGTCCCGGCACATGGTGGAAGACACACCGGTGACAGAAAGGTGAGCTGCGAATATTCTTTTCAGTCACTCTCTCGATTCTTCTCTCCTTTGATAAAATAAATGACGCACAATCTTATCTTCCTTTTTATCTTACGAACAAGTTACTTACCTTCGGTAACGATATATCTGTAAGAAACAGTAGTTAGTATTAGATTCCTTACCTTAGAATATCCCCAGGCGTCGGACTGGATCCGGATATTTTTGAGTAGCAGTACCCTTGCGCGTCGGTAGGTGTCGTCTGCAGCTCCGCGTCCGTCGTCGGCGTCGTGGGCGCCGTGATGACGTCGTCTGAGTACTTAGACGCCGCCTCCGCGTGCTTGCGTCAGTTCTTAGACACAGCTTTTCCGCGCCAGAAACGCAGAGCCATGTTAAAAACCAACACTGGTGCCATTGAAACTAGGGCCCTGAAAGGGATGACCTTAACCCTAGATATCGGTTCGCAGAACGGCGAGGATGAGTGGGGCGGTAAGGAATCTAATACTAACTACTTTTTCTTACAGATAGATCGTTACCGAAGGTAAGTAACTTGTTCATCTGAAAGAAACAGGTTAGTATTAGATTCCTTACCTTAGAATAGATACCCCAGCAATACCAACCCCGGTGGTGGGTCTGCGAACCAATAATCACACCAGAAAGTCCCGGAGGACGGAACGGCCAAAGAAGCCATCCCTCCGGACTTGGCTGTCCACACAGTAGTGTCTCGCAAACGTGTGCAGCGATGCCCACGTAGCTGCCTGACAGATGTCCTGCAAGGGGACACCCCGGCCCAGGGCAGTGGTAGCCATCGTGGCCCGAGTGGAATGGGCCACCAGCCCAACAGGAGGCTCCTTCTTTGCCAAGGAGTAACAAGCCTTGATGCACAAGACAACCCACCGAGAGATGGTCCGCTTGTGTACTCCGCTTGTGTACCGCCTGTCCCTTCTTGGCACCCATGTAACCAACAAAGAGTTGGTCATCCACCCGGAACTGGCGTGTGCGATCCAGAATGAGAGCGCACGTTTTGGGTCCAGACAGTGGAGACGCTCTTCCTCCTTTGAGGGATGCGGAGGCGGAAAGAAGGTGGGCATGGTGATAGACTGCCCGATGTGGAAGGCCGTGACAACCTTGGGCAGGAAAGAGGGTCTAGTCCGCAACACAACCTTGTCCGGATGGACAGAAAGGAAAGGAGGCTTGGATGAAAGAGCCTGGAGCTCACTCACTCTCCTGGCAGAGGTGATGGCAACCAGGAAAGCAGTCTTCAGAGTGAGAAGGCGGATAGGACAGTTGTGAAGTGGCTCAAAGGGAGCGCACATCAGATAAGTAAGAACCAGGTTCAAGTCCCACTGAGGCATCACGAAAGGAACAGGTGGAAACGTGTGTGTGATGCCTTTCAGAAAACGAGTTACAATAGGGGACTTGAACAAAGAAGGTTGATCAGGCAGCCTTAAAAAGGCTGGAAGGGCAGAAAGGTAGCCCTTGATAGTGCCCAGAGCAGAGCCCTGCTGGGCAAGAGAAAGAAGGAAGAGAAGAACATCAGAAAGAGGGGCAGAGGGAGGATTCACAGCCTTTGCTGTGCACCATGCCACAAATCTGTTCCACCTGCAGGCATATACCAACTTTGTGGAGGGACGCCTGGCTGCCAGAATGATGTTACAGACTTCAGGAGGCAAGTCAAATGGCCTCAACTGTCGCCGCTCAATCTCGAAGCATGGAGGTGGAGACTGGACAGGTTCGGGTGGAGGACCGTCCCCTGTTGCTGCGACAAAAGGTCCTCCAGAAGAGGCAGACGAACCGGGGGGAACGAATGACATACTGAGTAGCTCGGGATACCAGTACCTTCGTGCCCAGTCCAGAGCCACAAGGATGACTTGTGCCCGGCCGCGCTTGATCTTCTTCAGCACTCTGGACAGAAGTGGTATAGGCGGAAAGGCGTACACCAGACCGCAACTCCACTCGCAACGAAAAGCGTCTCAGAGCGAGTGCCGCCTTGGAAATTCTACCGCGCAGAACTGATGACATTGCGCGTTCTCTTCTGTGGCGAACAGATCTAACCAAGGCTCTCCCCACTGCAAAAAGAGACCTTGCGCCACGTCAGAGTTCAGACGCCATTGGTGATCCATCATGCACCGGCGGCTGTGTTTGTCCGCCCTGGCGTTCAGAGAACCTGCCAGGAGTCACGCCCTGATGTTCCAGCCACTGCCAAAGGCGCAGAGCCTCCTGGCAGAGGGTCCATGACCCCACCCCGCCCTGTTTGTTGCAGTACCCCATGGCGGTGGTGTTGTAGTACCACATGGCGGTGGTGTTGTCCGTGAACACCTGCACTACACTTCCCCGGACAGAGGGGAGGAATGCCTTCAGTGCAAGACGAATCGCCAGCAGCTCCAAAAGGTTGATATGGAGCCGGGACTCCGCCGGAGACCAGAGGCCTCTGATCTCTGCCTCTTCCATGTGGCCTCCCCAGCCCTGCAGGGACGCGTCCATCACAACTACGTGCTGCGGTTGGGGAAGGGAGAGTGATCTTCCGCTGACCTAATCGCGGTCCGTGAGCCACCACTGCAGCTGTCTTGCAGTGCCCTTCGAAATCAGGACATGGTCAGACAGGTTGCCCTGATGCTGGGCCCACTGAAACTTCAGGTCCCACTGCAGAGCCCGCATCCGCCAAAGGGCGTGATGCACTAGAAGGATGCAGGAAGCCATCAGCCCTAGAAGCCGCAGCGTCAACCTGACCGAGACTCGGGATAAAGGCTGAAAGATCGAAATCAGAGCCTGAATATCCCGAACCCGCTGCTCGGGGGATAAACCCGAAACTGCACACAAATGATCCCCCGATACGCGATGGTATTTCGGTGGCATGGCTGGAGGGGTCGTCTCGAAGGGAAGGGAGTAGCCCCTTCGGACGATTTGCAGCACCCACCTGTCCGATGTGACAGTGCACCAGTGGGAGTGGTGATGGCGAACCCTGCCCCCCACTGGCGTCACTTGGGTCTGAAAGAACGGACTAGGAAGGTTTTGAGGCTGATGCTGCGGGGGAAAGTGTGGACTGGCCTCGCTGTCGTCCCCGACCGCCTCCACGGCGGGTTCCACAGCCGCCACCGCGTCGGATGTTAGTCTGCGGTGCGTGGCTGGCAGCACGTGTGGGGGCGCCCCTTCCTTGGCCACGAAAAGAGCGAAAGGCACCCGTTTGCTGGCGCTGGGCCGAGAGGCCCAAGGACTTGGCCGTAGCCCTGGAGTCCTTAAAGCGCTCAAGTGCATGGTCTGCTTTGTCGCCGAAAAGGCGACGGCCATCAACGGCATGTCCATGAGTGTATTCTGGACATCCGCTGAAAAGTTGGCAGACCTCAACCAGGCGTGACGACGAATCGCTACCGTCGTTGCCATCGCTCTGCCCAGTGAGTCAGTGGTATCCAGCCCACACCGGATGGAAAAACGTGCCTCCGCAAGGGCATGGGCGAGTTTAGCCTTGACCTACGCCGGGCATTGAGGCAGCACGTCCGCGACCGTGTCCCACAAGGAGTGGGTGTAGCTGCTCAAGAGGCATGCGGTGTTGGAAGACCGCAGTCTCAAACTAAGGGAGGAGAATATCTTATTTCCATAATTCTTATACCTCTTAGATTCCCGATCAGGCGGAGTCGACAGGAATGCGGTCTGGGAGTTAGAGGCCTGGATGACCAGGCTCTCAGGGGTGAGGTGGGTGGACAGGAAAGCTGTTTCTTTCAGATAGGCTGTGTTTCACAAATTTCCCCCGCCCCCACAACACCTCCAAAGCTCAACGTTTGAGGATTCTGCGATGATGCGTGGCCATCGTAACATCGCATTAGAAGGCTGCTTCGACACGTGGTGGACCCTTTTTGAATTACACCAATGGCACAAGGTGAGCAAAGAAGCTTGTTTCCGAAGCATGAGAAGTCACCTGTGGGCGGACAGAGTGGATAGTGTGCAGCAACTTGACTGCGTACGAATGTACAATTACCTCCGGGCAGTGGGAGTGGATAGGTTGGAACAGTCTGGGTGCGCAAGAAAGGGCACTCACCTCCGGACACTGTGAGTCAATGGGGTGCAACAGTCTGGGTACGCAGTAATGAGAACTCACCGCTATGCAGTGGGAGTGCATGGGTATAGTACTCTGGGCGAAAAAAAGCGCACAGACACCTCCTTGTAGTGGAAGTTGATGTAATACAGTATCCTGAGTGTCCAAAGGCATAAACACAGAAATATATACGTGTGCAGTTGTATGTACACTGCTATTACTAACTCTATACTATCTTACAGATCATTAAACTTGAGGGTGCACTATGAACCGGCACATGCTTGGATACACATCGGAGGCAAAAAGGTGAGCTACGAAGATTTTCTCCAGTATCTACACTACCTCTCCTGTTCCATCTATTACTTTCTCTCTCACACACTTTCAATGTAGTTTTCTCTCTCTCTCTCTCTCTCCCTCTCTCTCTCTCTCACATTGTTTCTCTTTTCAAGTTATGAACGTTACTGTCCACTCTAGAGCTAAATAAATCAAGGTTGAATTTAATACAGTCTGCAGTATAGAACCAAAGCAGAATTGAAGTTGTGAGCTTTGCTAAAAACAGTGTTTGCAAAAGGTAAGCAGAGCGGCCTAGTTACACAATGCCTCCATTTAAACGCGCTGCAAATAAACAATATAGTCCTGCATAATGACGTGATCTCTCACCTAATTCTGTCTCATCTCTGAATCATTTTAAAGACCTGCTGGACCATACTGTAGTGTATGTTGTGCAGGGGCAAGAGTACTGCGAGGGCTGCCGAGATAGAATCGAGTCGTCTTAGTCCTCTGCCCCTGATATGATCTGGAGATCAGGCTTGTCTTCCTCTGCGACGAGTGGAGCCTCGTCCTCGGAGATACCTTCGAGTGGATCCTCGTCCCCGGAGATGTCCTCTCCAACGATCTCCTCCTCAAAGATGGCCTCCGGTGCTGGCGCTGATCTCCTCATCTCGTGTCGACGTGCCCTCCGATCCCGAATGGTCTTCTTCGATCGGACGGTTGCACAAGCTGTGCAGGTCGACTCGTCGTGTTCCGGCGATAGACCGAGGTTGCAGACCTCGTGATGGTCGCTATGAGGGAATTTTGCTCGACATACCAGGCATCTCTTGACTGGAGTTCTGTCCATGAGGCAAAGGCTGTACCGCGCCGATAGGCCCAACGGCCCGCGTTGACGCACCGGAATGTAGCTGGTGATGTCGAAAAGTCTATTCGATGTCGAAAATGTTTGTATAAAGTTTCACGCTTCGAAGTTGCTGAAAAAGTCTTTTCTAGCCGGAGCGGAAAACTTTCATCCGAACCCAGTGGCAGAAAAAAACAATCTGAGGATGGAGTCGATGACCATGCACAGTATTGTCCAAGGGAGGAGTCACCTATCTCGTGACTACAAAGACTTCTTCCAAGAAGACAACAACCTGCAATCATCCGAGCCCAACACCAGGTGGCGATCTATTGCAAAAGTGTACGATCTGCAGTTCATATGTCTGGAATGAATATGCTACTTACCAGTATGCATCTGTTCTTGGCATGTAGGGCTGCTAACATTCATATCTTAGCATTAGATCGCCGCCTAGTGTTGGGTCCGGATGATCGCACATTGTTGTCCTGGAAGAGTCTTCGAAGTGTCCTGAGATAGGTGGCTCCTCCCCTGGACTACAGTGCGCATGGGCATCGGCTCCATCCCCAGATTGTTTTTCGCCATTGTGGCAGAAGATGGAGTGAAAAGTGTAAGTGATGTCCATGCTAATGATTGAATACAATAGTATATCTGCAGCTGCGACAGGCACCGGGGAGGAGGGTGGGCGATATGAATGTTAGCAGCCCTACATGCCAAGAACAGATGCATACTGGTAAGTAGCATATTCAGTTCGAGGCATGTGGGCTGCTAAATTCATATCTTAGCATAGAATTTATAGCAGTCCCTCCATCAGCGGCGGTTGCCCGTGCCAGCTGCAGAAACCTGAAAAAGTGTTTTGAGAACAGCCTGTCCTACAGCAGCTTGCTGCTTGGAATGCACGTCAACACAGTAGTGTTTTGTAAAGGTATGTGGTGTAACCCACGTGGCTGCTCTGCAAATGTCCTCTAAAGGAATGTTCCCTAGGAAAGCCATGGATGCCCCCAATTTGCGTGTGGAGTGCGCCCTTGGGGGTATTGTTAAAGTGCGCTTGGCCTTGTGATAACAAATTTGGATGCACTTAACAATCCATCTGGCTATTCCTGCTTTGGAAATCGGGTTGCCTTTGTGTTGTGGTGAGAAGGCAACAAAAAGCTGTTTTGTTTTCCTAAAGTGTTGTGTCCTGTCTATGTAGTACATCAACGCCCTCCGTACGTCTAACGTATGGAGCATTCTTTCCGCCACCGTTTGTGGGTTTTGGAAGAATGCCGGCAAGTCTATCGTTTGGTTGAGATGAAACTGTGACACCACCTTTGGAAGGAATTTGGGGTTAGTACGTAGCACTACCCTATTTGGATGAATTTGAATGAATGGCTCTTGTATTGTGAGCGCTTGTAGCTCACTAACACGCCTCAGTGACGTAATAGCAATCAGGAAAGCTACTTTCCACGTTAGGAATTGTAGTTCACACGAGTGCAGTGGCTCAAATGGTGGTACATTGAGGTTCCACACCGGAGCTGGCGGTGTTCTTGGGGGAATGACTCATTTCAGACCTTCAAGGAAAGCTTTAATGGCAGGCACTCTGAAGAGAGAGAGATGCTGCCTATTTTGAAGGTAAGCTGCGATGGCGGATAGATGTATCCGAATCGAAGTGAACGCTAGCTTGCACTTGTAAAGATGCAACAGATAGCAAATGATGTTAGGGATAGATGCATCTAGCGGGTTGATGTCATTGGTGGTGCAGTAAATGACAAAACGCTTCCATTTTGCCGCATAGCATGCTCTGGTTGTTGGCTTCCTTGCCTCCTTGATGATGTCCATGCATTCAGGAGGTAGGTTGAGGTATCCAAACTCTAAGACTTCAGGAGCCAGATCGCCAGGTTGAGCTGTTGCGGATCTGGATGCTGAATTTCTCCATGGTTCTGCGTCAAAAGCCTGGGCGTGAGGCGCAGTCTTTGATGCGGAACCACTGAGAGTTCGAGGAACGTGGTGTACCAGGCCTGGCGCGCCCACGTTGGAGCAACTAGGATGAGTGTCATCGAGTGCTGCCTTAGTTTTTTCGCCACCAGTGGTATCAGAGGTGTCGGCGGAAAAGCGTACGCAAATTTGCCTGACCAGTTCATCCATATCGCATTGCCCTGCGATTGCGGGTGTGGGAACCTGGCGGCGAAGCTTTGGCATTTTGCGTTCTCCCTTGTGGCGAACAGGTCTATCTCTGGATGACCCCACCTTTGGAAGTACGGCTGGAGTACTGATGGATGTATCTCCCACTCGTGCATTTGATGGCTGTATCTGCTGAGCAGATCCGCCATCTGATTGTCCTTCCCTGGGAGGTGCTCTGCCATGAGGAAGATGTTCCTCTGAATGGCCCACTTCCACATGCTCTGAGCCAGATGAGACAGCTGCGGTGAGTGGGTGCCCCCCTGCTTCTGGATGTAGTACATCGCGGTCATGTTGTCCGTCCGGACTAACACCACTTTGTTGCACAGATGTACAATGAAGGACTTGAGCGCCATGAAGATCGCCATCAGTTCTAGATAGTTGATGTGCATCTTCTGTTGCTGCGTCGTCCATAGTCCCTGCACTGTGAAATTGAGCAGATGAGCTCCCCATCCCTGGAGAGATGCGTCCGTTGTTAGGATAATCTGTGGCACTGGCTCCTGGAACAGTCGGCCCTTGCAAAGGTTGTGTGGAGTCCACCAATGCAGAGAGTCGTATGCCCGACTGGTAACCAACACTAGGTCTGTTAATTGTCCCTGAGCCTGTGTCCACTGATTTGCTAAGCACTCCTGGAGCAGGCGCATATGCAACCGTGCGTGAGGGACTATGAAGATGCAGGAGGCCATCATGCCTATCAACTGCATGAACACTCTCGCTGGAACTGAGTGTTGTGGTCTGAACCTTCGGATTAGAGATTGCATGCTCTCTATCCTGACTTGGTTTGGTTGAGCTTTGGCCGTCAGGGTATTGATTGTCGCACCTAGAAACTGCCGGACATGTGCCGGCTGAAGATGCGACTTTGGGTAATTCAACGAGAAGCCCAAGCCGTGAAGGAGGTGAATGGTAGTCGACATGTCTGCGGCGCACTGTTGTTCCGACTTGGCTTGAACGAGCCAGTCGTCCAGGTAGGGGTAGACATGGATGTTCTGCCTCCTGAGGTGCGCTGCCACTGTCGCCAGGCACTTGGTAAACACCCTTGGGGCCGTGGTGACTCCGAAGGGTAGGACCTTGAACTGATAATGCCTGCCTTGGATTGTGAACCTGAGGTATTTTCTGTGGGACGGGTGTAGTGGAATGTGGAAATAAGCATCCTTGAGGTCTAAGGTTGCTAAGAAGTCCCCTTGGTTTAACAAGGGAAGAATCTGTTGCAGTGTAAGCATATGGAAATGTTCTGACAGTATATACAGGTTGAGGGGACGGAGATCCAGAATTGGTCTGAGAGATCCGTCCTTCTTTGGAATAAGGAAGTACAGGGAATATACCCCCGTGCCTTCCTCCCCCACTGGCACGAGCTCGATTGCTCCTTTTTGCAGCATCACCACCACTTCCTGCTGCAATAAGTGCAAGTGCTCTGCGGACATAGGCCTTTGCCTTGGTGGAATGTTGGGTGGAGTGGATTTTAACTCTAGACAATAACCGTACTGGACAAGTTGTCGCACCCACCTGTCTGTGGTGATATTGAACCAGACGGGCAGGAACTGTTGTAGTCTCCCCCCGACAGGTGTTAAGTGGTCGGGGGGCAGTGACAGAGAGTCACTGTTTGCTTGGGGTAGAGGAGCGTGAGTTGTTGTTCCCTCTGCCGCGTCCTCTGGTGCTGTTTCCTCTGTAGCCCCCCTTGTTCTGTTTGGGGTACGAGGATTGTGCTCCACCTTTAGAGAATTGTGACTGCTGACCCATTTGTCCTCTGGTGACTCCACGTGCACCTGAGCGACGAAAAGTATTGCCACGAAACTGTTGTGATTGAAGGGCCCCCATAGATTTGGCAGTTTCGGTGTCTTTTTTAATTTTTTCTAGGGTGGTGTCAACATCTGGACCAAACAGTCTATCAGGATTGACTGGTTGATTAAGTATGGTTGACTGAATGTCAGGTTTAAACCCCGATATGCGGAGCCACGCCTGTCGTCTCAGCATGACGCTAGTGTTAATGGTCCTAGCGGCTGTGTCCGCGGCATCCAGTGCACACTTTATGGCTGCGTTGGAGATCAGTTGTCCTTCCTGTATAATCATTTTGGTGCCCTCTTGAAACTGTGGAGGCAGGTGTTGCACAATTTGCTCTAGGGTGTCGTAATGCGACCTATCATAACGTGCCAATAGTGCCTGTGTATTTGCAATACGCCAGAAATTGGCAGCCTGCGCAGCTACCCTTTTGCCTCCTGCCTCTAGCACCTTGGACTCTTTATCCGGGGGAGGAGCTTCACCCGTTGTTTGGGAGTTGGCCCTCTTTCGGGCATTTGCGACCACCAGGGAGTCAAGTGGCAACTGTCCCCGAATGTATGCAGGGTCTGCAGGTGCTGGTCTGTACTTTTTTTCAATACGTGGATTGACCACCCTCGCCCTGGTAGGCTCTTTAAAGATGTCCGCCGCATGCTTGAGGACCCCCTTGAGCATAGGCAGTGTCTTTACAGTTCTTTCAGAAACTGAAAAAGTGTCAAATAGAAAATCCTCTTCAACAGGGTCAGCATGCATGTCCACATCATGATTAGCAGCTGCCCTTTCAATGAGTGCATGGAAACCTGCAGAATCCTCTGTTGGGGATGCACGTATACTGAAAGGCTGTGGGTCTTGTCCCACATTATGGGTGTCTTGGTCACCAAAGTCATCATATGAATCCGGCTGTGCATCTGGTTCATTGACTGGGAAAGTTTATTGGTCATCTTCACCATATCCCTCACCGTCAGAGGGGTCTGGAGACGGAGTTGGGCTCCCTCTTAGAGGGGACTGGATAGGTTCCATGAGGCCTGAGGCGTCCTGTGGATACTTTTTCTTCTTCAGGGGGATGACATAGGAGTCCACCGGCTGTGAAGTTATCTTCCTTTTGTAAAGGGTCAATTTGCCTGTATTAGCGTCGATAAAACACTCTGAATCCTCTTCTGAGTCGATTACTCGACCTGAAAGTGCCCCTGCCGTTGAAGAATCCGACTTCTTTGGTGTCGATTTTGTTGAGAAGGCCTTCGGCGCCTCTTTTGGCGGCAGAAGGTAGAGGAGTTTACTGGCAGATTTGACCGGAACGTCTATCGCCTTCTGTGGCGATGGCGACGGCGCCGACGAAGCAGCGGCTTTCTCCCTAATTCTTTGTAGTGAAGAAGCGACGAGGGACGTTTCATTCACAGTGGCCTTTGGCACCGACGAGGAATCCTTGATCTTGCCTTCGGATCCGACGTTCTGTTGGCCCTTTTGAGTCTTGGACGATGATGCTGCGTCCGCCGCCCCAGAGGCCCTGGATCGATGCGCAGATGTGCCAGCCTTCGATCCGTGTGACTTCGACGGCTCCGTCTCTACCACGCGTCCGACCAACGTCCCAGTTGGTGTCGGAGCCGTGCCGCTGTCCTTGGCGGGCTTTGCCGGCGTCGCAGCGGTTGACCTGTGCGTTCCGCCCTTTTTAGAGGATCCCTCCTCTGGCACCGATTTCGACACGGTGGAATCGACAGATTTCTTCGATCTCTGTGGACCGGGGGTCGAGGGAGTCGATGAAGCTGCGTTTTTATTTGTTTTTGGTGGTACGGCCACCATCTTAGGGACGCTGGAGTCCTTAAGTTTCAGTTTCGTTTTCGGTTCGGCCATCTTAGGTGTAGTCGATACCGTATGTTTCAGTTTCGGGTTCGATACCGTCTGTGCAGCAAGTATGACCGTGGCCGGGCCTAAAGGCGGGGCCGTGGCTTGCGCGACGGGGTCTTGGGTAAGGCCGACAGGCGATCCCGTGACCCTTTCTGTATGTCCGTAAACTTCGGGGCATAGCTCATCCCCTGAGCTATCTTCCACGGCCCCATAAACCTCTTCGACGTCCCCTACCTCGTCGACGTTTTCAAGGCCTTGATCCACGACTCCGTCGTCGTCTTCCGGATCCGCCTCGACCTCCGTCTCGGGCGGGGAGATTTGAAGATGACGGTTCAGGCCCTCTTCTTCTTGCTCGTCGAAGATGTCGTCCGGTTCCGGGGCCGTTTGGTGGGCCTCAAGGCGCACCGCGCGCCGAATCTTGAGTGTCTTCTTGGACCTGAAACTTGCACAGGCTCTGCAGTTTCCTTCGTTATGGTCTGGTGAAAGGCATTTGTTACAGACCGGGTGCGCGTCTATATGTGGGTATTTGGCCCCACAGAGCGGACAGAGCTTAAACGGACTCCGCTCCATGCTGGAAAAGTTGCTGTCGAGTCGCGATGAGAAGGCCTCGATGTCCGAAGAGCAAAAACTCCGCTGATTCCGGCTCCGAGAGACGGAAGAACTCGAGACCGCACGCAAACAATACCGACGTAATAAATACAAGGCCTTTTGGCCGAATAAAGTTATGTTTTCTCGGTTCCGACAGAGAGACGTCGAGACCGCATCCGAACCCAATGGCGGAAAAAAACAATCTGGGGATGGAGCCGATGCCCATGCGCACTGTAGTCCAGGGGAGGAGCCACCTATCTCAGGACACTTCGAAGACTCTTCCAGGACAACAATGTGCGATCATCCGGACCCAACACTAGGCGGCGATCTAATGCTAAGATATGAATTTAGCAGCCCACATGCCTCGAACCAACATGTTTCAAGCTTAGTACAAAGCCAATATTACTTTGCGCGTTCTTTGTGTTTGAACCAGCTGAAACCAAGAGAAATGTGGATTGCACACCACACATTTTCCAGTGTTTTTCTAGATGGGCGAGCACTGCAGCTTACTTTTATTTATAAGAATGACTGGGCTACCCAATAAGATGCACTATCTGTTATGGGGCACATTCTGTTGGTATCTCACAAAGTTGCATGATAAGCTACTAATTTCTGGGTAGACCCTAGTGCAACCAGGCAACATTTTGTATCAACTTTATCTTTGTTAAAAGTAAAAGCCAATTTGATATGAATATTAATGGTATTTTAACTGTGATATCTTGTTCCAAGGAGATCGCTTGTTTAATACTGGTAAATTAACAAAATAATTTTCATTAATTTATTAGTAGCTTCAGAACCCTAAATTCTAAACTGAAGGTTATAAAATGATAAGTGGATCAAATTTCAAGGATGTCAAGAATAAACTCTGATTGTAGCATATGTGGTGCTTTATGTTCATGCAAGATAACTGCACGTATGGTGGTACAAAATGCAGTTTGCTGCAGCAACGTCCTAAATGAGCACATTTAGTTAAGAAGTTAGGTAATAAGACTGTAAGCTGGTTTAAAACTAAGTAGGGCAAGAAAAATACAGATCCAAAGACTAACATTTCAATTTGACTGCAATTTGCGCCTGAACTATTTGAATATACGACTACCTTGCACAAGTTTCAAAATCAATAATAGCTAGAAACATGTCACAATTGAAAGACAAATTTGAACTTACTGGGACAGGAATAGGTGTAGGAAAAGGGATGTTCCGACTGTACAAATGCATAGGTGCTGGTAAATACACAGGCACTGGAATAGGCAGAGGGAAGTAATTCTTCGTCAAATCTTCCTCTAAAATAACAACATTGAAATGTAAACATTCTCAAAATTACAAATGCATCGGCCAAATATTAAACAACGTGTTTAATGAAATGTCATAAATTACCTGTTTGACAGGATTTTGCTTGCATGTGAGGTTTACAATATGTAGCTTTCGTCATTGTTAAAGGTTTGCAAAGGACAGCCTTGTTCTTCATATCTTTACATGAAGTTGGGTATGGGGCAGGTGTAGAGTTTAAAACCTGGCAGATAAGATAAAGCAAACAAACAGTGAAAGGTTAAGGTGCTTCAGTCAATATAGTGAAGAAAAGTACTGATTAATATGCATCAAGAAAGAATTTTTGTACGAGAAGGCCAGAAAATCTAAATGTAAATAAACAACAACGAAAGTCAATGGAAAAGCAACATACATAGAAGAACAAGTTACTTACTTTTGATAACACATTATCTGGTACAGACTTTAGCCACAGATTTCTTACTGTAGAGCATTTCCCAGGTGTCAGGATGGGTCCCAAAAATCTTAAACACCACCCTTCCGCGACGGTATGTAGCGTTGATTGGCTCCACATCACCTGCACCAGATGTGACTAGTACAGGGCCTATATAGACGCCACTCTAGCGCGCGGACATCAGTTTTTTCCGTGGCATTTCCGAACCGGACTCACGGAGCAACAGTAAAAAGCTGATGGACCAGTAAGCAGACACTAAGAACATAAATGGTCCTTCTAGCTAGAAAACATTGTTCACAGAGCAGGGAGAAAGGGTGTGTCAGTAAGAAATCTGCGGCTAGAGAGTCTACCAGATAAGGTGTTACTGAAGTAACTAACTTGTTCATCTTTGGTCCCGAAACTCCTTGAAGTGGCTACGGAGGCCTATGATCAGGGCTTGCTCCCGGACTCCATGCGAGCAGCGACTATAGTTATGATTCCCAAGCCGGGGAAGTATCCCCCTCCTCCCGGGATCCTATAGACCCACTTCCATGCTGAACGTGGATTTGAAAATTATCAGCCAGGTGTTGGCCTCTAGACTCCTTCCCTACCTTCGTCGCCTGGTCAAGGACGACCAATCGGGGGTCATTCCGGGCCGGAACACCTTGCGGAATGTCCGCCGCTGGCCCACGTCATGCAAACCTTGGAGGGTCAGGCCGGGCAAAGCACGCTAGTATTTCTGGACATCGAACAAGCGTTCGATTCGATCCGCTGGCCCTACCTCTGGAAGGTGCTTTTAAAACTAGGACTAGGGGAAGGGTTTGTACGGTGGGTTCAGCTGCTATATGCTAGACCGGTGGCCAGAGTCCGCACGGGTAGATGCGTCTCGGAGGAGATATCGATATCGAGGGGAACTCGACAGGGGTGCCCCCTTTCCCCCCTGCTCTTTGCCCTGGCGATGGAGCCACTAGCTTGCCATCTCCGTACGGTGCTTAAAGACCGGGGTATTCGAGTGGGGGCAGTGGAGCTTGTGGTGTCCCTGTACGCGGACGACGCTCTGATCTACCGGAGCCGGCCGACGCAATCATTGCCGATCTTGATTGTCGCATTGACGCGGTTTGCAGCCGCCTCTGGCCTGGCGGTAAACAAAACGAAATCCCAGTTGTATGCGCTCGGAGAGCAGGTAGAATGTGAGGGGGCCCTGCATCCGGAGTTGGGACTCCCATGGGTGGACGACACACTCCGCTACTTGGGGATTTGGATTGCTCGCAACTCGGCCACTTTCTTCCAACACAACATGGGACGGATAATCCAGGGTCTAAAGGGAATGTATCACCTTCTGGAACAACCTTAAGCTTTCCCTGATGGGGAAGATTGCCCTAATTAAGATGGTGATCCTCCCACGCCGTCTGTACACTATGCAGGGGCCCTTCTATGAGATACTGCACCGGGTTTTTCGAGAACTGGACTCTCTCTTAGTCCTTTTACTATGGAATGGAAAGAGATGCACGGTGAGTCTGGAGGTCCTAAAACGCAGGTGGGGCACTGGAGGACTAGAGGTCCCCGATCTGGAGAGGTTTTATTTTGCTTCACAACTGCAGCACGCGATTGCGTGGCTGGACACGGACCCCTCTTGGGAACAGTTCTTACTGACAGGGACGTATGGGAATGGGCAACTGGGAGCACTACTTTGGCAGGTAGGGAGACGGCGTGATCTCGCCCCCCACCCCACTGGTACGGTTGGCGGCCGCGGTCTGGGATCGGGTGGTGCGACGCCTTATCCATAACAAGCCCTTTGCTCCTGACTTGGATCTCTGGCTGTTGCCGTCCTTTGCCCGGATTGCGGGGGTCATGTCACTGGACAAGTGGACCGAGGGAGGGTGCCTCATGCTGGCTGATTTGTACCCAAACAACAAGTTTATCACCTATCAGGAGGCGGTTACCACCTTTGAGCTTGGCCCAGGGCAATTTCTTCAATACGCTAAAATAGCGGCAACAGCGAGGCAATTTTGGCCCACATTCCCAGATGCCCCGGCGCACACTCGCACTCTAGTCACAATGCTGGCAATGGCAGGGGGCCGGAAGTTCGTGACTCACCTATATCGAGCCCTGAGAGAGGATAAAGAGTTGCAGCCCTTAGCGATAGAAGGTAAATGGCAGCAGGCGTGTCCACAAGAGATCACTCCCCGTGACTGGGGAAAAATACATGAAAGTGTGAGGAAAGGGTCAGTGAGCAACCAATTTAAACAGATCCAATATAATATCATACATATGGCCTACCTCTCCCCTAAGCGCCTCCAGACCATAGACAATGCGAGGGATGCCAGAGATGTCCCAACCCCCTGGCGGACTTTGTACATATGGTATGGACGTGCCCAGTCCTCCAATTATATTGGACGTCAATACTGGAGGTCATGGTGAAAGTGTCGGATGGGTAATAGATTTGGACCCACGTCCCTGCCTCCTAGGCTTAATCCCCCGGGACCCCAAACGAAGGGTGAGCAGACGTTTTTTTAATACTGGGCCTAATTACGACCCGACGCCGTATTGCAATTCACTAGTTGTCCCCACAGGGTCCAACGCTGGAAAAATGGAAGGCAGATCTGAGGGAATGGGCGCTGGCAGAGGAAGAGCACATAAGGCGCACAAGGAGGGACGGGAAGCTACCAGAGGTCCTCCAGGCCTGGGGGGTGATGTTTCAGAAGCTGGTGGGACTGGATACCCCTTTGACACACACTCAGAACTGGTAGACTCAGAACAGGGAGAGGTGCAGCCTCAAGAGGTTGCGCCACATGATGACTCATTATGAGGAACACTTGGCAGAGACCCTATGTTTAATGTTTCGGAATGTCTTTTTGACCATACAGGAGGAAACCAGACCACACGGGGGTGGGGGTTACGGACTCGGCAGCGGGAGGGGGTACGGTTTGGGAGAATTGGGGGAAGAGTGGGGTGTGGGGGTAGAGGGGTGGAGGGAGTTTTCATTGAGTTCAATCAGCTCTGAGAGCCATGTAACTTCACCGTGGCTACGCCAGGGGCAGTCGGGATTGCAATGACCTTGTTCCTGTTATGCAATTGACCGATTGCTAGAATTGTTAAGAGGATTTTTCTGTGCCTAGAGCAATTACAATGTAACTTTGTACCTTGCTGGATTTACTGTACTGGAGATGAATAATGCCAAACATAATAAATAAAGTTAGTTTTTAAAAAAACACCTTTTCATCTGAGAGAGACTTCTAGCAGCAGATTCCTTACCTTAGATTAGATACCCAAGCAATGTCTCTCCTATCGAGGGTCTGCTAACAGGTTTAGTCTAGGGTAAACTGGGGGACCGCATGAGCAAATTGCCTGCTGAGCTGGATCAAGGAAGTAGTGTTTCGTAAAGGTGTACAGAGTAGCCAATGTAGCAGCCTGACAGATATCCAGGACAGGGACTCTGAGCCATCACAGTGGTCACAGCCTTTGCGCTGGTGGAATAAGCGCACAAGTCCTCTGAGGGTTGCTTCTTATTTATTTATTTATTTATTTTGTATACTTATAGAGCGCAACCTATCACCCAGAGGGCATCCTGGCGCTTTGTAAACGGTTTGCCGAAGCACTCTGTAAAGTAACGACGTTTTGTACAATGACAATATACAAGCACATTCAAGAACACCAATTTGACAGAAGTGAACAAAGTTCCACAAGATGATTAAATCTTGGAGTCTTTAATGAAGATTACAGCCAGCCGACACGTGTTTCATCGCCTTCGCGATTCCTCAGGGCTGAAACAAACAAATAAGTAGCATATAGCATATTCTTTGAACAGATAAATTTCCATACCAGACCATGCTGTCTGGTTATTATAGATATACATTAAATGCTTCCTCCAGCAGTGAACATACAGTGATTTGTTCAGGCTCGTTTTGCTAGTGCCACCACAACACATCCGTGTCGAATAGGGTGTCTATAGTCAATGTTCTATGAAGACGTGAGTATACGTGATAGTGATTGTGATGGGTTTGTGTGGGAGGAAATAATTGCTCAATGTGTGTGTTCAACAATCCCAATGACACATAGTGACAAAATCCTGCTTCGCAGCGAGAGTGTCCTAACCGTGTGCGGCTCTTACATCCTTCATGCCAAACTTGTGATATAGTGCAAAAATTGTGTCATTGAGAAAACATACCTAGATGGCCGTGTCAACATCAGAAGGTCTGTGACATTGTTGAGAGAGAGATAAAATCGGAAAAATCTCATCACTAACCGCACTTGAGTGATATTTGGGCAAGAATTCACCACAATGAGACTGTCCGAAAATAAGTGTACGTCGACTCACCGCTTAGCTGGTGATAATTCCGACCCAGCCGGGCCTTCCACTAGTAGCACTGGTTTGAGTGCGTCCAGAAGCGGTGGAAGTCCTTATATCTGTGACACAATCAGGGTAAAATATGTCACTTCAGATATGTAGTGTTAAAAACCTCCATTAGTGGAACTAGGCAGGACCTGCCTATGCAAAAAATGTCACAAAGATTCTCTCACTAGAGTCCTATTAATATGAAAACATGCGGTGGAATTCCCTATCTTTCATTCTTGCCGAGATATTATTGTTAGCTACAATTCTGTTACATACGTAGCGTATTCAGTATTACCCTATACACGGTAAACCTATTCAACTTACATATATCTAAAAGGCATATGAGTTTAAGTCGGGCTCGGAAATCACTCGGTATCTTTCACCAGAATTTCGGAACTTCCGTGATCAGAAAGAGTGCTGTTTAAAGAAAAATAATGCTCACGTCAGTAACTACTATGGTTAGTTACAAATAAGTGGGAATAAATGTCAGAAGGTGTTCGCTATCTTACCAATTTCATTTCTTTTGAAAGGAAACCTGATGCGGTTCCAAATAGATTGTGTATTAAGCTACAGAAAGGGAATAAAAGCGGGATTTAGATATCTGCTCGTTACTTACGAATCCAAAAGTAAACGTCCACATTCATATCAGTGCACGTATGTAATCCGCTTACCCGTGTGCGGCGTCTCCAAAGGTAACAGACGAGTGCACCTCTTCCGGGCCCGGTTCCGTGTATGGACACGTGACCGCGTTTCCGCCCACATATAAGCGCGTCACAACCGTGAGGCGTTCCCTCCACTGAGAGTGCAGTTGAGAGGAAATAGGTCGGCCATGTTAGAAGGATAAAATGTATTTTATCTCTACATGATATATGGGGTTTATTGCTACGATTGCAATTTGTCGTAGAGATGAACCGTGTGAAAAGGAGATATGATTTGTGTACATTCGACGCAAATGTGTTACTGCCGATATGTGATCAGTAAATCGCAATATTATCGTTCGAAATACTCTAGTTGATGCACACAGAATTGAGTGTATATCGTCCTTCATAGGGAATTCCAATCATTGTCATAGTGAATTCATGCTCCCCAGTGCAACGTGACATTCAGACTCTAATATCGTGTACCATAGTGCATTGTGCACCGTGATTTAAAAAAAGGGGGTTACCCTCTATGTGTGGATGGCCCAATCATACTGTGACTGCCTATCACAATACAATCAGTACATTATCATAATCCATGTTTAGGTTATTTACATCAGTACTTGTCCGTACGGGAGACTCATCCCAGCGTTAGGAAAGATCTTGATATCAAAACATTTCCACATGTATTTCCAAATACACAGTTCTGCAATATTACTGATTCTTATGACCATCATAAATAAATGCAACGTAATAGTGTCTATATTCAGTCACCCAAAAAGTATTGCATTTCCTGGTCATAATTCAATCCCAACTCCACAGATTTTAAGCGCATAATCCAGGTCGCTTCAGTGCGTCTTAGTCTTAATTCGCGATTCCCACCTCTTAATGCCAGAGGTACAGTTTCTATGCCGAAAAATTGGACATTTTTGCTTTTCTGGCCTTGTTGGCAAGAGGCTACGTGTAAGGCCACAGGATATTTGGGGTCACAATTAACAATGGCTCTCACATGTTCCATCATTCTTTCTTTCAAAGATCTGATCGTGCTCCCCACATATCGTTTACCACATTCACATTCAATAATATAAATGACAAATTTAGTTGTGCAATTGATATTACTTTTGATGTTATAACATACTCCATCAGGGCCCATAAAATTGATTGTTCCGTGTTTCGCCCATTTACACATACTGCAGAATCCGCATTTGTGGAAACCCAGACCACGTTGTGTCAACCAGTCTGCACTCCTAATATCCCGGGGTACTGTGGGACTCAACTTGTTCCGTAACGTGTTCCCTCTTCTGAAGGAGATTTGTGGTCGTTCTGTGATACAGTTAGTCAAAGCTTTTTCGGATTTCAATAAACTCCAGTGTTTGGTTAGACTTTTTCGTAAATCAGAATGGAGTGAATTGAAGTCAGTGACCATTCTTATATGGTCTTTACCATCAGTATTTGGTTTTTGTCTAGTGATTAGAGTGTCTATTCTCTTCACTTTCTTGATTCTCTTCTCAGCTTTTACAATAGAGTTTTTTGCATAGCCCCTGGTTTGAAATCTTTCTTTCATGTTGGTAAGACATCTCCCGAACTCACAGTCCTCACTACAGTTTCTTCTTGCCCGAATAAATTCACCAAATGGTATGGCGTTAATCTGGTGTAGGGGGTGAGAGCTAGAGGCATGCAAAATTGCATTGCATGCTGTTGACTTCCTGAACAGTCTACTGTGCAAGCAATTAGATGAAACATAGAATTCGATGTCTAAGAATTCTATATTCGTTTTGCTCCACTTCATGGTGAAGCTGATTTTCCACGTATTGTCATTTAGATATTGAAAGAAACTCTGTAGTTGCTCCTCTGAGCCTGACCAAATGAGGATGCAATCATCAATATATCGACCCCAAAATATTATGGAGTCGATATACTGACTACCCTTATCGCCCCAAATTAGATCTGCCTCCAGTGCACCCATAAACAGGTTCGCAAACGAGGGTGATTTTTTGAGCCCATGGCTACACCTTGTTTTTGTCGGTACCAGTGTTTTTCACACATGAAATAGTTATTTTTTAGGACTAGTTCTATCATTGTGGACAGCATTTCCGTATGTTTCCATAGAGTGGCAGGTCTATTGCCAAGAAATTTATTGATAGCCTGAATACCTAAATTTATGTCAATGCTGGTATATAAGGATACCACATCCATCGTCACAAGAAGAAACTCTTCTTGCCATTCCATGTCTGCTAGAGTGCTCAGAATATGTTTGGAGTCCTGAATATAGGAAGGTAAATTTTTGACTATCGGGCCAAGAAAGAGGTCCGCATATTCTGCTATTCTTTCTGTGGGGCCACCTATGCCAGAAACTATTGGCCTCCCTGGTGGAAAAGGTAGGTTCTTGTGAATCTTGGGCAAAGTGTATAACCATGGATGTGTCGGTCTGAATACTTTTAAATACAGATATTCTTCCTCGTTCAGTAACCCCGATTGTTTCCAGTTTAACAAATGGGAGTTAATTTCTATTGTTAAGGGACCAATGGGGTTGTAAGTGAGGCGTTCATAGCATAGTACATCTTGTAATTGTTGACTAATTTCTAGTTGATAATCTATGCGATCCATTACCACTACATTCCCTCCCTTGTCCGCCTCTCGTATAGTGATGGTATTGTCATTCATAAGTATGTTGAGTGCTACTCTTTCCCCACTGGTAAGATTGTCCTTATATTTGAACATTCTGCTCTTGCGTAGACGGTTCAAGTTGTCAAGATCCTCTGATACACGTCTATAGAAGTTATCTATGGCATTGCCACCAGGTAATGTGGGAATCCATTTAGACTTGGACTTGAGCCCACTGACAATGCTATAATCAGATTCTATATTTAACTCTTCTAGAAGTGTGTCCATATCAAGAGGAGAATCTTCCATATCGGTCAATGATAAAAGAAGGTGAGTTGCATGCACATCATTTATTGATAAGGATTCAGTGGTGTCTGTTACAGGTGTATCGATATTAGCCCCTCTATCCCTTTTCTCCAAACCAAAGAAATGCTTTTTCAGTTTCAGGTTCCTCACAAATTTGAACAAATCAATTTTCAATTTACATACATCACCAATTGCATATGGGTTGAAACTTAGACCTTTGCTGAGGAGGGAAACCATGTCTTGAGTGAGATGTAGTTTGGAGAGATTAATCACCTGTACTTCTCTAGTGTCGGCACCCGCTAATTCCTGTTGGCCCCTGATCTCAACTTCCTTCTGTAGTCCTCTGAGCTTTCGTCCCCTGCCCCTCCTGGTTTTGGATCTGACTGGTTTCTTGCTGTAGGGAATCTGTTGCCCTTCCTGATCCGTAAAACCTCTTGAAAAAAAGGTGGCATTCCTTGTCTGTCTTGATTGTCTGATTCTCCCCCTACAGTGCCTACAGAGTTGAGAGAGGTGTTACTGGATGATAGGGAGGCAGGTTCTGAACCTTGTGTTCTTTTGTTAACATTCTTGGAACTATTAGGAATCAGGGAATCATATTTTTTATCAAAAGTAAAAATTCGACCACGGGAGTAGTCCAACTCATCTCTTCTTAGTTGCCTGGCTTTCCTATTCTTAATGTCGGATTGATGTTTTAATAGGATTTCATCAGGATGGTATCATTTTTAACAGTAGATTCAGGTCTGTTTAGATCCTTGATTTCTTGTTCAATGGTGGCTATTTCTGCTTGTAATTTCGTAACTCTGCGTTCCGCGCTTACAATTAGTATTTCCATTAACGTGACAGAGTTGTTAGAGAGAGATTCTTCCCATTTAATCATGAGGTCGGCATCTAGGTCATCATAGGTGGGAAAAATTTGACCTCTCAGACCTCTAGGGACACGTTTTAACCTCAAATACTGTTTTAGAGTTGCCCCGTCCCACCATTTTGAGTTTTCTAGCTTCTTTAAGCGTTCTAATTTAATGAATTTATCTCTGAGGCCCTCAATACGAGGGGGATTGGTACTGGTGGAAGCAGTTTGAGTGGACATGCCTTTCGCTAAGTTCTCAAACAGCTCTTCTGCCATTTTGGTACGATCCATGTTGGTAATGCCTAGTGTATCTAGCAATGGTATACTAGAGATCTACTTCTAAGTAAAGGAAATGCGTGGCGGCTACCCTAGACTGCAGATAGACTAGAAGGACGAAGGTTTTTGAATCAGTAAGAGGGTGCACTGCCTGTTCATACGCATACAGTTTCAAATAACATGAAGTTTCCAGGTGCTATTCGGCGAGTGGACAAACCCAAACCACTCCTGTGAGTAAAGAACTACTCCTATCAAGTAAACGGTTTGCCGAAGCACTCTGTAAAGTAACGACGTTTTGTACAATGACAATATACAAGCACATTCAAGAACACCAATTTGACAGAAGTGAACAAAGTTCCACAAGATGATTAAATCTTGGAGTCTTTAATGAAGATTACAGCCAGCCGACACGTGTTTCATCGCCTTCGCGATTCCTCAGGGCTGAAACAAACAAATAAGTAGCATATAGCATATTCTTTGAACAGATAAATTTCCATACCAGACCATGCTGTCTGGTTATTATAGATATACATTAAATGCTTCCTCCAGCAGTGAACATACAGTGATTTGTTCAGGCTCGTTTTGCTAGTGCCACCACAACACATCCGTGTCGAATAGGGTGTCTATAGTCAATGTTCTATGAAGACGTGAGTATACGTGATAGTGATTGTGATGGGTTTGTGTGGGAGGAAATAATTGCTCAATGTGTGTGTTCAACGATCCCAATGACACATAGTGACAAAATCCTGCTTCGCAGCGAGAGTGTCCTAACCGTGTGCGGCTCTTACATCCTTCATGCCAAACTTGTGATATAGTGCAAAAATTGTGTCATTGAGAAAACATACCAACATGGATCGTACCAAAATGGCAGAAGAGCTGTTTGAGAACTTAGCGAAAGGCATGTCCACTCAAACTGCTTCCACCAGTACCAATCCCCCTCGTATTGAGGGCCTCAGAGATAAATTCATTAAATTAGAACGCTTAAAGAAGCTAGAAAACTCAAAATGGTGGGACGGGGCAACTCTAAAACAGTATTTGAGGTTAAAACGTGTCCCTAGAGGTCTGAGAGGCCAAATTTTTCCCACCTATGATGACCTAGATGCCGACCTCATGATTAAATGGGAAGAATCTCTCTCTAACAACTCTGTCACGTTAATGGAAATACTAATTGTAAGCGCGGAACGCAGAGTTACGAAATTACAAGCAGAAATAGCCACCATTGAACAAGAAATCAAGGATCTAAACAGACCTGAATCTACTGTTAAAAATTATACCATCCTGGATGAAATCCTATTAAAACATCAATCCGACATTAAGAATAGGAAAGCCAGGCAACTAAGAAGAGATGAGTTGGACTACTCCCGTGGTCGAATTTTTACTTTTGATAAAAAAATATGATTCCCTGATTCCTAATAGTTCCAAGAATGTTAACAAAAGAACACAAGGTTCAGAACCTGCCTCCCTATCATCCAGTAACACCTCTCTCAACTCTGTAGGCACTGTAGGGGGAGAATCAGACAATCAAGACAGACAAGGAATGCCACCTTTTTTTCAAGAGGTTTTACGGATCAGGAAGGGCAACAGATTCCCTACAGCAAGAAACCAGTCAGATCCAAAACCAGGAGGGGCAGGGGACGAAAGCTCAGAGGACTACAGAAGGAAGTTGAGATCAGGGGCCAACAGGAATTAGCGGGTGCCGACACTAGAGAAGTACAGGTGATTAATCTCTCCAAACTACATCTCACTCCAGACATGGTTTCCCTCCTCAGCAAAGGTCTAAGTTTCAACCCATATGCAATTGGTGATGTATGTAAATTAAAAATTGATTTGTTCAAATTTGTGAGGAACCTGAAACTGAAAAAGCATTTCTTTGGTTTGGAGAAAAGGGATAGAGGGGCTAATATCGATACACCTGTAACAGACACCACTGAATCCTTATCAATAAATGATGTGCATGCAACTCACCTTCTTTTATCATTGACCGATATGGAAGATTCTCCTCTTGATATGGACACACTTCTAGAAGAGTTAAATATAGAATCTGATTATAGCATTGTCAGTGGGCTCAAGTCCAAGTCTAAATGGATTCCCACATTACCTGGTGGCAATGCCATAGATAACTTCTATAGACGTGTATCAGAGGATCTTGACAACTTGAACCGTCTACGCAAGAGCAGAATGTTCAAATATAAGGACAATCTTACCAGTGGGGAAAGAGTAGCACTCAACATACTTATGAATGACAATACCATCACTATACGAGAGGCGGACAAGGGAGGGAATGTAGTGGTAATGGATCGCATAGATTATCAACTAGAAATTAGTCAACAATTACAAGATGTACTATGCTATGAACGCCTCACTTACAACCCCATTGGTCCCTTAACAATAGAAATTAACTCCCATTTGTTAAACTGGAAACAATCGGGGTTACTGAACGAGGAAGAATACCTGTATTTAAAAGTATTCAGACCGACACATCCATGGTTATACACTTTGCCCAAGATTCACAAGAACCTACCTTTTCCACCAGGGAGGCCAATCGTTTCTGGCATAGGTGGACCCACAGAAAGAATAGCAGAAAATGCGGACCTCTTTCTTGGCCCGATAGTCAAAAATTTACCTTCCTATATTCAGGACTCCAAACATATTCTGAGCACTCTAGCAGACATGGAATGGCAAGAAGAGTTTCTTCTTGTGACGATGGATGTGGTATCCTTATATACCAGCATTGACATAAATTTAGGTATTCAGGCTATCAATAAATTTCTTGGCAATAGACCTGCCACTCTATGGAAACATACGGAAATGCTGTCCACAATGATAGAACTAGTCCTAAAAAATAACTATTTCATGTGTGAAAAACACTGGTACCGACAAAAACAAGGTGTAGCCATGGGCTCAAAAATATCACCCTCGTTTGCGAACCTGTTTATGGGTGCACTGGAGGCAGATCTAATTTGGGGCGATAAGGGTAGTCAGTATATCGACTCCATAATATTTTGGGGTCGATATATTGATGATTGCATCCTCATTTGGTCAGGCTCAGAGGAGCAACTACAGAGTTTCTTTCAATATCTAAATGACAATACGTGGAAAATCAGCTTCACCATGAAGTGGAGCAAAACGAATATAGAATTCTTAGACATCGAATTCTATGTTTCATCTAATTGCTTGCACAGTAGACTGTTCAGGAAGTCAACAGCATGCAATGCAATTTTGCATGCCTCTAGCTCTCACCCCCTACACCAGATTAACGCCATACCATTTGGTGAATTTATTCGGGCAAGAAGAAACTGTAGTGAGGACTGTGAGTTCGGGAGATGTCTTACCAACATGAAAGAAAGATTTCAAACCAGGGGCTATGCAAAAAACTCTATTGTAAAAGCTGAGAAGAGAATCAAGAAAGTGAAGAGAATAGACACTCTAATCACTAGACAAAAACCAAATACTGATGGTAAAGACCATATAAGAATGGTCACTGACTTCAATTCACTCCATTCTGATTTACGAAAAAGTCTAACCAAACACTGGAGTTTATTGAAATCCGAAAAAGCTTTGACTAACTGTATCACAGAACGACCACAAATCTCCTTCAGAAGAGGGAACACGTTACGGAACAAGTTGAGTCCCACAGTACCCCGGGATATTAGGAGTGCAGACTGGTTGACACAACGTGGTCTGGGTTTCCACAAATGCGGATTCTGCAGTATGTGTAAATGGGCGAAACACGGAACAATCAATTTTATGGGCTCTGATGGAGTATGTTATAACATCAAAAGTAATATCAATTGCACAACTAAATTTGTCATTTATATTATTGAATGTGAATGTGGTAAACGATATGTGGGGAGCACGATCAGATCTTTGAAAGAAAGAATGATGGAACATGTGAGAGCCATTGTTAATTGTGACCCCAAATATCCTGTGGCCTTACACGTAGCCTCTTGCCAACAAGGCCAGAAAAGCAAAAATGTCCAATTTTTCGGCATAGAAACTGTACCTCTGGCATTAAGAGGTGGGAATCGCGAATTAAGACTAAGACGCACTGAAGCGACCTGGATTATGCGCTTAAAATCTGTGGAGTTGGGATTGAATCATGACCAGGAAATGCAATACTTTTTGGGTGACTGAATATAGACACTATTACGTTGCATTTATTTATGATGGTCATAAGAATCAGTAATATTGCAGAACTGTGTATGTGGAAATACATGTGGAAATGTTTTGATATCAAGATCTTTCCTAACGCTGGGATGAGTCTCCCGTACGGACAAGTACTGATGTAAATAACCTAATGCAAATGCTACTTACCAGTATGCATCTGTTCTTGGCATGTAGGGCTGCTGACATTCATATCTGTGCATAGTCCGCCACCTAGTGTTGGGTCCGGATGATTGCACATTGTTGTCCTGGAAGAGTCTTCGAAGTATCACGAGATAGGTGGCTCCTCCCCTGGACTACAGTGCGCATGGGCATCGCCTCCATCCCCAGATTGTTTTTAGCCATAGGCAGAGATGGAGTGAAGAAGTGAGTGATGACTATGCTATGAGCATATGTGTGTATATGAATACATACTGCAGCTGCTACAGGCGCCGGGGAGGAGGGTGGGCGATATGAATGTCAGCAGCCCTACATGCCAAGAACAGAT
The DNA here is from genome assembly GCF_964263255.1 of Lissotriton vulgaris. Lineage (NCBI taxonomy): Eukaryota > Metazoa > Chordata > Amphibia > Caudata > Salamandridae > Lissotriton > Lissotriton vulgaris. The sequence continues at coordinate 65,089 of NW_028249137.1, forward strand.
GCATACTGGTAAGTAGCATTTGCAGTTCGAGGCATGTGGGCTGCTGAATTCATATCTGTGCATAGAATACATAGCAGTCCCTCCATTAGCGGCGGCCGCCCGTGCCAGCTGCAGCAGTCTGAAAAAGGGTTTTTAGAACAGCCTGACCAACAGCTGCCTGTTGTTTTGAGTGCACATCTACGCAGTAGTGCTTGGTGAAAGTATGAGTGGTAGACCATGTGGCTGCTCTACAGATGTCTTCTAAGGGAATGTTACCTAAGAACGCCATAGAGGCCCCCAGCTTCCTAGTGGAGTGGGCCCTCGGTGGGATAGTGAGAGTGCGCTTAGCTTTAGCGTAGCATATCTGAATGCACTTTACTATCCATCTAGCTATTCCTGCTTTGGAGATTGCATTTCCCTTGTGTTGTGTGGCAAAAGCAACAAAGAGTTGTTTGGTTTTGCGGAAATCTTTTGTCCTGTCCACATAATACATCAAGGCTCTTTTTACATCAAGTGTGTGGAGCATCCGCTCCGCCAGCGTCTCTGGGTTTTGGAAGAACACCGGCAATTCAATTGTTTGGTTTATGTGAAACTGCGAGACCACTTTGGGTAAGAACTTAGGGTTAGTGCGGAGCACCACCCTGTTGGCATGTACCTGGAAGAAAGGTTCTTGGATGGTGAGCGCCTGCAGCTCGCTCACTCTCCGTAGCGATGTGATTGCTACCAAGAACGCCACCTTCCAGGTCAAAAACTGCAGCTCGCAAGAGTGTAGTGGCTCAAAGGGAGGACCCATCAATCTTGTAAGAACCACATTGAGGTTCCATTCTGGAGCTGGTGGAGTCCTTGGTGGAATGACTCTTTTGAGCCCTTCCAGAAAAGCCTTGATAGCAGGGACCTTAAAGAGTGACAGGTGTTGTCTATTTTGGAGGTATGCTGCCATAGCCGACAGGTGAATGCGGATGGAAGAGTACGCTAGATTACACCGATACAGGTGAAAAAGGTAGCATATGATGTTGTGAATGGAAGCGTCTAGCGGGTCAATGCTGTGCTCCACGCAGTAGACGACAAACCTCTTCCATTTAGCCGCATAGCAAGCTCTCGTGGTGGGCTTTCTCGCCTCCCGAATGATGTCCATGCAGTCGGGAGGAAGATTGAGATAGCCGAACTCTAGGACCTCAGGAGCCAGATCGCCAGGTTGAGCTGTTGCGGATCTGGGTGCTGAATGTCGCCATGGCTCTGCGTCAAAAGGCTGGGAGTGAGATGAAGCCGTTGATGCGGTACCACGGAGAGTTCCAGAAACGTGGTGTACCATGGTTGGCGAGCCCACGTTGGAGCAACCAGGATGAGCGTCATCGAGTGTTGCCTGAGCTTGCGTGCCACCAGCGGTATCAGAGGCGCTGGGGGAAAAGCGTACGCAAATCTGCCTGACCAGTTCATCCACATCGCATTGCCCTGTGATTGGGGGTGTGGGAACCTGGCGGCGAAGCTTTGGCATTTTGCGTTCTCCTTTGTGGCGAACAGGTCTATCTCTGGATGACCCCACCTTTGGAAGTACGGTTGGAGTACTGATGGATGTAACTCCCACTCGTGCATCTGATGGCTGTGCCTGCTGAGCAGATCCGCCATCTGGTTGTCCTTGCCTGGGAGATGTTCTGCCATGAGGAAGATGTTCCTCTGAATGGCCCACTTCCACATGCTCTGAGCCAGATGAGACAGCTGTGGAGAGTGTGTCCCCCCTTGCTTCTGGATGTAGTACATGGCCGTCATGTTGTCCGTCCGGATCAACACGACCTTGTTGCACAGATGTACTTTGAACGCCTTTAAGGCCATGAAGATTGCCATCAGTTCCAACACGTTGATGTGCATCTTCCTCTGCTGAAGTGTCCACAGTCCCTGCACCGTGTAATGGAGTACATGCGCTCCCCATCCCTGGAGAGAGGCGTCCGTTGTCAGGATGATCTGTGGGACAGGCTCTTGGAATGGTCGGCCCTTGCAAAGGTTTTGTGGGTTCCACCAATGCAGAGAGTTGTACGCCCGACCGCTCACCAACACTAGGTCTGTCAGTTGCCCATGAGCCTGAGTCCACTGACGTGCCAGGCACTCCTGAAGCGGACGCATATGTAGTCTCGCGTGCGGGACAATGGAGATGCAGGAGGCCATCATGCCTATCAACTGCATGAACACCCTCGCCGGAAGCGAGGTCTGGGGTCTGAATCGTTGGATCAGCGCCTGGATACCGGCGATTCTCACTGAACTCGGCTGCGCAGTGGCCGCCAGAGTATTGATCGTTGCGCCCAGATACTGTCGCACGTGGGCAGGCTGGAGATGGGACTTTGGGTAGTTCAGAGAGAATCCCAGATCGTGCAGGAGGTGAATGGTGCGTGACACGTGGTCTACGCACTGTTGTTCCGTCTTTGCCTGAATAAGCCAGTCGTCTAGATATGGGAAGACATGGACGTGCTGGCGACGGAGATGCGCTGCTACAGTCGCTAGGCATTTGGTGAAAACTCTTGGTGCCGTGGTGACCCCGAACGGCAGGACTCTGAACTGGTAATGCTGGTCTAAGATCTTGAATCTGAGATACTTCCTGTGGGAAGGATGCAGGGGAATATGGAAATATGCATCCTTCAGATCCAGCGTTGCTAGGAAGTCCCCCTGTTGAAGCAGGGGGAGCACCTGCTGCAATGTGAGCATATGGAAGTGCTCTGAGTTGATGTACCTGTTCAGGGGCCTGAGGTCCAGGATCGGCCTGAGTGATCCGTCCTTTTTGGGGATTAGAAAGTACAGGGAGTAGACCCCTGTTCCCCGTTCTTGCAATGGAACGAGCTCTATCGCCCCTTTTTGCAGCATGATTAGTACTTCTTGCTGCAACAAGGTCAAGTGCTCGTCGGACATAGCACGGCCTCTTGGTGGTATGTCCGGTGGAGTGGACGTAAGTTCTAGACAGTACCCGTACTGGATAAGAGACCTCACCCACCTGTCCGTGGTGATGGATCTCCACTCTGACAGGAACTGCTGTATTCTCCCCCCGACAGGTGTTGTGTGATCGGGGGGAAGTGACAAGACGTCACTGCTTGTTGGAGGCGGTGGACCTGGAGGCGTTGTTTCCACGTCCTCTGCCCTTGATGTTATTGCCTCTGTAGCCACCCCTGCCCTTGTTGTTGTTATACGAGGACTGGGTGTTCCCCATGTAGTACTGCGTGGTCTGGGGTGCTTGGCCTCTTGAGGTGCCTCTTGAATTGGAGCGGCGAAAAGAACCACCCCGAAACTGCTGACTTTGTAAAGCCCCCATAGATTTGGCTGTTTCGGTATCTTTCTTCATCTTTTCTAGTGAGGCATCCACCTCAGGGCCGAACAGATGGTCCGGATTCACAGCCTGACCCAGTAATGTTGTTTGTATGTCGGGCTTGAACCCAGAAATTCGTAGCCAGGCATGGCGTCTGAGTAGTACGCTTGTATTGATAGCCCTGGAGGCAGTGTCTGCTACATCTAGGGCACATTTAATGGATGCATTAGTAATGAGTTTACCCTCCTGAATGAGCATCTCCCCCGCCTCCTTGTATTGGTCAGGCAAATGTTGTAGGATGGCCTCTAACGTGTCATAATGGGCCCTATCATAACGGGCAAGCAGGGCTTGAGTGTTAGAGATCCTCCAGATGTTTGCTGCCTGTGCAGCAATGCGTTTGCCTGATGCCTCAAAGATCTTCGACTCTTTGTCTGGGGGAGGAGCATCACCAGTAGACTGCGAATTCGCCCTCTTTCGAGCGTTGGACACCACCAGGGAGTCCAATGGCAAATGTCCCTTAATATACGTGGGATCCGTGGGCGCCGCCTTATACTTCCTGTCGATGCGAGGATTGACCACCCGCGCCCGGGTGGGCTCCTTGAATACCTCCTGTGCATGCTTCAGCACCCCATTGAGCATAGGTAGCGTCTTGACCTGCTTTTCGGCTACCGAGAAGGTGTCGACCAAGAAGTCCGCATCCACAGGGTCTGAGTGCAGTTCGACGTCATGGTTCGCTGCGGCTCTCTCTATTAATGCATTAAACGCCGCCGAGTCCTCCGTCGGGGACGTCTTCGCGGCGAAAAGATGAGTGTCCTGACCTGACTGCAGGTCGTCGGCGTCGCCTCCTGCCGTCCAGGGCACCTGCACCTCGTCCGGATCCGAGTACGCAGGATAGTTGTACTCGTCATTCTCCTCGTCCACATCAGGCACTGGGGAATGGGCCGGCGAGCGTTCTATGTTTTGTGGAGACAGAGGTTCGATCAGAGCCGAAGAGTCCGCAGAGTACTCCTTGCTCTTAAGTGGAATCCTAAAAGGTTCCAATGGCGGCTCCGACGTAATCTTCCGTTTGAGGAGCGACAATTTTCCAGTGTTGGCGTCGATCGTCACCTCTCGACGTTCCTCCACCGCGAGGGGCTGGAGCCGAAGCTTCGATACCAGCAAGGCTTGCTTCGGCGTCAATACGTCCTGAGAATGTCCGCTCGGCTTAGGCGCGAAGGCCTTCGGCGCCGACTTGGGAGGAAGGGTAAAACGGATGGCCGTTTGTTCCTTAGCAGGCTTTGGCGTGGGCCTAGGCACGACAGTGTCCTGGCTGGGAACCACAGTGGACTGTCGGATCCGCTTCAAGGACTCTCCCACCTTCGTATTAAGGGATGCCGAGGGCTGAACAGTCTCGAGCGACTCTTCGCCTCCAAGAGCCCGGTCGTCGTCAGGCCTCTTCTTCGGTGCCGACGCCCCCTGGCCTGTCGCACCGTCAGCTTGACGCTTCTTCGAAGTCGTCTTCGGGTCCGCAACCCCTCTCGGCGCCGACGCAGCCGCGTCGGAAGTCTTCACCTTCGGCGCCGACCCAGACGACTTCGGCTCGGCCATTTTGGCGCGGCTCTTGTGGTCGGCCATCTTGGCGTGGCTCTTCGAGTCGGCCATTTTGGGTTTCGTGGAAGTTGACGCCTCCAGAACCTTCTTCACCAACGCCAGTTTCGGTTTCGTTTTCGCATCCGAGGGTGCGGAACCGGTTGCCTTCACTTTCGTTTTCTTGCCAGAAATGTCCGTGACCGGGCCCGGAGGCGGGGACGTAGGACTTATAGGAAGATCTCGGGTAAGGCCCGAAGGCGATCCCTCGACCTGGGCCGTATAACGGGGGGAAACCCCGGAGTCCGTCTGGGGATGCTCTTCCTCTGAGCTATCTCCCATCGCTGCACAAATCAGTTCGTCGTCCCCTACCTCACCGGAGACTTCGTCGCAGGCCTCCTCGTCCGCGTCGTAGGCCTCTTCCTCGGACACGGGGGCAGAGTCCGACTCTTGCACGTCGGCCTCCTCCTCGTTGGATTCCTGAAAGACGTCATCAGGTGGGGGTGCCGAAGCCGACAACTGTGCCTGGAGCCGATTAGCCCGGCGAATCCTCAAAGTTTTCTTACTCCTAAACTTTGAACACGCCATGCAGGTGTCTTCACGGTGATCCGGTGACAAGCATGTGTTGCACACAGGGTGCACGTCGAGGTGCGAATATTTCGAGTGACATAGCGGACACTTCTTGAATGGAGTCCGCTCCATCGCAAATGCGGTAGTGTAGGCCCGTCCGCGTCGAAGCACGTGGAAGGGCAGTAGGAGATAGGAGCTGAGAGTCAGTAAGAGAACCCGAACGCAACTATACCGACGCCCAGCCTAAAGACCTTTTGGTCTCAAGTGAAATCGAACAACTATCGGTTCCGAAGGAGGGAACCGAAAACACATCCGAACCCTATGGCGGAAAAAAACAATCTGGGGATGGAGGCGATGCCCATGCGCACTGTAGTCCAGGGGAGGAGCCACCTATCTCGTGATACTTCGAAGACTCTTCCAGGACAACAATGTGCAATCATCCGGACCCAACACTAGGTGGCGGACTATGCACAGATATGAATTCAGCAGCCCACATGCCTCGAACACATGGATTATGATAATGTACTCATTGTATTGTGATAGGCAGTCACAGTATGATTGGGCCATCCACACATAGAGGGTAACCCCCTTTTTTTAAATCACGGTGCACAATGCACTATGGTACACGATATTAGAGTCTGAATGTCACGTTGCACTGGGGAGCATGAATTCACTATGACAATGATTGGAATTCCCTATGAAGGACGATATACACTCAATTCTGTGTGCATCAACTAGAGTATTTCGAACGATAATATTGCGATTTACTGATCACATATCGGCAGTAACACATTTGCGTCGAATGTACACAAATCATATCTCCTTTTCACACGGTTCATCTCTACGACAAATTGCAATCGTAGCAATAAACCCCATATATCATGTAGAGATAAAATATATTTTATCCTTCTAACATGGCCGACCTATTTCCTCTCAACTGCACTCTCAGTGGAGGGAACGCCTCACTGTTGTGACGCGCTTATATGTGGGCGGAAACGCGGTCACGTGCCCATACACGGAACCGGGCCCGGAAGAGGTGCACTCGTCTGTTACCTTTGGAGACGCCGCACACGGGTAAGCGGATTACATACGTGCACTGATATGAATGTGGACGTTTACTTTTGGATTCGTAAGTAACGAGCAGATATCTAAATCCCGCTTTTATTCCCTTTCTGTAGCTTAATACACAATCTATTTGGAACCGCATCAGGTTTCCTTTCAAAAGAAATGAAATTGGTAAGATAGCGAACACCTTCTGACATTTATTCCCACTTATTTGTAACTAACCATAGTAGTTACTGACGTGAGCATTATTTTTCTTTAAACAGCACTCTTTCTGATCACGGAAGTTCCGAAATTCTGGTGAAAGATACTGAGTGATTTCCGAGCCCGACTTAAACTCATATGCCTTTTAGATATATGTAAGTTGAATAGGTTTACCGTGTATAGGGTAATACTGAATACGCTACGTATGTAACAGAATTGTAGCTAACAATAATATCTCGGCAAGAATGAAAGATAGGGAATTCCACCGCATGTTTTCATATTAATAGGACTATAGTGAGAGAATCTTTGTGACATTTTTTGCATAGGCAGGTCCTGCCTAGTTCCACTAATGGACGTTTTTAACACTACATATCTGAAGTGACATATTTTACCCTGATTGTGTCACAGATATAAGGACTTCCACCGCTTCTGGACGCACTCAAACCAGTGCTACTAGTGGAAGGCCCGGCTGGGTCGGAATTATCACCAGCTAAGCGGTGAGTCGACGTACACTTATTTTCGGACAGTCTCATTGTGGTGAATTCTTGCCCAAATATCACTCAAGTGCGGTTAGTGATGAGATTTTTCCGATTTTATCTCTCTCTCAACAATGTCACAGACCTTCTGATGTTGACACGGCCATCTAGGTATGTTTTCTCAATGACACAATTTTTGCACTATATCACAAGTTTGGCATGAAGGATGTAAGAGCCGCACACGGTTAGGACACTCTCGCTGCGAAGCAGGATTTTGTCACTATGTGTCATTGGGATCGTTGAACACACACATTGAGCAATTATTTCCTCCCACACAAACCCATCACAATCACTATCACGTATACTCACGTCTTCATAGAACATTGACTATAGACACCCTATTCGACATGGATGTGTTGTGGTGGCACTAGCAAAATGAGCCTGAACAAATCACTGTATGTTCACTGCTGGAGGAAGCATTTAATGTATATCTATAATAACCAGACAGCATGGTCTGGTATGGAAATTTATCTGTTCAAAGAATATGCTATATGCTACTTATTTGTTTGTTTCAGCCCTGAGGAATCGCGAAGGCGATGAAACACGTGTCGGCTGGCTGTAATCTTCATTAAAGACTCCAAGATTTAATCATCTTGTGGAACTTTGTTCACTTCTGTCAAATTGGTGTTCTTGAATGTGCTTGTATATTGTCATTGTACAAAACGTCGTTACTTTACAGAGTGCTTCGGCAAACCGTTTACTTGATAGGAGTAGTTCTTTACTCACAGGAGTGGTTTGGGTTTGTCCACTAGCCGAATAGCACCTGGAAACTTCATGTTATTTGAAACTGTATGCGTATGAACAGGCAGTGCACCCTCTTACTGATTCAAAAACCTTCGTCCTTCTAATCCTGGCGCTTTGAACTTCGGCGGAAACACAACTCACTGCTCAGACAATTTTCGGAAACAGATGCGTTTTCAGCGCTTTCCTAAATGGTAGGTAATCCTTGTGGCTTCTCAGAGAGAGAGGCAGGGAGTTCCAAAGTCTGGCCGCCGCAACACTAAATGAGCGGCCACCCATCCTGACTCTCTGGAACCTCGGGACCACCAACAAGTTGGCCGAAGATGAACGAAGGGGCCGCGAGGCAGAGTACCAAGCAAACATGTCACGAAGTGGTACTGGGCCCTGTTGGTGTACTGCTTTAAACACCAGACACGCGGCTTTATACACCACTCGCAAATGCACCGGGAGCCAGTGCAGGTCTCTTAAAGCAAGAGTGGAAGAGCTAGACCTGGCACGCGAGAGAGCCAGCTTGGCAGCCATGTTCTGCACCCGTTGAAGCTTCCCCACCAGATTTTTTGGGGCCTCCAGAAGCAGCGCATTGCAGTAATTTAAACGACTTAGAATAGTACTGCGAACTACCTCTGGCCTGGCCTGGGCGGGGAGGAGGGGCAGAACTTTGCGCAACATACGTAACAGCATCATGCACGTAGAGATGGTTTTGTTTACGTGCAAGTCGAGCTGTAGATTAGGGCCAAAAATTACCCCCAAGTTGCGGGCTGATTCCGCCGCCGCTACTGGTTCAGGAAAGGCAGAGGGCCAGAAGTTCTCTGGAAGAACCCGCGGAATACGATCACTGGAGCAGTGGAGCACCTCCGTCTTAGAGCTGTTGAATTGGAGGGAGTTGGCCCGAAGCCAATCCGCAGTGGCTGCCATACAGCGATGAAATGTCTCCAGCGAGACCGCGTTGTTTCCTTCCAGCGAAAAGACCAGCTGGGTGTCGTCGGCATAGTTGAAAGCCGAGACACCAAAAGATTTTATAAGCTGGACCAGGGGGCGAAGATACAGATGAAAAAGTATAGGGCTGATGGCCGAGCCCTGTGGAACCCCCTGTCCCACTTTTCTTGACTCAGAGCGGAATGAGGGAAGCGAAACCAGCTGTTGCCGGCTACCCAAATAAGAAGCCAGCCAATCTCTTGCACTCCCTGTGACCCCGCACTCCTCCAGTCTTCTGATGAGGGTTTGATGGCAGACCGTGTCGAACGCGGCCGACATGTCGAGCAGCACTAAAAAGGCTGCCCGACCACTGTCGACACGCGTCCGAAGGTTGTCCAGTACGGTAACCAGTGCTGACTCCGTCCCGTGCCCGGGGCGGAAGCCAAACTGTGCCTCGTCAAACCAACCGATGTTCTCTAGAAAGCCTGAGAGCGAGCGGGTCACCCATTTTTCCATGATCTTAATAGGAAATGGGAGCAGGGAGATTGGCCTGTAGTTGGAGAGACAGGCAGGGTCTAACGTTGGCTTCTTAAGCAGTGGAGAGACTACTGCTAACTTCCAGCAATCAGGAACCCAGGCCGACTCCAAGGACTGGAGGCAGATGGCATGCAACGGCGGAAAGAGTTCTGCATGGAAGACCTTCCAAAATTTGGGAGGTAGTGGGTCGAGCGGTGAACCCGAGGCAACCATGTGAGCCAAGCTGCAAAATTCCTCATAAGAGGGACGGGGAAACTGTCTTAGTTGGGGTCGACTGGATAGGATATCCGGAGCTCCCAAGCAAAGACCTAGGTCACTCGAATGGGGTCGACTGGGTGTTCCGTCCGGAGCTCCCAGAATGGGACCAGGTGTGCCCATCTGGGGTCGACTGAATGAACCACCCGGAGCTCCCACTCCAAGCGTGCCCTGTGTAAGAGCTGCATCAGTCAGCTGGGGTCGACTGGGTGACCCGTTCGGAGCTCCCGCGCCAGGACAAAGCCAGACTGACAGGGGTCGACTGAGCGGGCTAACCGGAGCTCCCAGACCGAGGGCCGCGGGCAGAGGGTTTTTTTACGCCCTCCAGGATCTTTGCAGTCTTCTCCTCAAAAGCCCCCGCCAGTGCGTCGCACAGGGCCTGCGACGCCACGACCGTGTTGGCCACACAAGCTGGATGAGACAAGTCCCTGACAATTTTGAACAGGGCTTGAGATTTGTTAGGCGCCTTATTCAAGGTGGATTCCAGAAAGGCCGCCTTTGCCAACTTGATCTGCGCCTTATAGCCCTGCAGTGCGAGCCTAAACGAGGCTTTTGCCGATGGCAAGTACTGCTTCCTCCAGGACCGCTCTGCACGTTTGCAGCTCAGTTTAAGCAGTCGTAGCTCTTCCGTGTACCAGGGGAAGGCACGGTTCACTCTCCCTCGAGACCTACGAAGAGGCACCAGCTTATCCAACGAGTCAGTGATAGACTGACATAAGGAAAGATAGCTTTCTTCCACCGAATTGCTTAGACAAAAGTCGGCTGGTAGTAAAGCAGGTGGTGAGGGTGACTTAGAAAGACGAGACCAAGGTCTACCCAGTTTCGAACCTCCTACCCCGGCAGCTTCCGCGGGAGAAGGTAACCAGTGCGTGGCCCGTCCAGCATTGACTTAAAATATCGTTGACCGCTACTGATTGAGCGTCAGCGAAAACCAGGTCCAGGACATGCCCTCCTCTGTGAGTCGCAGAGCCTACCAGTTGCTGCAGCTGAATGTCACCAAAAGCTTGACAGAGTGTCGTGAATGCCCCATCCAGAGGTCCACCCTGCCAAAGATTGAAGTCCCCCAGGACCAGCAGCCTAGCGTGAGAGGTCATATATCAGATCAAGAAAGTCTGATAGGGAGGGGGCAGAGCCCGGCGGGCGATAGCATAACACCCCTGCGAGCTGTGTTCTTTCCAGGTCTTTGATGGAAAATCCCATCAATTCGAAGCCCGAAACCTCACTGATTTTAAGCTGGAAGAGACCTACCGACTCTCTGTAGATGATACCGATTCCACCACCACTGCTTCTTGGCTAATGCATGGCAGAGTTGAATGTAAAGCACAGTTCATCTGGAGATGGTCTGTTTCTGCATAGTCTTCCCTTTCTTTACTTCAACAAACTTTATAAAAAGGTGATGATCCTCCCCCTGACGTTCCTTGGTGTGATCAACCCAGAACAATTCCTCTTTTTTGGGTCAAGGCAATGGAGTCTCTGCTCCTCTTTGAAAGGGCGGGGCGGAACAAAAAGTTAGCAGTGTGATATTTTGGCCCTTGTGGAGAAGCGTTACCACCTTTGGCAGGAAAGAGGCCCAGGTGTGGAAAAACAGGTTGCGTGGGAAGAAGTTGGTGTACGTAGGGTGCACAGAGAGCTCCTGAAGCTCACTAACGCTCCTGGCCAATGCAATGACCAATAAGGGGGCTGTTATGTTGGTCATGAGAAGTAGAGGACAACTATGCATTGGCTCGAGCGGCGAGCATATAAAACATGTTAAAACCAAATTGAGGTCACATTGGGACAAAATGAAGGGTTTTGGAGGAATCATATGCTGAAGTTGGTAAGGAAATACATCCCTTTATATGGTCACCCCCAAGACTGTTGCTGCTAGTTTTTTCAACTCTAAGAGTGCACTGAGGCCTGCTCATCGGACCTCATTGCCAGTGTCCTGATTCTAAAGTGTATGTTGAATTGGCTGTATCAAACTGACGAAGTCAAAAAGCACTTTATCTTCTTGGACTTTTTATTGCGACTTACCCTACTACTACTTTCAACGCAACAATCAGTGCCGGGAACAACTTAGCAAGTGGACCCAGGACCTTTCTTGCGATTGGTCCTGTAGCGTCACAGGATTGACTGGCATCGGGCACCCAAGAGCGTAAGGGAGCTCTCATGAACTGCCTTGGGGCTTATGACTTGACAGTCAGGGCAGGCCTTGGAGTTGTGGTCCGGCTCCAGACAGCAGAGACTAACCGGGAGGTGGTCTGTCACAGACATCTACCTGTGTCAGTAACCACAGGGTTTAACCCACACATCTTTTAGGGGACATCTCTATTTGCACGCTGGGGGCAAAAGCTCTCAAGAATTTTGAGGAAAACATACAAAATTGTTTTAAAAAAATAGACTGAGGTAGCTCTGATACAGCAAAAAGAACTGATGTCAATGCACTGGCATGGCTCCTATATAGGCACTGCTCATGTTACCTCCAGCATTCACGATGCCGGTCAGTCGATTGACGTAACCTACTGCTCAAGATTTTCAGGATTTGGCCTGACACCTGGTGAATATTCTACGGTAAGGAATTTGCGAGTAGAAGTCTCTAGCAGATTAATCATGACCAGGCTATCAGTTATGGATTTTCATCACAGGCAATGTCCATAAAAGGCCATGAATTGAAATCTATGGGAGCAGTTATGAAAGCCAAATTGCTGCCAAACCTTGCATGGCACAGAGATAATGTTAGGTGATGAGGCTCCTCTGCTTGATAAACTGGTAATTAAATCCTATAAACAAATCTTTAGGTTGCCCAGGTTGGCCTCGCCGGCTCAACTCCGGTTAGAATTTTTACTCACAAAACAATTACTTGCCAGGCCAGGGGCATTTGTTAAGCTATGTTATAAATTGTGTGTAGCAGCAGACGACACCATGGCAAATCCAGTCTGGTATGAGATTAACCTACAACGGGAAGTGGGCGTGGCTAGCCGAGCAGCGAGATGGCCGCTCTTTGAGTGAGCTCCGCCGGCTACGTTATTTAATCCTGTAAATTATCCTGTTCCCGGCACTTGCGGACCCCCGATATCCCAGGGGTCGACAGCGGACACCCAGGAGATCCTTGCACAGAAGTTTGGTGCACGCAGCTGGTGAGGACGGGGAACTAGAGACATTAACGGAACTGCCGCCCCGACCGCCCACTCCGATCCTAGGCGGAAGTGCTGCACCCTGGGCGACGCGGAACACTGCGGCCTGCGGCTTTGGAGGCCTCTGGGGGTCCGACGGACGGAGGCACGAGATCTTGCTGGCGGCGGCGCCGCTGCATGAGGCAACCTTCGGTAAGCCCCTGCTACACCTGGAGGACGACCCTGGACATTGCAGACACGTTAAACTCTGAGGGCGGCCGGATCCCCTGCCTGGCGACAGCTCCGACCGAGGTGCAGGAGTCGGACCAGCCATTCTTCCGGAGCTTGCGCATGATGACCGGGGCTGCTGGACCTGACTGAAAACTGACCCTACACTTGGGTACCTACCGGCCAACCCTAAGGTGGTACAGTGAGGAGCGGTAAGTGTGGGGGGGACCTACTGACACCCCTCCTGCCCGCACCGCCTCACCTGAACAGTGCTGTTGCCATCCGATAACGGGTCCAGCTTCCTACTTGCACCGCAGCGACTCGGGGAGGCCGAACCCCCGGCATCTTATCCCGGCCCCCTGCTCCGATGAGTTGTTAGACGCTGTGCAGCGCCATTAACATTGATACGGCGCCCGCCATTTTGCGACTGCATTTATCCTGGCCTGCGCGTTGCTGGAAACGCGACCACTGTGCAGCAACGCAGTTGAGGCCGGGGAGCACAGCCTGTACATCTGCGTTCCTCCGGGATTGCCTGCACTGCTTCGACACCACACCGATTGGCGCACATAAACCCTGAAGGAGACCACCGCGCCTCCAAGATACTTGCTGACGTGATCTCACCATTACGATGGGGAAAACAAAGCTCGACAGCCCAAAATTAGCTTCGATAACAAACGTCTTCCGAAGAACCCAGCAACTGAGGCGGAGAACGGCGTGGCGTCGTCGCAAGGGACACCAACAGACATAGACTTTGGAGCGCTCATTATGGAGGTGAGGACCAGCCTGAAAAGTATTGATACTAAACTCGACACCATGTCTGCGCAACTGGAATCTGTAAAATCCAAGGTTGATACACATGAAACTCGGCTAGACTGCTTAGAAAACAGGCAAATCGAATGCTGTGAATTTCAACAGCAGGCCAAGCAGCATATCACATCTCTGGAACGAGAGCTGGACATTCTGCGCGCCAAGTCAGATGATTTGGAGGCGCGTTCCCGAAGATCCAATATACGCATTACGGGCATTCCGGAGACGACAAACATTGACAAGATGGAGACATTCGTGACAGACCTATTGCATGAACTATTCGACCCGCACCTATCCTCCGTTTTCACGGTCGAGAGAGCACACAGGTCGCTTGGGAAGAAACCGCCACCAGGAGCCACACCTCGTCCCATCCTCGCTAAATTGCTCAATTATCAAGACAGAGACCTAATATTGCGACTGGCGAGGGAAAAGGGTAAAATTACCCATAAAGGAAACAATATCTCCTTTTATCCGGACTTTACCCCCCTGGTGCAAGCGGCCCGTAAAGAATTCCTGCCGGCGAAAAAACTGTTGCTACAGGCGGGTGTGCCGTACTCCTTGTTATACCCGGCGAAATTGAAGGTACTCCATGACAACACTACACACTTCTTCACTGATGCGAAATCAGCACTTAAGTTCGCCAAACATATCGGCAGTACTGGGGCCAGAAGGCGGTCGCCCAGACATGAAGACACTGCGGAACAACTAAGTGACAATGACTAAAGGGTCTGCTGCTGTACGTTTTGTGGCATTGTAGGTGTGCCCCTTCACGTTTTCCATAGGGGCACGAGGACTCCTTATGACCGCTGCTATCACACCTAACCTGGGGACAAGAGGGGTAAGAACATGACATATCCCCGGGTACCCAACTGTGACTACTGGTGCCCTAATACCTATATGAATGTTGAAGATGAGAAGATTAATTGACCCTGGGGCGGGGGAACCGCAGGGGCCACGGAGCCGTATTCCTAATTGTAGCCACCCCGTACGCACGGGGGTGTAAGCTGGGCGCACCACGCCCCATGGGGTGCCTCCCATTGTTTTCGATGTTGGTTTTATGTCACGCCTTGCGTGCCTTTCTAAGGGGTGTATCACGACCTGATTGGGGGTTTGCTGAGGGTGGAGGGGAGTGGGGGGGGGTTTGTGAAGTTGTTGTTTTTTGTTCTGACACGGTGCAATGTGACTTTTGAATTAAGTTCCTTTTTGCGCGCGAGATTGGTGACAGAGATGAGTGAGGAGCCTTGTGGCACTGGAGGGCGGGAACGGATGAGGATGATACTGCATCTACAACACCTCATTGATGGGGGGGATTAAGCTATGGACCTGGAACATCAGGGGCCTCGGAGATTACAAGAAAGCCCGACTGATGCATGGCACACTGGCCAGACATAACGTAGACATTTGCTTCTTACAAGAGACTCATATTAATACAACCCCTTCACCCAGATTGAAGAATTCCAGATGGTCAAATGTGTATTCTGCCATTTACTCTAATTATGCGAGAGGGGTGGCTATACTTGTACGCAGAGGGCTGGATTGGCGGGAGCATGCTCATGTGCAGGATGTGGAAGGAAGATACGTTATTTTGCATGGTTCCCTACAGGGGCGTTCTATCGTGCTGGCTGCCATTTACGGTCCAAATGTGGACGATCCTGACTTCTTCAGAGGTGTTTGGGCGCAAATTGCACTGCTTGACTGTCCATCTGTTGTGATAGGAGGTGATTTTAATGTTGTGCTGGATGATGACATGGACAGACGGGGTGTGTGAGAAGGTGGCCTGATATGCAGTGCTCACTATTCTAGTGAACACTATGTATCAGTCCAGCAACCCTTATTGATGATTGGTTGTAAGTCAACCTTATAGACCAGCTATCCTAGTAGCGTGGATACGAGCAGTCTAAGGCTAAAGACTCGAGAGGGCGTGTTAAGCCAGCTGTTATACCACATATACCCCTTGAACACCAAGTGAAAGGACACCACACAAGTGTTATGAAAATAAACAGTTATTTATTAAAGATCACAACAGCCCTGTACTCTTTATGAGGACAGGGTACTAAGCACAAACCAAAACTCTTACAAAAATACTTAAGTTAGCACAGTATATACAAATGCCCGAGGGGCACGGAAAACCATATACTCTGAAAGTGGAATGCGAAATTACTAGCAGGTAAGTACAGTACTAATAGATTTTGGAATCGCTAGGACTTGACTAGGGAATCGTTAGATTACTTCTAGGAGGCCTAGGGGACTCGGGTGCAGTGTGTGCACTCTCACGCGAGATGCGGACAAAAGTCTATGGTAGCTAGAAATTGAAAAGTTAGTGTTCTCGGGCGAACCCGACCTGGTAGGGAGAAAACGAAAGTAGATTCTGACCCTTGGATAGTGAGGCTATGCTGGGGCACCGAAATGCCGAAGTTACCTAGCCCAGGGGCTGCAGCTGCATAGGTCTGAAAAGACGTCGGGAATCCTCGTAGACGGACCAGGAGCCGGAAGAAAAGATGCTGGCCGGTGACCAGTGAAGAAAGTTCAGTTGGATCCAAGCCTGGATCTTGAAGATAGATGACACCTGAAAGCAGAGGGGACCAAGTTCGAGACTACTAGCCAGTAGTCAGTGGGCACCAGGAGGGCACCGGAAATGTAGCCACCTCGACAAGGTGAGTGGGTGACGCTGTGCTCGAAGATCTCACGGACCAGGAGGCGTTGTCGGCGACCAGGATGGAGGATCGAGCTGTCCCACGAAGATAGAAGCTGTCGGCGTCGCTGGACCCAGGATTGGGCAACAAAGCCTTGGCAAATTCAAGCCCACGCGGTGGACCTAAAATGGCGTCTGGAGTGGACCAGGAGGGTCCGGGGTGCCTCTCTTGAAGAAGGAAGCAAGGGCCAGCCTGGAGCAACCAGACCAGCAGCAGAGATGTCGTCGGGCGTCGTTCAGAAGGCCACAAGCCAGCCGGCTAGTAGCCAAACAACGCGGTGCACAGCAAACAGCAGAAGGGCCCCACGCAGATCGTGGAGATGCAGGGAGGCTGACCTTGGGTGCTGGAGCTGCGCAGGGTCGGGGATTCTCGGACCCCAAAGCACTCACCAGTGGAGGACACGGTGGGCTTGCAGTAAAGATGTCGTGCAGTCTTGGCGATCGTCGGTCCCTCTAGGTCTCGTCGCACTCACGGTTCTCAGCTTGGCTGTAGAGGTGAGTAGAGGTCAGAGGTGCCAGGGAAGCCGGGTCTCGTCGAGCTGGGTCGTCGGATTCGTGATGAAGGACTTGCAGCAGACCGCAGTGGTTCTTTAGGATGGTGCCCGCTTGATGCAGGGTGACTACTCCTTAGCCACAAGGGAGAATCTTGAGGAAGAAATCTTGATGTCCTTTCGTAGAAAGTCGTGTCTTGATTCCAAAGATGATCTAATTTGAACAGGGGGCCCGCTCCTATCTTTATACTAAAAAAGGGGGCTGACCCGGTGACTAGGTCCTGCCTATGGGTGGGACCAGGAGGGGGGTGGTTACACCCCTCTCCCCTGCCGGACTTCCCCAGGCCAGGGGCTGGTGTGCCCCTGGAACTGGTTCTGACTGGCCTATGCGTAGTGAGCACCGGGGTGCCACTCAGCAGTCACCTTCCTGAAAAGCCCTGCCTACCCAGGATACACAAAACCATGTCTGGGACGGTGCTAGCACCGCCCCTGACAGGAAACCCTTTGTCCAGGCTCCCCTCACTGGGAGGACTCCCAGCTGCAGGGGGTCAGACTCGTGTCTGTGGTGGCAGCATCCATTTTGTGGAGCTGAGGCTTTGCTTAACTTTAACCGGGGTTCACAGTTACATACATGTCGTGTCCCTCTAGAAGGGTGGAATGCTAACCCCGTCGCCAGAATTGGCGAGGGGTTAGTATTCCAATTCGTATGACACCTTACTCGACATGTTTTGATAAAGCAATACCAAAGATAGCATTTAACTGCGAGGATTATAATGCACTTAAGAGTATATGGTATGCGATATCATGGAACAGCTATTAGGACTTGATTCCGCAAGCTGCAGACAGGCTCAGCTCATGCCAGAGCACCATCTCACACGATTCCAAGCACTCTGCCTTCAGGATTGTCAAGGCCTGCCATAGGAGTGACTGATAGGAATCTGTGTGTCCATTTTAGGGTTAGGTATAGGTTTACTACACCTACAGCAAAGGGTGATTACACGACTTTGCCCCAGCTGTCATGCAGCCAGTTGTGTCAAATTTAAGAGGCCAGCCAGGGGTGGCATAATACATGCTGCAGCCCCTGGCAGCCCTGGGTACACCCATGCCCTAAGTTACAGGGTCTGATAGGGTGGCCCAGTACCAATTGGAAATGTACCTAGGGTACATGGAATCCATTTTAAAGAGAGAGCAGTAGGCCTGGGGTCCTGATTGGCAGGGTCCCAGGTCGACTATGTCCAAAACCAGCTAAAACACAGGGCAAAAAAGTTGGGGGCAACCATAGTCAGGAGGTACCTTCCTACAGGGTGTGAGTAGACCAACGCATGCCAGAGCGCGCCAGGCCGTCCTTGATGTGATGAGTGAGGGATTGCTGTCTGATGTGTGGAGAGTTAGACATCCGGGTGCGAAAATGGGAACCTGTTACACATGTCATAAAGCGGCTTGGTCCAGATTAGACTTCTGGCTAGTGTCACCTGAGGTTGCGACATGGGTATCAGGGGTCGAAATACAAGCTAGATCACTATCAGACCACGCCCCTTGTATGCTTGAGTTGCGCCTACCTGACACTGTTAATAGGGCATTCACATGGCGGCTACCCCCACACGCACTCACGGACCCGATATTTGTTGAGGAGATAAGGGGTGATATCATTAAATACTTTGCCGAAAATACAGGTTCCGTCACCTCAGAAGCCACTGTATGGGACGCCTTTAAGGCGGTAATTAGGGGCCAGTGCATAGCGAGACAGGCGGGAGTACTGCGCACAATCCGTGACACACTGGCCAGGCTGGAGGGTGAGTTGAGAAGCCTGGATGCGGCCTTCAGCCTTGACCCGACCTTAGCGGTTGCTGGTGATCTAAAAACAAAGCTACTTGCCTTTCATGAGGAAGCGGAGCGCGAGGTACGATTCCTAGGGAGGCAGGCTGAGGCCCGCAGATATGGGGAAGGAGATAGACCCAGCAGAACCCCTTGCCATGCTGATAGCTCCTCGCACACAATCGCACTACATCCACACCATTTATGACAGAGGGATCTCTGGCCGTTGGCCAGGAGGCTGTGTTACACGCCTTCACTGACTTTTATGCGACCCTGTACACCTCCAGACAGTCCACTGCCCCGCCCGATTTGGAAAGCTTTCTTGACTCTATCGCCCTAGTTTGGTTTAATAATAACCACAGACAATACATGGACCTACCTGTCACCGTCCAGGACATCGTTCAGGTGATTAAAAGCATGCCGGCCAACAAGGCCCCTGGACCCGACGGCCTGACAACGTCCTTCTACAAAACTTATGCAGATGAGCTAGCGCCGAAGCTGCACTCAGTGTTCGTGGAGGCCCTTGAATTAAACTCCCTGCCAGACTCCATGCGTGAAGCCTTAATAATTACACTCTTAAAACCTGACAAAGACGAGAAGCTCCTGGACTCCTATAGGCCCCTCTCCCTGATTAATGTGGATGCTAAGATTTATGCAAAGATAATTGCGGACAAGCTACAGCCGATGTTGCCGATCATCGCACTACCTGACCAGTCAGGCTTCAACCCCGGCCGCGCCACGTCACATAATCTCAGAACTATTTTCTCGATCCTTCATTACTTGCACCCGTCTGTGCAGGCAGCGGTGGTGTTCTTGGACGCCACCAAAGCGTTTGACTCTTTGGAATGGCCATATTTATTTAGGATTTTGGAGAGAATGGGATTCAGCCGTAATTTCATGACTCTGATAAAACTACTATACACTGAACCTAGGGCTAGAGTGAGTGTAAATGGCCTCGTCTCCAGACCCTTCACTATCACTAGAGGAACCAGACAAGGGTGCCCACTGTCCCCCCTCCTCTTTGCCATTGCAATGGAGCCGCTTGCAGCCAGGATACGACACCACACCGCGAGAGGCATCGGGTTCAGCTCCCGGAGCTTGCTGATTTCGTTATATGCCGACGATGTCACTTTGTACATCGTTAACCCCAAAGATAACATGAACCCGCTGGTCCGAGAATTCGTGCGGTTTGAGGGCCTGGCGGGAGTGTCCATAAACTGGTCCAAATCTGTTGCTTTCCCTCTGACAGATGAGACAAGTCGGCCAGCTCCAGACTACCCCCTGCGTTGGGAGACTGAGGCTGTTAAATACCTGGGGATATGGGTCAGTCGAGATGTGCAGGAGCTATGGTCGCTCAACTTTGGGAGAGCGGTGGACTGGCTGGAGGGGAAGATCGAGGTTTGGAACAAACTACCTCTGTCCCTGGTTGCAAGAATAGCGCTAGCGAAAATGGTGATTCTCCCCAAATTCCTGTATCTGTTCGAGAATATTCCGCTGCCCATGACAGCGCACTTTCACGCGCGTGTCCGCTCTCTGTTGTTGAAACTGGTTTGGGCTGGGGGACAGGCGAGGGTCTCCTGGGACCTACTCACACTTCCACTTCGGCAGGGTGGTCTTGGAGCTCCCGATTTGAGGCTATACTCCCTCTGTGCGCAGGCGCAATTTCTACATTTTTGGGCCTTCCCCACACCCTACCAGCCACACGTGGCGGTGGAGCTGGCCGTGGTTGCCCCATTGCCACTGCGGGTGGCGCTATATGGGAAAGTCTCACGCCCCTCAGGGGAGGTTGACACCGTGGAGATGGTTCGCTGGACCTGGCGAGAACTACAAAAGAGAGCAGGACTCTCCCTACTTTACGCGCCAGCCATCCCCCTACGGGGAAATCCGATGTTACCCTGCTTAAGTGCCAGAGGTGACGTCCTCATGCTCCGCGGGAAGAGGCTACACACCTTCGCTGATTTATATCCTGACGGCACCTTTGAGGAGCTGTGCGCCAGAGATGACGACCAGCCTGAATCTTTTGCGGACGCGTTGCTTTACCACTCCCTTAGGGAATCTTGCAAAAAGATGGGGCCCCAGTTCCCGGAAGAGCCGCGAGCCCTTGATGCCCTTCAGAACCTACTTTCAAGACCCTCCCCCAAAAAACTAGTGTCGAGACTATACAACAGCATGCAAGAGCAGGCCCCAATAACTGTAGCCACAGCCAAGATGGCTTGGGCTGATGACTTGGAAGTCCCATTAACAGATGAAATATGGGAGTACTGCTGTAAACAACTAACGGCACTGTCTCCAAACTATCGACTGCGGCTCATCCACTTCAAATTTTTAGACCGGTATTATCGCACACCGGTGCTGCTACACCGCATGGGCATCCGCACGGATACGTCCTGCTGGAAATGTGGAGGGGAGGATGCGTCCTTCATACATGTGGCGTGGAGTTGCCCTAACCTGAATGAGTACTGGACAGACGTATTCACAGCTATCAATCAAATCTTACATAGGGCTGACACACCATCACCGCTTCTAGGCTTATTGGGTTATGTCAAAGACACTGCACCTTGTGACAGAAAATTACATGCACTACTCCTGCTCTATGCAAAACGACAGATTTCAATCCACTGGGGCAGGAAAGCTCTCCCATTGCTCACGGAATGGGTTAGGGATGTCACTTATGGGCATGCACAACTGACACATTATTGGGAAACGATGCCTACTGCCTCTAGGCCTAATGACATTTGGGACCCATTTTTACAATGGACCAGAGACCGTGCGGGGTCGGACACCTCTGGGGGGGTCGCCTGATGTGGGCGTTTCGGATGATATAGGTTGAATGATTTGAACATGAGAGCATGCTGTTGCGATTCTGGTGTTCCGCTCCGGCGCTGGCTTGCCCTGAGCCGTGATGGGCACTGACACTGCTGCCCTTTTGCTTTAATGTGCGCTGCGCGTCCTGGCCCCCTCTGCCACCCCTGAGACCACATGACTCGGTGGACTACCCTGATTCGATATCCTCTTCCCCCCCCCCCCACATCTTCACGAAGGAAGCTTGATGCATGCCGCACCTCCACTCCTGCCACAGCTCGCCATTCACTGATAGTTGTCTAGCGCAGACACGCGCAGCCCCATGACTGCGTGGGACACTGTGTGGTTGATCATACGCGATTGCACCGTTGTTAAGTTGTTTTCGTTTCCTCTCTGTTGGTTGGGGACTGTTGGGTGAAAACAGTGCTGCTAGACGCTCCCTTTATGTCTGCTGTTTCAACGGGTCGAGGTCTGCTGCTCGCCCTGGAACAGCCTTTCTGCCTCCTAATGTAGTTATGTGTCTACAGCACTGATAAAAGTAGGACCACTTACCGCGCCGAGGTTGCACTGCTCACATACGAATCGTTACTGTGTTGTATATTTTTCTGGGAGTTCTGAGGTCCGCTGGGTTGTGTTCATACTGACTGCTTTATTATACTTGGTGATATGCAAACTTTATAGCGGCCTGCCTCCGGGTTGTTGGCGTGACGCAGTGTAATCTTATGACTCTTTTTACATAATAAATGTCTTACACCAAAAAAAAAAAAAAACCTACAACGGGAAAACGGCTCCCATAAAAAACATCTTGACAACAGCATCAGGTTATTGGAGTTGGGTGACCTTTGGAATTCGAAGATCACAGGTCAAAACTTTATGAAAGCAGTAAATAAGTCGATTAGACTGCAAAGCTGGACAGCAGATAAGGAAACACTATCTAAACGTTGTCATGGGTGGCTGGTGTTAAAATCCTACTCCTCTCAAAGAGAATCTCTCCTGTTGGCAGCATCTTCCCATCAGAAGGTCAAACAGTCTTTTCTGGCCCTCAGATTTGGAGAGATTCCCACTTTAGATCTTATCCCCCAAAATAGAGGATGAGTGGTTCTTTTGAAGACCAGGCCTGTCATTTGTGCCATGAGGAAATAAAGGCTCTGTGCCACATCATATGCATCTGCCCAATGTTGACTGACCAACGCAGAAGTCTACTAAGGCATGAATTTCTTGACCCAGGAATCAGATCATGTAGGACTGTACTCGTGGAGTCAATGGACACAATGAACAAGTTACTTACCTTCGGTAACGATATATCTGTAAGAAACATTAGTTAGTGTTAGATTCCTTACCTTAGAATATCCCCAGGCGTCAGTCTGGATCCGGAAACTTTTGCGTAGCAGTACCCCTGCGCGTCGGTAGGCGTCGTCTGCAGGCGTCCCCTGCGGCTCCGCGTCCGTCGTCGGCATCGTGCGCCGTGATGACGTCGCTGGAGTATATAGACGCCGCCTCCGCGCGCTGACGTCAGTTCTTTGTACACAGCTTTTCCGCGCCAGAAAACGCAGAGCCATGAGAGAACCAACACTGGTGCCATTTGAAACTAGGGCCCTGAAAGGGATGTCCTTAACCCTAGGTATCAGTTCGCAGAACGGGGAGGATGGGTGGGTTCGGTAAGGAATCTAACACTAACTAATGTTTCTTACAGATATATCGTTACCGAAGGTAAGTAACTTGTTCATCTGAAAGAAACACGTTAGTGTTAGATTCCTTACCTTAGAATAGATACCCCAGCAATACCAACCCCGGTGGTGGGTCTGCGAACCAATACATTCCTACACCAGAAAGTCCTGGAGGACAGAACGGCCAAAGAAGCCATCCCTCCGGACTTGACTGTCCAGGCAGTAGTGCCTCGCAAAGGTGTGCAGCGAGGCCCACGTAGCCGCCTGGCAAATGTCCTGCAAAGGGACTCCCCGGCCCAGGGCAGTAGTAGCAGCCGTGGCCCGAGTGGAATGGGCCCTCAGCCCAACAGGAGGCTCCTTCCGAGCCAAAGAGTAGCACGCTTTGATGCACAGATCGACCCACCGAGAGATGGTTCGTTTACACACCGCCCGTCCCTTCTTCGCACCCACGTAGCCAACAAACAGTTGGTCATCCACCCGGAACTGGCGTGTGCGGTCCATATAAAATGAAAGCGCACGTTTTGGGTCCAGACGATGGAGCCGCTCTTCATCCTTTGAAGGATGCGGAGGCGGGAAGAAGGAAGGGAGGGTGATGGACTGCTCGATGTGAAAAGCAGAAACTACTTTGGGCAGGAAAGAGGGTCTAGTCCTTAGAACCACCTTGTCAGGATGAATGGACAGGAAAAGAGGTTGGACAGAAAGAGCCTGGAGCACACTCACTCTCCTGGCAGAGGTGATGGCAACCAGGAAAGCCGTCTTCAAAGTCAGGAGACGAAGAGGACAAGAATGAAGGGGCTCAAAGGGAGCACACATCAGAAAGGTAAGAACCAGGTTCAAGTCCCACTGAGGCATCACAAACGGAACAGGTGGATACATGTGTGTGATGCCCTTTAAGAATCTCGTTACAATCGGGGACTTGAACAAAGAAGGCTGATCAGGAAGCCTTAGAAAGGCTGAAAGGGCAGAAAGGTAGCCCTTGATAGTGCCCAGAGCAGAGCCCTGCTGGGCAAGAGAAAGAAGAAACAGAAGAACCTCTGAAAGAGGGGCAGAAAGAGGATCCACAGCCTTTGCCGTGCACCATGCCACAAATATGTTCCACCGACAGGCGTATACCGACTTAGTGGAGGGACGCCTGGCTGCCAGAATTACATCACAGACTTCAGGAGGCAAGTCAAATGGCCTCAACTGCCGCCGCTCAATCTCCAAGCATGGAGGTGGAGACTGGACAGGTTCGGGTGGAGGACCGTCCCCTGCTGCTGCGACAGAAGGTCCTCCTGAAGGGGCAGGCGGATCGGGGGACCGACTGACATGCTGAGTAGCTCGGGATACCAGTACCTTCGAGCCCAGTCCGGAGCCACAAGGATAACTTGGGCCCGCTCGCGCCTGATCTTCTTCAGCACTCTGGGCAGAAGTGGTATAGGCGGAAAGGCGTATAACAGACCGCAACTCCACTTGCGCCGAAAGGCGTCGCCGTGCGAGTGCCGTCTTGGAAACTCCAACGCGCAGAACTAATGACATTGCGCGTTCTCTTCTGTGGCGAATAGATCTAACCAAGGCTCTCCCCATTGCAGAAAGATGCCTTGCGCCACGTCCGAGTTCAGACGCCATTCATGATCCATCGAGCACAGACGGCTGAGTTCGTCCGCCCTGGCGTTCAGAGAACCTGCCAGGTGTTGAACCGTCAGAGTCACGCCCTGACGTTCCAGCCACTGCCAGAGGCGCAGAGCCTCCTGGCAAAGGGTCCACGACCCCACCCCGCCCTGTTTGTTGCAATACCACATGGCGGTGGTGTTGTCTGTGAACACCTGCACCACACTCCCGTTGACAAAGGGGAGGAATGCCTTCAGTGCTAGACGAATCGCCCGTAGCTCCAACAGGTTGATATGGAGCCGGGACTCCGCCGGAGACCAGATGCCTCTGATCTCTGCCTCTCCCAAGTGGCCACCCCAGCCCTGGAGGGACGCGTCCGTCACGACAACGTGCTCCGGTTGGGGAAGGGAGAGGGATCTGCCTCTGACCCAATCGCGGTCCGTAAGCCACCACTGCAGTTGTCTCGCAGTGCCCTCCGAGATCAAGACGTGGTCGGACAAGTTGCCCTGATGCTGGGCCCACTGAAACTTCAGGGCCCACTGCAGAGCCCGCATCCGCCACCGGGCGTGATGCACCAGAAGGATGCAGGAAGCCATCAGTCCCAGCAGCGTCAACCTGACCGAAACCCGGGATAGCGGCTGAAAGATGGGAATCAAAGCCTGTATATCCCGGACCCGCCGTTCCGGAGGATAAACCCGAAACTGCGCCGAGTCCAGAACCGCTCCGATGAAAAGGAGCTTTTGGGAGGGACACAGGTGTGATTTCGGCACATTGATGGAGAACCCCAGGTCGTGCAAGAGGTCTGCCGTCATCTGAAGGTGGTGGACGACTGTCTGGGGCGAGCCCGCCTTCAACAGCCAGTCGTCGAGGTAGGGGAAGACTGAAACCCCTAACCTGCGCAGATGGGCTGCGACCACCGCCATCACCTTTGTGAACACCCGTGGGGCGCTGGTAAGGCCGAAGGGGAGCACGATAAACTGAAAGTGCTCCTGGCCAACCGTGAACCGCAGGTAACGCCGGTGGGCCGGCAGGACGGGGATGTGAAAATACGCATCCTGCAAGTCCAACGCTACCATCCAGTCTTGCGGGTCTAGAGCAGCCAAGACCTGAGCCAAAGTCAACATCTTGAACTTCTCCTTCCGGAGGAAGCTGTTGACGTTCCGTAGATCCAAGATAGGACGTAGGCCCCCCTTGTCCTTCTTGGGTACCAGAAAGTAGTGGGAATAGCAACCACGCCCTACTTCTGGCCCAGGAACGCGCTCGATGGCCCCCTTGGCCAAGAGGGCCGTAACTTCCTCCTGCAGAAGTGTCAAGTGGTCCCCCGACACACGGTGGTTCTGCGGTGGCATGGCTGGAGGAGTAGTCTCGAAGGGGAGGGAGTAGCCCCTTCGGACGAGCTGCAGCACCCACCTGTCCGACGTAATTGTGCACCTGTGAGCGTGGTGATGGCGAACCCTGCCACCCACTGGCGTCACATGGGGCCGAAAGCACGGACTAGGAGGATTTGGAGGCGGATGCTGCGGGGGGAGGTGTGGCCTGACCCCGCCGTTGACCCCTACCGCCGCCACGGCGGTTTCCACGGCCGCCACCGCGTTGTAAGGATTGTTGCGGCGCGTGGCTGGCAGCACGTGTGGGGACGCCCCTTCCTTGGCCACGAAAGGAGCGAAACGAACCCGTTTGCTGGCGCTGGGTCGAAAGACCCAAGGACTTGGCCGTGACCCTGGAGTCCTTGAAGCGTTCCAGCGCGTGGTCCACCTTGTCACCAAAGAGGCGACAGCCATCGAACGGCATGTCCATCAAGGCATTTTGGACGTCTGCCGAAAAGTTGGCGGATCTCAGCTAGGCGTGGCGACGAATCGCCACCGTCGTTGACATAGCTCTGCCCAGCGAGTCGGTCGTATCAAGACCACACCGTATGGAATATTTAGCTGCGTCTCGGCCCTCAGCCACAGCCTTGCCGAGCTTCGCCCGCACCTCCATTGGGCATTCTGGCAGCAGTTCCGCGACCGTGTCCCACACAGAGTGGGTGAAGCGGCCCAAGAGGCATGCGGTGTTGCAAGACCGCAGTCCCAGACTCAGGGACGAGAAGACCTTCTTACCATACTGGTCATACCTCTTGGATTCCCGATCGGGCGGGGCCGACGGGAATGCGGTCTGGGAGGTAGAGGCCTGGATCACCAGACTCTCGGGGGTGGGATGGGTGGACAGGAACTTGGGGTCGTCCGGACAAGGACGGTGGCGCCTGGCCACGTTCCGATCAACAGGCGAACCTGAAGCGGGCCTGGACCACGTGCCCAACAGAATGTCTGACAAGGCTTCGTTAAACGGCAGCAGTGGCTCCTGTGGGCATGACTGCAGTTTGAAGACCTCAGTGAGGATGTTAGGCCTCACGGCCGCGACGGGGAGCTCAAGGTGTAAGGCCTTGGCAGCCCTCATCAGCACCACTGAATATGCAGCTCCCTCCTCCGATGCCACGGAAGGAGGAGAGACAAAGCCAGGGTTAGGAGAGTCGTCCAGACCACTGGCGTCCCCCAAATCACCTGTCCAGTCCGGGTCATACTGGCACTCACGTGACAGAGGGTCCTCAGACCCCTCCCAACCTTCCCCGTACTCTTCATCATCTCCATACTCGGAGTCAACGATGTAGACCGGCTCCTCGGGGTTCACAGGCCCTATCGGCATCGAGCCCGGCGTTGATCGACGCCGGTCCGACTCCGCGTCCGGATTCGGGGAAGGAATGGGGACGGCGCCGCCTGGAGCCGGCGCCGGACCCCCGGCCGAAGCCGGCACAGGAGAACCGGCGCCGCGCAGGGGCGGCGTCGGGGGTAACCCCGATGGGATCGGCGCCGGACCAGCCGGTAGGCCAGCCGGCGTCGACCCCGAAGGCCCTTGCGGCGCCGGGGTCGGAGCCGTCGGCGGCACCGGGGCCGAAGCACCCGATGGCGTCGAGCCAGGGACACCCGACCCGCCAGGGCCCCCGGACGGTAGCACTGGGCCCGAAGGCGCCGTAGGCCCCGTCGGAGAACT
The DNA here is from genome assembly GCF_964263255.1 of Lissotriton vulgaris. Lineage (NCBI taxonomy): Eukaryota > Metazoa > Chordata > Amphibia > Caudata > Salamandridae > Lissotriton > Lissotriton vulgaris. Next base: position 92,951 of record NW_028249137.1, read on the forward strand.
GAGCGCCCTCATGGCCATGAGGAACGCCTCAATCTCCTCAGGCGTCGCACCGTGCCCAGGGACCGGAGGGTATGGGGCAGGCCGCGCCGGCGACTCTCGCGGAGCCGCGGAGTTGGGGTCCCCCGAACCCCCGGCCGCGTTGCGCGAGCGTCGGGGGGAGTTGGGGGTACGATGACGACGCCCCGACTTCTTGTGTTTCTTACCTGAGGAGCCCGACGAATGGTGACGACTTCCGGAGCAATCGGCGCGGCTCCGCGACCGCGCCCTCGAACGCTCCCTGGACCTCCGGCCGGACCGGGACCGCTCCCGGCGCGGGCCGACACCCGGAGCTCAAGCAATCACTTTACTTAACTCTGCACCTTCGTCTTGTACCTTGGCCTTTATTAAAGCACAGTCTCGTATTTCGGCACTATATTTGATCGAATACCATGGTCTATTTAGTATAGTGCCAACCACTCTTGGGCGAATTAGCACTTAAGCACTTTTACAACTATATTGGTGTTTTAGGAGAAAGTTAATTGGAAGTACTATGAATTAGTTGTGGCTTGATTAAGTCAACGCAAGACTTTTATTGGACATTTGTATTACAATTGAAAGGAAGTGCTGAAGGAAAAGTTAAAGGCCGATAAATATGAGGTTTTATGGTTGAAGTAGCCCTAGGATGTTTCTTTTCTATGTATGTTTTCCTTTTATTGTTGTGTCATGTTTATGGATTACATTGACTAATAAACAATAATAATAAAAAAATAAAAAATAGGGACAGTATAGCTGTAAAAGCAAATAGAGTTCCGCCAGAGGTAGGGCTTACTGTGGATATTCCCACAATCCTCTCTTGCATTGGATTATCTCTCTGTATGGATTGATCTAAATCAAGGGAGGTCTCCTGGGTGTGGGGGGGTCTTTTACTTCTCCACCAGCACAAATATCGGAATTGGGGTCTGAGCAAAAGCAGAGCAATAGGGTATCCTGTTTCCTTGTTTGATATAAAGGATCTGAGATTGGTAGCAAGCAGAGATATTTGGCGAGTATTCGTAGATCATCATAGCAGACTCCCGATTTCCAGAATAAATTTTAGCTCTAGATAATTGCAATGTTAATCCGGGCTAATGTTGATAATTTCAGTAAAATGGGATTAATGTCCTCCGTTTGAGAAGCCAGCTGTTGCTCAAGTAGATCATAGGGAAGACATCCAGAGCTCAGGTGGAGTTGTATCTAATAGCAAGGGGGGGTTGGGATTCCGAAAGATATTGTAATCTCAGTTTGCAGTATTACAGGGAAAAGAGTGATTAATATTGCAGGATATGATGACCAAAGGGTCAGTGAAACTAGAGGGGAAGATGAGTTGGCCCATTAGGGTTGGGTAACTGGTTCTTCAAACGCATCTAAAGAAAACATAAAAAACCCTATGCTGCAAGGGGTAGCCCCTTGGTCAAAAATGTTGTCCTGGAATATGGCATGTTTCGGACACACTAGCGCTAAGCTAATTATTGTCTTTCGATCCAAAGATAATTTGCTTACAGGAAACATCTGAGTTGCACGGATTTTAATTATGAGAACTATTTTGTTTTCTGTTGTGCAGCAAACCCTTCAGTTAAAGGTCATGCAAGTGGCAGTTTAGATATTCTACTTAATGGCAGTATAAATTGGAATCCTCTGGTTTTTGTCCACCAGTCAAATTTGTGCATGTGCATAAAGCTGGCTTTGGATAATGTTATAGGAGGTGAGTACCCAACCTTTTAACTAGGAAATGTTTATATTCCCCCTGTGAGGTCACTTGACTCTTGTTGAATCCATTTTTCTTTCATGAATAAAATTAGTATTAGTAGTAGTAATGAACTTTATTCAGTAACTGAGTACCATCAAAGTGCAATTGTACAAAAACATTACAAAAGATAGATCATAAAACCATTTTAAGACATGTCATAGCACAATTCATTAAAAATATCACTGTTCAAAAATTCATTTTCTTTAGCCCTTACCAATGTGCAAAACGGAAGAAGTCAAGCAAAACTGTGTTTAAATCAAGCAATAAATATAGAAAATGCATGAAAACTATCTTCCAGCTATATATATATATATATATATATATATATATATATATATATATATATATATATATATATATATATATATATAAAATCAATATTGATAGAATAAAACAGTCCTTCAACAATTTGGCCTAGTCGCTTGAGGGCACAATCAGTAGTCTACCACGTTTACGCCATACCGCTATTACTGGAGTGGTGTCGCGCCTTAATATTTTTAAGGGCCACTATATATTTAGTTAATTTCAGATTTTGGCATTAGAGAATAATCCATTTCCGGTACGGGTCATGAAATTAGCGATTTAGAAGAATGCAAATTGATAATTATAGTGGGAGATTTTAACGCTAAAATTTCAAATTGTTTCTCTTTGGCTTTGGGTAACCGGGAGCTGGAAGATGTATGGACAATCCCAAGACTACTTTGCCTGGTCATATTAGATCAGATAAGCGAGGGCTAAGCTTTTGAATTGCCCGAGAACTAATGACCTTGTTATTTAAAATGGGAGATTCCCAGAGGACTCTCCAGCTTCCCTCACTTTTCAGTCCTCCCGAGGGCAGTCACTAATTGGTTACATCGTGGTATCTTATCAATTCTATGGAGCATGTACACAGTTTAAGGTACTGATGACAAATTTGAGTGATCACAGTATTCTCTCTGTGGATATTAATTCATAACTAAAGATGTTAGAGCCCTGGAATCCTAGAGATGATAATATTTTGAATAATACATTTGACAAACCTGGTGGGACTCGTTAAAAATGCAAGGTCTGGTCCCACACAGGAAAAATCTATACTTGGGTTTGAGAAGTCTTTGGCTTTATTTAGATCATGTGAGATTAAGAAACAAGCTAATGGTACTACCCACTTGGTGGCTACCTCCTGGGAGGAAAAAAAGCTAAATCAGGAACTGAATTCCTCAGTAAGGGAGCAATTCAAGCAAGTCTTCATTGATGCGGAAAAGGGAAATTATTCGTCTGAAGCAAGTAAGAACCAGATTGAAGGCGTATGAACGTAGAGGAGTGGAGGATCAAAAATAAATTAAAAAGAGAGGTTGCATTTTCCGGCGACTCACATAAATATTGGGCTTTAATAGCCGAATATTGTGACTGTAGGATTAAGGCTGAACCCATCTTAATATCTGATGTTGAATGAATCCAATATATCTCACAGATGTATGCAGTAAATTCAAGGAGTGGGTTTTATTTTGAGTTAACCAGCGAGTCTCCCTTATGGAATGATTATGGCTCTCCTTCCTGTGAGCAGATAGAGTGTTTTATTAAAGGAGCAAGGTATTCTGGGGCAATGGACCCAGATGATCTACCAATAGCCATTACTAAACAAGATAGCTCCACTTGGGCCCTTTTACTCTACCCGGTGTTTCAGTATTGCCAAGTACACGGGACTATTCTGTCCTCTTGCAAAGGGAGCATAGCCGTCCCCTTATACAACAAGCATTTGCAATGCAATAGGTCTCGCATTTATGCTAGTTTTAGCTATTGACATTGGAAATGACAATGCCTTTTATTTATGTTTTAAAAACTAAAACATAAAATAAAAGGCATTGTCATTTACAATGCCAATAGATCAAACTTATGTAAATGCTAGACCCATTGCACTGCAAATGCTTGTTTGTTTTCCCCTCAAATCAGCAGATTGGTTTGAATGCACATTGAACCTGACAGTATATAAGAGGATGATCGCTTCCAACTATGATAAGGAAGCAGCGGGTGCCACCAAGCGAATAAATGGCTCACAATGAGGAGAGCGGTGACGTGGGGTCCTCGGTGCTGCTTTACTGTGAAGCTGGTTTCAGCAGAATATACAAGGTAACACTTTTTTTTTTAAAGGCACAGAGTCATTAAGTGATTTGCCAGAATCACAGGATATTGAGACAACGCCGAGAATGAAACCTGGTTCCCCAGTCCCTTAGGCACCCGCTCTAGCCACTATGCTACATCCTCTCCCACAAAGGAAGCCTTCGGACCAAACATGCCCATCTGCAGCAGCAGCTGTCCATGCCTCGAGGGCAAAAGTAACAGCGCTTTGATTGTGAAAATACTGCCTGGATGTTGGTGTGGGGAACTCGGAGGTGGGAGGAGGCAATTAAAAGCTGCAATATACAATCGGTTTAACTGCTTAACAGAAATAGTAGAATATATTCCTGGAAGGAAAGGAGGTAAGCGTGCACACAGGGATTGGGGCAGGCTACCTAAGGTAGATGTGTTTCCCAATATTGAATGGGTGGCATGCTAACGTGCAGCAACACAGAGAGGTACACAGACATCTATCAAAAACATTGAACATGTGTAATGAGCGCCCTTCTGCAGGATGCCAACATCAATGATATGCTCAGCCGGACTAATATAATTTTTAGAAGATGCAGATTACAAAATCACACTAAAGTCGACTACCTAACCTAAGATAAAAAAGCATTTCATCTCCCCGAGTATAAAAAGGAATATGCTACTTACCAGTATGCATCTGTTCTTGGCATGTAGGGCTGCTGACATTCATATCTGTGCATAGATCGCCGCCTAGTGTTGGGTCCGGATGATTGCACATTGTTGTCCTGGAAGAGTCTTCGAAGTATCACGAGATAGGTAGCTCCTCCCCCGGACTACAGTGCGCATGGGCATCCTCTCCATCCTCAGATTGTTGTTCGCCATTGTGGCAGGGATGGAGTATGATACAGTAAGTGATGTCCATGCTATAGAATAATTCTGAGTGCTACAGCTGCGACAGGCACCGGGGAGGAGGGAGGGCAATATGAAAGTCAGCAGCCCTACATGCCAAGAACAGATGCATACTGGTAAGTAGCATATTCCGTTCGAGGCATGTGGGCTGCTGAATTCATATCTGTGCATAGAATGCATAGCAATCTCCCACTTAGCAGTGGTTGCTCGTACCAGCTGCAGCAGCCTGAAAAAGAGTCCCGAGTACAGCCTGTCCTACAACTGCTTGCTGTTTGGAGTGTACATCTACACAGTTGTGTTTGGTAAATGTATGTATGGTAGTCCATGTGGCTGCTCTACATATGTCTTCTAGAGGAATGTTTCCCAGGAAAGCCATAAATGCCCCTAACTTGTGTGTGGAATGCGCTCTTGGGGGAACTGTTAATGTGCGTTTAGCTTTCTGATAACAAATTTGTAAGCACTTAACAATCCATCTGGCTATACCTGATTTTGAAATGGGGTTGCCTTTGTGCTGTGGTGAAAAGACAACAAACAGTTGCTTAGTTTTCCTGAAAGGTTTTGTTCTGTCTATATAGTACAGGAGAGCTCTTTTAACATCCAGGGTATGTAGAGTTCTTTCTGCCACTGAATGTGGATTTGGGAAGAACACTGGCAGTTCGATAGTCTGATTGATGTGAAACGGGGATACCACCTTTGGCATAAATTTAGGGTTTGTACGTAGCACTACCCTATTTGCATGAATTTGTATGAATGGCTCCTGAATAGTTAGGGCTTGTAGCTCACTAACTCTCCTAAGTGATGTAATCGCCTCTAAGAAAGCCACTTTCCACGTTAGGAATTGAATCTCACACGAGTGTAGAGGTTCAAAAGGTGGTCCCATCAATCTGGTTAGAACCACGTTGAGGTTCCAGACAGGTGAAGGTGGGTGTCTTGGAGGAATCACTCGTTTGAGTCCCTCCATAAAAGCTTTAATAGCAGGTACTCTGAAGAGTGAAAGGTGTTGCCTGTTCTGAAGATAAGATGCCACCGCAGCTAAATGTATACGTATGGAACTGTAGGCTAGATTGCATCTATGTAAATGTAACAGATAACATATGATGTTTTGAGTAGATGCATCTAGCGGATTTATGTAATTATTGGTACAATAGATGAAAAATCGTTTCCACTTCGCCGCATAGCATGCTCTGGTTGTAGGTCTTCTTGCCTCATTGATAATATTCATATAGTCAGGAGGCAAGTTCAGGTAACCAAACTATGACTTCAGGAGCCAGATCGCAAGGTTCAACTGTTGCAGATCTGGGTGCTGAATGTCTCCATGGCTCTGCGTTAAAAGACTGGGTGTTAATCGCAGCCTTTGATGAGGCACCACGAAAAGTTCTAGGAACGTGGTGTACCATGGTTGCCTCGCCCACTTTGGAGCAACTAGGATTAGTGTCATGGAGTGTTGTCACAGTTTGCGTGCCACTAGTGGTATGAGCGGGGCTGGGGGAAAAGCGTACGCAAACCTGCCTGACCAGTTAATCCATATCGCATTGCCCTGAGACTGCAGATGTGGAAACCTGGCGGCGAAGCTTTGGCATTTTGCGTTGTCCCTTGTGGCGAACAGGTCTATCTCTGGGTGACCCCACTGCTGGAAGTATGGTTGTAGCACTGAGGGATGTATCTCCCACTCGTGCATCTGGTGGCTGTGTCTGCTGAGCAGATCCGCCATCTGGTTTTCCCTGCCTGGGAGGTGTCCCGCCATAAGGAATATGTTCCTCTGAATGGCCCACTTCCACATGCTTTGCGCTAGATGTGGCAACTGTGGAGAGTGTGTCCCTCCCTGCTTCTGTATGAAGTACATGGCAGTCATGTTGTCCGTCCGGATCAACACGACTTTGTTGCACAAATGTGACTTGAACGCCTTCAATGCCATGAAGATTGCCATCAGTTCCAACAGGTTGATGTGCATCTTCTTTTGCTGTGTCGTTCGTAGTCCCCGTACTGTGTAATGGAGGACATGCGCTCCCCAACCCAGGAGAGATGCGTCCGTCGTCAGCACTATTTGTGGTACAGGCTCTTGGAATGGTCGTCCCCTGCAAAGGTTTTGTGGGTTCCACCAATGCAGAGAGTGGTATGCGCGACCGGGTACCAACACTAGGTCTTTTAATTGTCCTTGAGCCTGGTTCCACTGCCGTGCTAAGCACTCCTGAAGCGGACGCATGTGTAGTCTCGCGTGAAGGACTATGAAGATGCAGGAGGCCATCATGCCTATTAACTGCATAAACACCCGTGCTGGGAGTGAGTGTTGGGGTCTGAATTTCTGAATCAGTAATTGAATGGGGTCTGAATTTCTGAATCAGTAATTGAATACTGTTGATTCTTGCTGAGTTTGGCTGTGCCTTTGCTACCAGAGTGTCTATCGTCGCTCCTAGGTACTGTTGTACGTGAGCGGGTTGGAGATGAGACTTTGCGTAGTTTAATGAGAATCCGAGGCTGTGCAGGAGGTGAATAGTGCGAGACATGTGGCTGGCACATTGCTGGACTGACTGCTTGGATGAGCCAGTCGTCCAGATAGGGGTAGACGTGGACATGGTTTCTCCTCAGGTGCGCCGCTACCGTCGCTAGGCACTTGGTAAACACCCTGGGGGCTGTTGTCACACCGAAAGGTAGTACCTTGAACTGGTAGTGCTGATTTTGTATGGTAAACCTGAGATACTTCCTGTGTGCAGGATGTATTGTTATGTGGAAGTATGCGTCTTTTAGGTCAAGTGTTGCGAGGAAGTCTCCCTGAGTGAGCAATGGCAGAACCTGTTGTAAAGTGAGCATGTGAAAATGTTCTGATAAGATGTATTGGTTTAGGGGCCTGAGATCCAGTATTGGCCTGAGAGACCCGCCCTTTTGGGGTATTAAGAAGTACAGTGAGTATACCCCTGTACCCTGTTCCTGTATGGGGACGAGTTCTATGGCCCCTTTTTGCAGCATGCTGATAACTTCTTGCTGCAATAAGTCTATGTGCTCTGCGGACATAGGACGGTGTCTTGGGGGTATGGTGGGTGGAGTGGAAGTTAGCTCTAGACAATAGCCGTACTGAATAAGTTGTCTCACGCACCTGTCTGTGGTAATGCTCTCCCAGACTGGCAGGAACTGTTGTAATCGCCCCCCGACCGCTGTTACATGGTCCGGGGGCAGTGACAAGGCGTCACTGTTTAGTATTGGCGGAGGATCTGGTGTTGGTATTCCCTCGTCCTCTGCCTTTGCTGCTGTTGCCACGGTATCCACCTCTAATGTTCTTATTATAGGTGGTCTGCGTGCTCCCTTTATTGTATGGAATCTGTTGTGATGCCTGCACCTCGTGTCGCTCCTCTGTTACTGTAGCGACGAAAGGAACCTCCTCTGAACTGTTGGGACTGCAAGGCACCAATAGACTTGGCTGTCTGTGTCTTTTTTAATCTTTTCTAAGATTGTGTCCACATCAGGACCAAATAAAAAATCAGGGTTCACAGGCTGATTCAATAATGTGGTTTGAATTTCAGGTTTGAACCCAGAGATGCGCAACCAAGCATGTCTCCTGAGCATGACACTTGTGTTAATGGCCCTGCCTGTGGTGTCTGCTGCGTCTAGCGCACATTTAATGGATGTGTTGGATATGAGTTTCTCCTCCTGGATTAGCATTTCTGATCCCTCCTTGTAGGCCTCAGGCAAATGTTGCAGCAGTTGCTCTAGAGTGTCATAATGTGCCCTATCGTATATGGCTAATAGGGCCTGTGTATTAGAAATTCTCCAGATATTAGCTGCTTGAGCAGCCACCCTTTTCCCAGAAGCTTCTAATACTTTAGATTCCTTGTCTGGAGGAGGAGCATCACCTGTAGTTTGTGAGTTGGCGCGCTTACGAGCATTTGAGACCACCAAAGAGTCTAATGGCAGCTGTCCTTTAATATATGTAGGGTCCACAGGCGCCGGTCTGTATTTTCTTTCAATTCTGGAGTTAATAACCCTTGCTCTAGTAGTTTCTTTGAAAATGTCCCCTGCGTGTTTAAGGACACCTTTTAGCATTGGCAAAGTTTTAACAGATTTCTCCGAAGTGGAGAAAGTGTCAAACAGGAAGTCCTCTTCAACTGGGTCAGCATGCATGTCCACATCATGATTTTGTGCTGCCCTTTCAATCAAAGCGTTGAACGCAGCTGTATCTTCAGTTGGTGAAGTTGTAACAGGATAAGAAGGAGTATCAGGAATAGTTTGTGACTCCCCTTGGTCAGCAGGGTCTGTCCAGGCTTGAGTCTGGTCATCCTGATCCGTGTCTGCAGGGTAATTATATTGTTCATCATCGTCATACCCCATATTCTCAGTAGTGGGTGTGGGTGAGTATGCAGAAGTGTCCTGGCCATGGTACCTCACAGTCTCAAAAAGGACAGGCTATGTTGAAGAATCCCTTTTCTTCTTGAGTGGAATTTTGTATGATTCCAGAGGATTTTCTGACCAGATCTTCCTTTGATAAATAGTAAGTCTACCAGATTCGGAGTTGATATGTAGCTTCGACTGGTCATCATATGAGAGCTCTTGGTACATAACGTCCTCTTCTAGAGGATGAGTCCTTTTTCCCCAATGACACCTTTTTGGATGTTTCGACCCCAGGTTTTGGATCGAGCGCCTTAGGGCGTGCAGTCGGGGGCAGTCCGAATTTTATCAGTGGCATAGTGTCTTTAGACAGACTGACCTTCTTTGGTGCAGGCGTCGATGGAGGCCCGACCGATTTTGCCTTTTCGCCAATAAGTTTTTGTCCCCGAGTCGACTTCGGTGCTTGTGGCATCGGAGGCGCGCTTTTCTGCCTCGACTCGACATGGTCCTTCGAGGCGCTTTTGGATTTTGACTCGAGGCCTTTGACGAGCTGGGGCCTGTCGACTTGATGCTTCGGATCGAGAAGCTTCCGAGACTCGAGTCCTTTGTTGGTGTCGCTGTCCGTCGTCGGTTCGACGTGCTTGGTTTTAATGGTGGACTTCAGCACACCGATCTTCGGTTCGACACTCTTTACTTTTGACCTCGGAGGGTCGTCAACACCTTTTTTTTTTGTCGACTCCGACGGGTTTGAGCTTTTCGATCCGAAGACTGTTTTCAGCAGTTTCGGTTTTGTTTTTGACTCGATGGCTTTCGGTTTCGTTTTAAGTAGTTGGACCGATGGCTCGTTTGATATATTCTTAGCCAGGCCTTTTTTTTTTCTTTTTTAATCTTCATTTGCGTTCATTGGCTCCAATCTGTCAAGACAGAAAACTACAGCAGAAAATCGGGCAATGCCTCTGTACTGACTCAGCATCAGCTGGCGGGGATAGCGTAGGAGGGGTGGTGAACCAAAACCCTTCAGTATCAGCTGGCAGGCCGTGAGATTCTAGCATGCGGGCTGCTCTGTTGGACAATAATGCCCGGAATACCGAGGCCCTTTAAGCGTCGTCTCAACTGTGACGGAGCCAGAAGGTGAGCCATGACAGCATTAATCATCGGACCTGGGGGAAAAAAAAAAAAAAAACCCCAGGTGTCAACATGACCTCTCCGGCAGCTTCCAAAAGGCTCTTTTCACCTGATTTCCTCCCCTTGCCAAGTCAAGTTTCGAGATCTGGAGGATTGAAGAACGCCATTCATAAAAGGTGGATGGCAATGCGTCTTTCCAGTGTCTACAAATTTCCCTGCGGGCCGCCAGAATGGAATAGAACACTAAGTTGGAGGCAGCGTTGCGAGTTTTTCCACTCAAGCCAAAAATGACTAAGCCCAAATCGATGGTGACCTGACAACCCAGAATCAGAGACAATTTGCTACTTATAGAATCCCAGAATGGAGTGATTTGTGGGCATTCAAAAAACATGTGGATATCGGACGCCGCAACCAAGCCGCATCTCGGGCAGGAAACAGGCCCTGTCTGGGAGAATTTTGACAGTCTCCGCGGGGAGTAATAAGCTCTATGCATTGTAAATATGTGGTTCCTTCGTAGCCAAGCAGGCTTAACCAAGTCCCACAATACCCTGCATGAGGTTAGCCAAAGTTCTTCCACATCGTCTCCTGGCATAGACTCCGCCCACAATTGCGTTGGAAGACAGAATTTACCATCTGATTCCTCTATGATCATGTTATACCAGAGCGAGATCTCTTTTTTTATAGATGGTTTGTCAAGCAGGCATGCTTCTAGTTCACTCACTCCCCCTATAGGAAGCCTGCTATTGCGTGAGGGCAGTGTACTTTGTGCCTGAGCCCAACTTGAGATTTGTAGATATTTAAATCTTGAAAATCTCGGTCTGACTTTGATAGTCAAGTAGTTCCATGGAAGCAGAGATCCGTCTGAAAATAAGTCTCCCCAAGATGTAATTCCTGCCTCTTTAAGTGGAAGGGCTAATGCGTCTTCCGTCCATGGAGGGGGTGCAGGTAAGTCCCATATTGGAGCTCTGCTTGAAAAATAACCTAGATTAATCGAGTATCTCACTCTGTACCATGTTTTGGCCATCCCCTGTAGTATCTTCAGCTTTATCTTTTTTTAAAATTTGGGATCACCAAACTTAAACAGGAAGTTGGCCTGCCCAACTCCCTCACAGCTTAGCAGAGTGGAGAACATAGGGCCCAGGCCTGAGTCAGTTGGTGTTTTAAAGAGAGTGCGTGCATGTGTTAGCTGGAATGCCCATACGTAAGCCTGAAGATCTGGGCCTGCCAGCCCGCCCTTCTCCCTCCGACGCCTTATCTTTTTCCAAGCAATTCTTGAATTCTTATTATTCCAGATAAAAGAGGATATCTCGCTCTGCAGTTTTACAATTAATTTAGGGTAAAAAAACAGCGGTATTGAGTTGAATAAAAATGAGATCTTTGGCAGTATGGACATTTTAACTAGATTTACCTTCCCCAAGATGGTAAGAGGGAGATATGCCCATGCTCTCATCAATTTTCGGCACTGCGCTGCAACTTTTGCAAAATTTAGAGAGGCTATTGTGTTTATATTTTTGTCTATGACTATCCCCAAGTATCTCAAGTTAGCCCTCGATGTCGCACTGTGTGTGTTTAGGTTAATGTTCCATGACATTGACTCTGTTTTAGAGGCATTCACCTCGTATCCTGACACATTTCCAAACTCCAAGGCGAGAGCTATAACCTCTGGAAACGCAGTATTTATATCTGGTGTAAAAATCATAATGTCATCTGCGTAGAGGGCCACTTTTTTGATCCAATCGCAGTGGACAAATGGTTTGATTTGTTGGTTTTCTCTCAGTTTCTGTGCGAACGGCTCTATATACAAGTCGAATAATAGGGGGGACAGGGGACAACCCTGTCTCGTACCCCTCGTTACCCTAAATGGCTCAGACAAACCTCCATTGATCAAAATAGAGGCCGAGGGACTACCATATAGCAGTCTTATTGCTCTACGGAATTTGTCTCCCACATTGAACCTCGACAAGGCCTCCGACAGGTATTGCCAATTTACCCTGTCGAAGGCCTTGGTGGCGTCCAAGGTGAGCCAGGCCTTGACGCAGGGCTATAGAATGTTCTTCATGATCTTGGCTAAGGCCTTCTGGCGATGCATCGACCTGAGCCCTTGGAAGTCTTTGAGTGTCTGTTTTGGGCCCCGTACCCACTGTTGGGCCTGGTTCATCGCTTGAGTCGTCATCAACGGCTCCGTTGGGGGGATACGTCGTCCCTTACCTCGACGACATTTTCATCTTCGACGTTCTCTTTGTCTTCTTCATAATAGTTGGAGTCATGCTCCGAACCGGGATCCGACTGCTGTTCTGGATCCTCAGTCTCGACGGCCTCATCGTCCTCTTCGTCGAAGATATTCACCGGGTCGGGCGCTGGCTTCGACATAGTTTGCCTTACTGCACGTCGGAGTCTAAGGTTCTTCTTCGACCTGAATCGAGCACAAGCTAGACAGTTGTCCTCATTGTGCTCTGGTGATAAGCACTTGTTGCACTCCGGGTGTACATCGATCTGCGGGTACTTGAGTTACAAAGGGGGCATCGTTTGAACGGGCTGCGTTCCATCGATGATCGGTCTCCGGTGTCGAAAAGGCCACGCGGCTCTCTTCGACGTCCTGCTCAAGAATAACTGGAACAAGAACTCGGCACCGATCGAAACAATACAGACGACCCCGAAGGCTTTTTGGCCTTTAGAAAAGTTTCCGAACTTGAGTAAAGAAAAGTACATCTGAACCCAATGGCAGAAAAAAACAATCTGAGGATGGAGAGGATGTCCATGCGCACTGTAGTCCGGGGGAGGAGCCACCTATCTCGTGATACTTCGAAGACTCTTCCAGGACAACAATATGCAATCATCCGGACCAAACACTAGGCGGCGATCTATGCACAGATATGAATTCAGCAGCCCACATGCCTCGAACATAAATATTACCGTTTGTAATGCAACTGTTCATGTAAAAGGCTCCGATACCTACTTTGCACTTTACCAATGTACATTTAAACAAGCGGTGCGTAAACATGCAAATTTTTTAATAGTCCTTGCTTACAAGAAGCAATGCTGGCAGTAAAAAAGGCGCAGTTACTGCCAGCTTTGCTTCTCGTAAGCAAGGACCATAAGTATAAAGTGTGTGTTTATGCACCGCTTGTAGGTTTTCAAACACATAAATAAGCATTGCCATTTACAATGCCAATAGCTCACAATCTAGCAAATGTGAGTCCTATGCATTGCAAATGCTTGTTTATGTTTTTCTTCGGGTTCGGGGGTGCTCGCACATTGGGAAGGGCTGGAGGGGGCCGTCATTACTGGTAACAAGAAGTTAAGGAATGGACCCAGGAGAAAGGCTAAGTGAGGCCTCAGATGAATGATTGCAGACTCCGGATGAATGGCTAGGTGCAGCCTTGAGGTGAATGGCTGAGTGCATACTCGGGGTGAAAGGCTAGGTGCAGCCTCGGCGTGAATGGCTGAGTGCTGCCTTGGAATGAATGGCAGAGTGCTGCCTTGGAATGAATGGCAGAGTGCTGCCTTGGAATGAATGGCAGAGTGCTGCCTTGGAATGAATGGCAGAGTGCAGCCTTGGAATGAATGGCTGAGTGCAGCCTTGGAATGAATGGCTGAGTGCAGCCTTGGAATGAATGGCTGAGTGCAGCCTCAGAATGAATGGCTGAGTGCAGCCTCGGAATGAATGGCTGAGTGCAGCCTCGGGTGAATGGCTTTGGGGTACTGCTAGGTCTGAGCACCAGAGGGCACTGCCAGGGGGCCGGAGGGGCGACTAACAGCGATGGACTAGCACTGAGAGCCACAAGGTATGGGCCCCGAGGGGCAACTGCCAGGGTCGGACCGGGCACTGAGAGCCACTATGCACGTAGTCACTCCCTGACCGTGATTAGTAGGGAGGGGGGCTTAAAAGGCTAGTTGTGGGGTCCTATGGAGCTGTGCGCGGGTCCTCTCCCTGGAATCCATAGGGGGTGTATAGGGTAGGCGTCGGGGTTGGATTGGGATTGAAAATCAGCCCGGGCATGTAAAAAAAAAAAATATATATATCAATCGCCCCACATTGCCGTTCCTCAAATGACTGCTTTGGCGTAATCTTATATAAAAAAAAAAAGGGTGGGGGGGGAATGCACTGTTGGAAAGTGGGTTATTGGTAGGGGCAAATGTAGGTCTGCAACTGGCAATGAGGCCACTAACACATGATAGGACTCAGCATAGGTCTTAGAAAGGTATTCCTTTGCTCAACCCTTGGTAACGTGGCTGCGAGCAGACAGGCTCAACTTCAAAGACAGGTATGTAAAGCATTTAAAAACACCATTTCAGTAAATAATTAAGACACAACAAAAAATAAAAATTCAACACCAATGTATAAAAATAGGTAATATTTTTATCTTTTAAATGACACAAAAACGAAAATAATCCACTGTAGGGAACCAGAGATATGAATTTTTAAAGGATAGTCACTTTCTAGTGCTTAGAAACCAGCAGTGCCCCTTTAAGTCATTTCGTTTTCTTTGTCAGGGACACACCTTTACAAATTGTTCTGAAGAATTCTCACCACTGTAGTGGGCCGCCTTCTCCAGCAAGCGGGGTCCAGTTAAAGCACCTTCCTGGCGTTTTGCTTGCGGGTCCCAAATTATCCAAAACACACTATCCAAGGTTCTGGAATCTCCAAGAGGGTCCTTGAAAGTGTGAAACTTCAATGCCACAATCCACTTGAACAAAACCCTTACAAATCCACTGTACTCCAGGCTTGGAATTCTTTGTGGGGCTGTCCAGGTGAGCTCTGTTAACCTGTAGCTTGCAGGGAGTACACTCTTAGTCCTTTGGCAGCAAGGTTATCCACAGGGCTACAGTTTTACTTGGTGCAGTCTTCAGAGGTCAGGCCTTAGAAACCTTTGCACAGCAAATTTCGCAGCAGGGCACTTCTTGATTCATTCAGTTACAAGCAGCAGATCTGGAGGGTTCTGCCCTTCTCAGATACTTATTCAAAATTCTCAGGGTCAAGCACCAGGTCACTGCTGACCAATGAGAGCAGGGCAACTACTCATAGTTATGACCACATCCTGTGGAGTGTGGCATTAGTTTGTCCCAGAGTGCATCATCCTTCCAAATCCATAATGGCTGATTTTTCAGCAAGGAGGTAAGAGCTGGCTAAACACACCCCCTGGGATATCTCATTTCCATGGATCATCCCTGTACCATCTGCAAATACCTTTCTTAAGCCTAGTCCTGACTCTGGGTCACAACTGTCATAGTGGACTAAAACCCAGGCCTCCCCTCTTGCCTTTGAAGAGCGTAGTTTACGACGCCACCTCCTGGGTGTGAGTGTTTGATTAATTCAGATGCTCCGTCCATCACCACCCCCTTTTGTACCGCTTTTGGCCGCCATAAGTGTGGCAAGGTATGCTCAGACGTGAGTCCCTTGCTCACTTTGCCACTGGATTCAAGCAAGCCGGGCTGAAGACGGCTGGAATGCCAGAAACCGGTCCTCTGAAGCTTGTTTCCGGTCCAGGGAAGACATGGCTTGGCAGTTCGGGCTGGACTGTTCCCATGAGGCAGAGGGTCAGACTGATTTGCATATAGCCATGTCTGAACTGGGGTGGCAGAGTGAGCTAAATAACGGTGATGGATTAAACCCAGATCTTTTGACTGGGTGTGAGTATTTGATTAATTCAGATGCTCCGTCCATCACCACCCCCTTTTGTACCGCTTTTGGCCGCCATAAGTGTGGCAAGGTATGCTCAGACGTGAATCCCTTGCTCACTTTGCCACTGGATTCAAGCAAGCCGGGCTGAAGACGGCTGGAATGCCAGAAACCGGTCCTCTGAAGCTTGTTTCCGGTCCAGGGAAGACATGGCTTGGCAGTTCGGGCTGGACTGTTCCCATGAGGCACAGGGTCAGACTGATTTGCATATAGCCATGTCTGAACTGGGGTGGCAGAGTGGGCTAAATAACGGTGATGGATTAAACCCAGATCTTTTGACTGGGTGTGAGTGTTTGATTAATTCAGATGCTCCGTCCATCACCACCCCCTTTTGTACCAACTTCTGGCCTGGCATTCCTATAGAACAGATCACTGCCCTCCCAGCAGCCTGGCTAATCCACCTAACTCTGACCAATCGGGGCATACCACTGAAAGACTGAATTTGGACTTACAAACAAGAAAGTCTCATAACCTATTGTATGTACACTTTAGGAGAAATTCAACAATATAATATCGTTGGATTTACTACGACCATTCTGGGAAGTCTTTGAATGGTCCGGCTAGTCCTCTCCCATCAATATTTATTAATCAATCACTTCCTACCATGTTAACCTATGGGCCATGGGGTTTGCAATGGGGAAAATGACTTGCGCCACTTTTGTAGCTCCAGGGCTTATAAAACCATATTTTATAAGTATTTCCCTAATTTCTATCAGACCCCCACCCCCTGTGCAACTAGGGGAGACTTCAGGAGTTCTGAATCTGCAGAAATATTGCAGATCACCCTTACCCAATTCTCCCAGCATCAAAGTCGAATTTGAGCACCTCTTTAAGACAATGTGGGGAGTGAAATGTAAAATTTCACTTTACACAGGCTTCTTAAAACTCATTTTATAAGAGCGTTCCTTATAGATAACTGACCCCCCACCCCTGGGATACCTAGGGGTGACCCTGGGGGTCCCTAATATGCAAAAACATGGTAGGTTTTTAATTTTTAAGGGCCCCTACCCCCAAAGTCGAGTTTAGGCACAATTTAAGGTTTAAAAGATGTCCTGGCCACCAGTGCAGCTTTTAAACTGATCTCAGGCTTCAGCACAGCACACATGCTGGTGCAGAGAATCTGCTGGCCTCAACTACCATGCCCCAGGATACTGGAGACTTCTAGGTAGTTTCAATCCCCTGCCTTATTACATACTAGGGGCTTAGGTGGTAGGTCATGCCAACTACAGAGGTACCCCACCATACTATAGTGTACCCTAGTGTATGTTGGGTGTCTTAACTGTGTTCTAATGTGTTCCTTTTAGCTTGGCCCTGGCCCTGGGCCTGGGCCTTGTTAAACAGAGCCCAGAGTCAGTTACCACCAGTTCCAGTCAGCAAAAAGTTGGGGGTGACCAGGGCACAGGATGACTTTGCAACATGCGCACATTAGTTTACACTGCTGAAACACACAGGGGAAACAAGTGAGGCCACTTCTACTCAGGCCCCTGTCCCCGCTCCTAATGTGCACACATTAATGGGCCTGCCAGCAAGACAAAGGGAGTGATAGCTCTGCTTGTTGCTAAACAGGAGGTAATGAGCGCCCATCTGCCTACAGAAAGGCCACTCAGACACCCACTGGGCCGCTGGCTGTTCAAACAATAGAGACAGCGCCCAAATCGACCCCCAGACTGCTAAAAAAGCAGCCCTCAGCAGGACCTCGACACCGGCCCCTCGGGCATTGCCCGAATGCCCCCGTTACCAATCCGACGCTGGTAGGCGTGGTGTCCCATGGACCTGTGCGCTGGGCCTCTCCCTGGAATCCATAGAGGGTCTATAGGGTAGGCATTGGGGGTCCCATGGAGCTGTGCACGAGGCTCCACCTATGGGCAATGTGTGTTCAGTGCCAGGTTAGAGAGGAAGATGACTGCCAGGGCTTCACCACCTCTGCCAGTCCTGATGCGGTCTCCCGGGCAACCTTCCTTCAGCTGCTCTGAACTGGCAGCCAGGACATCTAGCGCTTAGCAGGACATTCAGGGGCTCACTCAGAAGCACACTCGGGGGTTCACTCAGAGTGACACTCGGCGGTACCTTCAGGGGCTCACTCAGAAGTACATTCAGAGTCACACTCAGAGAAACACTCGAGTGTTCAATCAGAAGTACATGCAGTGACAAACTGGGGGGTTACTCTGAAATGTATTTAGTGACGCACTGGGGTTCACTCAGAAGCACACTCGCAGTCACACTCACCTGCAGCACATTCAAGGGCTGTCATGGGGGAAACAGCATTCATTCTTTGCACACTCTTTGTCTCGGGGGCGCGCTCAGCAGCTCTCAGTGATATAAGAATGAACAGCCCGGAGGTGTCACTCTGACGGTGCGCCCGGAGGCCCCGGGAGCAGGCACAGCAGAACCGGCGTGTCTGCATTTTCGCGCACTGGAGCAGGTACCAGGGTTGGCAGTGAGCACCCTGTGTGTGTGCACGGCCGGGTGTGCAGTGCGGCAGGTGTGAGTGTGCACAGGCCAGATGCGTGCTGGATATGGGTGTGCGTGGCTAGGGTGCGTGCCCCTCACCAGCCCTAGCCCTGCTCCTGTGTCTGGGCGAAGGGTGCTAGAGGGCCAGGCGGAGGCTCAGCGGAGGGCTCCTGCGCAGGGATGTACCGGAGGGTCACCGGGGCGACCCAAAGTAGTTGGCGCTGGGAACCGTGAGTAGCGGCGGATTGGGATAACAGCCTTTATTGTATATCGGGACAGGATCCAAGCACAGCGGGCCAGCTCCGCCTTTTATCCTTCCAAGGGTAATATCCTCGTTTGGGGTTTTACTGCCGTTCATTATTAGCCTGAATGCGCATCCATCTGTGATGTGTTCTGTGCACGGGATCTCAGTCTCAGCATAGAGGGAGTAGGACAGGCCTGCTAGAGACAGAGGCCAGTCCGCCTCTGGGCTGCGTGGACACCTACAAGGCTGTATTGTTGAAAGGTGTTCTTTCTACAGGGTAGCAGCATGATGGGGTGTGCGTGCACAGGCCTACTTTGTTGTGTAATCAGCACTTCGATAGCGCCTCCCACCATTAGGTGGACTCCGAAGCGCTTTCTTTGTCTAGGCGCTCTTTTCGTTCCACTCTGGATTTCCGTCCTCCGGTTGTTTGGTGGTAGACGGCAGGATGATTTGATGAGTTGCTAAAATAGGACATATTCGCTTTACAAATGTCCACGAAAACATAATATAATCAGTACTCTCCTAAAAGGGGTGTGGGAACTGTATTTTTATCCCACATGTGTTCCACCAGGTGAGTGCCAATCCCCAGGACACATCTTTTCCAGTACGCGGTGCTAGTCGAATCGCTTCACTTAATCCGGAAGTGGACTGCAAGTCCCAGAATGCACCTTGCTGCTGGGCAAGTGTGCAGGGCTGGAGATGGTGTCCAGAGGCATGGATCGCTCTCTGAAACCGATCACGGGCCGCCTCTCTTGTGCGGCAGGACACCCGGGGAGGGGGGGTAAGGCAGGCCCCCTGAAGCCCTGCGACCTAGGAGAGGGAGGGTAGTGGGGGACGGTCACAGCTTGAGGTAGGTACGCAGGGGCTGCACAAGCCTTAGAAATACACTAAGCGTGAGGGTGCGGCGGGGTGTGATGCAAGATGATGAACCTTAAGGGGTGAGGGGAGAACAGGCCGGGAGAGTTTTATGGCTGCTTTCCTTGTGCGAGGGTGACCGGAAATACCGTCCAGAGTGAGGTCCCAGGGACAGGCCTCAGAGGATCGCCCTATTGCTGAGGCCTCCCCCAGCAGGAGTTACCGCCCCTTGCATTGCAAGTTCTGGGGTCATCCCACCCAGACTCCAGCTGAGAAAAGAGAGTCCAGTCTAAGGGTGTAATACAGGGGAAATGAGAACTGACCGGGGGCTCGAGATCAGGGAATTCACAATGAATCCCCTTTGTGAATACAAAACAAATTTACACTTACGCCAAAGTGTCGGTTAACCTCTGTGAATCCAGCCCTTTGGGTCCAACTTGTAATGGGGCCTGGCGGTACCAGTACCTCGTTATCTCAGGCCAATTGTTCGGGTCACTCATAATGATGATGTTGCACTACATTCAAAACATTTCAGAACCCAGAGTGTGCAGCGGGGCTATAATCACAGGTCTAACACAAGTGCTGATGGAATAATAGTGGTTATAAAAGTACCAGTGAAGCTTTGAAGGTGTTTAGTGCTAGACTCGAAGTTGTATCAGAGGTGCTCCTGAAACAATAACGGCGCGTAGCGCTAGACCCATGGCTGTAATAGAAGTGCTTATTAATCAGTGAAGGCGCTGTAGCGCTAGACCTGTAGTATTAATAGAAGTGCTCATTAAACAACTAAGGCGTGTAGCGTAGGCCTGTGGTCTAATAGAAGTGCTAATTAAACAATGAAGGTATGCCGTGCTAGACTCGTAGCTGTAATACAAGTGCTGATTAAAAAGTGAAGGTGCGTAGCGCTAGACTCACACCCTGAGATTTGCAGGATGCTCTACGTCTCTGTATCAGCTTCAGATTGTTTCTTCTGAAAATGTTAGGAATACCCGAGTGTTTGGCTCGGTTTCACTGGAGTCATAAATCTTCGTCAACCCCGCGGGCCTCTGTGGGTGGACAGGAGGAGGAAGGCATTCCCTTAGAAAACCAGGCCTGCTACCCCAACAACTGCCGACGAGGGTGGTCGAGCCCTGGTGCCTACTTGCACTTCCACCTGACTTTCTTTTCTGGCAGTCCTCTGGTTCGCTGGGCCGTTTGCTGCTGCTGCGGTGAGGCCAGGGTATAAACAGCCACATCACATCAACGAAGGTGAGGCTGCTGCTGCCGTTGTTGCTGTGTCTCTGTTCTAACACCAAAGGCGGCTTTCCCCTGCTGTGCTGCACCCGTCCTTGCCTCTCCACGAGACTGAGGGACATGTCCGCTGATCGCTGCACTGCACATGACCCTCGGTTGGCTCGCTTAACGAGCCCGTGTCTCCGCTCCTCCTGCCTGCATAGGAACCCCACCCAGCTGCATGCTGCCTCGCTCCCGGCCGGCCTAAAGTGAGGCCTATCTCCTGGAACCACATGTTTTGAACAGATAGAAGACCAGAGAAGACCAGGACCAAAAGCAACAAGGCACTGTAATGCTTCCTTCCAGCAAGGAGAACGAGGCAACAATGACTAAAACCACACACACAAAAAAAAAAAAAAGGGGGCGGAAACAGCTACTGAATCCCTCCCCTCCAGGATTCCGTGACCTGCCTCGTGGTTGCCATAGCAACGTTTCTGGAAATCGGTTTGCGACACCAGAAGTCAGGTCACGGAGTCCTGAAAAGGAGGGATCTCAGCCGGACAAATCATCCGGACAGGGTCATTGTCCAATGGCAGGCCTCCGTTTCGCGAGGCCGGCCATTGGCAGAAGGGGCTTGGTTTCATGCCCCTTATTGTTTACAAGAACTCTTGCCTGCAGCAGCGCATGCGCTGCAACGCAGGCTTCGACCTAAAAAGGGTCATAAAACTTCTACTGCCAGCTTTAGGCAGATCGCATTATTGGATGCGATCGGAAAATTATTTGCTAAGAGTATACTTCTTCACCTCCAGGATTGAGATTATGGTAATGATCTTGTTCCTGAGGAGCAGGCGGGTTTTCGCAAGCTTAGCGGTACTCTAGATAACATTTCTGCCCCACAAACTTGGATTGAAAAGAATCCAGTAGGCAAGGGTACGACCTTGTATGCTGCCTATATATTCCTCAACAGCATGCAGAAGGGTTGACCGAGGGAGGCTGTGGAGGAAGTAGGTTGGAATGGGGATTCCAGCGCATTTGCTTAGGTTGGTTATCGCATTGCACTCCTCAACTTGGACTCAGGTCCTGATGGGAGGGAACCAGGTCTGTCGAGTAAAGTGGAAACCCATAATGGGTTGACGCAAGGATGCTTATTAGCCCCCGCTCCTTCTTTCTCCTGTATCATTGACTTCCCTAATAGGGTGTCAGGAAATGTAAGGGGGGATCCACCGAAGCTAGGAACAATGAAACTTGATGTCTACTCTACGCGGATGACGCCATCCTACTAGATTTAACTCAGAAAGGTTTACAAAGGCGACTTAATGGGTCAGGCCTCTATGCTGATGAATACGTTTTAAATATAAATATCTCAAAGAGCAAAATTATAGTCTAAGTCCAGGGGATGCAGGGCTAGAAAAAATAAGCACTGGTTCTTGGGGAATGATAATCTAGATGCAGTGAGGTTTTACCCGTGTTTAGGTAGAATTGCTTTCAAGCAACTGCTAAAGCAGTGATCAGATTAGCCAGTGCAGAAGTAAGGCAATATCTCAGGCCTCTGCAATTGGCAGGCTATATAAATGTTGCAGGCAAAGACATTTTGCCCATGTTTTATCGGTCTAGAAGATTAAAATCCTGCCCTCATTGAGTTACGCTCGCGAATCAGTGGATGGAACAGCACTGTGACTTTTTGAGAAGGCGGATGGGTGCATTTGGCGCAAAATTTTTAACCTGAATTGTGTGGCTGCTCCATGGCCCTTTGGCTCTAATTTAGGCTCCTTTCAACTTAAGTGTTTGCTCTGGCAGCAAGCCTAAGGTGGGGTAATGCTTTATTGAATATAGATGCAAGTTCTATATGTGTTGCATTAAAACAGGAAAATGTTTCCTGTTTGAAGGGAAAAGGCGTTTTTTTTTTTTAGAAATTAAGAGAAAGCCTCAGACTTGTTTGAAATTGGGCAAAGTGGAGCATGTCCTCTCCCAGAGCAGGTTTTGAACATAGTAATAAAAAAAAAAAATTCATGAAGTTAGTCGTAAAAGGGATATTGTACCGTGTTTAAGGCATTTTAGGAATTATACAATAGTGCAGAGTAGCTAGTTCATACAACCTCAACCATATGTCTTATGGAACCATCCCCATAGAGTGCGTAGAACTATTCTGTTACTAAGGCTGAATGTGCTCCCTCTGAAAATCATAACAGCAGCACAGAAGGGATGAGTCAGGGAGCATTGACTTTGCAACCTGTGTGGAAACTGGGTGCAAGATTTAAATCATGTGTTATTTGTTTGTCCCCTATTACAGCCATTACGACACCGATTATTAAGACCAATGTTTCTAAAGTATGATATCATCTCGGCCGTGGCGGCCCGGAACGGTCTCCTGGTCCCACCTTCCAAATCAGTGTGTTCACATTTCTTTAAAGACATTTTTAGATATTTTAGAGAGGGTAATTATACTGTTTTTATCTCTAGTCTTGTTGATTGTGGCCTATCTTTGTAACAATTTGTACATTACAAGTAGAACCCCAGGGTATTAGGAACTGTACTGTTGAAGTTGTTAGAATATTGATATTGCTTAAAAACCGTTGGCACTGACCTAGCACTGTACTGTAATTGAATTGCACAATTGCCCCCATACATGTGATATGTTGTTCAGGTTTAACTATTTCGAATTATTCTGGCGCACTTTATACATTACGGACTTTCATTATATGTAGTGTGTGTTTTATCTCAATTATTGCTGCTATGTACTTTGCACCATATATAATCAATCGAGAACCTTGTTAGTTTCCAGAATGTATTTTATCTCATTAATAACAATTGTAAAGATTCATTGTTTTGTAGTTTTATTTGTACACTTTATGTACAACACTTTGAAGTTCCAAATCATAATAAAAATTAATTAATGTGTAGACAACGAAGACTGGCATTCGCCTAAACAGTGGTATCAGCCTTTGCTCTGGCACAATGAGTGCTTAGTCCATAGACAATCCATCTAGAGATGGCTCTCTTCTGCACACCTTTCCCCTTGTCCCCCTCAAAGAATCCCACAAAGAGCTGATCGTCCAGCAGATGACCCTTGGAACAATTAATGTAAAACCTCAGAGCTCTCTGTGGGTCTAGGTGATGAAGTCTTTCTTCCTCTTTAGAAGGATGAGATGAAGAATGCTGGCAGGGTAATGGACTGTCCTATGTGGAAAGGCGTGACAACTTTCAGGACCGTGCATGTAGATAATTCATTTGACGAGCTGACATTATCGCTTTGAGGTAGAAACATTGTGCGCTGTATGTGGTGGCCGTATCCTTGTGTTTGACTGCGGGTGTGTTGATTTTAACTTTTTAAAGAACTTGCACTTGGACTTTGACTTAAAACGGGAAATACCTGTCTAACGAAGCCTTCATTCCCCTCATCACGCCGCACGCCTCCCGCTCCTACAACGGTCCACCGCAGCTGTTCGCTGTTTGATGGGAGGGTGGACCGGTGAGAGCGAGACATGCCCCTTCCTGACCCCTCCCCCCTGGGGTATTTACTCAATCCATGCCAAGACAGCGCAGCGAGCGCGCCGAAGGCAAGCCAAAGGCTAGCCCGTCTGCGCCCGTCCCGTCCCGGCCGGGGATAGCCACTATGCCCAACTTACCTCCTACTCCTCTTGGGAGCTCTACAACTTACAGGATAACTGGCCCATCGACCCTAACACATGGGCAGCCTTAAAAAACGAAGGGATTCTGTGCCCTCGACACATTCTCCCCAGCCGTCACCCCCAGAGCACTGCCCGAGGTCACCAGTATCTACAACTACCATCCCCCTGGCAGCCAGCCCCCTCTCCATCATCTATTGAAACACCCGCTCAATGGTAAAGCACCAGCTTGATATCTTCCATCTGCTGGACGCGGAGAAACCTGACATCTTACTTCTATCAGAGACATGGTTCACCGCTGATTCGGACCCAGATATCATGGCAGCTATTCCTAAGGCCTACTACATACAGGGCATCACGTACGCCGGGGGGTGGAGTGGCAGCCATCATTCTTCATAAACATACATTCATCTTGTAGATAGCCTTATTCTAAAATTTGATTCCCCCAAATCCTCCTTTATCTGCGCTCTCTTCTACCGACCCTGCCCCTTTTTCCTCAACTTTTCGGCGATATCATCTCCTCTAGTCTCTCCCTGCCCATGGTCCGACCATCACTGTATCTCCTTTATCATTACCGATGTGCCCAACACTACGCTGGGCCCCACCAACAATCTCTTAGCCAGGAACTGGAAACTGGCCAATCTGGATGAGTTCCATGCAATATTAACTGCCTCCCCCCTCAAGCCCAGTCCCCCATTGCCCTTCAAGCTTCCAACCTTGACAGCTGGTTGGAAGCAGCTAGTAACAAGGTAGTACCCCTGAGGAAAATTTCACTCAAACGACCCCATGACGCCCAACACTGGCTCTCTGACGCCCTAAAAATAGAAACACTTGCCCTTAGACAAGCAGAAAGCCGTTGGCGCAGAACCTATGCACCTACAGAGAGAGAGGCTTGCGCCACGTTACAGAAAAATTATAAAGACGCCATCCTCCAGGCCAAATCTGCCTATTTTTCGCAAACAATTATTAATTGCTCCACGAAGGTCAAAGATATTTTCTCAATAGTCAATAAGCTCGCACATCCCGACAGGGTCACCCAACAATCTGTGCCCACACAAATTTTATCTGATTCCCTAAATTATTTTTGTATTGACAAAATTACCCTTATAAAAAACAATATCCCCACCCCTACCTCCCTCCCTACCCTTCCTGTCATGCATAAAAATCTCTGCACACTGGACCAAATTCTTCTGATCACCACAGAATAATTTCTGACCCTACTAAACAGAGTGGGATCAGGCTCCCCCAATGACTGCTGCCCCTCCCCACATTCTGAAAGAAGCCTTCACTACCTGCTGCTTTCGCTCCTGAATAACTCTCTCAACAGGCATCGTCCCAGACATCTTTAAATGCGCCACTGTTGTTCCCATTCTGAAAAAGCCCAACGCAGACCCCTCGGTATTAAGCAATTTTCGTCCCATCTTCCTGCTCCCTTACCTCAGTAAAATCTTAGAGTCTCATGTCACGAACTGCCTAAGCTCTTTCATTGAACTCTCCCAATTCCTTGACCCCCGACAAGCGGGGTTCAGGCCCGCTCACTGCACAGAATCTGTGATTCTGGCAGTTATGGACCAACTCAGGAACGGAGCTGATAACTTCCCCCAGGGCCTGGTGCTCCTGGATCTCTTGGCGGCTTTTGACACGGGCGATCATGAACTCCTGATCGACAGTGTCAACAATGCGGGTGTCCAGGGTATGGCGCTAAAGTGGATTACCTCTTTCCTCGATAGACTATCTCAGGCAGTCCGCCTAAACAATTTTTTGGCGAGTAAAAGCAATCTGACCTGTGGGGTCCCTCAGGGCTCCGCCCTCTCGCCCCTTTTGTTTAACCTTTATATGCAACCCTTGATTGCATCCTTACAAAATAGCCCTGCCATTATCTTTAACTATGCTGATGACCTTCAATTGGTCTTCAACATAGATTCCTCCAATACATCCATCAGCAACTTTCAATCTACCATGACTTTTATCAGCGAATGGATGTATTCCAGTCAACTCAAACTTAACCCCGATAAAAACCAAGCTGGTCCCCACCGGAGGCCCTGCCAATCCCTGGAACTCCAACTTCTGGCCGTCATCATTAGCCACTGCCCCTCACCCAGTAAAGTCAGTTAAAAGCCTCGGAGTTATCATCTGCAGCGATCTGTCCCTTAAGCCCCAAATCAATGCAGTAGTCTCCTCTTGCTTCTTCCATCTTCGCAGGATCTGTAAAATCTGTAGATTCCTCACGAAGGAAACACTCACCCTTGTCATCATGGCCCTTGTCGCCTCCCGTATTGACAACACGAATGCGCTATATGTGGGCATTTCGGCTTACCCACTCCATTGTCTGCAACTTGTGCAGAATCAGGTAGCCATGCTAATTTTCCACCAACCGAAACATTAACACATTAGTCCTCTGCTGAAGAGCTTACATTGGCTCCCGGTAGCCAAACGGTGCATCTTTAAACTTGGCTGCACCATCTTCAAAGCATTAACTAATCAAGCCTTTATCTCCTCTCGAATCCAACGCTATGTCCCATCCCGTGAACTCCGTTCCTTCCCATCTCCACCTGCTCAATATCCCCTCTTTCAAAAGAAAAAACATGGAGGTCTGAGATTCCCTTTCCTAGCCCCCCGTTTCTGGATCTCCCTTCCGAACGAGCTGAGTTTGGCTACTTGCTACACCAAATTCAGAACCCTATTGAAGACACGCTTATTCTCACAAGCCTATGATTAAATCTCCATGACTCTCATAGCCACAGTTTTTCTTCCCTCAGCGCCATGAAACCGCTTGGTGTAAGCGCGCTTAAGAAGTATTTTTAACATAACATAACAAATGAGGAGCGCTATATTTAAGGTGAACAATCTGAGATGGCAGCTATGCATTGGCTCAAATGGTGTGCAGGAGAAAAATAAGAACCAGATTGAGGTCTGACTGAGGCATCACAAAAGGTGTTGGCAGGAACAGAAGGGCCAGTCCTTTAAGAAAACGCACTGTAACAAGTTATTTGAATAAATATGGTTGATCAGGAAAACGTAATAATGCTGAAAGATTCGACAAATAACCTTTAAATGTCGCCACAAGACGTCAACTGCTGCCGCTCAATCTTCAAGCATTGACGTGTAGTTTGTGCAGGTTCGGTTGCAGGACCCTGCGCTGCTGCAGGAGGTCCTCCCAAAGGGATAGATGGAACAGTGGAAAGATACTTATGGCCAGAAGTTCAATGTACCACACACTCCTCGCCCAGACCAGTAAATTGGGCTGTGTCATTCCTGATCTTCTTCAGAACTTTGGAAGGAGAGGTAGAGGCAGGAATGAGTATACACGTCCAGAGTTCCAATCCAAGCGAAATTGTCTCCCAGCGAGAATCACCTTGGGAGCTTTAACGTGCACATGTTTGGACACTGCGTGCTCTCACAGTGGCTAAAAGATTAAACCAGAGTTCTCCCCATTGTTAGAACGTGCCCTGTACCACCGTCATTTATGATCGCTAGCCAACATCGCCTGAGTTTGTCCTCACTGGCTTTTAAAGATCCTGCCAGGG
The DNA here is from genome assembly GCF_964263255.1 of Lissotriton vulgaris. Lineage (NCBI taxonomy): Eukaryota > Metazoa > Chordata > Amphibia > Caudata > Salamandridae > Lissotriton > Lissotriton vulgaris. Next base: position 120,723 of record NW_028249137.1, read on the forward strand.
GCTGGACAACCAGTGGAATGACTTAATGAATAAGACATTTCTAGAGGCACAGGGCCTCCTGGCACAAGACCCACAGCCCCACTCTGCCCTGTTTGTTATTGCACCACATGCAGTTGTGTTGTCTCTGAGAACCTGTACCCGTTCTCCCTTGACGGACTAAAGGAATGCTTTCAATGCCAAACAAATTGCCCATTACTGCAACAAGTTGATGTGGAGGCTGGTTTCTAACAGGTACCAGAGACCTCTGATCGCCACATTTCCAAAAATGACTTCTCCCAACAAGCAATAATGCATCCGTCGCAACCTTTAGCCCTGAGTGGGGTAGGGAGAGGGGGTGTCGGTCACCACTAGTCTGGCAGCCACCACGGCAGATCCTTTGCAGTATCCTCCAATATCTGGATGGAATCCAACAGGTTCTCTTGGTGCTGGGCCCACTGAGACTTCGGAACCATCTGAAAAGTCCCCATGTGCCACCTGGTGTGGTCCACAGTAGAATGCAAAGAAGTCAAGAATTCTGAGAGTCTCTCTAACTAAAACCCAGGCCTAGGGTTGAAACATTGGGATCATAGCCTGAATGTCCTGAACTCATTGATGTGGAGTGAAGTTCTGGAAAAGCACCATATCCAGGACGACTTCAATAAAAGGGAGGAGCCTCCATAAAGGAGTTTGGCATGACTTTTGCATGTTGATGGAAAATCCCAGTGATGTCAACAGGTTGGCCATTGTCCGAAGGTTATCCGTGAATGTCTGAGGCGAACTTGTCTTCAGCAACGACTCATTGAGGTCAGTTAAGACTGGTAACCTTTAAGGGTGGGCAGCGATCACCACCATCACTTTCGTGAACAGTCAAGACACACTGGTTAGGCCAAAGGGGATCACTGAGAAATGAAAATGCTTGTGGCTTACCTGAAACCACTGGCAATGCCAGGGGGAATGCAGTACAGTAATGTTGAAACAGGCTTCCTGAAGATCCAACGCCACCATCCAGTCTTAGGTCCAGAGCTTGGGATAGGGAGATCATTGTAAACTTGTCCTTCCTGAGGAAGTAGTTCAGAGGGCAAAGGTAGATGATAGGGTGGAGGCGCCAGTCCTCCGTCAGCACCAGTAAGCAACCAAATTAACAACCATTCCAGACCTCGGATGTCTGCACCCTTCATATGGCTCTCTCGTCAACAAGGACTTGACCCTCCCCTCTCAGAAAGGAAAAGTGGTCCTCCTGGAAGCAATGTGGTGTAAGAGGCATGTCCGGAGGGATGGAGAGGAATGGGAAGGATTAGTCATTTGGGACGATGTGGAGAACCCATTGATCCAAAGTGATGCTCGGCTACCCATGGACCTAAAAGGTGAACCAACTTCTGCCAGGCGGCTGTGCATCGCAGCGGGCAACTCCAAGTGGTTTTGGAATGGTTGTGGAGAGGCTGGAGACTGTCGTTCTTTTCTCCCTGAGGGTCTGGATGCTGATTGCTAAACCACTGACTTTTGCCCTTAAAGGCCTGAGATGTCTACCGTAGCTGCGGCAAGGTTAGACATGGTCTCTACTGGAACCCACTTCAGAAGTCTCAAAGAGGGCAAGCTTGTTGAGGAAATTTCTGAGGAGGCAATGGCAGTCCGGCAAAATGTGGTGTTGCCTTGCTATTCTTAAAGTGCTCCAAGGCTGAGTCAGCCTCATCTGCGAAGAGACGTGTGCCATCAAATGGCATGTCCATGAGGGATTGCTGTACATCGGTAGGGAACCCTGTGGAGCACATCCAACGGTGGCACTTATGCACCACACTGTTACCGAATGACATACCAAAGCAGTCGGTAGTGTCCACACCTGAGCGTATGACATTTTGCTGCGACATAACCATCATCCATCATTAGTTGAAGGCTAGTTTTTAGGTCATTCGGGACTGCTAGCAAGATTTCTGCTACCATGTCCCACGACACATGATAATAGCGTCCAAGGAGGCAGCTGCAGTCTATGCAGCGTACCGTGAGGCTGGCTTAGGGGAACATGTGTTTGGCAAACGTCTCCTTGCCTTTCAACTGTCTGGAGGGGTGGTCTGGAACATGCTGGGGTTGAGCCTGCTCGTAGGTATGTACCACCAGACACTCTGTTGTCCGGTGTTTCAGGAGAAAGGCTGGGTCTCCCAGGGCAGGCCTCTGTGCCCTGGTTATCTGTCTGATATTTGTTGAGCAATACCCTGGTTTCTCCCAGATTCCAAGCAGTATGAGAGTTAAGATTTTATTAAAAAGCTGGAGAGTTTCCTGTGAGGTCTGTCAGGGCTGTAGAACCTCTGTTAGGATGTTTGTCTTGATCTCAGCAGTGGGTAACAGTACTGGTCCCTAAATGACCTAGGCACAAAGGCAGGCTCTTCAGTTGATGGGCGAGGAGTAAAGGGAAGGCATTCAGGCCAGTTGCAACTTGAAGACCCAAAAATAGGTTCTCATCATCACACATTTGTCACTTATCGTCATCATTGAGGCAGTGCAGTCTTTAGTGTATAGGAGGCGTCTCTAAATCTGAATAAACTATGAGGCGAGGGGGAAATTGTGACTTCGGTGAGAGATGCCTCGGGGCTCGCTGCAAAATTGCTTCCATGTCCAAAAGGACGATCTCTACAGCATCAGCTGTGTCAGTGCTGGCATAGACGCTTGGGACCTGGCATCGGTTGTGGCACTGTAAAAGGTATAAAGTTTAACACTAGCCCCATAGTTGGACTGATACTGGAAAGGGGTCATGGGGCAAAGTCAGCCTCAGTGACAAATCCACTAATAATGGAGTGACTGGAGGCCTCCTCGATAGCCTAGGGCCCGAAGGCACCTCGGGGGGCATCCAGTAGGGTACCAAACAAGTGCAACATGGCCCCTCTAAAGGTTTGAGTTTGCTTCTGTGTCGCTGATAGACCCGGGAACTCTGGTTGCATCGATATCAATGCCGGAATCGGTTCAGAAGTTGGACACAAAGTCCACGGATTGGATATACCATGAGAGTCACGTCTATCATCATGATGTGAGTGGAGAATGAAGTAGTTTCATGTTTTGACTTATGTTTCTTCTTTTTAGATTTTAGACTTTCCTGACAATTTTGACCTGGAGGAGGAGTGCTTGCTAGATCAAGTCTGTGAACGAGAACACACATGTATTCTCAACTTCAAGCGAGAACAGACCTTTTGGTGATTTTCTGCAAAAGTGTGGGAATGCAATCTCCGATGGCCTTCGGATTCATCCAGGAGCATTTGTCACAAGAAGCGGAGTTGTGTGAGAAGTCAGAGACCGACTTCATGCGGGTTCATTACCGACATTTGTTTGTGCCAACCCGTACAAGGTTTTAACCCAATTGCTTTTGGAGGGGACATGGCCATTGCATACTAAGAAGAGTTTCAACCCTGACAGCATTCAAGGGAGTCACCTCTGGATCCGCAACGAAAAACACGAGAAGAAACTGAAGAATCTGCATTTAGAAGTATCCATCCAAAACCAAAAATCTCTTGTGAGAAGGTCAAACACAGAGAGGGGAAAGTGCAACAAATAGCAGCATGAAAACAATCCAATTTTGTGCAAGGACTGGCTCTTTGGAGTATTGAATAAAATGCTTTCTCCTGACAGACAGCTTCAACTGTCTGAAGCGATGCTGCAAAAACAAGTTAAAATAAGCAGCACTTGGACACCAACCACTAGATGGTAGAATAATTGCTCTTTAAAACAAAAGTAAAGTCTTGTAGCCACTATTAAAATGGAGGCATCTATTTTTTAATTTTTTATTTCCTGTCTAAAATATTAACAATCCCATGATGACCAACTTAGTCAGAGCATTGCAAGTATTTCAAAAGATTAGGGGCCAGATGTATCAAGGGTTTTACCGGTCGTAAACAGGCCGATTTGCAGAATCGGCTGTTTGCGAACAGTAAAAAGCCTTTTGGGACTTATCAACCCAAAGGCATTCGCAAAATAGGTAATCAACATTTCTGCTATTACCTATTTTAAGAATGCAGTTAGGGAATCGTAATTTGTGATTCCCTAAATGCAATGCAAGAAGCATTCTCAGAATGCAAATTTGCATTAAGGAATACCAAATTAGCACCAACTTCAAGTTGGTGGTAATTTGCAAATCCTTAGAAAAATGCACAAAAGTGAATTTTTTAAAGTGCCATCTGGTGCATACACATGCCCTTAGGGCATGTTTGTGCGCCACATGTGCACACTTACTTTTTTTGGGGGGTGCATCAGGAGGGCCTTATGGCCCCCTTGCAATTGAATTCGCAATTTTGATTACCTATTTGGTAATCGCAAATGCCTCCCCATTCATTCCTATGGGCCTTTAGGCCTATAGGAATGAATGGGCAAGCATTCAGTAATAGCGAATCGCAATTTGCGATTTGCTATTAAGGAATATGTGGGAATCGCAATTTTTTTTGAGAAACATACATACATTGCATTTTGCGATTCTAAAAAAGCGAATCGGTAAAATTTGCTATTTTAGAATCACAAAATGCAACGTTGATGCATCTGCCCCAAAAACGTTTTTAACCTTTTTGGCAAGTATACATAGTATCAATACACATTAAAAAAAATCATTTTTGTGAAAACTTATCTTTCACTCAAACTACAGAATATTTGAGATAAGGTAAAATATTGTATTTACTACAATGTAAAAATATGCATTACATGCATTTTATATTTTGCATTAAAATGTTCAATTAAGGCGAAATAGTTACCATTTTGGAACGTGTACTTTGGATGCCTTGATCTGAAAACAATCAAATATGAGATTAAGTATATTTACTTTATCTGATTTATCAGAAATAAAGTTAACATTAGAACACTACAAACAGACATGCAAATTAATTGGTGTCATTTTATTTGCAGTAGGATGTTAGACAATTTTAAGCCCTTTACTGCTAAGGTCTGCGAGATCAAGTACTCCGCACTTCAGTCATTGTACTGAGGTGCATGTCTACATCGTTGTAGAACAGTCTAAGGGACAGCTCTGGTTTTAATAAGCTTCCTGAAACTTCTGGTTTCAGGAGATTTCCCCAGATTTCAGCAAGCTCTGGTCGGTAGCTGATTCACTTATTCTGATGATTCATGAGTGGTGCTGCAGTCTACTATGAAAACAGTTAATGCAGCAATCGTGTGGGCCACACCAACCCTGCTGCTCAAGAGACACAGAAAGAACTGCTGGAAAACATAGATGGTCGCCTTTTTAAGGAGCACATATGATTCCTGACCTAGAATCACAACACAGTTGTCATTCCTACCCTTCAGCATAGGGGCTGACACACTTAGGCCTTTCTCCTTTTCATGAAACAAATATTTACAACACAAATTAAATGCAGCATTACATTACTTTCAGCTATTCAGGTCAGAAGAATACACACATGAATAGTGACCTGCACATAATAGGCCAACAGTTGAGCGCACAAACGAGCCCTACTGCTACTGAAGTTATGGGTGCATCTCTTAATATTTTATTTTCTGCTTAACAGTTTGAGCAATCTTTTTTTGCTTTTGTTGGGGGGGGCGTGTGTTTTTTTTTTGATAGGGCGTGTGTTTTTTTGATAATCAAGTTTTATTAAAGTTTTGGGTAGATGGAAATTCATTGGCAACGAGTCACACATCACATTTAAAAAAAACCCGTTCCCCCCTGATAGCATCACAACACTTATTAGTCACTTCTGGATAGGGAAATAGCCCTTTTGCATCAGACCGGCAGAGCGGACTGTGGCCCTTCAAGGCGGAAGCAGGCTAAACCATTTGCCCCACACTTTGTTGAACAATTCTGGGCATACCGAGCCTCGAAGAGGGACTCCTCCTGCAGCCTGCAACAGTCCACACCTCTCCTCCATTTCTGCAGTGTCGGTACCTCAGCGTGGGACCATCTAGCCGCTATATCTCGTTTCGCCACTGCTAGTGCTGTACCCAGGAAGCGCCTATCGGCCCGGGAGCCATCCAGGCCATCGAACACTCCCAGTAGCAAGTGTCTCGGTTCATGGGGAACTACCCATCCGAAGGCCTGCATGAGCTTACGCTCCACCACTCCCCAGAACAGATCCAAGGCCGGGCATAGCCACACCATATGGTAGAAGTCGGCTGGGGCACCAGAGCAGCGCGCACAGTCCGGGGAGGCTCGTATGCAAGCGCGAAAAAGACGCGCCGGGGTGAGGTAGGCCGCGTGGAGATAGTAAAGCTGGACCAGGCGTAGTTTAAAAGATGTCGTCAGGATTCTGGATGCCATAAGGGCATCACGCCAATCTGCCTCGTCCAAAGGACCTACCCACCTCTCACATCGCTCCCTAAGCCGGTCCAGGGATGTGGGACAGTTATTTACCAGGGCTCGGTATATACGGGACACCCCACCTCTCCCCAGGTTACCCATCATGACTTGTGCCTCCAGGGGGCTGAATTCCGGGAGGGAAGTGGGCGTTGGGAGGTGTATGTGAAGGGCGTGGCGGAGTTGCAAATATTTGTAGAACTGGGAGTGTAGGAGAGGGAGTGTGTTGTAGGTGAGAAAAGTAGCACATGTGGTGCCCTACCCACACATCACCGAGTTGTGTTATCCCCACCAAGTCCCAACGGCGGAAGCTCTACAGGAAAGAGACCTCATTCAGCCAGGTGCCATGCCAAAGGGGCGTCTGTCTAGTCACCTTCCGGTCCCAGGTCACCAAGCGAATGGCAGCAAGCCAAGCCATGAGAACCGACCTGGTGATTGGGGGCAGGGTTTGTGGCACCATGGAGCCATATAGGAAGCTTTGAATCTGTGGAAAGTCCAGGGCAGCAAGCTCCACCCGGAGGCTGGGTCAGAACAGCCGCCCGCAAGCAAATCATGGATCACTGAGTTTAGCGAAATAGTAAAAATGGAGGTTGGTGACTCCCATACCACCGATGGGGGGGATCCGACAATGGGACAGGGACATCCGCGATCTTCCACCACCCCACAAAAACCAAATGAGTGTGCAGTCTAGTTCTCTAAACCAGCTACTTGAGAGGGGGATCGAGGTGTTCTGCAGAATGTAAAGAAAGCGGGGGAGGATCATCATTTTGAAAAGGGCACTTATGCCCAGCGGGTTAAGTGGGAGAGATTACCAGTCCCTGCGGTCAGTTTTTACGCGGGTGACCAGGGGGGTAATGTTAAGGGCCCATTCTAGCTCCGGCAGGAGGGTCACCCACACTCCCAGATACTTAAATGACTGCCTCCGATGGGAGATCATCTCCTGCCAATCGAAACAATCCCGGAAGGGGTGAAGGGGGACTAGGGTAGACTTCGCCGGATTGAGACGAAGGCCGGAGACCTGTTCGAACTCAGAGAGGGCCATTAGAGACCTAGGGCAAGAATGCTCCAGGTCGCCCAAGTAGAGCAGAACATCATCCGCGTACAAGGCAATTTTATCCACCTGGCTCTGATCCCACACCCATCCCTGGATAAGGGAGTCCTGCTGGACCAGCGCGGCTAGAGGCTCCATCGCCAGAGCGAATAGGAGTGGGGAGAGGGGGTAGCCTTGAAGGGTGCCTCTACCGGATCGGGAATGGCTCAGAAATTGCTCCGTTGACAAGAACACGTGCTCTAGGGCAGTTGTAAAGGACCTGGATCAGGTGGCGGAAGGGGAGGCCGAAACCCATGTGCTCCAGAACATCCCTTAAATATCCCCAGTTCACCGTGTCAAAGGCCTTTTCAAAGTCCACAAGGAGAAGCGCCAAGTATGGGCTAGTCGGTGCCGATGGGCCAGCGCCAGGTAGAGGCGACGGATGCAATGGCGGGTGCCACTGGCTGGCATGAACCCGCATTGGTCAGGGTGGACCAGGTCGGGTAGAAGGGGCCGAAGTCGTTGAGCTATCGCTGTAGCAAGGATTGAATATGCTACTTACCAGTATGCATCTGTTCTTGGCATGTAGGGCTGCTAACATTCATATCTTTGCATTAGATCGCCACCTAGTGTTGGGTCCGGATGATCGCACATTGTTGTCCTGGAAGAGTCTTCGAAGTATCCTGAGATGGGTGGCTCCTCCCCTGGACTACAGTGCGCATGGGCATCGGCTCCATCCCCAGATTGTTTTTCGCCATTGTGGCAGAGGATGGAGTGAAAAGTGTAAAGGATGTCCATGCTAATGATTGAATACAATAGTATATCTGCAGCTGCGACGGGCACCGGGGAGGAGGGTGGGCGATATGAATGTTAGCAGCCCTACATGCCAAGAACAGATGCATACTGGTAAGTAGCATATTCAGTTCGAGGCATGTGGGCTGCTAAATTCATATCTTTGCATAGAATACATAGCAGTCCCTCCATCAGCGGCGGTTGCCCGTGCCAGCTGCAGAAACCTGAAAAAGTGTCTTGAGAACAGCCTGCCCTACAGCCGCTTGCTGTTTGGAATGTACATCAACACAGTAGTGTTTTGTAAAGGTATGTGGTGTAACCCACGTGGCTGCTCTGCAAATATCCTCTAGAGGAATGTTACCAAGGAAAGCCATGGATGCCCCCAACTTGCGTGTGGAGTGTGCCTTTGGGGGTATTGTTAAAGTGCGCTTGGCTTTATGATAACAGATTTGGATGCACTTAACAATCCATCTGGCTATTCCTGCTTTGGAAATTGGGTTGCCTTTGTGTTGTGGTGAGAAGGCAACAAAGAGTTGTTTCGTCTTCCTAAAGTGTTGTGTCCTGTCTATGTAGTACATCAATGCCCTCCGTACGTCCAAGGTATGGAGCATCCTTTCCGCCACTGTTTGTGGGTTCTGGAAGAATGCAGGCAAATCGATAGTTTGGTTGAGATGAAAATGTGACACCACCTTTGGAAGGAATTTGGGGTTAGTACGTAGTACCACCCTATTTGGATGAATTTGGATGAAAGGCTCTTGTATCGTGAGTGCTTGCAACTCACTTACGCGTCTTAGCGACGTAATGGCAATTAGGAAAGCAACTTTCCACGTTAGGAATTGCAGTTCGCACGAGTGCATTGGCTCAAACGGTGGTCCCATCAGCCTGGTGAGGACCACATTGAGGTTCCACACGGGAGCTGGCGGTGTTCTTGGTGGAATGACTCGTTTCAGTCCTTCAAGAAACGCTTTAATGGCAGGCACCCTGAAGACTGAGAGATGCTGCCTATTTTGAAGGTAAGCTGCGATGGCGGATAGATGTATCCGAATAGAAGCGTACGCTAGTTTGCACTTGTAAAGGTGTAACAGATAGCAAATGATGTTAGGGATAGATGCATCCAGCGGGTTTATGTCATTGTTTGCACAGTAAATGACAAAACGCTTCCATTTTGCGGCATAGCATGCTCTGGTTGACGGCTTCCTCGCCTCCTTGATGATGTTCATGCATTCAGGAGGGAGGTTCAGGTATCCAAACTCTAAGACTTCAGGAGCCAGATCGCTAGGTTGAGCTGTTGCGGATCTGGATGCTGAATTTCTCCATGGTTCTGCGTCAGAAGTCTGGGCGTGAGGCGCAGTCTTTGATGCGGGACCACTGAGAGCTCGAGGAACGTGGTGTACCATGCTTGGCGCGCCCACGTTGGAGCAACTAGGATGAGTGTCATGGAGTGTTGCCGTAGTTTCCTCGCCACCAGTGGTATCAGGGGTGTCGGGGGAAAAGCGTAAGCAAATTTGCCTGACCAGTTCATCCATATCGCATTGCCCTGCGATTGGGGGTGTGGGAACCTGGCGGCGAAGCTTTGGCATTTTGCGTTTTCCCTTGTGGCGAACAGGTCTATGTCTGGATGCCCCCACCTTTGGAAGTACGGCTGGAGTACCGATGGATGTATCTCCCACTCGTGCATTTGATGACTGTATCTGCTGAGCAGATCCGCCATCTGATTGTCCTTCCCCGGGAGGTGTTCTGCCATGAGGAAGATGTTCCTCTGAATGGCCCACTTCCACATGCTCTGAGCCAGGTGAGACAGCTGTGGTGAGTGGGTGCCCCCCTGCTTTTGGATGTAGTACATCGCGGTCATGTTGTCCGTCCGGACTAACACCACTTTGTTGCACAGATGTACAATGAAGGACTTGAGCGCCATGAAGATCGCCATCAGTTCCAGATAGTTGATGTGCATCTTCTGTTGCTGCGTCGTCCATAGTCCCTGCACTGTGTAAGTGAGCAGGCGTGCTCCCCATCCCTGGAGAGATGCGTCCGTTGTCAGGATAACCTGTGGCACTGGCTCCTGGAACAGTCGGCCCTTGCAAAGGTTGTGTGGAGTCCACCAATGCAGAGAGTTGTATGCCCGACTGGTAACCAACACTAGGTCTGTTAATTGCCCCTGAGCCTGTGTCCACTGATTTGCTAAGCACTCCTGGAGCGGGCGCATATGCAACCGTGCGTGAGGGACTATGAAGATGCAGGAGGCCATCATGCCTATCAACTGCATGAACACTCTTGCTGGAAGCGAGTGTCCCGGTCTGAACTTCTGGAGTAAGGACTGCATGCCGTCTATCCTGACCTGGTTTGGTCGTGCCGAGGCCGTCAGGGTATTGATTGTCGCACCCAGAAACTGCCGGACGTGTGCCGGCTGAAGGTGTGACTTCGGGTAATTCAACGAGAAACCCAGGTCGTGAAGGAGGTGAATGGTAGTCGACATGTCCGCGGCGCACTGCTGTTCCGATCTGGCTTGAACGAGCCAGTCGTCGAGGTAGGGGTAGACATGGATGTTCTGCCTCCTGAGGTGCGCTGCTACAGTCGCCAGACACTTGGTAAAGACCCTTGGGGCAGTTGTGACTCCGAAGGGTAGGACTTTGAACTGATAATGCGTGCCCTGGATAGTGAACCTGAGGTACTTTCTGTGGGACGGATGTAATGGAATGTGGAAATAAGCATCCTTGAGATCTAAGGTTGCTAAGAAGTCTCCTTTGTTTAACATAGGAAGAATCTGTTGCAGTGTAAGCATGTGGAAATGCTCTGACAGTATGTACAGATTGAGGGGACGGAGATCCAGAATTGGTCTGAGAGATCCGTCCTTCTTTGGAATGAGGAAGTACAGAGAATAAACCCCTGTGCCTTCCTCCCCCACTGGCACGAGCTCGATTGCCCCTTTTTGCAGCATCACCAACACTTCCTGCTGCAATAAGTGCAAGTGCTCTGCGGACATAGGTCTTTGCCTTGGCGGAATGTTGGGTGGAGTGGACTTTAACTCTAGACAATAACCGTACTGTATAAGTTGTCGCACCCACCTGTCTGTGGTGATGTTGGTCCAGACGGGCAGGAACTGCTGTATTCTCCCCCCAACAGGTGTTAAATGGTCGGGGGGCAGTGACAGAGAGTCACTGGTTGCTTGGGGCAGAGGAGCGTGAATTGTTGCCTCCTTTGCCACGTCCTTTGTTGCTGTTTCCCCTGTAGCCCCTCTTGTTTTGTTTGGGGTACGAGGACTGTGCTCCACCTCTAGGGAACTGTGACTGTTGACCCATCTGTCCTCTGGTGACTCCACGGGCACCTGAGCGACGAAAATTATTGCCCCGAAACTGCTGAGATTGTAGGGCCCCCATCGATTTAGCAGTTTCAGTGTCCTTTTTAATCTTTTCCAGGGTGGTGTCAACATCTGGACCAAACAGTCTATCTGGATTGACTGGTTGATTAAGTATGGTTGTTTGAATGTCAGGTTTGAACCCCGATATGCGGAGCCAAGCCTGTCTTCTGAGCATGACACTGGTGTTAACGGCCCTAGCGGCCGTGTCCGCGACATCAAGTGCGCACTTTATGGCCGCGTTGGAGATCAGTTGTCCCTCCTGTATAAGCATTTTGGTGCCCTCTTGAAACTGCGGAGGCAGGTGTTCTACAATTTGCTCTAGTGTGTCGTAATGTGATCGATCATAACGTGCCAGTAGTGCCTGTGTATTTGCAATACGCCAGAAATTGGCAGCCTGTGCAGCCACTCTTTTGCCTCCTGCCTCTAGCACTTTGGACTCCTTATCCGGGGGAGGAGCTTCACCCGTTGTTTGGGAGTTGGCCCTCTTGCGTGCGTTTGCTACCACCAAGGAGTCAAGCGGCAACTGTCCTCGAATGTATGCAGGGTCTGCAGGCGCTGGTCTGTACTTTTTTTCAATACGTGGGTTGACCACCCTTGCCCTGGTAGGCTCTTTAAAGATGTCCGCAGCGTGCTTGAGGACCCCTTTGAGCATAGGCAGTGTCTTTACATTTCTTTCTGAAACTGAAAAGGTGTCGAATAGAAAGTCTTCCTCAACTGGGTCAGCATGCATGTCCACGTCGTGATTAGCAGCTGCCCTCTCAATCAGTGCATGGAAACCTGCTGAATCCTCCGTAGGGGATGCACGTGTACTGAAGGACTGTGGGTCTTGCCCCACATCTTGGTTGCCTTGGTCCCCAATGCCATAATAAGAATCTGGCTGTGCATCAGGTTCATTTACTGGGAACGTGTATTGTTCATCTTCACCATAGTCCCCACTGTCAGAGTGGTCTGGAGACGGTGTTGGGCTCCTTCCCACAGGAGGTAGAATAGGTTCCATGAGGCCTGATGCGTCCTGTGGAACCTTCTTCTTCTTTAGGGGAATGACGTAGGATTCCACCGGCTGCGAAGTGATCCTCCTCTTATAAAGAGTTAACTTCCCCGTGTCCGCGTCTATAAAACACTCCGAATCCTCTTCAGGGTCGAGCACTTGACCCGAAGATGTCCCCGCCGCAGAGGAATCCGACTTCTTTGGCGTCGATTTCGAGGAAAAGGCCTTTGGCACCACTTTTGGCGGTAGAAGGAAAAGGAGCTTACTTGCCGGCTTGACCGGGACGTCTGCCGCCTTCTGCGTCGACGGCGTTGGCGTCGACGAGGAAAAAACCTTGTCCTTAATTCTTTGTAGTGAAGCAGCCACGAGAGATGCGTCGGTGACCGATGGTTTTGGCACCGATGAGGTGGTCTTGCCTTCGGATGCGACGTTCCGTTGGTCCTCTGGAGGGATGGACGGCGCCGACCCCGAGTCCCTGGATCGATGCGCAGATGTCCCCGATGGAGCCGGGGCAGTGTCGGTCGCCTTAGCTGGCTTCGCCGGCGCCGGCGCGCTTGTCTTGTGCGTGCCCCCCTTTTTAGAGGATCTCTCCTCCGGCGCCGATTTCGACCCCTTGGAATCGACGTGCTTCTTCGACTTCTGCGGACCGGAGGTCGACGGAGTCGATAAGGCCGCCGGTTTATTTGTTTTCGCCGTTACGACCGCCATCTTAGGGACGTTCGAGTCCTTAACTTTCGGTTTCGGTTTCGGGTCGGCCATCTTAGGTGCAGTCGAGACCGTTGCTTTCAGTTTCGGTTTCGAAACCCTAGGCGCAGCAAGTATGTCCGTGGCCGGGCCGACAGGCGGGGCCGTGGCTTGCGCTACAGGGTCTTGGGTAAGGCCGACAGGCGATCCCGCGACCCCCTCCTGATGTTCTTCAACTTCGGGGCATAGCTCGTCCCCTGAGCTATCTTCCTCGGCCCCATAAACCATCACGTCGTCCCCTACCTCGTCGACGTATTCAAGGCCCTGACCCACGACTCCGTCGTCGTCATATTCCGGATCGGCCTCGACCTCCGTCTCAGGCGGGGAGATTTGAAGATGATGGCTCTGGTCTTCTTCTTCTTGGTCGCCGAAGATGTTATCCGGATCCGGGGCCGCCTGTTTGGCCACAAGGCGCACCGCGCGCCGAATCGTTAGAGTTTTCTTCGACCTGAACTTCGCACAGGCCCGGCAACTTTCTTCATCATGGTCTGGAGAAAGGCACTTATTACAGACCGGGTGTACATCTATATGTGGGTATTTGGACCCACAGAGCGGACAGAGTTTAAACGGACTCCGCTCCATGTTGGGAACTTAGTGTCGAGTCGCGATGAGAAGGCCTCGATGTCCGAAGAGTAGTTAGAACTCCGGTGATTCCGGCTCCGAGAGACGGAAGAAACTCGAGACCGAACGCAAACAATACCGACGTAAAGAAACCCAAAGCCTTTTGGCCGTAAAAAATGATGTTTATTCGGTTCCGACGGAGAGACGTCGAGACCGCATCCGAACCCAATGGCGGAAAAAAACAATCTGGGGATGGAGCCGATGCCCATGCGCACTGTAGTCCAGGGGAGGAGCCACCCATCTCAGGATACTTCGAAGACTCTTCCAGGACAACAATGTGCGATCATCCGGACCCAACACTAGGTGGCGATCTAATGCAAAGATATGAATTTAGCAGCCCACATGCCTCGAACTTTAATTTCAGTGTTTATCAATGAGATTGGGCGGTAGTCAGAGCAGTCTAGGGAAGGCGGCTGTGTCTTCGGGATGACCACAATGGTCGCCACGTCGGATTCAGACGGGAAAGACCCGTCGTCAATCACCTGGCGGAAGAGTTCCGCTAAGTGGAGGACCAGGTCATCCCAGAATATAGAGTAGTATTCTTGGGGGAATCCATCAGGTCCTGGCGTCTTGCCGGAGTGCAGCAGGGTGATAGCTCCATGGATTTCCTCTGGGGTGAGGGGCCGTCTAGGGAGTCCGCGATTTCACAGGGGAGGGAAGTCCTAGACTTATCCATCAAATCAGCTAGGGAGGTTCGGGGGGAGGGGGGGGGGGGGGGGGGGTAGTGCCACGTATAGGGCCGCGTAGTAGTGGGCGAAGGTTTGCACAATAGCCACTGATGTCACCTGGTGAGTCCCATCGGCCGTTCGGATCTCTGGAATGATGCAAGGGGCCCTAGGGTAGGATATCAGATTGTGGAGCAATTTGCCATTCTTGTCACCCCATCCATAAATGCGGGCCACAGAGGAGCGCCATAGTATTTTGGCCGACTCCAGGGAGAGCCGCCGGATCTCGTCCCGGACCAACACCAGCTGCCTAGAGAAGTCAGCGTCGTCCCTGGCCAGGTGAGCCCGCTCCAAAAGAACAGCTCAGGACTCCAGCTGCACCAGTTGGGTGACCTGGGCCGCACGTTTGGCATGTACTAACCCCCTGGCCACCCCTCGAACCACCGCCTTGCCCACTTCCCAGAGTGTACCCTGCGAAGGGACCGATCCTGCGTTACCGGAGAAGTAATGGCGGAGCTCCTGGCCAAAGGATTCCACCAGCGCGGGATCCTGCAGGAACCAGGCGTTTAAGCGCCAGGTTGTCTTAGGGCCTGTAGAGGGAGACCCGATACGGAGAGAAAGGGGTGCATGATCGGAGATTCCCCTAGGGTGGATCTCAACCCCGGACACCAACTGGCAGTCTGTGGCAGGCATCAGAATGAGGTCTATGCGGGATTGGGTTTGGTGGGAGGCTGATGTGTGTGTGTGTATTGGTCTTTCTGGGGGTTCCACAGCCTCCATACATCACAGAAACCCATAGCCGAGGTCCAACCCACGAGGCTCTTCGCGGAGGTCAACCGGTGCGTCGAGGGAGGGTCAGTCACATCCCGGGAGGGTTGTAGGACAGCATTGAAGTCACCCCCGATGACAGTGAGGCCCTGGGGAAGGGAGGAGATCACCTGTGTAAGACGCCGAAGGGTGGATAACAGGAGCGCCGTGGGAACATAAGTGCAAAGGAGATTCAGGGGATTGCCTTCAACCATCCCCGATACGGCCACGGAGGTCCCTTGCGGATCAGTGGCGACGTCGACTACAGTGAAGGGGAGCCCATGTCTCAGAAGAATGGCCATCCCCCTGGAGCCTCTAGCAAAGGGAGAGTGCCAGACCCGGTCAAACCCGCAGCAGGCCTGGAAGTGCCACTGGGAGCCCAGAGGATGTGTCTCCTGGAGGAGTAGGGCGTCAGGCATGTGTCGGCGGGCTGCGCGGAGCACTGCAGTACGTTTAATGCGGTCTAGGAGGCCGTTCACATTCCAAGAGAGGATGTGGAGGGGCGTGTTAAGCATGTGGGTCATTTGTGAAGGTGAGGTATAGCGTGAGGCAAGCGGGGAGGAAGAACCCCTCGTAGTCAGGGGGAAGGCCTCGGCCAGATCTGGGGCACCAGGGCATAGTTGGTTGGAACAGGAGTGTATGTGACAGCAGAGGAAGACAATAGGACATATGACTACCAATATGAACAACACACGGCGGCCCGTGGGCGGCCAAACAACAAACTCTTGAGAGACAACGGTCTCTCCTCCCTCTCCCCCCAACTTATACTTCAAAACAGGAAGCATCTGTCGCCCTTAAACAAGTCACAAACACCTCACAGGGAGGCAAACAGCTAAAGTAAAATGGTTAGCAACCACAAGATTGGGACATGGCTGAGTCGGAACCCCCTCTATGTTTTCGGATGAAATGCTAACTGCAGGTTAGAGGAAAAGAGAATAAACGTGCATCTTCGGGTTAAGGTATTTAAACTCGGGAGTGCATCAATGTGAGGATCCCGACAGATCAGGTTGGCGAGCTCCGTATGAGCTCGATCACAGAGGTAGAGACGTGATCATGGATGATGAGCCCCGGGTTGGAGCTTCCGGCACTGGTGGTAACGTCAATCATGATCCGGTATTCACGTCCGAGCCGCGGATCACAGGGCTCCCGGACAGGTCAGAGTCTGACATGGCGCATCGCAAAGTTTCACTAGGTCCGGGGACGCTGCCCAGGTCGATCAGGGAGGAGGCCAGTGGCAGGAGAGCAGGGCCCTGTTCCTGAGTCTGGATCGAGAGTGTTGGGCCCGTGCTTCCGGCGATTGGGAGCCACCACCTTGGGGACCGGCCCTCCTCCGGGATCCGGTCCTATGGCGCCTGGGCTTCTGCGTGGTGTGGTGTGGTTCGCCCACTCCGGGGCTCTCTGGGATTGGAAGAGAGTTGTCTTAGGCCGGAGGGGCCGCTCCTCCGTGAGCCAGGCCCACGCTGCTTGAGGGGAGTCAAAGAAGAAGGTCTTGTTCTGAAAGATCATTTAAAGCCGGGCCGGGAAGAGGAGTCTATAGCGAAGGCCCAGCGCTCTACGTTTTTGTTTAACTTCTTCGTATGAGCGACGTTGAGACTGAACATTCTTCGAGTAGTCCGGAAACACCATTATCCTAGAGTCTTGATGATGCAGCGGCCCCAGCTCTCTGGCCGCCCCCAAAATGGCATCCCTGTCGTGGAAGTTAAGGACACGAAGGATGATGGGACGGGCAGGGGCTCCAGGTGGCAGCTTAGGGGCAAGGGAGCGATGAGTCCGTTTCACCGCGTACCAGGGGGAGAGCTTCTCCTAGGGCATTCAGGAGCGGATACAGGTCTCCATAAAAGTGGCGGTGTTTTCCTTCTCCACCCCTTCCGGGAAGCCCATGAGGCGCAGGTTGTTTTGGTGCCCCCCATTTCCAGCATCCTCGGCCCGGCGGTGGAGCTCAGAGGTTTGCGATTGGAGACGGGCCATTTGAGACTTGAGGGTATTGACGTCGTCTTTCACAGTGGAGATCCAGGATTCAGCTTCCGCGATGCGCTCCGTGGCCTTGCGAAGGTCCTGGCGGATGAGGGCCACATCGATCCGCACCTCCCCTATCTTGCTCTCAACTGACGTTTGGGACGCGGAGATCGCTTGAAGGATGGTCGATAGGTCCCCCCTAAGCTGGGCCAAAACCGGCCACAGTTCCGCTACCGGGTCCCCGATCCGATTTCGCAAACTGTTCCATTGTCGTTTGGGTTGTGGGGCCAGGGGCCGGGAGGGCGTGTAGGTTTGCCCATAGGTGCGGACAGTCAACCAACGTGTGATTGAGAGGACGGGGCGTAGGTCCGGCGGCACCCGGCCACCCGATATGATGAGCGGACCTCTCCGTGACACCTGGCCCGTCTATATCAGAGTCCTTTAGGCAGAGAGCTCAGAGCGAGGGCGGGGCGGAGGGAGGGAGGGGGGTAGAAGGCCGCCCGTAATGTGCTGGTCAGTCTTCCCGGGGCGGGGTGCTCCACGACAATGCACCTGGGGCACGGTGGCGCTCATAGACGGGTCTCAGACAGGTCGGTCATAGGGCAGGCCGCCTCCGGGTCCGCGGCAGGTAACAAGCCTGCTGTGTCTCTCCCGGGCCACACGGCCGCAGGCAGGCCAATGCCCAGGTGATCCTCCCTGGGGTGTATTTAACAAGAAATAGAGAGCAAAGGGATTTTATCCACTGAAGTGGACGGAAGGGTACTCCCAGTCCCCTGGTTAAGTAGCTATATAACAAATATAAGGAGTACCACCAAAGATGAGGCTGAACAGCCAGTATTGGTGGAATGAGACCCTGATGTAAAAGAAGAAGTCCTTCTTTGTTTTTTAAGGAACCCCTCACTCACCGACCTAGTCGGTGACATGCCTCATCATCGGGGCCACCTTGACAGCCGAGTGCCATCAAGGTGTGCTGCGACACCTGAGATACAGTGGAGCGGGTATGTGAGTGATGAATGTGAAAAAAAGAAAAAAAGGAAAGGAGTTGGGTGGTCAGGGTACACTAACTATCTAGGGTCCTGAGAGGGTTGCAGGTATGGCAGGGCGTTAGTGTACCCTGACCACCCAACTCCTTTCATTTTTTATGGTCCTGAAGAAAAACCGGTAACTCCCACCTATGGTTTGAAACATGTAGACCTATCACATACCTCAGATACACTAGGTCCTATTAAAGCCTTTATTGTATCTACACACACTATTTTAACATTGTCCAGTAGCCTTAGAATAAATAATATGTGGATAAGTCATACCAGGACAATTTTTAACCCACTGACCTTTTTTTCTTTTTTTCACATTCATCACTCACATACCCGCTCCACTGTATCTCAGGTGTCGCAGCACACCTTGATGGCACTCGGCTGTCAAGGTGGCCCCGATGATGAAGCATGTCACCGACCAGGTCGGTGAGTGAGGGGTTCCTTAAAAAACAAAGAAGGACGACTTCTTTTACATCAGGGTCTCATTCCACCAATACTGGCTGTTCAGCCTCATCTTTGGTGGTACTCCTTATATTTGTTATATAGATCCTCCCTGGGGGCCTCCTAATGGCACAGGTTCATGTGGCAAGGTGCAGGTCGTCGCAGTCGCCCCGGAGAAGTGGGGGTCGCAGGGCGGCTCCCACGGCCTCGTGGTGGTGGTCAGGTCTTCCCGCAGAGCGACTCCCTGGGGCACAGGCACTCGCGCTGGAATCAGGGTGCCAGAGGGCCGCCTCGTGGGGGGTGCAGAAGCGGAGCAAGCACGGGCCCAGGTCCCAGGGGAGATCACGCGGGCCCAGTCTCTCCCCCTCACGGACGATCCCGGCAGCTGTGGCCCCTCCAGTCAACGGGTTCACTCCCCGGAGGGACGGTGGCACCCCGAGGAAGGGGGCCGGCAGTGTCCCTGCACATGGGGGGGCGACGAGCCACCAGGCCGCCGCCCAGAGGTCCCTCCGCCGATCACAGTCCTCCACCGGGGGGGTTCGGGGCTTGAGCAGGCTGCGCCAATACAAGCAGGCCGAGGGCCGCCTCACGGGGTCGCACCAGCAGGCCAGCAAAAGTCTAGGGCCAGAGGCAGAAAGCAAGGGCCCGGCCGACTCCAAACCCCCCGGGAACTCCTCACCGTGCCAGAATCGCCTCGCAAGTCTATCTCCTCGCCTCGTCCGCTGTGCTGACCGCTCCTCCGATTCTGCCGCAGACCAGCAGCAGCCGCCGCCCCTGCACCTCACCCTCAGTCCGGCGCTCTGGGATTGGCCCGCGGCTCAGCAGCTCCTTGTGGCAGCCCCGGCCCAGGGGATCGCAGGCGATGTCTCTACAGCTCTTCACTCCGGCAACACCCGGGATGGCCGAGAGCTCCCCCGATCTGCCACCCCGGACCTCAAGCGTGGGAGTGGGGGGGTCCAGGGCCTCAGGGAGATATTCGCTCGGTCTCAGGACCGCGCTACCTGGGGGCCACCATTTTAGCCTGGCCAGGCCTCCGGGAGCGAGGGGGGAGGAAGGGAGCTCCAGAGCGGCTCTCAAGGACATCGGAGGGAAGCGGACCACACAAGGATCCGCACCAGGAAGGCAGATGGCAGAAAGGTAGGCAGTTAGCAGCAGATGCCGGGCGGATGACGGAGGGGGTCCAGGAGCACTCTCAGAGTGCGACCGCCATCTTGACGCCGCAGGCCACGCTGTGTGTGTGTGTTTTAAGAATGTTGAGCAGGATGTGACTTATCCAGGGACCGTATATTTATGTATTTCTGAAGGCAGCCTTTGCCCTTGCTCCATTTTGGGGTCGTAAGGCACAAATAATTCCACCATTCTCTTACAATGCCTCATTTTGCAATCATCAGTCACATTGAGCCGTATATAGGTTTTTGTCTGCGCACGTCAACATCGGAAGGGAAACCAACATTATAGAC
Organism: Lissotriton vulgaris; assembly: GCF_964263255.1. NCBI lineage: Eukaryota > Metazoa > Chordata > Amphibia > Caudata > Salamandridae > Lissotriton > Lissotriton vulgaris. The sequence goes on from NW_028249137.1 coordinate 140,872, forward strand.
TTGTGGTATCCGTGGGACACTTAACCCAGTTCAACACAAAGTTCATCAACTATTCCACTCCAACATGTTTGTATTACCCTGCACGCTCAGTTTGTGTGCTAGAAAACAGCTTCCCTTTTTGTTACATTTCAGGTAAATGTCAGACAGAAATAGGCCTATCCTATCTAGATGATTCCTAATGTAGAAAGCCATTTGAAACTTTTTCAGCTGCTACGGGCACAGGAACGCTTTGACTGCAATCTGCCTTGGGTGCACGAGGAAGACCTCCCAGTTTAATCAACCACTGGGCCAAATTCTCTCTATGTGTTTCAAGTGTCCTGGAAGGACACATTTCTCAGAGACACGGGTTGGGTGACCCTGTATCGCACCATCACTCAATAACCACCAATTGAGAGGCCCTATAATATGTTTCAATGCCCCCTTTGTATATGGATTTAAAATGTTGACAAGGACGATGCAGGGGAGACTATGACAACATAAAAAACGTCATAGCATGGAGTGGACTTTCTGGAAGAAGGATTTAGGTAGTGTGTGAGAGTAGTTTTGTAACTTATACAGGAAGCGGGGGAGTGAGTCCATAGACAGATAAAGCCTGAACCAGGCTCTAATGTCAGCCGTTAATCTGTCTAGTAGAGGTTGGATGTTCATTGTCCAAGCAGTTGCAGTGTCAGGTGTTTTGTAAACCCCTAAGTATCAAAAGCATTGTGAGGCTACTAATATGCAATATGCCCATTGTAGTTATTGTGTATGGATAGGGACTGGAAAAAGGAATTTGTTCAAATCAATTCAGGGCAAATGTTCAACGACCTGTAGCGCCCAAGGACCTGAGGTTTCATGGCTAGTAAGAATAAGCATTGGCATAGCCAATAGGTCTCGCCTTTGGGACCTTATAAGTGTTTAGCCATGCAACAGTTAATGTTGTTGCACCAAGGATATTGTGCTGGATAACTAAACACTTATAAGGTACCAAAGGCGAGACCTATTGGCTATGCCAATGCTTGTTTTTATAGCGCCAACTTAGCTCGATGGCTTTAGAGCATTTTCCAATAGGACCGGAGTACGTATGTTTTCCCCCTTGTAGGCACGGGGAGATTGAGTGGTTTGCCCTAAATCTCAGGATGTTGCCTGTTCCATGGTGGGCAGCTCTAGCCGCTAGACCACCACCCCCTCCAGATAGGAGAAGGAGAAAAGAGACCGACAAGGGAGTGATGAAATCAAAGAAAGGCACTCAGTAATTAAGGATAGCGAGAAAGAGCGAAAGTGATAGAGACAGCCTGATAGATGTTCCAACAGACACAGCGCTAGGGAGTGAAAGACGCTAAGAGGAAACTAGAGCAGAGGGCGGGTAGCGACAGCGATTGATGTTTGGAGATGAAAAAAATTATCTATGTCAAGAGAGCAGGGAAAGAAAGAGAAAGCGAGCAATGTCAAATGAAGTTGGTTGGTAGCTTTATTTCGATATGCAGATATCTTAAAAGCATTACATACAAATATAAAACTGCAGATCATCAATTTAAAAATACATTCAGGAATTTAAAACAATAAGAGAATACCATCAATGGATACAATAAATTAGTTAAAAATGAATTAAATTGATATAATCAGTCTTTTAGAGTGAATCAACCATGCCCATTTTAAAAATGTTGAGACAGCACAGACTATATGGGGGGAGGTGTCAGTTTGTAAAATACGTAATGCCACCATATGCTGGCGTGTCCCTAATAGTCTGAAAACCGGTTTGAGCCAACACCTCCTTGGACGGGAGTAATCAGGGCACTCAAAGAGAATGTGCGCCACCGTCTCGGGCCTTGTGGAGCAAAGGGCACAAAAAGGCGACAACTGTACAGGCATGTTTCATCTAGAAAGAAGATCCCCTGTCGGAAGGGTGCCCAGTCTGAACTTGAGATACAGAGCCCTATCAATTGGCATAGTGATCAAATCCAAATAGGGTTCGTAGGCCGCCACGTCCTTGATTCTTAAAAAGGCTGCGGTGGAGTTGCAGTGACGGGGATTACCGATCAGTTTGGAGGAGACCCATTCCCAATATATTTTTTTCAAGATGGCTTTAGGTGGTGCAGATTTAGTAGCCCAGTGAGCTCCCAGACCCAATTCCACCAAGAGGTTTTTAACGTCTCTTAGCCATTGAATCTTATGCCAGCCCCCCATTCCCATCACCACAGACAGCCCATCGGCGTATATTTTCAGTCCAGGGACCCTCCATAAACGGGCCCATAAGAGCAACGGCCGGAGGCGTGCCTGGTTTTTAATTGATTTACAGCCCACATCCAACAGCACCAGGACTGTAGGGGTGCTCAAGGGGAGAGTCAAAAGATCTTTCAGAAATTTGTTCTCGGACTTGGATAGAGCCTCGAAATTGCAGAGGACCCAGAGCTCCGCCCCATATAGCGCTGCTGTGACTCCTCTTGCTCTGTAGATGTCAATTACGGGTGCCACAAACTGTTTAGATGAGGCACGATACTACCTTAGCAACGCACCCCCCACCCTTTTATGGCTAAGGATCATCTTGTTAATGTGGGGTGTCCAGCTAATAGAATCGCTCACCCGTATTCCCAAGTAGTCAAATTCGGGGACTTTCTCGAGAGAGAGAGACAGTTCAGGGCTGGAGCGCGTCCTAGTTTCCGTGGTGGGCGCATGATCAAGTATTTTGTCTTTTCCACGTTGATCACCAGGCCCCTTGCTGAACAAAATTCCTGGAAACGATTCAAAAGCTTCTGGAGACCCTGAGGAGTCTTGGCAATGAGGAGGGTGTCGTCTGCAAACAGCAGGGTGGGGATCCGTACGCCCCCCAGGGAGGGTGCATCTGCTGGTTCTTGAAGCAGGTGCTCTACCACACCATTTACATACAAGGAAAATAATGTGGGAGCTAATACACAACCCTGTCGGACGCCCCTGCAGACTGGGATCCTATCAGTCTTTTCCCCATTCTGGCCCCACCGCACCTGGGCGTAGTTATCTGTATGGAGTTTGATCAGGAGCGACAGAATGTAAGGGGGCAGCCCAAGACCCTGCAGAACCCTCCAAAGTTCCTCCCTAGGAACCAGGTCAAAGGCAGTCTTCAAGTCAATGAAGGCCAGGTAAAGACTGCCTTTGCCCAGCTCCACCACCTTCCAGCGCAATAACATCAGTCTGAAAACCTGTTCAATGGTCCCCGTTCCTGAACGGAATCCAGCTTGGAAATCTGACAGAATATGGTTTTCATCCACCCATTGGAGGATCCTCCCCAGGATCACCTTCCCGCCACCTTTTGTGTCGGGTCAATCAGGCTTATCGGCCTGTAGTTCCCCGGATTGTCCAGACAGCCCTTTTTAAATATAGGGACAACCTCTGCCCCTTTCCAAGATTCAGGAACAGGACCTCCCTCCAGGATGGCATTCAGAAGGGCGGCTACCAGTTTACCCCATTCGGTCGAGTAGGCCCGGAGTAAATCCCCTAGAAGGCCATCAGGATCCGCTGCCTTCAGGGGTACCAGGGACTTAATTACATTTACAACCTCCCGTGGAGTGAAGGGATCAGGAATGCTGCCCTCTACCTAGAGTGCAGGGCAAAATGGCTCATTTAGGGACCCTTCTACCGGTGAGTATAAGGCCCTGAAATGGTTAAACCAGATCTGGGCCGGGATAGTACAGGTCCTCAATGTATCGTCAGGTCTGTTCCTAGATCCCACCAAGTTCCAAAAACCCCTAGCGTCCTTTTCTTGGCTAGCAACCAGGAGGTCCGCCCAGAATTTTTCCTCCCACTCTTTTTTTGCTATTTTTAGGGTTTGGGTGTAAATCTTCCTAGCCAACCTGATCCTAGTTTGGGATTTTAGTTTAACTGCTTCCACCAGCGCTTTCTTACTAGCCCCACATTTGTGGGTATACCAGCCATGTCTTTTCAATGGGTGAACCCGGGTTTTAGCCCCAGTAAGTCTGGTTGGGACAATAAACAGGTTACTTATGGCCGTGGTCAAATCACAAAAGACCCCAGACACCTCCTCAGGCCCACCATTAGGAGAGTCCAAAGTGCCTTGGGCTGCGGTCAGAAGTAGTGTTATAGCTTCAACCTTTTCCTCAGAAAGGGTGAGCTTTGCCCACTTCAGCCGCCTGCCACAATTCGAGACAGATGTTTCCCCCTGTTTGACGATGGTACAGGACCAAGGGCTCTACTTGCCCTCCTGCCACCAAGGGGTCAGAGCGAGAGAGAGTAGGTTGTGGTCGCTCTCAACGGATGTAATGACTTCCATGTCCCTCACCGAACTCCATAAGCACACGTCAAGCAAGATGTAATCAATTCTTGACGTGTGGTTGGGACTGTTGTATGTGTGGGCTCCCGCCTTGTCAGAGCTTGACCTCCCATTAAGTGCCCTCAGGTCAAATTCCAAGGTAAGTGTGTTTATCTGGATTGCAACTTAAGACTACCTCTTTATCGGGGTTAACTCTAAGGTCGGAATCCCCCTCCTTCGATTCCCCTCCTCCAGATCCAAAGTGTCGTCCGAACCCAAGGGCTCGAACGTACAGTTTAAATCGCCCGCAACCAGGGTATATGATTTAAGTGGTGATGACCTTATCAAGCCCTCTAAGAGGGGACCAACCGAACGGCTCTCACAATTCGTGGATGTTTTCCTCCAACCGATCATGTTGAACTTGCCTTCCTTTATTAAGGATACACAGCATATTCTGAATATCCTGGGAGACATCAAATGGGAACCTGGGATGACACTTGTGACCTTAGATGTAATCTCGTTATATACGAGTATAAGAAATGAATTAGGACTCAAGGCTCTAGACCATTTTTTCTCTAAAAAACCCGCCACCCATTGGCATCACACACAGATGATCTTGGCCATGACAGAACTAATATTGGATAATAATTACTTTCTGTTTAAAAATGAGTGGTACAGGCAGAAACAGGGGGTAGCCATGGGCTCCAAATTCTCTCCAGCTTATGCTAATATTTTTATGGGCTGGTTAGAAGAAAAGATTGTTTGGAGATTGTTTGGGGCCCAGGGGCTAGCAAATGGATTGAATCTATCCTATATTGGGGTAGGTTCATCGACGATTGTCTAATGATATGGACAGGATCAAAGCAATCTTTGACTGAATTTTGTGGTTATTTAAATGATAATGACATGAATATCAGATTCACCACTAACGATAGTACAACTAGTATTGTATTCTTGGATTTGGAATTGTATATTAATGAAGAACGCATAGAGAGTAGATTGTATCGCAAGCCGACCTCATGTAATGCAATTCTGCATGCGAAGAGTGCTCACCCGCCTCACCAAATAAGAGGAATTCCGTTTGGCGAAATGCTAAGAGCCAGGCGGAACTGTTGTGAGAATCTAAACTTCATGGAATGTATAAGAGATATGGAAAAAAGATTCATAAAGAGGGGTTATGATAAGAGAAATGTCTTGGCAGCCACACGGCGGGTGATGAGTGTTGAGAGAGATGCGACAATGGAACCCAAAGGGAGAGTGAATAAAGGAGAGCCACCAGTCAGGTTGATTACCAATTATACACCAATGAGCAGGGTGCTATTGGACAGTATGATTAAACACTGGAAAGTTCTTAAAATGGATAAGATGCTCTCTGATGTTGTGGGAGGGAGACCTCAATTTACCTATAGAAGAGGCAAGACCCTAGGATTGATGCTGAGTCCTAGTTACCCAAGAGATGAACAGAGATTGACTTGGCTGGACGAGCACTCAAAGGGGTTCTATAGATGTGGACATTGTGGAATGTGCAGATTTGCCAAGGATAAGACTAAGGATTTTCAAGTGTTGAATAGCAAAAAATATGAAATAAGGACTAATATAACATGCAGCACGAAATATGTCATTTATATCTTAGAGTGTAAATGCTCAAAAATATATGTGGGTAGCACAATTCGCATGTTGAAGGATAGGGTGAGCGAACACTTGAGAGCGGTAAAGAATAATGACATGAGGTACCCGATTGCAGAACATATACATACATGCAAAAAGCAAGATCAAAGTAAAAATTTCAAGTTCTTTGGAATTGATCATGTGGTTATAGATCCTAGAGGAGGTACCAGAGAACTGAAATTGAGGAGGCAGGAAGAAAGATGGATCATGAATTTGCGGGCTGTAGAGGACGGCCTAAATTTTGATCGCGAATTGGAATTTTTTCTGGGTGACTAGTTAAGGTAGCATGGATAAACTGATATAAGTTTAAATCGTATTATTCAAACATGGTAGCTTATGTAAAAAGATGAGTAGAGAGTACTATGAGCACTATGTAAATAACACTTAACAAATGCTTTATCCATGACAAGAAATGTTATTCTAGACTCAGAATCTTAATAAGAGTATATAGTAGATACTGTGCATCCAAACTAGAGTGGGACTGTACTAATATTGATGCTGCTTGATTGCCATTTGAAAATTAATGTCCTCGTTTTGTAAGAATATTCGATCTAAATATGTAAATTTTACAGATGTTTATTTTCAAGTAACTACATTATTTATCCAATTGAGAGGATCGTAATATGGAATATATTTCCTAAAATAATATGGTCAGGATGATGTTTATAGCACTGAAGGACCTGTATAAATACGTTAACAGAATGAAATATGTGAGTAAAGTGAATTTTCCCCACTCTAAGATGGCGCTCAGTCCATTACCGAGCAAGTCCGTTCTTTATGTTTAGGGACGCCACATAATGGGCGTGAGACAGGGCAATGGCGCTGCCTGTACACGGGACGCCGAGACGAGCAAGGTAAGGGCGCTACAGAAACTAAGATATATAAAAAACAGTGAGTGTTTGAGGTTTCGTAATTGTAACGACGCGCCTTTGACTTAACAGAAGAGGGGTGCGGATCAATGAGGGCAGCGGAGTGAACAGATTGATATTCGGCAGTGGAGAAAGACGGTAAAAGGTATGGAGAATTACAATGATAGAGAGCTAAAATTAATCAATATGATCAGACTAAGATCAGGGCGAATATGATGATGGTTTTTATTTACAGATAAGGAGGTTTGGATATTTGGAAACAAGACGAGTGGTGTTCGGTTTTGGTGCATATAGATACAAGCGCAGGTGAGGCTTTGACATGTTTTAAACACAAGGAAATGCTAAGACTTAGCACAAATAGAGGTAGAGTGAGTAGTCTTTACACATGGCTGTATATTTCCTTTTAGAGCCCACAAATTTAAGGATACTGTTCCCTCCGCTAAACCAAAGTGCAAAGATTGCAGAGATAAATGCGTACAAGCACCCCAATAAGAAATTCAAGGTATGAAACAAAGATTATTTGCTATCTAAATATAATCAAGCAGGTCTTCCTGTCACAACTTGAGAGTAAGGGTCTGCTTCTCCTCCTAGGCAGTTCTGAATTGAAGATAAGGTAAACCATGAGTATTTGAGTTGTGTTTAAAAAGACTTTAAGAATTGGGGGAGCAATTTCACTTGATGTTTATTCCACTTGCATTGTGCATGAACGAATTCACCAAATCGGTGTTGGCAGTTTTTGTTTCCACATTGGAAATTAATGAATTGGTTTTTTGTGTTGTTTTAAATAATGAATTGCTATATTTTTAGAGAACAAGCATGTAATCACCCCTTTTTGTGTAAATATGTACACGGGTTTTCTACTGGGCCATGTGGGGCTCTATCTATTCTCAAAATATGTACAGAAATGTATAATATGGTAAGAGCATATTATTTTGTATTGTTTCCAGCCCTGACGAAGCCGAGAGGTATTAAATAACCTCGGCGAAACGCGTTGGTTGGGATTGGATCAGAATTTCAAAGAATAAAAGAAGATAATCTGCATGGGAGATTCTCTGGATGTCTTTTTATATGGACTGGGCTGAATTTAGGCTATTACATGTGGCGTGCTTCATTCCTTGTGAAACCCTCTAAGAGAGCAATGGTGGGCGACTGTCTACCTCCCTTTGTGCCCCGCGCATATATGTTATAGATGTTCAAGATGACTCGACCCCAGGCATCTTTTAGAGTGATGTTAAGGAGATCCGGGCAGTTGGTTTGGTACTCTTCTACTCTACAGTTTAGGGAAGTTGCCACCCAGATGAGGAGGCCACCCGATGGACGTCCCCTCCCTGAGGTTGGGTAGACAGCAGGGATAGAGTAGGAGGAGTAGCACGCCTTGTGAATGGGCTCCCTGCTCCATGTCTCCTGTAAGATACAAATTGAGTATTCCTCCACAAGGGTATTCCAGTCCGGCAGGGCCAGCTTCCTGTCAATTCCAACCACGTTCCAGCTGAAAATCCTAAACCCTGGATCTGTTATAGCTGGGACGCGGCTGGGCACGACATTGCGGCAGGCACTCCCTCTGACCGGAACGAAAAATCCACTGCCCTCTCCATTGATGCCCAGCCCCCCGCCGGATTCCCGGGTGACAGATGTGGCTATATGATTTGCTATTAAGATGGATGGGGTGGTCAACGGTACAGTAGGGTGGGCAACCCCGCACGCTTCACTAGCCCCCGGGGCCACCCCGCAGACGTCGTCAAGTCAATGACCTGAAAAGCCCCAATTCAGACCCAACCAAACTGCTTGGGGTTTGAGCTGTGTTGCCGCCGGATACTCTGCACACCCCATGTTGCCATATTGTGTCGCAGCGTAGGGAGGGCCGGAGTGGTTCATAACAGGCCGTGGGTAGAAATAAGTTAGATCCACCACATCGATGCCTGAACGGCCCGCTACTGGAATGTGGTTACAGATTGTGTGTGCAACTCTGTGGTCTTTAAAGTTTACTACCACACAATTTCCTTCTAAACGTTTCTTACCCTACCCTACGCACTCCAAGAATCAACCCGTCCATGCCTCTAGGTAGCGGTTTGTTGGATTTTAGCCAGTGCATAGTTTTGTTCTTTAAGGCCTGGTGGCTTTCAAAATCAACGTCCTTCAGGGGAGGGACGTTGACAAGAACAGCAACATATGGATGGCACTCTGGGGGAAGATTTACTGGAGGGCTCTTGGGAGTCGCTTTCATCGGTATAGCTGCTGCAGAGCGTGCTCCCGTGCGGTTCACAACGTTTTTCGCCTGGGGAGCTTGATCGGCACCCCTGCTTTTAGCCGCTCCATGAACCAATGGTTTGGGCTTGGCCACATCCCCACCAACCGCCAACTTGGGATTGCCAGATTTCGTATTTAGAGCTTTTGATGTCTCAAGGGAGCTTGAGTGAACCTGGACAGTATGAATACTAGTCCCTGGTTTGGGCACAGTGGGAGCTGTAGAAGCAGGGGTTATGTCCTTGCAGACTGCAGCAGTCGGTTTAATTGTTGTAGTAGGTACAGCCTGTACTACATCGACGGGCACACGCTTACCCATATCCCCGCCCATGCTGTCCTCCCTGGCTCTTGACTGGAGTTTGATAAGGGTTTTCATGGAGAAAAAATTATCTAGTGTAGTCTGTGTGAGAAGGTGGCCTGATATGCAGTGCTCACTATTCTAGTGAACACCATGTATCAGTCCAGCAACCCTTATTGATGATTGGTTGTAAGTCAACCTTATAGACCAGCTATCCTAGTAGCGTGGATACGAGCAGTCTAAGGCTAAAGACTCGAGAGGGCGTGTTAAGCCAGCTGTTATACCACATATACCCCTTGAACACCAAGTGAAAGGACACCACACAAGTGTTATGAAAATAAACAGTTATTTATTAAGAATCACAACAGCCCTGTACTCTTTATGAGGACAGGGTACTAAGCACAAACCAAAACTCTTACAAAAATACTTAAGTTAGCACAGTATATACAAATGCCCGAGGGGCACGGAAAACCATATACTCTGAAAGTGGAATGCGAAATTACTAGCAGGTAAGTACAGTACTAATAGCTTTTGGAATCGCTAGGACTTGACTAGGGAATCGTTAGATTACTTCTAGGAGGCCTAGGGGACTCGGGTGCAGTGTGTGCACTCTCACGCGAGATGCGGACAAAAGTCTATGGTAGCTAGAAATTGCAAAGTTAGTGTTCTCGGGCGAACCCGACCTGGTAGGGAGAAAACGACAGTGGATCCTGACCCTTAGATAGTGAGGCTATGCTGGGGCACCGAAATGCCGAAGTTACCTAGCCCAGGGGCTGCAGCTGCATAGGTCTGAAAAGACGTCGGGAATCCTCGTTGCCGGACCAGGAGCCTGGAAGAAAGAAGTTGCTGGCAGGCGACCAGTGAAGAAAGTTCGGTGGATCCAAGCCTGGATCGATGGAAGATGACACCTGAAAGCAGAGGGGACCAAGTTCGAGACTACTAGCCAGTAGTCAGTGGGCACCAGGAGGGCACCGGATGGTAGCCACCTCGACTAGGTGAGTGGGTGACGCTGTGCTCGGAGATCTCACGGACCAGGAGGCGTTGTCGGCGACCAGGATGGAGGATCGAGCTGTCCCACGAAGATAGAAGCTGTCGGCGTCGCTGGACCCAGGATTGGGCAACAAAGCCTTGGCAAATTCAAGCCCACGCGGTGGGCCTAAAATGGCGTCTGGAGTGGACCAGGAGGGTCCGGGGTGCCTCTCTTGAAGAAGGAAGCAAGGGCCAGTCTGGAGCAACCAGACTAGCAGCAGTGATGTCGTCGGGCGTCGTTCAGAAGGCCACAAGCCAGCCGGCTAGTAGCCAAACAACGCGGTGCACAGCAAACAGCAGAAGGGCCCCACGCAGATCGTGGAGATGCAGGGAGGCTGATCTTGGGTGCTGGAGCTGCGCAGGGTCGGGGCTTCTCGGACCCCAAAGCACTCACCAGTGGAGGACACGGTGGGCTTGCAGTAAAGATGTCGTGCAGTCTTGGCGATCGTCGGTCCCTCGAGGTCTCGTCGCACTCACGGTTCTCAGCTTAGCTGTAGAGGTGAGTAGAGGTCAGAGGTGCCAGGGAAGCCGGGTCTCGTCGAGCTGGGTCGTCGGATTCGTGAAGAAGGACTTGCAGCAGACCGCAGTGTTTCTTAGGATGGTGCCCGCTTGATGCAGGGTGACTACTCCTTAGCCACAAGGGAGAATCTTGATGAAGAAATCGTGAAGTCCTTTAGAAGAAAGTCGTATCGTGATTCCAAAGATGATCTAATTTGAACAGGGGGCCCGCTCCTATCTTTATACTAAAAAAGGGGGCTGACCCGGTGACTAGGTCCAGCCTATGGGTGGCACCAGGAGGGGGGGTGGTTACACCCCTCTCCCCTGCCGGACTTCCCCAGGCCAGGGGCTGGTGTGCCCCTGGAACTGGTTCTGACTGGCCTATGCGTAGTGAGCACCGGGGTGCCACTCAGCAGTCACCTTCCTGAAAAGCCCTGCCTACCCAGGATACACAAAACCATGTCTGGGACGGTGCTAGCACCGCCCCTGACAGGAAACCCTTTGTCCAGGCTCCCCTCGCTGGAAGGACTCCCAGCTGCAGGGGGGTCAGACTCGTGTCTGTGGTGGCAGCATCCATTTTGTGGAGCTGAGGCTTCAGTTAACTTTAACCGGGGTTCACAGTTACATACATGTCGTGTCCCTCTAGAAGGGTGGAATGCTAACCCCGTCGCCAGAATTGGCGAGGGGTTAGTATTCCAATTCGTATGACACCTTACTCGACATGTTTTGATAAAGCAATACCAAAGTTAGCATTTAACCGCGAGGATTATAATGCACTTAAGAGTATATGGTATGCGATATCATGGAACAGCTATTAGGACTTGGTTCCGCAAGCTGCAGACAGGCTCAGCTCATGCCAGAGCACCATCTCACACGATTCCAAGCACTCTGCCTTCAGGATTGTCAAGGCCTGCCATAGGAGTGACTGATAGGAATCTGTGTGTCCATTTTAGGGTTAGGTATAGGTATACTACACCTACAGCAAAGGGTGATTACACGACTTTGCCCCAGCTGTCATGCAGCCAGTTGTGTCAAATTTAGGAGGCCAGCCAGGGGTGGCATAATACATGCTGCAGCCCCAGGCAGCCCTGGGCACACCTATGCCCTGAGTTACAGGGTCTGATAAGGTGGCCCAGTACCAATTGGTAAATGCACCTAGGGTACATGTGGTAATTTAGAAAGAGAACAGCCAGGCTGTGGGTCTGATTGGCAGGCCCACAGCCAGAGAAAGTCGTAAACCAGTGAAACAAAAGCAAAAAATCTGGGTGATCATAGGATTGCAGACCCTACTCTCCTACAGTCTGCTCAAACCTGTCCAACCTTTCCCCTAGGCCCTTAACCTGATCAATGAGCGGGACTAATAGTGAATTGATCAGGACCTCTATTTGTTCGAGGGATACAGGGTCATACTGACTTGCTAGTTTATCAGGGGAGTTTAAATGTGGCCGCTCATCCTCTGGGGTGGTACTCGAAGAAACATACCCTCCTCCCATCTCAGGGTTCGTTGGGGCAGGGCCTTTGCATGACTTAGAGTGGAGAACCCTTGAAACTTGCTTCCTCGGGCGCTTGTGCAGTGTGGTAAGGCTGCCCTTACACGAACTCACAACCCTTTTCCTTTTCCTGCGAACTGCGGGGTCATGGGCTAAGCACAGCAGAGGCAGGGCCTGAGGCGGGCCTTGGTGTGGCAGAGGCAGATCTTGACCAATGGTGTGGCACGGGGGATCAGGAGTGCATGGGCCCAAGCCCACAGGGCTACCAATGAGAGGTGGCGATTGAGCTACCAATCTTTCCAGCCTATCAATACTTGCTCTTATGGCAGCCACCCGTGGTTGCTCAACAGTGTCCGAGAGGAGAGGAGAAGGAGCAGGAATAATGGAGGGCGACTGGACCTGCGCTATTGCACCAAGCGAAGAGCGTTTGGCTGGTAGGAGATCCTGTGAGAGACATCGCTCCGTCATCACAATCTTTCTCTATTACAGCAGCTACTCTGGTGATGAATTTATCCATGGTACCTATCAGTGTACTCCCACGAACCGCCTCCCCTCCACCCCTTAATATTTTCCCTGATCGAGTAGACATCGGGGTAACTGGACCCTCAGCCAGTGTTCAATCACCTTCGAGACCTGGGGATTTAGATGACATGGGGGTGGCCCAGCCCAGCCGCTGACAGCCCAGGACAGCCACAGACTGCCCGCCCTTTGCCCGGGCTTCGCTCGGCGTCCCGCTACACGGCTGCTATTCCTTGATAAAGGGGCGTTTCGGGTGGGGGGCGTGGTGTCCAGGGGGCGCGGCGGCAATTGCTGGCGATGCGCTGAGATTCCTGGTCAGTGTAGTCACTGACGCTGCTCCGCTTGCTCCGCCTCCCGTGAGCTCCTCATTGTTTCTGGATGGCAGCCCCCCCACAGAGCACAGGAGAACCGAGTTGCCCCTCGCTGACCGCGCGAAGCGGCACCCGCGAAGCGGGTGCGGCAAGCGGTGATGGAAGTCAGCGGTAGCCCCTAAGAAGGGGGGAGAGCAAACCTCAGACGAGAACCTCGAGTCCCGCACGTTGTCACCCACAGGTACGCTGTCCCGCTTGATTGCCAGTAAACGCTGGCCTTTTGCACCTGGCCGGGCGGGGGGCGTGGTGTCCAGGGTGCGCGGCGGCAATTGCTGGCGATGCGCTGAGCCTCCTGGTCAGTGTAGTCACTTACGCTGCTCCGCCTGCTCCGCCTCCCGTGAGCTCCTCGTTGTTTCTGGATGGCAGCCCCTCCTCAGAGCACAGGAGAACGGAGTTGCCCCTCGCTGACCGCGCGAAGCGGCACCCGCGAAGCGGGTGCGGTGATGGAAGTCAGCGGTAGCCCCTAAAAAGGGGGGAGAGCAAACCTCAGACGAGAGCTTCGAGTCCCGCACGTTGTCACCCACAGGTACGCTGTCCAAGGATATTGTGCTGGATAACTAAACACTTACAAGGTACCAAAGGCGAGACCCATTGGCTATGCCAATGCTTGTTTTCATAGCGCCAACTTAGCTCGATGTCTTTAGAGCATTTTCCAATAGGACCGGAGTACGTATCTTTTTCCCCCTTGTAGGCACGGGGAGATTGAGTGGTTTGCCCTAAATCTCAGGATGTTGCCTGTTCCATGGTGGGCAGCTCTAGGCGCTAGACCACCACCCCCTCCAGATAGGAGAAGGAGAAAAGAGAAGAGATAAAGAGACCGCCGAGGGAGTGATGAAATCAAAGAAAGGCACTCAGTAATTTAGGATAGCGAGAAAGAGCGAAAGTGATAGAGACAGCCTGATAGATGTTCCAACAGACACAGCGCTAGGGAGTGAAAGACGCTAAGAGGAAACTAGAGCAGAGCGCGGGTAGAGACAGCGATTGATGTTTGGAGATATCTATGTCAAGAGAGCAGGGAAAGAAAGAGAAAGCGAGCAATGTCAAATGAATTGACAACACAGCGATAGAGACAACGAGAGCGTTCAGAAGATAGACGAAGACAGACAAGTGTGACAAAGCCGCTGGCAGACTGTGGTGGCAAATGGAAGACACAGGGAACAGTAACAAAGAGAGAAGCACGCCCTGGGAATAAACAGAGCCGACGAGCAACAGAGGGCACGAGGAGGGGAAAGGGTGAAGGAGGCAAAGAGACAAGATGAAAACCAGATCTTAAGCCAGTGAGACGACATCAAAGCGACGTCAGTATTGATGTGAATTGTTTTAGTATTTCCATAGAGCACTGTTACTCAGGAGCCAGCTGTCTTGGCGCTATCTTGACTAGACCAAGTGTAAAAGGGATTTAGTTGAAACAAAGCAGAGAAAAGAACTGGTTTAAGCTGTTTCCTGAAAAATAATGTTTGCGTATGTGTATAGCGCTTCACAGCCGTTTGTAAACACTGTGGTTAGTATGGATTCGTTACTTACCTGTAATCCTAGTTCTCATCCAGGGGTATCCTCATCAAAGTCATAAGCACATGAATATTCCCGCCCATGCGCGGGACCCCGGAAACACAATCATATATGTGACAAACATATATGTATTTCTCTCTCTATATATATATATATATATATATATATATATATATATATATATATATATATATATATATATATATATATATATATATATATACATATATACAATAAAAAAAGCAAATGCAGCCTTCCATACCCTAGAGCTAACTAATGCTGTAAGGACTTCCATGTATATCATAAGTAAAACATTTAAAAACAGGGAAAAACAACAGCAAAGCATGTTTGAAACTGTTTAATGCTTAGCAATTAGCAGAATCCCATAGATAGGACTGGAAGCATTGACAGCTCACAGGCTGCATTGCAGAAAACCTAGCCCAAAAAGGCTGAAAAGCTAACTCATAGCAACATGGCAATAAACTCGCACCGTGACTTTAAGGCAGCCATGACCCCCAGCTTCCCATCATGCCTCAGGAGTGACAGTTAGGTCAGTTGTTCTTTGCGGAGCATCAAAAGCCATGGCACAAAGATCTGACAGTTCCTTAAAGAGACAAAGTTCCTTTGCCTGGGGAGGCGGGAGGGTTGCTTATGATTTTGATGAGGAAACCCCTGGAAGAGAACTAGGATTAAATGTAAGTAACTAATCCTTCTCTTCCAGGGGATCCTCATCAATAGTCATAGGCACATGAATAGAAAAGCGAGCCTCACCTCTTCCACCTGCGGGCAAAGGAAAAAAGGTACTTAATAATCAAGCTCAGATAACTAAACTTGGAAAAACACAGATCTCATTATCTGAATAGATTCCTCAAGGAGGCTTGGCCTACTTGAGTATCTGCCCTGGAATCGGATTCAAGACAATGTCTTGTGAAAGTGTGCACCGATCTCCAGGTTGCAGCCTTACAGATCTCTGTCATTGGAACATCATGTAAGAAGGCTATTGTAGCAGCTTTCCCCCTAGTGGAGTGTGCTTTAGGAGACAACAATAGGGGTTTATTTGCCAACTGGTAGGCCAATTTTATACATGACACATCCATCTTGAAATGGACCTTTTGGAAGCTGGAAAGCCTGTAATCATGGAAACGTAATTTAAAAATAATTGATCTGATCTCCTTATGGCCTATGTTCCCTCCAGATAGAACTTGAGCACTCTCAAGGTCTAATGAGTGAAGGGACCTTTCCGCAGGAGTGGCAGGATTGGGGAAAAAGGATGGAAGGGAGATCGACTGATTAACATGAAAATCAGATACAACTTTTGGCAAAAAACCAGGGTGAGTCCTTAACACTACCCTGTTGTGGTGAAAAACAGTATATGGTTCTTTGGCACATAGCGCTTGTATCTCACTTACTCTGCACGCTGATGTTATCGCCACTAGGAAAGCGGTCTTCCATGTCAAGTGCTGCAACGTGGCCTTATGAATGGGTTCAAAAGGAGGACCCATTAATTTAGAAAAGGACTAGATTCAACTTCCAAGGAAAAGAAGGAGGCCGAACAGGGGAATAGACATTCTTCAACCCCTGTAGGAAATCCTTACCACCTGCAGTTGAAAAAAGGAAGGCTGGTTGGGAGACTTTCTGTAGGCCGTAATGGCCGCCAAGTACACTCTGATCGAGGGATACTTCAAACCTGCTTTGGCTAAATCAAGGAGGTAAGGAAGAAGGACCTCTTCCTGCCACCTTGTAAGATTAAAATGATGACGTGTACACCACTAGTAGAATCTCTTTCACTTAAGAGTACGATGCCCTTGTGGAAGGTCTCTTTGCCTCTTTCAGGATGTGCATACAGTCCTGCGGTTAATTCAAGTGTCCATATTGCAGGACCTCAGGAGCCATTCTGCCAAGTTCAGTGAAAGAAGGCTGGGATGGAGAATCTTCCCGTCCATCTTGGTCAACAGGTCCGGTCTGTAAGGTAGCCTCTTGTGGGAGAGTACCCGACAACTGTAACAGGTCCAGGTACCACCACTGATGCGGCCAATCCGGAAGTATCAAGATCGTCATGCTGGATCGTATGCGCTTGGACACCACCTTCGGGATCAGAGGCAGGGGAGGAAAGGCGTACGCAAATATTCAGTGACCAATCCATCAAAAGCGCATTCTCTCTCGTTCCTGGACGGTGGAACCTGGATGCGAAGGCATGGCATTTTTTGTTTTGGTCTGCAAACAAAGCTATGGAAGGTTGACCCCATTGTTGGAAAATATCCGCCACCCCCACATCGTTTAGCACCCAGTCTGGCTGATCTTCGAAGTGCCGACTGAGTGTGTCTGCTCGCACGCTTTTCTCCCTTGGTAGATGCATTGCCGTGATGGAGAGGCTAGGGGCCAGAAGTCAGTGCCAAATCGCTTGAGCTTCCAGGGAGAGCGGGCGAGAACACGTACCACACTGTTTGTTGAGGTAATACATGGTGGTCGTGTTGTCTGTTTGGATCAGAATCGAGTTGGCCTTGATTGAGGGCGGAAAAGCTTTCAGAGCTAGGTGGACCGCTCACAGCTCTACCATGTTTATATGATAGGACTGTTCCTTGATGGACCACCGGCCCTGCATCTGCAGGCAATCCATGTGTGCCCCCCATCCTTGAAGAGATGAGTCCGTTATCAAGGATTGCGCCGTAACTGGTTGATGGAAGGGGACTCCCACGAAGAGGTTCTTCGGTCGAGTCCACCATAGAATGGACGATTTCGGTGCTTGAGAGAGCACAATTCGGTCCTCAGAGTGACCCGATGTTTGGCTCCACTTGTCCTCCAGGTCCTGTTGCAAAGGCCTCATTCTCAGTCTGGCGTTAGGAATGAGAAATATGCAGGAGGCCATTGATCCTAGCAGAGATGCCACTTGCCGGACCGTTGGGAGATCTTTCTGGAGAAGAGTCTTGCACTTCTGTTGCATCGAAGAAAGTCTCTCCTTTGAAGGAAACGCTCTTCCTATGCTTGAATCCAGAGTTGAGCCCAAATAATGGATTGTCTGAGTAGGCCGATGAACTGATTTTTTCCATGTACACATGAAGACCCAGCCAACGGAGCAGCATCAGGCAAACTTGAAAATCGTTCCTTACTTTGAGGAGATGGCCCTTTCAGGAGCCAATCGGCCAAGTAAGGGTAAACAAACGGACCCCTTCTGTGCAGAGCCGTTGCCACCACTGCCATGCACTTGGTAAAGACTCGTGGGGCAGATTTCAGCCCGAAGAGCAAGACCTTAAATTGATGCTTGCTGCCGACTACGAATCGTAGGTATTTGCGATGACGTGGCACAATAGGTATGTGGAATTAGGTGTCTTGGAGGTCCATCAAACACATCCAATCTCTGCTTGCAGATGTGGACATATTTGATGAAGCTCCAACATGCAAAACTTTTCTTTTAAGATGAGTTTGTTCAGCAGTCGAAGGTCCAGGATAGGTCTGAATTTGTGCTCCTGATCTCGTTTTGGCACAAGAAAGTACCTGAAATAAACTCCCTTTCCTCGCTGAGCAGGAGGAACCTCTTCTATGGACTTTTTTCATAGAAGGGTTATCTCCTCCTGCCAAAGTAGCTTTAGTTGGTGAGGACGAGATCTTTTCCGAGAAATGTCCTTTGGAGGCCCACAAAAACGTAGTGCGTATCCATTGCGCAGTATACTGAGCACCCAACGATCTTTTGTTATACTGCACCACTCTTTCAGATGATGAGATACACTTCCTCCCACTGGAGTGGGCAATGGCGCCAGAGGAAGCTCCTGCTCATTGCTACCCTGCTGATCTGCCATGTTGGAGGATTGCTGCTGGTGACCTCCTCTACCTCTGTTCAACTGTGATTTGTTTTGGTTTTTGTTTTGGGACCATTAAGGGGTTGGAACCCTCTGTTGGTAGCCCTTGCGGTGGTTGGGTCTGTATCTCTGTTTGAATTCTTTCTTCTTTTCTAATCCCATCGCCTTGAGAGTGGTTAGTTTAGTTTTTATCCTAGCCATCTCCTCATCGGTGTGGGCGCCAAACAGGGAGGAGCCAGAAAAAGGAAGGTTAAGAATCCTCTGTTGTGCATCAGGTTTAAGAGCTGTCAGTCTTAACCAGGCCGACCTCCTAGCGCAAATCCCATGCGCATACGAATGTGCTGACAGAGTAGCAACATCCGCTGCAGTGCTAATCATCTGGTTGGCCACAAGGAATCCCTCCGTGATGACCTCCTCGAAATCCTTCTAATCTTCTTTAGGAAACTTTTCCTTGAAACGTTCCAAGGAGTCCCATAAGGCTCTGTCATAGTGGCCTAATAAAGCTGCAGCGCTAGATACTTTTAGCGATGATGCTGCAGACCCGCAAACCTCCCGTCCCCAAGAGTCCAGGAACCTACTTTCTTTGTCCGGAAGTACTGATGAAGACGCCGCAACTTTGTGCGTTTTTCTTGCCGCAGCAATGATAATAGAATCCGCAGGCGGATCGGATTTCAAGAATACTGGGTCTGTTCCTGCCGGCTTGTACTTTTGAATTCTAGCCGGTGCAGCCTTAATTGTGGACGGAGTTAGGAAAATGTCCATTACAGGTTCCAGAAGACCAGGACACAGATTTTTGATGTAACGTCTCAAAAATCACAGTCGTTGCAACCTGAGGCACATCATGGTATGTATTTATGTCATCTATCGGCGATACTCTTGATAGAGGAATATCCGATAGAGTGGGTGAATAGTCCCTTTTAGAGGAGTGAGTGGAGGAGGAAGGCCATGTGGGAGACCTTCTCCTTTTGCAACGGGAACTGGACAGTCTGCTCTCTCGCGATCTGCCAGTACGGTCCCTACGTCTGGCTGAAGGTGATCTATCCACCTCTTGCACTAATAGTTGCAGAGGCGATCTGTGGAGAGCACTGGTGTATTCCTCTTCTCATCTCGATGCTCCTGTAGGATTTTTGCTCCAGTGATGAAGGGGACATCTCGGAGATAAGTGAAAAGAAGAGAAGCCCCCCTGTGATGTGAAGGGGATCCTTGTCGCGACCTTTATGAATACCGCTCTGGGGATGCAGATGGTGAATGTTCTGGTGAAGGGCGTCTCGAGGAGTGAGAGGATGAGTGCCGTGACGCTGATTCTGTCACCAAAACCACAGAACCCTCACCAGATCTTACTGAAGTGGGCCTCGACGTTGAGATTATGACCTGCTCTGACGGAGCCTTTCTCGATGCCGACCTTGATCTCCTTCTCGACGTCTATTACCGGCCAGGTGTTGGAACTGGTCTAGTCTTCGATTCTTTGTTCCTTGACCTCAATTATCTCGCTGACGACGTTGGAGTATCTCTGTCTCGACGCCGCGGAGAACTTCTGCTTTTCGACGCCGATTGTCGCCGGGTTGACGACGGCGGAGGGCTTCTGATCCTTGACGCCGATCGTCATCGAGTTGACAACGGCGGAGGGCTTCTGATCCTCGACGCTGGTCATCGCCGAGTTGACTGCAGAGGACTCTTCGACACCAAAGGGACCTTCGACGTCGAACGCCGAGATGATGACGGCGGTGGACTTCTGCCCCTCGCCACCGATCGTTGAATGGTAGACGACGGCGGAGGGCTTCCGATCCTCGTCGCCGAGATGACGGCGGCGGAGGGCTCCTGATCCTCGACGCCGATCGTCGCCGGGTTGATGACGGCGGAAGACTTCTGCTCCCCGACGCCGATCGATGCAGAGTTGATGACGGCGGAGGGCTTCTGCTCCTCAACGCCCGATCGTAGCCGGGTTGACCTCAATTATCTCGCTGACGACGTTGGAGTATCTGTCTCGATGCCGCAGAGAACTTCTGCTTTTCGACGCCGATTGTCACCGGGTTGACGACGGCGGAGGGCTTCTGATCCTTGAAGCTGGTCATCGCCGAGTTGACTGCAGAGGACTCTTCGACACCGAAGGGACCTTCGATGTCGAACGCCGAGATGACGGCGTTGGACTTCTGCCCCTCGACGCCGATCGTTGAATGGTAGACGATGGCGGAGGGCTTCCGATCCTCGTCGCCGAGATGACGGCGGCAGAGGGCTCCTGATCCTCGACGCCGATCGTCGCCGGGTTGATGACGGCGGAAGACTTCTGCTCCCCGACGCCGATCGATGCAGAGTTGATGACGGCGGAGGGCTTCTGCTCCTCAACACCCGATCGTAGCCGGGTTGACGGCGGCGGAGGTTCACGATTCTTCGACGTCAACGGTGAATGTATTGACGTACCTGATTGTTGGTGTTCTCTCGACTTCTTTTGGACATATGACCCACCGGTGGTAGCTTTTTCAGCACCAAGCCATACGCTGAAGAGGAAGAGTGATGAATCTTGCTCCTAGAAGGAGATCTAGCCCTTTTGGAGCCCTTCCTCACCGGTGACCTGCCTCTCTAAGAAGTTTTCTATTTTTCTGCCGGTCCAAATAAACAGGTTCTTTTTCTGTCTTTCAGAGTCCTCTTAGATAAAGACTGGCAATGAGGGCAAGTCTTGGGAACATGGTCCTTGGGTAGACAAAGTATACAGACTTCATGAGTCTGACCTGGCCTTTTTTCCACAAGAAGGGCAGGAGTCAAAAAGAGATGGCATATTTGAGTGGAAAAAATGCCAAATCCTGTCAAAAAAAGACAGATCCTTACTTCCTAAGATGTAAAACGTCGAAGTAAGGCACAATTTTCCAGAAAAGTGAAGATTATTTCTGACAAAAATCAGAAAGAAGTGGATCTGTGTAACCAGGGTCCTTCCTGAAGGAGCCAGAAAGAACTGACCTGTCACCTCTGAGGCATGTTGGGAAGCTAGTGGTCATGGCTGCCTTAAAGGCATGGTGCCAGTTTATTGCTATGTTGCTATGAGTTAGATTTTCAGCCTTTTTGGGCTAGGTTTTCTGCAATGCAGCCTGTGGGCTGTCAATGTGTTCAGTCCTATTTATGGGATAGTGCCAAGTGCTAAGCATTAAAACAGTTAAAACATGCTTTGCTGTTGTTTTTGCCCTGATTTTTAATGTATTGCTTATTATGTACAGGTAAGTTCTTACAGCATTAGTCAGAACTAGGGTAAGGAAGGCTGCATTTGCTTTTTTATTATATATATATATATATATATATATATATATATATATATATATATATATATATATATATATATATATATATATATATATATATATATATATATATATATATATATATATAGAGAGAGAGAGAGAGAGAGAGAGAGAGAGAGAGAGACATATATGTTTGTCACATAAATGATTGTGTTTCCGGGGTCCTGTGCATGGCAGGGAATATTCATGTGCTCATGACATTGATGAGGATCCCCTGGAAGAGAATGCCTAATTTTGGCTGCGTCCAGTTTGCTGACCTCCGAGGGATGTGTAACCTGGCATCTGCAGCTCTGACTTAAAAAGACGGACGTAAATCGGGACGTATGCATAAAGTAACAAATACTGCTGTGCTGGTCTTTTCATCACAGGTAACACATACAGCCAACATTTGGTTTTGATAGAAAAATTTATCAAAAGGTACTACTTTAATATCACTTTACTTTTTATACTACCGCAGATATGTCCAATAACCGGAAGATACTAGAAAACATGAAATCTAAAATCAAGTCGGGTTTTAGAAGCAAGCACGAAAATAATATACTTAATTCCTACTTCCCAAATATGTTCCCTATGCAGCTTAGCGAGGGTTCTGCACATAGCTGCATTACCTCAGTAATAATTTGGAACACAAAATCGTATCCTTTTAAATACTCTTTATCTAGTTGGGGCTGAACAATGGATTGTGGACACTGCAGCAGTCAAAACACCAGAATTTCAGAGCAAACAAATGGGGGAAAATAGCTAAGACATTATGGTTCTTATGTATAAACACAATTCCCCATAGACTTAAAATGGGAGAACACATTGATACATCTGTCAGACACATACATGAATACATTCAGCATGCAAATAACAATACAAACCTATGGGTGCAAGAGGTTTGATCCTCACAGAGGAGAGTGGTGTCAGTGTGTGCTTTCATCTTGAAACAGCAATCTTTGCTTCATGGGTACACCGGTTGCGAGGCAGGAGCAACAAGCACTGCAGCCTCTAAAAGACAACAGACCCGGGAGTTTTGTGCGCGCACGCAAAAAAAAATAAAAAGGACGCGAGTGGTGTGCGTGCCCACACACAACAACAAAAGTGAAAGCTGGCTGGCGAGTGGTGTGCGAGATGCGAGCACCATGACGAGAGAGCGCCTCTGCTCGTCATTGTGCGCGTAACCGCACGCCTGTGGCCAGCCAGCTTTTTGTAGGACTTTTAAAAGCCCACATAGAAAATGTCTCGAGACCTAAAAATTAATGCATCATCCACAGAGGGAAATTCTAATTGATAATCCTTGTCGGCATTCATGTTCAGCCTCTTGAGCATCAATTTAGAGCTATTCTACCAAGGGTTCTATGGCAATGACAAACAGGAAGGGAGACAACTGGCACCCCTGCCGCCTGCCCATCTCCATGGGTAATGGCTCAGACATTGCAGTGCCCATCCTAAACATGTGCTGTCATGTCAGTGTATAGGGAACCTAGTCATTCTTGATCTTCATCAGAACTCAGCAGAGTTAGTGGCAAGAAGGCATACAGGATTCTCTTGTTCCATACAGCTCTTAGGGAGCATTCTCGCATGAACTCTAATGCACAGAATTGTTGACACTGCGTGTTCTCAACCAGATGATGTCTGTTCGGTTACCAGGGTCTAGCATTGAGAGATCCGGTCAACTGGTTGGCAACCAGGAAGATGTCCTGGTGCTCCAGCCACTACCAGATATGCAAAGCCTCTGGACCCCACCCCGCTGTGATTGTTGCAGTTAGAAGATTTAACACTTCCCCATCACAGACGAAGGAAAGCCTTTGTGCTAGACAAATGGCCAAAAACTCCAATATATTTAAACTTGAGTCAACCATCAACTGGAGGCCAAGGGCCTCTAAGCCCCACCTCCTTCAAGTGACCCCCCCTTCAACAAGTAGTGATGTGTCCAGCAACAGTGTCAGTTCAAGGCAGGTTGGAGAGAATGGCATGACGCAGGACATATTGTGATCTACCAGCCACTACAAAATATAGTAGGCCTGTGAGAAGGTGGCCTGATATGCAGTGCTCACTATTCTAGTGAACACTATGTATCAGTCCAGCAACCCTTATTGATGATTGGTTGTAAGTCAACCTTATAGACCAGCTATCCTAGTAGCGTGGATACGAGCAGTCTAAGGCTAAAGACTCGAGAGGGCGTGTTAAGCCAGCTGTTATACCATACATATACCCCTTGAATACCCAGTGAAAGGACACCACACAAGTGTTATGAAAATAAACAAGATATTTATTAAGAATCACAACAGCCCTGTACTCTTTATGAGGACAGGGTACTAAGCACAAAACAAAACTCTTACGAAAATACTTAAGTTAGCACAGTATATACAAATGCCCGAGGGGCACGGAAAACCATATACTCTGAAAGTGGAATGCGAAATTACTAGTAGGTAAGTACAGTACTAATAGGCTTTGGAATCGCTAGGTCTTAACTATAGAATCTTCAGATTACTTCTAGGAGGCCTAGGGGACTCGGGTGCAGAGTGTGCACTCACGCGTGATGCGGGACAAAGTCTATGGTAGCTAGTAATGACAAAGTTAGTGTTCTCGGGCGAACCCGACCTGGTAGGAGGAAAACGAAAGTGGATTCGGACCCTTGGATAGTGAGGCTATGCTGGGGCACCGAAATGCCGAAGTTACCTAGCCCAGGGGCTGCAGCTGCATAGGTCTCAAAAGACGTCGGGAATCCTCGTAGACGGACCAGGAGCCTGGAAGAAAGAAGTTGCTGGCAGGCGACCAGTGAAGAAAGTTCGATGGATCCAAGCCTGGATCGAAGGAAGATGACACCTGAAAGCAGAGGGGACCAAGTTCGAGACTACTAGCCAGTAGTCAGGTGGCACCAGGAGGGCACCGGATGGTAGTCACCTCGACTAGGTGAGTGGGCGACGCTGTGCTCTGCAGATCTCACGGACCAGGAGGCGTTGTCGGCGACCAGGAGGGAGGAGCAAGCTGTCCCACGATGGATGAAGCTGTCGGCGTCGCTGGACCCAGGATTGGGCAACAAAGCCTTGGCAAATTCAAGCCCACGCGGTGGACCTAAAATGGCATCTGGAGTGGACCAGGAGGGTCCGGGGTGCCTCTCTTGAAGAAGGAAGCAAGGGCCAGTCTGGAGCAACCAGACCAGCAGCAGTGATGTCGTCGGGCGTCGTTAGGAAGGCCACAAGCCAGCCGGCTAGTAGCCAAACAACGCGGTGAGCAGGCAAAAGCAGAAGGGCCCCACGCAGATCGTGGAGATGCTGGAGGGCTGATCTTCGGTGCTGGAGCTGCTCAGGGTTGGGGCTTCTCGGACCCCAAAGCACTCACCAGTGGAGCACACGGTGGGCTTGTTGCAAAGAAGTCGTGTAGTCTTGGCGATCGTCGGTCCCTCGAGGTCTCGTCGCACTCACAGTTCTCAGCTTTGCTGTAGAGGTGAGTAGAGGTCAGAGGTGCCAGGGAAGCCGGGTCTCGTCGAGCTGGGTCGTCGGATTCGTGAAGAAGGACTTGCAGCAGACCGCAGTGTTCTTAGGATGGTGCCCGCTTGATGCAGGGTGACTACTCCTTAGCCACAAGGGAGAATCTTGAAGAAGGAAATCTTGATGTCTTTCGCAGAAAGTCGAGTCTTGATTCCAAAGATGATCTAATTTGAACAGGGGGCCCGCTCCCATCTTTATACTAAAAAAGGGGGCTGACCCGGTGACTAGGTCCTGCCTATGGGTGGGACTAGGAGGGGGGTGGTTACACCCCTCTCCCATGCCGGACTTTCCCCAGGCCAGGGGCTGGTGTGCCCCTGGAACTGGTTCTGACTGGCCTATGCGTAGTGAGCACCGGGGTGCCACTCAGCAGTCACCTTCCTGTAAAGCCCTGCCTACCCAGGATACACAAAACTCTGTCTGGGACGGTGCTAGCACCGCCCTCGACAGGAAACCCTTTGTCCAGGCTCCCCTCGCTGGAAGGACTCCCAGCTGCAGGGGGTCAGACTCGTGTCTGTGGTGGCAGCATCCATTTTGTGGAGCTGAGGCTTCAGTTAACTTTAACCGGGGTTCACAGTTACATACATGTCGTGTCCCTCTAGAAGGGTGGAATGCTAACCCCGTCGCCAGAATTGGCGAGGGGTTAGTATTCCAATTCGTATGACACCTTACTCGACATGTTTTGATAAAGCAATACCAAAGATAGCATTTAACCGCAAGGATTATAATGCACTTAAGAGTATATGGTATGCGATATCATGGAACAGCTATTAGGACTTGGTTCCGCAAGCTGCAGACAGGCTCAGCTCATGCCAGAGCACCATCTCACACGATTCCAAGCACTCTGCCTTCAGGATTGTCAAGGCCTGCCATAGGAGTGACTGATAGGAATCTGTGTGTCCATTTTTAGGGTTAGATATAGGTATACTATATCTACAGCAAAGGGTGATTACACGACTTTGCCCCAGCTGTCATGCAGCCAGTTGTGTCAAATTTAGGAGGCCAGCCAGGGGTGGCATAATACATGCTGCATCCCCTGGCAGCCCTGGGTACACCCATGCCCTGAGTTACAGGGTCTGATAGGGTGGCCCAGTACCAATTGGAAATGCACCTAGGGTACATGGAATCCATTTTACAGAGAGAGCAGTAGGCCTGGGGTCCTGATTGGCAGGGCCCCAGGTCGACTATGTCAAAAACCAGCTTAAACACAGGGCAAAAAAGTTGGGGGCAACCATAGTCAGGATGTACCTTCCTACAAGGCCAATAACATCTGTGGCCTCAATAGTATTGAAAAGACAGCCATAATGCTGGACCCACTGGGACTTTAAATGTCACTGCAGGGCTTCCATGTGCCATTGAGTGTTTGACAAAGAGGATGTATGGGACTAAGAGGCCAGGAAGGGTCATAGTCCTAATGGCCCAGAATTGATGTGCCAGAGGTAAGGTCTTGAACTGCACCATGTAGAGGATCGCCCCAATAAACAGAATCCTCTGTGATGGAACCAGGTGATGTCTGCTCATTTCTGTTATACCCCAATGACATTAAGAGTCCTGCCATTCAGAGATGGCGCATACTTGACCATGGTAAGTAAAGTGCTACTTACCAGTATGCATCTGTTCTTGGCATGTAGGGCTGCTGACATTCATATCTTAGCATAGATCGCCGCCTAGTGTTGGGTCCAGATGTTTGCACCTTGTTGTCCTGGAAGAGTCTTCGAAGTAGCACGAGGTAGGTGACTCCTCCCCTCGACTACAGTGCGCATGGGCATCTTCTCCATCCTCAGATTGTTTTTCGCCATTGTGACAAAGATGGAGTATAGAAAAGTAAGAGATGACCATGTAAATGTATGTAGAAATAAATTACTACAGCTGTGACAGGCACCGGGGAGGAGGGTGGTCGATATGAATGTCAGCAGCCCTACATGCCAAGAACAGATGCATACTGGTAAGTTGCATTTTCCGTTCGAGGTATGTGGGCTGCTGAATTCATATCTTAGCAATGACTGTATAGCAGTATCTCCTCTAGCGGTGGTCACCTGTACCAGCTGCAGCAGTTTGAAAAAGAGTTTTGAGGACATCCTGGCCTACAGCAGCTTGTTGCCTTGCTTGCACGTCTACACAATAGTGTTTAGTGAAAGTGTGTATGGTAGACCATGTAGCCGCATAGGTCTTCTAGTGGAATATTTCCTAGGAAAGCCATGGATGCCCCCATTTTGCACGTTGAGTGGGCTTTTGGGGGTACTGTTAGAGTGCGCTTAGCCTTTTGATAGCATATTTGAATGCACTTAACTATCCATCTGGCTATTCCTGTTTTTGAAATAGGGTTACCCTTATGTTCTGGAGCAAAAGCAACAAATAGTTATTTTGTATTTCTGAAAGCTTTAGTTCTGTCAACTTAATATAACAGAGCTCTTTTTACATCTAGTGTGTGTAGGGCTCTTTCAGCCACTGGCTGCGGGTTTTGGAAGACAACTGGCAAATCTATTGACTGATTGATATGGAACGTTGATATAACTTTTGGCATGAACTTAGTACAGAGCACTACCTTATTTTGATGTATTTGCATGAAAGGTTCTTGAATTGTTGATGCTTGTAGCTCACTCACTTGCCTGAGGGAGGTAATGGCAACTAAAAATGCCAACTTCCATGTTAAGAATTGTAATTCACACGAATGGAGTGGTTCGAAAGGTGGCCCCATAAGTCTGGCAACTACTACGTTTAAGTTCCATACTGGCGAAGGTGGATGTCTTGGAGGGAAAATTCTTTTATGTCCCTCCATAAAAGCTTTGATAGGTGGTATTCTGAACAGGGACAGGTAATGTCTATTTTGGAGATATGCTGCTATAGCAGCAAGGTGTAGCCTTATGGAAGAGTATGCTAGATTGCATCTTTGCAGATGTAACAAGTAACAGATTATGTTTTGGAAGGAGGTATCTAATGGATTGATTTGGTAATTATTACAGTAAATTACAAATCTTTTCCATTTAGCTGCGTAGCATGCTCTAGTAGTTGGGCATCTTGTTTCCTTGATAATGTTCATACAGTCTGGAGGCAAGTCAAGATATCCGAACTCTAAGACTTCACGACTCAGATCGCTAGGTTCATCTGATTAGGATCTGGGTGCCTGATTTCTCCATGGTTTTGAGTTAACAGCTGTGGCGATAG
The DNA here is from genome assembly GCF_964263255.1 of Lissotriton vulgaris. Lineage (NCBI taxonomy): Eukaryota > Metazoa > Chordata > Amphibia > Caudata > Salamandridae > Lissotriton > Lissotriton vulgaris. The sequence continues at coordinate 169,308 of NW_028249137.1, forward strand.
GCGCAGTCTTTGGTGTGGAACTACTGAGAGTTCTAGGAGTGTCGTGTACCATGGCTGTCTTGCCCATGTGGGAGCAACCAGGATCATTGTGAGGGACTGTTGCTTTAGTTTGCGTGCCACTAATGGAATCAGTGGGGTTGGCAGAAAAGCGTACGCAAATCTGCCTGACCAGTTCATCCATATCGCATTGCCCTGTGACAACGGGTGAGGGAACCTGGCGGCAAAGGACTGGCATTTTGAGTTTTCTTTTGTGGCAAACAGATCTATCTCTGGATGCCCCCACTTTTGGAAGAATGGTTGGAGAACTTAAGGGTGAATTTCCCATTTGTGTATCTGTTGGCTGTGTCTGCTTAGTAGATCTGCGATCTGATTGTCAATTCCTGGGAGGTGTTCTGCCAGGAGAAAGATGTTTTTTGGAATTGCCCACCTCCATATGCTCTGTGCTAGGTGAGACAGCTACGGAGAGTGTCCCCCTCCCGGTTTCTGGATGTAGTACATGGCTGTCATGTTGTCCGTCCGGATTAATACAGCCTTGTTGCACAAGTATTTCTGGAAGGCTTTCATTGCTAGAAATACTGCTAGCAACTCTAAGTGGTTTATATGCAGTGTCTTCTGCTTGACTTTCCAGAGCCCTTGGACTGTGTATTGAAGTAGGTGGGCTCCCCAACCTGTTAATGATGCGTCCGCTGTTAGTACTACCTGGTGAACCAGCTCTTGGAACGGTCGCCCCTTGGAAAGGTTTTGGGAGTTCCACCACTACAGAAAGTTGTAAGTGCGACTGTCTACCAACACTAGGTCTTTTAGATGTCCTTGAGCTTGGTTCCCCTGCTGTGCTAGGCATTCTTGCAATGGACGCATTTGAAGTCTGGTATGAGGGACAATGAATATGCAGGAGGCCATCATGCCTATAAGCTGCATGAACACTCGAGCTGGCAAGGAGTGTTGTGGGTGAAATCTTTGAATTAGAGACTGTATGTTGGCTATCCTGGCTGGATTTGGATATGCTTTTGCCACTGAGGTATCCATTGTTGCTCCGAGATATTGTTGTATGTGGGAGGGCTGCAGATGTGATTTTGGGTAATTTATGGAAAATCCCAGACTGTGCAGCAGGTGGATTGTCTGAGATGTGGGGTTTGCACACTGTGCGTATGAGTTGGCTTTTATGAGCAAATCGTCCAGGTAGGCGAACACATGGATGTGTTGACTTCTGAGGTGTGCTGCTACTACTGCTAGGCATTTTGTAAAAACCCTTGGTGCTGTAGTTACCCCAAAGGGGAGAACTTTGAATTGATAGTGTTGACCTTCTACCTGAACCTGAGGTATTTCCTGTGAGCTGGATGTATAGGTATGTGAAAATATGCATCCTTGAGGTCTAACGTAGCGAGAAAGTCGCCTTGTAGGAGTAACGGGAGTACTTGTTGTAGTGTGATCATATGGAAATGCTCTGAGAGTTTGTATTGGTTCAGAGGTCTGAGGTCCAATATTGGTCTGAGGGACCCGTCCTTTTTGGGAATAAGGAAGTATATGGAGTATACTCCTGTGCCCCGGTGTTGAAAAGGGACTGGCTCTATGGCTCCCTTTTCCAGCATGGATGTTACCTCTTGTTGTAACAGCGTGATGTGTTCTTTGGACATAGGACGGTGTTTGGGTGGTATGTTGGGTGGAGTAGAAGTGAGTTCCAGGCAATAACCATACTGGATAATTTGTCTCACCCACCTGTCTGTGGTAATTGCATTCCAGACTGGTAGGAATTGTGTTAGTCAGCCTCCGACCGGTGTTGAGTGGACTGGAGGGAGTGTGAGCAAGTCACTGTTTGGTGGCGGTGGAGGCTCTGGTGTTGTTGCCGCCACGTCCTCTGCCCTATTATTGCCTCTATAACCTCCTCTATTGGACCCTTTATTAAAGCTGCTCTTGGTATTACCTTTGAATGTAGAGGAAGTTTGGGATGTGTTGCCTCTACCGGAGCCTCGAAAGGAGGAGCGGTGAAAGGAACTTCTAGATTGTTGAAACTAAAGTGCGCCCATAGACTTAGCAGTATCAGTATCTTTTTTCATCTTCTCTAAGATGGTATCTACTGCAGGGCCAAACAAAGACTTGGTTAACTGGCTGGTTGAGGATGCTTGATTGCACTTCATTCTTAAATCCGGAAATGCATAGCCACGCATGCCGGCGTAGTAATACGCTAGTGTTGATGGACCTAGCTGCTGTGTCAGCTGCGTCAAGTGCACATTTAATGGAAGCATTTGTGATAAATTTGCCTTCCTGTATTAGGTTGTTAGCTTTAGAAGGTTCTGGCAGGTGCTCTATCGTATTGTGCTAATAGAGCCTGTGTGTTTGCAATTCTCAAAGTATTTGCTGCTTGGGATGCCACTCTTTTGCCTGAGGCTTCTAGTATCTTTGACTCTTTGTCAGGAGGGCGGCATCTCCTGTTTGTGAATTAGCTCGCTTTTGAGCATTTGCTACAACTAATGAGTCTAAAGGCAACTGTGACTAAATATAAGAAGGGTCTGTAAGGGCTGCTTTATACTTTTTCTCAATTCTCGGATTGAGGACACGCGCTCTGGCTGGGTCTTTAAATATGTCTGGCGCGTGTTTTAGTACCCCTTTTAACATAGGAAGTGTACGTACACTTTTTTCTGAAGTTGGAAAAGTGTCAAATAGGAAATCCTCTTCTTTTGGGTCAGTGTGCATGTCTATATTATGATATTTAGCTGCCCTATCCACTAGTTGGTTAAAGACAATGGTGTCGTTAGTAGGCGACGGCTTTGTAGGATATGTAGAGGTGTCCGGGATGGGTTGTATGTGTGAGAAGTTGGCCTGATATGCAGTGCTCACTATTCTAGTGATCACTATGTATCAGTCCAAACAACCCTTATTGATGATTGGTTGTAAGTCAACCGTAGACCAGCTATCCTAGTAGCATGGACAAGAGCAGTCTTTAGGCTAGACTCTAGAGGGCATGTTAAGCCAGCTGTTATACCATCACATATACCCCTTGAACACCAAGTGAAAGGACACCACACACGTGTTATGAAAATAAACAGTGTATTTATTTAGATCACAACAGCCCTGTACTCTTTATGAGGACAGGGTAATAAGCACACAACAAAACTCTTACGAAAATACTTTAAGTTGCACAATTTACACAAATGCCCGAGGGGCACGGAAAACCATATACTACAAAAGTGGAATGCGAAATTACTAGCAGGTAAGTACTGGACTAATAGGCTTTGGAATCACTAGGACTACGTTACTGAACCTTCATATTACTAGTAGGAGGCCTAGGGGACTCGGGTGCAGAGTGTACACTCTCACGCGGGATGCGGGACAAAGTCTATGGAGGCTAGTAAAAGCAAAGTTAAGGATATCGGACGAATCCGACTAGTTAGGCTGAAAACGAAAGTGGATCTGGACCCTTGGATAGTGAGGCTATGCTGGGGCACCGAAATGCCGAAGTTACCTAGCCCAGGGGCTGCGGCTGCATAGGTCTGAAAAGACGTCGGGAATCCTCATTGCCGTCTATGGCGCTTGAAAGAAGAAGTTGCTGGCAGGCGACCAGTGAAGATTGTTCGGTGGATCCAAGACTGGATCGAAGATGGAAGACACCTGTAAGCAGAGGGGACCAAGTTCTGAATCACTAGCCAGTGATTAGATGGGCAACAGGATGGCACCGGATGGAGTCACCTCGACCAGGTGAGTGGGCGACGCTGGGCTCTGCAGTCTCACGGACCAGGAGGCGTTGACGGCGACCAGGATGGAGGTGCGAGCTGTCCCACGATGGTTGATGCTGTCGACGTCGCTGGACCCAGGATTGGGGCAACAAGTCTTGGCAAATTCAAGCCCACGCGGTGGACCTAAAATGGCGTCTGGAGTGGACCAGGAGGGTCCGGGGTGCTCCTCTTTTGGAAGGGAGCAAGGCCAGTCTGGAGCAACCAGACTAGCAGTGGTGATGTCGTCGGTCGTCGTCGGGAAGGCCACAAGCCAGCGGGCTAGTAGCCAGACAACGCGGTGAGCAGCAAAAAGCAGAAGGGCCCCACGCAGATCTCGTGGATGCTGGGGGGCTGGACTTCGGTGCTGGAGCTGCTAGGGTCGGGGCTTCTCGGACCTCCAAAGCACTCACCAGAGGATCCCTCGGCGGTCGTGCTGGATAGAAGTCGTGCAGTTCCGATGATGGCCGGTCCCTCGAGGTCTCGTCGCACCTACGGTTCTCAGCTTAGCTGTAGAGGTAGGTAGAGGTCAGAGGTGCCAGGGAAGCCGGGTCTCGTCGTGCTGGTCGGTCGGATTCCGGAGGAAGGACATGCAGCAAACCGCAGTGTTCTTAGATGGTGCCTGCGGGTGCAGGGTGACTACTCCTTAGCCACAAGGGAGAAATCTTAAGAAGTCGAAAGTTCCTTTCGTAGAAAGTAGTTTCTTGATTCAAAGATGATCTAATTTGGAAGGGTCCCCGCTCCTGCCTTTATCCTAAAGAAAGGGGTGGGTACGCGACTAGGTCCTGCCCTAGGGGTGGGACCAGGAAGGGGGGTGGTTACACCCCTCTCCCATGCCGGACTTACCCCAGCTCAGGGGCTGGTGTGCCCCTGGAACTGGTTCTAGCCGGCAGATGCGTAGTGAGCACCGGGGTGCCACTCAGCAGTCACCTTCCTGTAAAGCCCTGCCTACCCAGGATACACAAAACTCTGTCTGGGATGGTGCTAGCACCACCCTCGACAGGAAACCCTTTGTCCAGGCTCCCCTCGCTGGAAGGACTCCCAGCTGCAGGGGGTCAGACTCGAGTCTGAGATGGCAGCATCCATTTTGTGGAGCTGAGGCTTGAGTTAACTTTAACCGGGGTTCACAGTTACATACATGTTGTGTCCCTCTAGAAGGGTGGAATGCTAACCCCGTCGCCAGAATTGGCGAGGGGTTAGTATTCCAATTTGTATGACACCTTACTCGACATGTTTTGATAAAGCGATACCAAAGATAGCATATAACCGCGAGGATTATAATGCACTTAAGAGTATATGGTATGCGTTATCATGGAACAGCTATTAGGACTTGGTTCCGCAAGCTGCAAACGGGCTCAGCTCATGCCAGAGTACCATCTCACACGATTCCAAGCACTCTGCCTTCAGGATTGTCAAGGCCTGCCATAGGAGTGACTGATAGGAATCTGTGTGTCCATTTTAGGGTTAGATATAGGTATACTATATCTAAAGCAATGGGTGATTACACCACTTTGCCCCAGCTGTCGTGCAGCCAGTTGTGTCAGATTTAGATGGCCAGCCAGGGTTGGCATAATACATGCTGCAGCCCCTGGTAGGCCCTGGGTACACCTTGCCCTGAGTTACAGGGTCTGATAAGGTGGCCCAGTACCAATTGGATATGTACCTAAGGTACATGGAATCCATTTTACAGAGAGAGCAGTAGGCCTGGGGTCCTGATTGGCAGGATCCCAGGCCAACTAAGTCGGAAAACCAGCAAAACACCAGGCAAATAAGTTGGGGGCAACCATAGTCAGGTATCCACCTTCCTACAGTATGTATCATAAGGATCATTCTGGTCATCCCATGTGTTATCTTGTATATCCTGATCCTCAGGTTCTACAAAGTTATCTTGAGGACCTTCCCCTATGTTTTCTGTCTCATCATAATTTGAGGGAGAGTAAGGCACATAAGGCATGTCAGGAAAGAAAGGAGGAGGAGTGAAAGGCCTTGAAGGAGATGTTGCAAAATCTTTCTTCTTTGGAGGCACAGGGGAAGAAATGTCAGTGTCCAAAGGTCCCTTCTTCCTGTGGTAAACTGTTACCCTTGCTGTTTCAGGGTCTATATACAGTTTAGGCTCTTCTCCACTCTCTGGATCAGGATGGAAAAGTTCTTCCTCAACTGTCCGTGTTTTTGGCGCCGATGTTTTTGGCTTAGTCACTTGTTTGTGATGAGTCTTTGGCTCGAGGGCCTTTGGCTGTGGAGCTTTTTTCGGCTCGAGTGCTTTTTTCGGGTCGGTGACCTTTTTCGGGTCGGCGACTGTTTTTGGTTCGACCTTTTTCGTTGGCTCTACTGCCTTTTTTGGTTCGGCGTACAAAGAAGTTGTGCGTTCTCTGCGTTGGATCGCCCTGGCCGATGTTATTACTCAGGGAAAGCACAGGATGTCTTGCCCCCGGTGAGTTCACAAAGCAGCAATCTCTTCACTTTTGCCCCTTTGCTGGGCTGCTGAAGCTTCACCCGACCCGGAAAGGAGGAGCACTACTGGGGGACTTGTTTTGTATGTAAGTAAAGAGACGGGGTTAGTGCACATCTTATTCTGGTATGACCACTGCAAGTAGGATGAAGCCTCTCTCCCTTTTAACATTGATCTTTTTAAAATGGCTCCCACTTTAGCAGCAGTCATATTAGTACATCTCCTGGCTAGTCACTAGCTACCGTCTGAAGGTTCCTCTACCTTTACAGCAGCCATCTTGGAAGGGCTTTCATCTAAAAGGGACAGCCAGCCTGTTATGCTGGACTATGAACACCTCAGCAGCTTCAAACTGGTGACCAAAACGGCAGCCATATTATAACGGCTAATAACTATACTTTCAACACCAAGTAAACAGACAGTTCTTAGACTCCTACGATTTGGCAGCCATCTTTCACGATCATTTAAATAGCCCGATGTTTAGTTTTCATTCAATTTAACATCCAACAATACTGCAGACGTCCTGCAAGAAATTCTCTTACAAACTGGAAACTGTCGCCTAAACGTCCTGTGCTGTCTTAGGATCTCCCCCACGATACCAAGGAAACCTCTCAACATGGCAGGACCTAACATGATACTAGACGGTAACAGCGCATACTCTATTCAATACCCCTCTCAACTATCGAAAAATGCCTGTAAAACCTTCAAGCACAATTTGTTCAGACAAAACCCCGATACCTTGTTCCTAGATCCCGCCTTTAATGTAAAAAAAGGCACCATACTCAACCTCATTTTTCACAAAAAAAACTGTAAAATGGCGACTGACCTTCTCAAAGTTATTAAACATCCAGGAACGTAAAAATATCCCTCACGGAAGGAGTAGTTTCTGTCCTGTAACTCCAGTTCTGTAGTAGGGGTATCTCGGTTATAGTCATAATCTAGTGAATAGTCCCGCCCATGTGCGTGGACCACAGAGCAAACAAAAATAATCTAAGTTGTCAAAAAATTGCAGAACTGCAAAGACACTAAAGAGAGAATTTAAAGACCGATAATGCAGCCTATATCCACAGGCTACACTGTCCAGTACTTCGACTAAAAATTCCACCAAAAAAACCACACAAACAGCACAGAGAAACTTGCCTCTATCAGCAAAAGCCTCTGGAATGATAGAGAGGAAGGTATGGACAGACAAGCCCCATAGGCTGCCATTAGGTGGCTCAAACAGGATACTGTGCCTTTAAGAAAACTTTCCAGAACTCTCTCAGTATCCCAGAATGCACAGCAGGTCCCTTTTACTTTCAGTTCTTTTTGAAGGCGTAACACGCCAGACCTGTAGCATCCCTTAAATGAATATCTTTCTCCATCGGGGAGGAGGGCGGACGCTTATGACTATAACAGAGATACCCCTACTACAGAACTGGAGTTACAGGACAGAAACTACTCCTTCTGTAGTAGGGGATCTCTGTGTATAGTCATAATCTAGTGAATAGAATGGCAAGCCCATCCCCACACCACTACTGTGCGAACAGATTTCGCAGCGAAGCCTGCCCAACCCGAGCGTCTGTCCTGGCATCAGTGTCCAGACAGTGATGCTTAGCAAAGGTATGGACCGACTTCCAAGTGGCCGCCTTGCAGATTTCTGCAATTGGAACATTACGGAGCAAAGCAGTCGTGGCAGCTTTGCCCCTGGTGGAATGAGCCTTAGGTTTACCTCCTAAGGTCTTATTAGCTTTTTGATAACACAATTGTATACAGGACACAATACACCTAGAAATGGACTGTTTGGAGGTAGCAAGACCGGTCCCGACTGATCCATAATTGATAAACAATTGGTCTGACCTACGAATATCTTTGGTTGTATCCAGATAAAATTTCAACTCCCTCCTAACATCCAGGGAATGTAAAGACCTTTCCACTGGAGATGAAAGATTCTGAAAAAAACGTAGGCAAAGTTATGGTCTGGGTGACATGAAAATGCAAATGCTACTTACCAGTATGCATCTGTTCTTGGCATGTAGGGCTGCTGACATTCATATCTGTGCATAGATCGCCGCCTAGTGTTGGGTCCGGATGATTGCACATTGTTGCCCTGGAAGAGTCTTCGAAGTATCACGAGATAGGTGGCTCCTCCCCTGGACTACAGTGCGCATGGGCATCGCCTCCATCCCCAGATTGTTTTTAGCCATTGTGGCCGAGATGGAGTGAACTATGTGAGTGATGACCATGCTATGAGCATATATATGAACACTGCAGCTGCTACAGGCGCCGGGGAGGAGGGCGGGCGATATGAATGTCAGCAGCCCTACATGCCAAGAACAGATGCATACTGGTAGGTAGCATTTGCAGTTCGAGGCATGTGGGCTGCTGAATTCATATCTGTGCATAGAATACATAGCAGTCCCTCCATTAGCGGCGGCCGCCCGTGCCAGCTGCAGCAGTTTGGAAAAGTGTCTTGAGAACAGCCTGCCCCACAGCTGCCTGCTGTTTAGAGTGCACGTCTACACAGTAATGTTTTGTAAATGTATGTGTGGTAGACCATGTGGCTGCTCTACATATGTCCTCTAAGGGAATGTTTCCAAGGAAGGCCATAGAGGCCCCCAACTTTCTGGTGGAGTGGGCTCTTGGTGGAATTGTAAGAGTACGTTTAGCTTTTGCGTAACAGATCTGAATACACTTCACGATCCACCTAGCAATACCAGCCTTGGAAATAGCGTTACCTTTGTGGTGTGACGCAAAGGCAACGAAAAGCTGCTTAGTCTTTCTAAAATCTTTGGTCCTGTCAATGTAATACATTAGTGCCCTTTTGACGTCAAGGGTGTGGAGCATCCGCTCTGCCAGTGACTCAGGATTTTGGAAAAACACTGGCAACTCAATTGTCTGGTTCATGTGGAATTGAGACACAACCTTGGGTAGAAATTTAGGATTAGTGAGGAGCACTACCCTGTTAGCATGGACCTGGAAGAAAGGTTCCTAAATTGTGAGGGCCTGCAGCTCACTCACCCTCCGTAACGATGTAATTGCTACTAGGAAAGCCACCTTCCAAGTCAAGAATTGAATGTCACAGGAATGTAGTGGCTCAAAGGGAGGAGCCATCAGCCGTGTAAGAACCACATTGAGGTTCCATTCTGGGGCTGGAGGGGTCCGTGGTGGAATGACCCTTTTGAGTCCTTCCAGAAAAGCTTTGATAGCAGGCACCTTAAAAAGTGAAAGGTGCTGTCTATTTTGCAGGTATGCGGCCATCGCAGACAGGTGAATGCGAATGGAAGTATTAGCCAAATTACACTGGTACAGATGAAACAGGTAACAAATGATGTTCTGAATGGAAGCATCTAGTGGATTGATGTTGTGGTTTGCACAATAAATGACAAACCTCTTCCATTTGGCTGCATAACAGGCTCTAGTAGTGGGCTTTCTTGCCTCCCGAATGATGTCCATGCAATCCGGGGGAAGATTGAGGTAGCCAAACTCTAGGACTTCAGGAGCCAGATCGCCAGGTTGAGCTATTGCGGATCTGGGTGCTGAATGTCGCCATGGCTCTGCGTCAGAAGGCTGGGTGTGAGGCGAAGCCTTTGATGCGGTACCACGGACAGTTCCAGAAACGTGGTGTACCATGGTTGGCGAGCCCATGTTGGAGCAACCAGGATGAGGGTCATGGAGTGCTGCCTGAGCTTGCGTTCCACCAGCGGTATCAGGGGTGCTGGGGGAAAAGCGTACGCAAATTTGCCTGACCAGTTCATCCATATCGCATTGCCCTGCGATTGCGGGTGTGGGAACCTGGCGGCGAAGCTTTGGCATTGTGCGTTCTCCTTTGTGGCGAACAGGTCTATTTCTGGATGACCCCATGTCTGAAAGTACGGTTGGAGTACTGATGGGTGTATCTCCCACTCGTGCATCTGGTGGCTGTGCCTGCTGAGCAGGTCCGCCATCTGGTTGTCCTTGCCTGGGAGGTGTTCTGCCATGAGAAAGATGTTCCTCTGAATGGCCCACTTCCACATGCTCTGAGCCAGATGAGACAACTGTGGAGAGTGTGTCCCTCCCTGTTTCTGAATGTAGTACATGGCTGTCATGTTGTCCGTCCGGATCAACACGACCTTGTTGCACAGATGTACTTTGAACGCCTTTAAGGCCATGAAGATTGCCATAAGTTCCAACACATTGATGTGCATCTTCTTCTGCTGTGGTGTCCATAGTCCCTGCACTGTGTAGTGGAGTACATGCGCTCCCCAACCCTGGAGAGAAGCGTCCGTCGTCAGGATAATCTGTGGCACAGGCTCTTGGAACGGTCGGCCCTTGCAAAGGTTTTGTGGATTCCACCAATGCACAGAGTTGTATGCCCGACCGCTCACCAACACTAGGTCTTTTAATTGGCCATGAGCCTGAGTCCACTGACGTGCTAAGCACTCCTGAAGCGGGCGCATATGTAGTCTCGCGTGCGGGACAATGGAGATGCAGGAGGCCATCATGCCGATCAACTGCATGAACACTCGTGCTGGAAGAGAGTGTTGAGGTCTGAATTTTTGAATCAGCGATAGAATGCTGTTGATCCTCACTGAATTTGGCTGGGCTGTAGCCACCAGAGTATCTATGGTCGCGCCCAGATACTGCCGTATGTGAGCGGGTTGGAGATGGGACTTTGGGTAATTCAGTGAGAATCCCAGATCGTGCAGAAGGTGAATGGTTTGGGACACGTGGATGGCGCACTGTTTGTACGGCTTTGCTTGAATGAGCCAGTCGTCCAGATAGGGGTATACGTGGATGTTCTGACGTCTTAGGTGCGCCGCCACCGTCGCCAGGCATTTTGTGAAGACCCTGGGCGCTGTGGTGACCCCAAAGGGCAGGACCTTGAACTGGTAGTGCTGGTCTTGAATGGTGAACCTCAGATACTTCCTGTGCGAAGGATGCAGTGGAATGTGAAAATATGCATCCTTGAGGTCCAGAGTTGCCAGGAAGTCCCCTTGCTGGAGCAGTGGGAGAACCTGTTGCAGAGTGAGCATATGAAAATGCTCTGACAGAATGTACATGTTGAGAGGTCTGAGGTCCAGTATGGGCCTGAGAGATCCGTCCTTTTTTGGGATTAAAAAGTACAGGGAGTAAACCCCTGTTCCTCGTTCTTGCAGTGGAACGAGCTCTATTGCCCCTTTTTGCAGCATGACCTGAGCTTCCTGCTGCAACAAGTGCAAGTGCTCGCCGGACATAGGACGGTTTCTTGGAGGTATGTTTGGTGGGATGGAAGTGAGTTCCAGACAATAACCGTACTGAATAAGAGATTTGACCCACCTGTCCGTGGTGATGGACCTCAACACGGGCAGGAACTGCTGGAGTCTCCCCCCGACCGGTGTTGTGTGGTCGGGGGGCAGTGACAAGGCGTCACTGTTTGCTGGCTGTGGAGGACCTGGAGCTGTTATTTCCACGTCCTCTGCCCTTGACGTTGTTGCCACAGTATCCACCCCTACCCTTGTTGGTGTATGAGGTTTGGGTGTTAGCTTTATAGAATTGCGTGGATTGTGACGCTTGACCCCTTGAGGTGCCCCTGCTATTGGAGCGGCGAAAGGAACCACCCCGAAACTGCTGGGACTGAAGGGCACCCATCGATTTAGCTGTGTCAGTGTCCTTCTTCATTTTTTCGAGTGTGGCATCTACTTCAGGTCCAAACAGGTGGTCTGGATTCACTGTTTGGTTGAGGATGGTGGTCTCAATGTCCGGTTTAAAGCCTGATATTCTGAGCCACGCGTGCCGGTGAAGCAGAATGCTAGTATTGATGGCTCGCGAGGCGGTATCAGCCACATCTAGAGCACATTTGATGGAGGCATTGGTAATGAGTTTACCCTCCTGAATCAGCATCTCTGCACCCTCCTTATACTGATCTGGCAAGTGTTGTAGAAGTGTTTCTAGGGTGTCATAGTGCGCCCTATCGTAGCGTGCAAGTAGCGCCTGCGTGTTTGATATGCGCCATATATTGGCTGCCTGTGCAGCAATAAGTCTCCCTGATGCCTCAAACACCTTTGATTCTTTGTCAGGGGGAGGAGCATCACTCGTGGTCTGTGAATTGGCTCTTTTACATGCGTTGGAGACCACCAAAGAGTCCAGTGGCAACTGTCCCTTGATGTATGTTGGGTCAGTGGGCGCCGCCTTGTATTTTTTATCAATGCGAGGATTGATGACCCTTGCCCGGGTGGGCTCCTTGAAAACCTCTGGCGCATGCTTTAGCACACCTTTGAGCATTGGCAATGTCTTGACTGTCTTTTCAGCCACTGAGAAAGTGTCAAAAAGAAAATCGACATCCACTGGGTCGGCGTGGAGGTCGACATCATGGTTGGCCGCAGCTCTTTCAATCAAAGTGTTGAAGGCTGCAGAGTCCTCCGTTGGTGAAGTCTTTGCAGCAAAAAGCTGCGGCTCGTGCCCAGCCTGAGGGTCCGCAGGGTCGCCTCCAGCAGACCATGGCTCATTTACCTCCTCTGGATCCGAGTACGCTGGATAATTGTACTCCTCGTCCTCGTCACCCTCTCCAGCGTTAGAGTGAGTGGGTGAGAGTCCCAGACCTTGTGGAGATGCAGGCTCTTGAGGGGCAGAAGCGCCCGCAGAGTCCAACTTCTTTTTAAGTGGAATATGAAAATGCTCCAACACCGGCTCCGGGGTGATCTTCCTTTTAAGGAGAGAGAGCTTGCCCGTGTTGGCGTCGATGACAACCTCTCGACGCTCCTCTTCCGCTAGTGGTTGGTGCCGTGGCTTCGGCACCACCAAGGATGGTTTAGGCGTAGACACCAGCTTCAAGGGCACCCCGGCCCCATCTTTTGGAGCGAAAGCCTTTGGCGTCGTCTTCGGTGGCAGCGTGAAGTGGATCGGCGTCTGCGCCTTCGCCGGCTTTTGTGGAGGCTTCGTCGCCACATTCTTCGGCCCGAGAGCCACGTCCTCCTTCCGAATACGTTGAAGGGACTCCGTGACCTTTTTGGTAAAGGACGGGGAGGGCTGGACTGGCTCGAGCGAGTCCTCCGAGTCCGGATTTGGTTCGGCGACCAAAGGCGCAGTCTTCGGAGCCGACACAGCACCGCCCTTGGATTTGTCGACCGGGATCGGTGCAGCCAGAGCCTTGGGGCCGTCCTGACGCTTTTTGGAGGCCTTCTTAGGGTCCTCGACCTTCTTGGCGTCGACGCGGCTCTTCAGAGTGTCGACCAGCTTCAGCGCCGACGCAGCCGCGTCGGGCGTTTTGGCCTTCGGCTTCAAAACAGTGTGGTCTTCGGGTCGGCCATTTTGGCGTGGCTCTTGATCTCGGCGGCCATTTTGGATTTCTTCGGCGCCGAGAGGGGGGATGCCTGGCGCTGACTCACCGGTTCCACAACTACGACCCCCTCACCTTTGAGAACTGCAAGAGAGATTATGGAATAGGAGACTGAGCACTATCACTATACTCAGTTGATGCATTGGGCCTTAAGTCCTCAGATCCGAGAAGGGGCTACCCGTCCCCTTACTAAATTGGAGACCCTACTGGTTAAGTCTTCCTCCATGAAGGGGGCCATATCATGGCCATACAAACTCCTGCTGTCCACTACTCTATTCCCCCGGCCAAGGTACATGTCAATCTGGGAGGGGCTAGCCCCATGGGACATACCTGATGAAAAATGGGCTCACTTGTGGTCTGACATTTTTAAATGTAATCAATCTCAAGAGAATGATGGACTGGTACTTATACCCATCCAAACTAGCCCGAATCTTCCCGGCCACGTCAGATAGATGCTGGCGAGCCTGTGGCCTACTTGGGGATTTCCGACATATTTGGTGGGACTGCGCGACTATCCGGCCCTTCTGGGAGGAAATCTTGGCACAGGTAAAGGATATGCTGGGGTACCCCATCCCGACAACTATGGCCGAAACACTTCTGGGCCTCCGTGATCCCATGTTAGAGCACCAGACCAGGGCGGACAAAAGAATCATGTGGCTATGTATTGGGGCCGCCAAAGTTACTATCGCAGCGGCCTGGAAAAAGAGGGAAGCTCCAGCAGATATCCCTGTGCCATTTCCGACTCTGGAAACTGCTGAGCTTAAAACGTATGTCTGATATTTTTAAGGAGGACTTCAAGAACTTCGAGATTAGGTGGGGGCCTCTGGTTTCCTTCTTTTCCCGGGGACTCCCCTCAGCAGTCACCTTTTCCAACTTTAAGTAATCCCCGCAACTGCAGGTACATGCCAGGACTATTGCGGCCATCACCAGAGTAGGAAAGAAGGGGGGGGGGGCAGAGAGAGGGAGGGGAAGGTGGGGGGGGGGGGGGGGGGGGGGAGTTCATTGTTTGGTTGTTTTGCCTCTTGATATGATTATTAGTTTAATCTCAAACTGTGCTCTGGGGGAGAGTCTCGCTCATCCACACCTACTGGAACTTTTCCTCGCAGTTGGATCCGTGCAGAACACCTTTTCCGGCGGAGATGGAGACTGAGCTGCCTCGGGCTCTCACTGTAACTCCCGCTCGAACTGGTTGCATCCTGTAACCCTACGTTTTCAGAATCTGTGTCCTTTAATTGAGCTATGAGATGAGAATGGGTACAATGTTGTGCATAATAGTGTACTTCTTTCTATGTATCATTGTTTTTGATATCAACCAATCTCTCCCCTGCATGGGAAAATGGGCAAATTGTGCCTCGAGTCTATTTTGAAAAACGAATAAAAACATCTTTGACAAAAAAAACAGGACAAGTCACCCCTTTCCTAAAATAACCTACGGCAGATAACTCCGACCCCAACAACTTCCGACCAATAACCAATATTCCCATGCTAGCCAAGGGCCGGGAAAAATGTGTTTTGCAACAACTAAACAAACACATTTTGAACTTCAATCTACTGAACACTTATCAATCGGGTTTCAGACCTGGGCATAGAACAGAAACAGCTATCTTACATATAGTAGATGATGCCCCACAAGCCCTGGACCACAACAAAACCTGCCTGCTAGTGTTACTCGACCTCTCCTCAGCCTTCGATACGGTCAATCACGACAAACTACTAAGAAGACTAGAATACAGGATGGGTTTTTTCTGGTAAGGTCCTTCAGTGGTTCAAATCCCTCCTGGAAAACAGAACATAATCCTACTTGATCAACAACAATCTTTCAGCTCCCTCCCCTAACCTACTGGGAGTTCCTTAAGGCTCCACGCTATCTCCAATGCTAATCAACCTATACGTCGAACCACTCACCGAGCTATTACAGTTGGAGAACATTTCATTCCACATGTACGCGGATGACACCCAATTGTACATCAAGATCTCCTCCATCGAAGATCTATGGTCAATGAATACAGCCCTCGAAAAGACAGTCAAATGGTTATCGTCCAACTTCCTCAAGCTAAACTCTCAAAAAACAGTTTCTTCTAATCTCCCCCCCTAAGAACACCACTGAGACAAAGGAATGGATCAAAACTATCACGGCGTTGAACTGCACGCCAACAGTAGTGGATTCCTCCCTATCACTTGGAATCACACTGGATAAGAACTTGAACATGCAAAGCCACGTCAACTCATTGGCTAAAAATATCCTGCTTCCATCTCAGCTATCTCAGAAAAATGAAACCTTTTCTCGGGAACGCAGACCTCAAATCTGCAGTCCAATCCTTAGTTATTTCTAGACTGGAGTATGGATGGACCACCCTCGTGGGTCTTCCCAAACTCTCAACCGCCCCGCTAAAGGCCTGTCTCAATGCTGCAGCAAGACTTTTAACAGGCTCTAGGAAATTTGATCACATATCTCCACACCTGAAAGCACTCAACTGGTTACCCTACGAAGCCAGAATCCACCTAAAAATGGCCTGCATTACACAAGGCGCTACACCACAACACCCCTTAGTACCTACCACAAAAACTCAGCCTATCTGGAGGAAACAGACATTCAAGGAGTGCAAACAATCTACTTCTGAAACCCGCACGTTTCAAAAAGTCTAAAACCTCCATCAGAGCATTCTCTGGGGCAGCTCCCAGAATTTGGAACTTCCTTCCACCTCACATCAGAAAAATCTCCACTATCCCTCTCTTCAAAAAGGAAACAAAATTATTCCTGATGAGTAATTTCCTACCTTAAATTAAGAGAACCACGTCACAAGAGCGACAATCCCCAAACTACTGTTATTCGCTGCTGCGCTTAATGTATGATCTGCATGTACTTAAATGGTTTTGGGCTCAGAACATTCTTCTCACTGTTGCCAAGAGAAATGATGACCCACACAAACTTGAATGGTCTTCCTATTTGTGTTTCAGAACAAGCTCTCTCAATGTTGTTACTCCCAGTTACCCGCAGACTATGTTTTTTCCCTGTATGCATTTGCTCCCTTTGAATGTATCACCTTATGCCTGATGTAAAGCGCTCCGATACCCTATTTTGGGTCTGATTCGCGCTCTATAAAACTTTATAACTAAATAAGAAATAAAACCACTTTCTTTGGCTCGACAACCTTTTTTGGTTTGGCGGCCTTTTTGGTAAGAGTGTAGCTTGTTCCCGGGGTATCAGAAGGCTTAGGTTTGGTCTTCGGAGCCGAGCCAGAAGGCGGGGCCTCTGAAGAAGTTTGTCGATCTTAGCTAAGGCCTATAGGCGATGCTTCGACCATAGCCTTGTCTTGAGATGGAAGCAGGGGTGGGGGCGTGGTACTCACGTTTGGCCCCGGTGTGATCTGGTCATCGGAGTCCGACTGGTCCTCTACGGTGACAATTTCTAGGTCGAGTCCGCCGCTTCTGGGAGGTCATTTTCGTCTTCGAAAATGTTCTCCGGTTCCGGTGCCTGCCGCTGCATCTCTGGTCTAGCGGCCCTTCGGTTCCGTATAGTCTTCTTCAATCGGAACTGAGCACAAGCTGGACAGTTTTCCTCGTTGTGCTCGAGAGAGAGAGGCACTTATTGCATACTGTATGTTTATCGGTATGTGGGAATTTGGAGTGACATTGTGGGCACCTTTTAAACGGGGTCCTTTCCTTCGGCAGCAGGCCCACGTGGGGTCGAAAAGGCCCAACAGCCCGCGTTGACGACCGGATCGAGATGGAAAGTGTTATTGAGTCAAGGTTTACCGAACGAGAAAAATACCGTCGAGGTAGAAGGCCTTTTGGCTTAGAAAGTTGAAAAGTTTTGGTTCCGAAGTTGGAGTTGAGGAATAGCATCCAAACCCAATGGCGGAAAAAAACTATTTGAGGATGGAGAAGATGCCCATGCGCACTGTAGTCCAGGGGAGGAGTCACCTACCTAGTGATACTTTGAAGACTCTTCCAGGACAACAAGGTGCAAACATCCGGACCCAACACTAGGCGACGATCTATGCTAAGATATGAGTTCAGCAGCCCACATGCCTCAAACACTCACTAATCATACAGACAGGGAATGAAGGAACTCATGACCTCCAAAGATGGGCAGCAACCACCGTCCCTTTCATGAACACCACAAAGGCCGTAGTGAGAGCTTCTGGCCCTCCTTGAACTGCACGTAGCGCCTGTGGGACGGCAAGAAAATAGGTCCCCTCCGATTACATGGACACCATCCTGTCTTCGGGTCCATGGCAAAAAAGGATCAGTGCCAATATGAGAATTTTGATTTGTCCTTTCGCAGTAAGGATTCAGGGGTAAAAGGTCCAAGACAGGCATGAGGGCCCTGACCTTTTTCAGGAAGTGGAAACTGCAAGAATAACATTCTGACGTCTATCTCTGAATGCATTACCCTTTCGTGGCACCCTTAGGAGGCAGCAGGCATACCGCCTATAGCAGGATAGACAGATGCTCTTCAAAAATCGGTTCTGGTGCACGAGGCATAATGGGTAGGGAGAAGAAAACATTTAGGGCATAGCCAGTTGGAACATTTTGCTAGATGAGTATATTGAACCTGACAGATCTTCAAACCAGGAGGGTGGGGTGAAGTGGCTCCATCTCCACTCAAGGAGATGTAGGTAAAGTAGATTTGGGTGGAGGTTCCTGTCCTGTTGATACAGGAGGGCCTTGCAAAGCAGTTGCCTGATTAGGGGACATATCTTATGCCCAGAAGTTCCAGGTACCACACTCTCGTGGCCCAATGCGGAGCCAACAGAAGATTTGGGCCCGGTTGTTCCAGATCTTTTTTAGAAGTCAGGAAAGGAGAGCCAGGGGAATTCCATGTTGCATTCAAGCCACAACACATCACCTAATGAGCATTCTTGAGGAAATTCCAACATGCAAAACCTCTGACACGGTGTGTTCGACAGTGGCAAAGAGATCTAGCCATGGTTCTTCCCACTGGTCACGTACACTGTGTAGCACTTCAGAATGTAGGCGTCACTCGTGATCTGCCTGATAAATCTGCTGTATTTGTACGCTCTGGCATTCAAGCATATCATCAAGTAGTTTTTGAGTAGGGAATTGGCCTGATGCTTCAACCAATGTAGAACCTCTTCGTACAGGGCCCCAGGGCTCAATTCTGCCCTGCTTATTACAAAATCACATGGCAGTGGTGTTGTCTGAAACCTATATCAGCCTCCCCCTTGATGGATGGGCGTCTGCTGAGCCAGGTGAAAGACCCTCAACTTCAAGAGATTGATATGGAGCATTGCTTCTTTGGGTGACCGGAGTCCTTGAGTCTTCACCTCCGGCATATGGCTTCATAAACTCAGTAGTGGTAAGTCTGGGTGTTAAAGGAAGAGGGGCAGACTGCTAAACCAACTGTGTTTCATCAGTTACCAGTGCACACCGCAAGCCTTCTCTTCCGAAGTTTGGATGGCATCTAGATTCCCCATGCTGGGTCAACTGGTACTTTAGATTTAATTGCAGTGCCACCTGGCATAGTCAACCAGGAAAATGTAGGATGCTAGATGACCAAGAAACCTTCAAGTTTTTCTCAACGAGATCTCCAAAATCGGTTTGAAATTCCAGTGAAAAAGATCCAGGCATGGCAGTGGAGCACCACATTGGTTCCAGCCACCCTTGAGTGAATGTGGGGCATCACTGACACGGAGCCTCTTGCACCACCTGACGCAGGTGCTCCACATAATAAGAGCAGTTTGATATTCTGGCTTTCAAAAGCTTTTTCCCACGTGGCACAAGACCAACTGGCGCCCCTGCAACAACACTGGGAGCGCGCCATAGGGCACAGGATGACCCAAAAGGAATGGGACAGTGTCCTGGAATACCCATGAAAAGTCTCTCGCACTGAATTCTTTCAGTACATTCAGTTCAACATACTACATCAAACACAATATATACCCTACAGCATCCCCCAATTGCCCTCACTGTTGTGCCCCAGAGGCGGACATGATACATGTTTTGGTCCAGTCCAAGTGCGTATGTGCAGTCATAACCTGTGTTATGTGCTGCCCAGATCTGGATTGGGCGGATAGCTGTTTGCTGGGTCTCTACACGCGCCAAAGGGCAGGTGGTACAACAAAACGTATTATTGACTTAGTGCTGTGGATAGCTCGACGGCTAATAGTGAATGCACTGTAAAGCCTCTGCACTCAAAGGCATGGAGCACTGGCAAGCGGCAACCATAAAATGGGACACGGCGGAAGCTACAGACTTCCGGGAGAAGAGGTTAGAGAACTGGGGAGGAGACCCAGAGCTGCTGCGAGGTATGAACTACTGTCCACTCTCCGGGGGGCACCTAACAGCGAGAAGGGCTTAGATTAGCGCGCTACAGCGTTCCTCGTGATAGTAGCACATCTTCCGACTAGTTATTGCCTTCCCTAACCCATCTGGGGGTTGAATCAGAATAGAAGCACAGATCCACCCCGAAAGCCCCCCTTTATCCCCCGCCCCTTTCCCACTCTGAGGTCTGCAGGCATTCTTATACTGTTTTGGTTTTCCCAGTCATTGAAGAAATGAGGTTATAGGCTCACATTTTAGCTTATTGTTGAGTGGAAGAAGGTTGGAATAATAGGTCTTCATGCTCCTGTACCACGTATGGTTATTGACACATTCGTAGTAATATTGAATCTAATTGTACAGTTACATCCGATGACATGGAGGTTGCTGCTGATAAAGTAAAACTTCATTAAAGATGCTTTGAAACAAATTGGTTCCAACCACCCTTTCCAGGCAATCCGTACTATCAAAGCAAGCTAGAATCAAGTATTTTAACACGTCTTGACCACAAGGAATTTTTAAATCTGAAGACCCCAAGATTAGAAGCAGGCAATACTGTCAATGTCTCAAAACCTTTTGCCTTTTTCCAATTCTACCCTAGCCCAAAACAATTGAATATGTTTATCTTATACTGCAGCACTCAATTACCAATATACTTTACCACAGAGAAATAGAATACAACTTTTTAATGATATAAATCACCTACCATAGTGCATATTTTCAGGTCCCTTCTGTGTCAACATATTTGGTTCATTTTGCTGGCAGTAGAAACGCAGCAAGCAATGCTGATCACAGAAATGCTTCATTTCTCCTCGCCACTGTACTTTTTCACGGAGCGTTCCTTGTGTTCTACAGCAATCACATCTTGCAGCCTAAATACAAATGCACAGTTTCAGAAAGTATGTCAGAGAATAATTACTTAATTATCGTTCTTCATCCTAACTTGTGTTGCAGCTACCTTACAATAGTTAGAATAGCCACGCATCAATGTATGGGCTACAGACAGCCAACTTAACTTGATGGAATAATATTTTTGTACCAGGCCTGGAGCCACTAACAAATATATTGTGTTCAAGGCACTCGCATGGAGGTATTAGACCGCAATCAAATAAGTGTTTATTTCAATACCTGTCGACAACTGTCTTTTTCAGCAACACAATTATTTTTTACAACTTTTTCAGAAGACAAAAAAAATACATAACCAGATCAAGGCTAGTCCCTAAAACGTACAATCTTAATACAAAAGACCATGGGAATTGTATAGTTAAAGTCTGAGTTAACTGTCTTGGGGATGGTCTTTAGTTTTGGAGATTTACTAAGGGTCATGCTGTTGGAACTTTCTAATTAAACCTACCATACACTTCGGTACCAGGTCCTTACTGATGTTCAGAGGCGTGGTTGATTTTTATTTTATTGATCTTTTCTGGCTTTTTAAAAGTTTGGATAGGACAGAAAATGAAACGCGTTATTTGCAATACAATCAGTCTCACAATTGTGAGAGTTAGAGCTATTTGCATTGTAAATGGCAACGTCTTTTACCTATGTGTTTTGGTTTGGAGTGTAGTGGATGTATAAACAGACGCAGTTGCAGCACGGTCTATAGGACTAAGAATGAGGAAATACCGACGGGAGCAGAGAAGTAGCTACAGCAATGTCTAGAGGACTAAGAATGAGGAATTACTGACGGGACCTGAGAAGCAGCTATGAGCACTGCCTACACCAAGAATGAGAAATTACCACTGAGAACAGAGACAGCTGCAACACAGCTTAGAGGACTTGAAATGTGGGAATTCCCGACGAGATCAGAGAAGCATCTGCAGCGCTGTCTAGAATAAGGAATTACCGATGAGCAGAGAAGCAGCTAGCAGCACTGCCTACAGGACTTAGAATGAGGAATTATCGACAGGACCAGAGAAGTAGCAATCAGCTTGGTCTGAAAGACCTAGAATGTAGAATTACAGGCGGAACTACAGTAGCAACTAGCAGCACTGTCGAGAGGACTTCAAATGAGGAATTCCCACGGGAACCAGAGAAGCAGCTGGCAACACTGTCTAGAATACTAAGAATGGGGATTTACCACTGGAACAGAGACGCAGCTGCAGCACTGCCTACATGACTAAGAATGAGGAATTACCACTGGGAATAGAGGCACAGCTGCAGCACTGCCTAGAGGACTTAGAATAGAGGAGTTACCAATGGGGCTAGAGAAGCAGCTAGCAGCCCTGTCTGAAGGATGGGGGAACTACTGATGAGACCAGAGAAGCTGATAGCAGCACTGACTGGAGGACTCAGAAAGAAGAAGTTACTGACGGGATCAGAGAAGATGCTTTTAGCACTGTCTGGAGGACTTACAATGGTGAAATTACTGATGAGACCAGAGAAGCAGCTACAGCACTGGATCCGGATTGACTCAACTTAAATGTCTTGCATTTTGTCTGTTTTACATAGAATAAATGTGGACCATGGACTCGAGCAAGAACGATACATGTTAGAGGAGACAGACTAATCTGGAGCTGTACACCACTACACTTTCATTTGGTACTAGTGTAGCAGCAGTACAACAACCCTACACTCATTGGCTACTAGGGAGGAGGAGGGCTGAGCAGGGTGGGAGAAAGGGACGGACAATTAAGTGGGAAGCTGCTGCTACAGAGAATTCTGTAGGTGGCAGCGGCAGGCAGTCGGGTCCACACTCCCCCTGTTTACAGCTAGAAATGCCAGTGTCTGCATACCCAGGGTCCGGCTGAGGCTACCCCAGGGCATTGCTTTAGATTTAGGCTGGTGTCAGTGCTATGGAATATTATATTTGAGCTACGTGCCTTCCCCTTTAAATGCATTTTTAACCTGTATCGTCAACAGGTAAGCAGCGACCTGAGAAGGGTGGTGGGGGCAGGTTGCTGAGACGGGGAAGGTACCGCGTTGGCAACAAAGTGCAACTGCAAACATACAAGAAGACACAAAAATAAAGGAGAAGATAAACATGCAGTGCATTTTTTTGTTTAAGAAGCTGGCAAGCCACACAAAAAGAAATAGTGCTCACAGAGTATCATAAACATCTGTAAAAGGAACAGCACACGTAACAGGGGCAATCTCTATGGGAGGTTACAAAAGTCAATAAGCATTGGCATAGCCAATAGGTCTCACCTTTGGGACCTTATAAGATAAATTAAAGGCATTGTTTTTTATATAAATAAAATGAATAAACCTCGAATATTCATTCATCTGAAAAAATGCCCTGCATACTAAGCTTTATTCCTTTACAGTGTGTTAAAACGAAAATGCACAAAAACCCAGACTGCTTTTTCTGTAAGACATTAACCATTTAGCCGTGGAAACGGCAAACTAACAAAAAGTGCTTGAGCTGAACATGAACACGCACTAACTTGAGAAGTTAGGATTAGATAGAGACCAGTCATGGGTGTCAATAATTGATCCTCTGTGGCAGCCCGCCAATCCTCTTCTGCAGTTCTCACCATTTTCAAAGTATGCAGTGCAGTCGACTAGGTTTGGGGATTTACACAAACATCTGTATGCAGAGATGATAGTATTCTCACAGGACTACTCATTGTGACTTCCTTTTTCAATTAGCGCCTCTTGCTGCAGTTTGCACTTTAAAACTCTGTCAAAAACGTGCTCAATAAATGTACATTTTTAAAATGCATGTTTTTTCTTTAAACATGTTTTTATTGAAACGTTTCCAAAATACAACATTTGCATCAATGACAGTAAGCGTACAATCACGTTACAGTAGATCAATAGGAATCGCGTTATCAATTATTTCGTTTTGGAGCTTATGCAGTTAAACAGAAAAGAATTAGGCAGTGTATTAGGACTCAAGTTGACAATTATTGCTCCAGATGTACGTCCAGCTAGTCTGTAACCCAAGTGCATCTCCTCTCTAAACCTCATCGTCCTCGTCATCTGAGGTTTCTCTGGCACTGGTTCACATAAGTACCCTCTGAAAGTGTTCCACGGCGTCCAGATTTTGTTCCATTTACGCGGACTTCCCCTGCTTTCAGATACTGTGCGTTCGGTTACTATGATTAAATCCATGTTCCTACACCATAATGCTAATGTGGGGGGGTCTGCCGCGCCCCATCTCTGCGCTATGTCTCTCTTCGCTACCATGCACCCGAGGGTACACCAGACCTGGCCATATCGAGTGAGGTCAGTGGGGTCCCAGACATTGAGGAGACATTTTCTTGGCTCGGGCAGAACGGAGATTTCTAATGTCTGTGAAATGGTGCGCAGGACCTGTCGCCAGTATTCTACTATGATAGGACAATCCCACAGGGTATGGTAAAGTGTGCCCTCCTCCCCGCACCCTCTGAGGCAGAACGGGTGTGTCGCGGGGTGTATCTTGTGTAAGGTGGTCCTGGTGTAATACACACAATGTAATATTTTTAGTTGTACAAGGCGGAACTTGGCCGAGATGCCCACCTCCTTAGGGGACGCCAGGGCTGCAAACCACTCCAATTCATCCATATCTCCCACCTCTACTATCCATCAGTCTCGAAGTTTAAGTGTAGGGTCGGGCATATTAAGAAATTTACGGTAAGTGAGGGATGTAGCACGCTGCTGCATGAAGTCTGTGAGCAGACGGTCCTCCAATGGCAAAGCCTCTGGGACGTCGGTATCGACCGAGAGCGCTGTTCGTAAAGCATGCCTAATTTGCGCATATCTGTACGTTTCAGTCAGTCCTAAATCAAATTGTTGTTGTAGTTGTGCAAAAGGAATCACCGTCCCCTTATCCCACATGTCACCCACCGTGGAAATTCCAATATTATCCCATTGTGTGAAGCCTTTACTGTTTCTTAGCTGCCCCAATGCCCTGGTGTCGCAAAGCAGGGTGAGTTTGGTAAGGATTCCCTTCCACCCCAATTTTGCCTGTGCTGCATACCACAATGCCACCGTCTGCCTCGTGGGTCCTATTAGTCTTGCTGCCGGACTTCTATTGTATAGTACAGCCAGCATGTTGTTTGTACCTAATTGTATTCTATCTGCTCAGTATGCCGGATCGTCTTGGGGTACATGAATCCACTGGTTAATGGTTTTAAGTTGTGCCGCCCAGTAATATAAGTGCAGGTTCGGTAGTGAAATTCCGCCGTCATACCAGCTTCTATTCAGTTTAATTTGGGCTATGCGTGGCGGCAAGTTGCCCCATAATAGGGCCGAAACTTGTGCTGCAGCTTGCCTAAAATACCGTGGTGGTATCGGAAATGGCGTGTTATCGAGAGCGTAGAGGAATCTCGGTAGAGCCATCATTTTATATAAGGCTGCTCTACCCAGTAATGTTAGAGGCAGAGACGCCCAGTGCTTGACGTCACGCTTTAGGCGCTCTAGAGGAGGTGTCAGATTTTTTTTTATGAATTCCGCGGCTTCCCTAGTGACATGTATACCCAGGTATTTAAATGAGTCGCTAGTTATTACTATTGGGCAGTCGGCGGGGAGCAAAGGATCTGGACCTCATAAGATGAACAGTACCGATTTGGACCAGTTTATTGTGTATACTGATGTGTGCCCATGTGTATTACAGAGTTCAAGAAGTTCAGGTATACTATGGTCAGGATCCGTCCAGTAGAGCAGCATGTCGTCGGCGTAGAGGGAGACACGATCTTTTCCCATCCCGCTGTCCAACGAATGCCTTTTAATAATGGGATTGCTCTAAATAAAGTGGCCAATGATTCCAGCGCTAATGCAAACAATAATGGCGACAACGGGCAGCCCTGGCGCGTTCCCCTAGCAAGCCGTATAGTACGCGATATGTGACCATTGGCCAAATGTATGTTTTTTTTTTTTACAAGAAACTTGAATCTACACCTTTAAATTTTGCAGTCGTAATGTATTAACCATATGACCGGACAGCAACCGCATAAATATGCTGCACGTCACGATAGTATCACTATAGAACTATATTGTAATTGTATACATACACTGCATCAACTGTCTGTAAGTTTATACATATACCATAAAAGCTGGTCGCTGAAACAACATCATCATATACATAAACTGCACTATGGCATGAAATAGAAATCATCACCTATAAATATGATCCATCGTAGCATTTAAGTAACAACAGAAATGTATAAATACACTGCACCACAGTATCGACGGAAATGTAACGGGCCTGCTTGTCAAAGCAACATCATCATCATCTTAACCCCTTCGATGCTGATGACGAGCTCAGCTCGTCATCAGCCACGGTGGTCGTGTGCTGATGACGAGCTGAGCTCGTCATGTAACATTGGTGATTACATTTCTCAGCACAGGGGAAAAATAACCACAGCAGCCAAGGTGTTAATGAACTGCACTATGGTATGAAATAGGCCACATCACCGTGCAAATATACTACACCATAGTATCAAGTTGACAGCATTACTGTATAAATATACTCGGCCATAGCATTCAATTACCAACAGAAGGGTATAGAGATACTGCACCCTACTGCCTAATCAACAGTGGCACCTTATAAATACTGCATACCCGTGCCAAAGAAACATCCTAAGCATATAAATAAACTACACCATAGTATCCAATCAATAGCATTACTATGTAAATATACATTAATATGGCCTTCAATCAATAGAGCAGTACTGTATCACTGCAAACCGACAGCAAGACAACACGAGTAAATACACTGCACTGTAGCATGCCAAATCGACAAGCCCACAATACTGTAAATACACTGCACTCTACTGTGCACACAAACTGTGTATACACTGCACTGCAGCATGCCAAATCGACAAGCATTGCGACACCACGTAAAATATACAGCACTGCAGCAAAACTAACAGGCACACAACAACAGCTTGTACTTTTTCCCAACAGGCGTGTGCCAAGTAGACAGCGACACTACAACTCCTCGTAGATAGATTACACTGTAGAATGACAAATGAACAGCAAATGATGTGAATGTACTGCACCATCGCTAGCCAAATCTGGAGCATCGCCATGTGAATATACAGCAGGATGGAGCACCATGGAGGAGGAGCTTATAGCTTCCAACCAAACAACAAAGGTAGGTGTTGGTGATACAAATGGGAGCAGACATATGACAAGGCGCGGAGCTTCCGGAGGGAGGCTGTGCTTCTCTGCACGACGAGGCCTCGGCTTTCAAACGTTAACACGTGTGGATCCTTGATAGGGTGCTTACAACAAAAACACGCTGATGTAACTGGGGGTTACATGAGGTGGTGGTATCGCACACAGCCTTCTTTAAAGTGCTCAGAGGGTACAACTGCCCCCACCCCTCGCAGCACTGACAGGAGCAGAGGGATCGATAACAGACACGTATTGACTCACACAGCACTTACCACCGCGGTGCAGGCAGCTCTGCCACAGACCAGACTTTCACTTCTACTCTCCCTCTTTAGAAAAAAAAACCTCCTTGGGATGGAAAAGAAGAAACCTTCTTGCATCGGAAGCCAAACCAGGAGGGACAAAACGAGATGCGGGAGCTGCTGGTGTGCGCACGCGGTTGCGAGCAGCAGCATATGTTTCCAATTATCGCACCCTCGTCTAGGCATGATAATTGGAAACATATGTTGCTGCTGCGCGTAACCGCAAGCATTAGGACGTGGGCATGAACATGGAAAGAGCCTTTGGCCAATTGAGTGCTGACTTTGTTAAAAAGAGCAGACAAAACAAAAAGCACACGCACGAGCGTGCGCGAGCGTGAATTGAGCTTTCTGAAAGCCCTTACATAAAGTCGTGCAGAGCAGCACATGCGCGCTGCGCTAGGCTCAACCTAAAAAGGAAGGACTAGTAATCAAAAGCCGGCATCCAGTTTATTGTGGTTTTATATTTATATATTCCTAATTGTATCCTGCACCGAGGGCTACCTTATAGTTTTGCCTTCTACAGTGGTATTGTTTTTAGCACCACCTGTCTCATGTGACTCTTGTTATCAATTGTATCTGACTATTGACTCATGTACCTCACATATTTTTGACTATTC
Organism: Lissotriton vulgaris; assembly: GCF_964263255.1. Lineage (NCBI taxonomy): Eukaryota > Metazoa > Chordata > Amphibia > Caudata > Salamandridae > Lissotriton > Lissotriton vulgaris. The sequence continues at coordinate 196,979 of NW_028249137.1, forward strand.
ACTATTGTTCACCTTCGATTCAGGTATTTTACAGTTTGCATAGGTACTTTATTCCAGTATATTTTTAGTATTGTACGCCTACTATATTCTGCATTTGACTTCTGTTTGCAAGTGTATTTCGCTACTGACACATACTCACAACCGGCGACTACTGGGCACCCACACGCCCCTACCTATTCCGTCACCCTAACATGGAGCTCATCGGCAAGCACACATATAGAATCAACTACCCACCCGCACTCACCAAAAACGCTGCAAAACGCTTTAAACACAATCTACTGAGGTCCCACCCTGAAACCCCCTTTGCAGACACCTACTTCTCACCGGTCAACGGTGCCGTAAACATTGATCTCATCTTCCACACCACACGAAGAGCTCAATGGAGAAAAACGTTCCTCTCCTTACTCTCCGTCTCCAATGCTAGGAAATCCGCTCATGGCCGAACACTCACCATCACACCTTCCCAACTCTTCCCGGGCAGAACCACCATCACTATCTATAACAACGGGATTGTCCTTATCCAATCCACAGACAGGAACCTGGAATTACTAGACAACCTGTTCCCCACTTTCATACAGCACCTCTCCAAACCACGGACCCCCACTCACAGCACTCACAGCACACACAGCACTCTCAGTCCTATCACCCTTGATTGCACAGCCCCCAATCACAACCATTCTCTCCTAGCTCAGCCCCTAAACGACACTCACCTCTCCTCTACCCCCGTCACCACAGTCATTCCTCTATTTACTGTAGCCACACCACATTCCTCATTCACAGTCTCAGACCTCTCCCCCTCACACACCAGCCACACCCCCCCCCCCCACCAACATCTTGACCCCCACTCATACAACCATTCCGCTCACCCCTGACACCACTTCCCATACCAACCACGCCGCTAATCTAGCTCAGCCCCAAAACGACACGCACCTCTCCCATACCACCGGCACCTTAGCCATGCTCCCATCCCCCCTTACACCAGCCCACATTCCCATTCTTTGCACCCATGACATCACAGCCCCCACCCACATCCCGCCTAATCAAGCTAAGCATCTGATCGACAAGCTCACAGATAAACCCCACCCTTTATCCCCCCCCATTCTCAGCCCTCACCTCCACTCATTAACTAACCACGCAGAACACGCCACCCCTATCTCTTCAACTACGACTCCTCAATAAAGAACGACATACAACCCCACCTCCCCCCCCATTCTCACCCCTCACTACCGTACATGCGCCCCCTTCACCACTAATAAACGCCCATCCTCCACCCTGCACTCTCCGCGTACCACCAATACTCTCAACCACACCACCAACATCTCCCCGATGTCACCCACGCCCGACCCTCCCCTCCCCACCCCCAACACAACGCCCGACCCTCCCATCCCCACCTCCAACACATCTCCCACACTGGACTGCACTACGACCTCCCTCCTCCAGCTCAAAGAAGACATGCACATCATCAAACAACAACTACTCTGCCTATCACACTCCAGTCACCCCTCACCCAACACCCTCCACCAGATCAAACAAGACATTCACATCATCAAACAATTACTCAGCACACATCCCAGACAGCCCGTACGCGCCTCCACCATCACCACCCCTCCCAACTGGACCTCCACCCGGGTGGCGAACTCTCGCACTCGACCCCCACCGCACTGGACCACAATCCCTGTTCACAACCGCGAAAACCGTCCCCACCGCTCCTGTAATCCTCTCTCGGACCTCGACACAATCTCCCTCCTCCGCTCCTACGACCCAGCTCCCCATAGCAATACACCCAACACTCTCACTGCCATTCCTACGATTCACTCCAATCCCCTTAGACCCCCCACACTGAACAACAGAATAGCTATCCATAGTAACCTGAGTAAAGTCCCCCTCGCTCTAGAACCCCCTTCCACCCTCGACACACCCCGTCTCAAATGCACTCTCCTCAACTGCAGATCAGCCGCGAAACACTCCTTCGCTATCGCCGATCTCATCCTAAAACTGGATCTTGGCCTAATCATCATGACTGAAACATGGCTAACAGAATCTTCTACACCTATAATGGACATTCTGGTTCCCCCCAACTACCACATCACTAGACTTGACAGGACTGGCAATAAAAAAGGTGGCGGAGTCGCATGTATACACAAGCGCAACCTCTCTGTCCTGAAAGTAACTTCCCCCTCCCTACCCTCCCCAACCTCCTGTGAATATATCTGCCTCGATATTATCAGTGAGGGCAAACCGATTTGCACTCTTCACGGCGTTTATCACCCACCCGGCGACAACCTTACCTTCTCCCAGCAAATCATGGATATGATCTCAACCAACTCCGGGCGACAACTCACACAAATATACCTTGGTGACTTCAACCTCCACTGGAACGATCATAATGATGCGGTGGTAAAAGGTCTGAAGAATTTCCTTAACGCCCTTGACCTCACTCAAATCTGCAATAGTCCAACTCACAAGAAAGGCGCTATCCTCGACCTTATCATCTCCAAAGAAGCCTCTATCCAACTCGAATCTATCCAACCCTGTGACTGGTCAGACCATCATATTATCACATTCTTCATCAATGAAAAAGTTAAACTTAACCCTGTTCAATCCGCCAGGCCCAAAATTTGGAAAAGAGACATGAAAAAACTAAACTCAAACTCTCTGCCCCCCAACAGCTGCAACTCACTACTTCCTCCTACTGGCGTTAAGGACGTCCAATCCTTGACTGATCACTATCTTAATACTATGTCCTCAATAATTAATGAAGTCGCACCCCTGCAGCTAAAAAAAGCCTCCGCAAAAATCTCCAATCCCTGGTACGACGGGAGTCTCAATGACGACAGACGCGCCATGCGAATGGCAGAGCGCACCTGGAGATCAGCTCCCTCTGCACTGAACCTAAAAACCCTGAAGAAAAAGAGAAATGCCTACTTCAGGAAAATAAAACGCTCAAAATCAGTCTTCTTCAGCCGTCAGCTTGACCTAGCCAAAAATCGTCCGAGAAAGCTGTTTGAGCTTATCCGAACGCAATCCAAAGAACACCCCCAACCTCTCAACACTATGGGTGAAGCTCCCTCCTGCGAAGACTTCGCCTCTTTCTTTATCCAAAAAACTGACAACATAAAGAATGATCTACTCATGGATGCAAGCCGCTACCCCAAACCCCACTGCATAGCACCAACTAAACCAAAAAACAATGCCACCTGGTCAACCTTTGTCACCTACACGGAAGAAGAAATTGGCAAACTGCTCAGCACTCTGAAACCTTCCAATCACCTCACGGACCCCCTTCCTGCTAACGTTGTCAAAGTCCTTACCCCGTCGCTCCTTCCACTCTGGACTAAAATCATTAACAGCTCACTTCAACAAGGGTCCATTCCCGACTCCCTCAAAGTTGGACAAGTCACACCCTTACTAAAGAAACCTACAGCCGATCCCTCAGACCTCAACAACTACCGCCCCATCACCAACATTCCGACTCTTGCCAAACTGCTGGAAAAATGCATACAAATACAATTGTCTAAACACATTACTCAGTTTGATCTTCTCAACTCTCATCAATCAGGCTTCAGAGCAAATCACAGTACTGAAACTGCTATGACTCACATAATCGATGACGCCCTCCAAATCCTAGATCATAACGATACCTGCCTCCTCATCCTCCTTGATCTCTCCTCCGCATTTGACACCGTCAAACATGAGAATTTACTCGAACTATTAAACACAAGAATGGGCCTATCTGGAACTGTGCTCAAATGGTTCACGTCCTTTCTGCATAACAGGTCACAGAAATTCAAGAGCAACAACTTGATGTCCGCGCCAAGACCTGTATCGCTAGGCGTACCACAAGGATCCTCCCTATCCCCAACTTTGTTCAACCTAGTTATGGAACCTCTCACCACCTTGCTACAAGAAGCCAATGTACACTTCCACATGTATGCTGATGACACCCAACTTTATCTCAAACTTCAATCACCCAATGACATCACGCTCTTGAACTCAACGATCAGTAGCACCCAATCCTGGCTGGCCGCTAATCACCTCAAACTTAATGCCCTCAAAACAGAGTTCCTTTTGATCTCACCTCCCGCGAAGATCACTACCGCACAAACGTGGCTTAAAAACCTAACGGCACTCAATGTTCAACCCACCATCGTGGACTCAGCGAAATCCTTGGGCATAACACTCGACACCAATCTCAGCATGCAGGAACACATCAACAAAGCAACTAAGGGAGCAAATTACCAAATCAACACCCTTAGGAAACTTAAACCCTTCCTTCCAGCCAAAGACTTCCAAACTGCGGTACAATCACTTGTCATACCTCGAATAGAATACGGCAGCACCGCCCTCTGCGGTCTCCCCCACGCTACTACGGCACCCATAAGAGCCTCTTTAAACGCCGCAGCGAGACTCATCACTGGATCAAAAAAACACTCACACATTTCCCCTGACTTCAAATCCCTGAACTGGCTGCCTTTTGAAGCCAGGATACACCTGAAAATCGCTTGTCTGACGCACAAGGCTGTCCACCTTAGCTCACCTAGATACCTCGCTCAGAAGCTGACGATTTCTGGAGGATCCAGAAACACTAGAGGCACAAACAATCTTTTGCTAAAGCCTAAAAGATTCCGCAAAGAAAAAACATACAAACGCTCTTTCTCAGGAATGGCTCCCAGGATTTGGAACTCACTCCCCCCTGAAATCAGACTCATCCCATCTACCATACTTTTCAAGAAAGAAGTAAAAGCGATCCTCATGGCTAAATGCACCTGAACCACTACTGGGGATCAACTTCAAAGACTCAGTGCTCATCTGTACTACTTGTTCGAACCCTTTGCTTTTCTGTTTGACTTTGAAATTGACTACTTGATTGTTTATGATATCATTTCACTGTACTTTTAACACTATAGATGTATCTGTGTATATTTGCTCTTCTCCTATGTAAAGCGCTCTGATATCTGCAAAGATCTTGTTCGCGCTATATAAAACTTTCAAAATAAATAAATAAATAAATTTGCGAAGGACAGAAAGCGAAACCAATTGCGGTGCTCTAAGCCCATAATATAGATACAGCATGTCTCACAGCACCTCTGCAGCCTGGGCTCAACCTAAAAAACAACACAGCTCTGTTGCCTACAACCCTGTACAGTGTACAGTATGAGAATATGCAATTCAAATGTGAAACCCCCGTACAAAATCTGCTCCCCATACACTCATTATAATGTTAGTTGAAATGTCACCTCCATTTTCTGCCAAGAAACCAGAGGTTATCAACCTTTCATGCCGAAGCCCACCCAGTACACCGCTTGTTGCTAACTTGTATCCTCCGAGTCTCGGCCTGTGGAGGGGGAAGCAAGTGTAGTAATTTAAGATACTTGGGGCAGGTAAGCTCATTAAATTTAGAAAAAAGAATATTGATAAAGAAAGCTCTTATTTTCTGGTAAGAATGTCGTTTATACTGTGCAGAGAGCATCAGTTGTTCCATCCTAATAAGTACCAGAGTTTGTGGTGCCAAGCTGTATAATCTGGGACTCTGTCTGAGCCTTAAGGGAAGAGAATCGCTTGATGCGCCAGTCTTAGGGCTAAAGCCATTTGTCGAACTCTTAAGGATTTCAGCAAATATGTTAAATGATTGAGTAAGCCCAGTAAGAAATGAGAAATGCGCTGGCAAGAGCAGGATGTGTATCTTGAAGGATCGGCCTGTATCAGGTGTCTCCAACTTGTCCATCGCAAGCTACTGGTAGCTCACCAACATCATAGGTGAAACTCACAACCCAGTAGCTTCCCTAACGAGACATGTCATAATTACACAGTAGTTTAAAGTTTGCATCGTTATAGTGTATATTTTAACTGTAATGTCATTTCTGTGTGAATTAGCCCCCGCACACATGCAGGCTACTATCAATCAATCATAGCATTTGTATAGCGCGCTACTCACCCGGAGGGTCTCAAGGCGCTTGGGGGAGGGGGGGTCCTCTACTGCTCGAACAGCCAGGTCTTGAGTTGCTTGCTGAAGGAGAGGTGGTCTTGGGTCAGGCGGAGGGTGGGGAGGGAGTTCCACGTCTTGGCCGCCAGGTAGGAGAAGGATCTTCCTCTCGCAGTGGCTCTTCGGATGCGGGGAGGGTGTGGCCAGTCGATCAAAGCTGGCGGGTGGGGGTGTAGAAGGTCAGGCGGTCGTTGAGGTATCTTGGGCCTTGGTTGTGGAGAGCTTTGTGTGCGTGGGTGAGGAGTCGGAACGTGATTCTCTTGTTGACGGGGAGCCAGTGCAGGTTTCTCAGGTGTGCGGAGATGTGGCCGTGTCTGGGAATTTCCAGGATGAGGCGTGCTGAGGCGTTCTGAATGCGCTGGAGTCTTTTCTGGAGTTTGGCTGTGGTTCCTGCGTAGAGGGAGTTGCCGTAGTCCAGTCGGCTGGTGACGAGGGCCTGGGTGAACGTCTTCCTGGTTTCGGTGGGGATCCACCGGAAGATCTTACGTAGCATGCGTAGGATGTTGAAGCATGACGAGGAGACTGCGTTGACTTGTCTGGTCATGGAGAGGGAGGAGTCCAGGATGAAGCCCAGGTTGCGTGCGTGGTCTGTTGGTTTGGGTGCGCTGCCCAGGGGAGGAGGCCACCAGGAGTCGTCCCAGGTGGAGGGTGAAGATCCCAGGATGAGGACTTCCGTCTTGTCTGAATTCAATTTCAGGCGGCTGTTCATCATCCACTCGGCTACGTCTTTCATTCCTTCGTGTAGGTTGGTTCTGGCGGTGGCGGGGTCGTTGGCGAGGGAGAGGATCAGCTGGGTGTCGTCGGCGTAGGAGAGGATGTTGAGGTTGTGTTGGCGTGCGATGGCCGCAAGGGGGCCCATGTAGATGTTGAACAGCGTGGGGCTGAGTGATGATCCTTGTGGTACGCCGCAGATGACTTTGGTGGCCTCGGATCTGAACGGGGGGAGGTGGACTCTGTGTTCTTCTGGCGAGGAAGGAGATGATCCATTCCTGTGACTTCTCCTGGATTCCGATGTTGTTGAGGCGCTGCACTAGGGTGCGGGGCAGACCGTGTCGAACGCCGCGGAGAGGTCCAGGAGGATGAGGGCCGCTGTTTCCCCGTTGTCGAGCAGGGTTCGGATGTCGTCAGTGGCTGCGATGAGGGTGGTCTCGGTGCTGTGGTTGGCCCGGAAGCCGGACTGCGAGTGGTCGAGGGATCCATTCGTCTCGAGGAAGGCGGCCAGCTGTCTATTGACAGTCTTCTCGATGACTTTGGCAGGAAAAGGCAGGAGCGAGATGGGGCGGTAGTTTCTGAGGTCGGTGGGGTCCGCTGATGGTTTCTTCAGTAGGGCGCTGAGTTCGGCGTGCTTCCAGCTCTCTGGGAAGGTGGCGGTGTCGAAGGAGGCGTTGATGATGTCCCGCAGATGGGGTGCGATGATGGAGTCGGCCTTGTTGAAGACGTGGTGAGGGCAGGGGTCGGTTGGTGATAGGGAGTGGATGGGGTTCATCGTGCGGATGGTGTCTTCGGTGTTGATCGGGGTCCAGGCGCGGAGGGTGGTGGTGAGGGGCGTTGGTGCGGTTGTAGGGTGCGTCGGCTGTGAGCTGAAACTGTTGTGTATGTCTGCAATATTGCTGTGGAAGAACAAGGCGAGCGAGTTGCAGAGGTCTTGCGAGGGCGTGATGTTGTTGTTTCCGGCGCTAGGGTTCGAGAGCTCTTTGACGATGTTGAAGAGTTCCTTGCTGTTGCGGGCGTTGTTGTCCAGTCGTTCCTTGAATGCGGTTTTCTTGGTGGCGTGAATCATCTGGTAATGTTTTCGAGTGGCGAGCTGGAGGGTGGTCATGTTGTCTGTAGTAGGGTCTTTGCGCCAGGCTTTCTTGAGGGCCCGGCAGTTCTTCTTGGAGCTCTTGAGTTCGTCGGTAAACCAGGATGCTTTCTTGGTGCCAGGTCTGGCGGGGGGTGGCTTCAGTGAAGCGAGGTTGTCTGCACAGTTGCTGATCCACCTCGTGAGATTGTTGGCGGCTTGGTTGGGGTTCGCTGAGCTGGCGGGAGGGTTCTGGCTCAGGGATGTGGCAAGCTGGTCGGCTGTGATCTTGTTCCAGCTTCTGCGGGGGACCTGTTGCGGGTGGTGGTGGAGTGTGGTCCTTCTGAAGCTGAAGTGGACGCAGCTGTGGTCAGTCCAGTGGAGTCCGGTGGTGTAGCTGAAGATGTCCTTGCTGGAGGAGAAGACGGGGTCAAGCGTGTGGCCGGCGTAGTGGGTGGGGGTTGTCACCAGTTGCTTGAGTCCGAGGTTGGCGAGGTTGTCCAGCAGGGTGGTGGTGTTGCGGTCGTTGTTGTTCTCCAGGTGGAAGTTGAGGTCCCCGAGGAGGATGTAGTCAGCGGAGGGGAGGGCGTGCGGGCTGATGAAGTCGGCGATGTCTTCGCTGAATTGTGTGCGTGGTTCCGGGGGTCTGTAGATGAGGGTGCCTCTGAGGGTGGTCTTGGGGTCGGTGTGGATCTGGAAGTGCAGGTGTTCGGCGGCTGTGAGGGTGTCGTCGGAGTTGGTCGTGATGCGGATGGTTTTCTTGTGGACGATGGCGATGCCTCCTCCAGTCTGGTTGACGCGGTCCTTCCGGGTGATCTTGTATCTGTCCGGGATGGAGATGTCGGGTGCTGAGGAGTAGTTCATCCATGTTCCCGTGAGGAAGGTGACGTCTGGAGCTGTGGTGTCGAGGAGGTTCCAGAGTTCTACGGCGTGCCTGTGGACGGAGCGAGTGTTGAGCAGGATGCACTTCAGGTGGTTGCTGCTGGTGCTCGTCTTGGCGGGTGCAGTGCAGGTCCGGATGCAGGAGAACTTGCAGGATTGGCAGGCGAAGGGTCCGTGGGTGCGTCCTGGGGTGGCTCGGTGACAGCCGGGGAATCGGCCGGTGTTGAGTGCGCTGAGGGTGGCGGTGTCGTACGTCCGGCGGGTGGGATGGCATCTGCGGGGGCCAGAGGGTCTGGCGCTGGGTGCGGTCCAGGCGCGGACGGGCGCAGACGGGCTTACCTTTGGCGCACCCGCTGCGCGTGAACGCTGTCCGTACGCGTAGACTCTGCCATAAATGGCTTAGTGGGGGGGCAGAGCGAGGGAGGAGCAGCTGGGAGGCAGGAGCGGGGTGGCGAATGGGAAGGGAAGAGGTCAAATGAGGGAAGGGGGCGGGGCCGCAGAGGAGCAGCGGCAGGGAGCGGGGTGCGACGGCAGAAAGGCGGGAAAAACGGCGGCAGTGCAGGGTCACTACACGGGAGGAAAACAACAGGCACAGAAGGAAAGCTGAGAAAGGCACAACAGAAAATACCACAACAGGCAGAGGACAAAGCAGAGAGGCACAGGGGCTGATAGTACAACAGCAGTAATACCAGAGAAGGGCACAGGGGAAATAGAACAACAGCGCAATAGCAGGTAGAGGCACAGGGGTCACGCCTTCAGGAGCGGCGGCGAGCGGAGGGAGCAGGGAGACCGGGTCAACTCAAGGAGGAGACACGCGCCAGGTGGAGCGACCGTCTCTGACGATGTCAGGTCAGGTCACCTGACTATTGGCTCAGCTGAGGGAGGGGCTGATTACACATTTCAAAATCCCACTATCACGCAATTCTGTATCTCCAACCTTGAACTGCCTGAGAAAACACGCTCAGGGACACATTGGGACTGTGCCCACGTCCTTCAAGCTCGGGCGGGCTCTGGCTTACAAATAGACCTGTGTGGCACCAAGCAGCAGCACAACACCAGAGTCTGGATACAGGTACAGGACTGTGGTTGTTGGCATCATCCGGTACAGAGCCCAGTTATCGAGCTGAAGCAGGGCAGGAGAGAGCTGGGAAACTAATCTCTAAAGAGGCCTGGCACCAAGGGGCCCGACTCTGCTTTGTGACACATGGTGGGGCTATATTTGGAGGATCAGCTTCATGGAGGTAATTTAAATGAATACATAAAAAGAATGTGAGCGTGTTTAATGTGGGCCTCATGCACAAATGATTTATGTGCATGTGGCCCATTTTGGCACAGTGCAAGGCCCTCACAATTATTGCATCACGATCCAGTATAATTAGTGTCACATCAGAAGATCTCTGTGAATGGCAATTTTGCCTGGCTGAGTTTTCTTTGTTTTCAAGTTCTACAGTGACACAATAGAAACATAATTATAACTCAGAAAAAAACACACATGTACATTTTCAAGGAAAAGTAACTGCCAGGAACTTGAAAGTGCACGTAAGTGAACCCAAATACTCTATACAAAAGACAACATCCACACAGCAGTTAGTGCTGCTGTGTGGATATTTCATTAATTCCGACATAACAGCAGAACATACTTGCAGTGAGCATGGACTGAAAAGGGCCCATTTTTGTGGGCACTCACAGAAGGGTCTTTGGCATTTGAAATAATGGAGGTACCCACTATTTTCCTCGGTGCATACACACTGGACAGTCGCAAAGTACTGTTGGAAAGTGCCCTTTCTGCATGGTTGTCCCTAACATTTTTGCCAGACAACTGCTGAAATGTTGACTCTGTGTGCTCTGGTTCCCAGCCAATCACGTTTCCAGGGCCTGTGTTCTTTCCCTAAACTGTACCATTGTTTCCACAATTGGCACAACTCTGGCCTACCTAGAAGTCCCTTGTATGGGGTGTCTATGGTGCCAATGGGATGGTAGCCAGGTAAAGGACTGTGAGGGCTGCAGCATGTATTATGCCACCCTGAGAGACCATACCACAAACATGTACCACTGTCATTGCAACCAGCGTGTTTTGGTGCATCTAAAAGTGAAGAGTCGACATAGCCCACAACCCTGTGTGCCATGCCTGCCCAGCACTGCATGAGGCCCACCTAAGTCACCCTTAAGGTTCACTATGTCTCATGTGAGGGCCTATCTGCATGAGCAGACAGGCCCCTATATTATCAAAGGCCATTCTTGGATATTATAAGTGCTCAGTAAAGCCATCTTGAGTATATGGTCTGGAAACTGGTCATTACAGGTTTCCTAGCACCATGAGGGTTTTACTGAATCCTGGGATGTTTGGCATGTAACATCTCAGAAAATGAAACCTGCACTGATCCCAGTGTCAGAAATTATTATTCCCTGCACTCACGGGTCCCCCTCTAGAGTGTACTCCTGAACCAGCCTCTGACTGGTGACCACCAGCCTGCCACCACAAGACAAATTTCTGGACACCTGGAGAAGGATCCTTTGCTCCCTGGTTCCAGAAACACATCCTTTCCTGGGTGGAGGTGTTCACACCAACCCCAGGTCAGGAAGAGCCATCTGTGGCAGGGGAGCTTCAGAGGCCTTGTAACCTTTACAAAGCAACCCCCAGCCTCTCTAGGAATCAGGAGCAGGCCCGCTACCTGTTTCACCCCCTTTTTGTGGAGAGAAGACAGGCCGGAAAAAGTATTACAGCCCAGAAGGTGTGGCCACCTCTGCCAAACCAACCCCACAGGTGAGGGAGGAGAGGTGAACCCTACTCTTCAGTGCCCGCCATCTAGCAGATAGCTGGCACTTTCTATTCAGGAAGCCCCCCCAAGGGTGTAGTCCCCCTACGGACAGTCGCCCATTGGCTACGACCTCCAGACACCTAAAAAGCCCCCTAAATACAAGATTTAGACGGCAGCCCTGAACCTAGAAAGTAGATTTGTCATGACAAGGAGGACCGAAGAGCTGTGCTGCAGAGGAGGAGGAGGACGACGACAACTGCTTTGGCCCCAGCTACAGCTCTACTGGCCTGTCGCCTGCTCCGGAATCCCTGCAAGCTGCCCTGCCTTTCCACAGAACTCTGATCTCCGGTGGACACCGGATTTGTCCAACACCAAACTAAGCCATGACTCCAGATTTAGCTGGATATGAAAGTCCTCACCACTCTGCACCCAGCGCCCACTGCCTGAGTTCGAGTGGCCCAACACCCCAGTCGAGATCCTGACCAGTATTCCAGCATTGGACGACCTCCACTGACATTCTCCTTGATGACTGCAGCCTCCTACTGAATGGGCCCCGGAACTGCGACCAGAAATGGTGAGACGAACCAGACACGGAAGGACACCTCTGCCCCACAGCCCCCTGGATCCAGAGTTGCCCAACCAACAGTGTTCCAGTGTCCAGCAACTCCAACGTCATCCTCCAGTCATTGGTTCCCTTTGTCCAGTCTTCTGGCTCCAGCCTGCAGTCCTTTTCCGCGACCTATATCTCTGAAAGCACTGGGCTCCTGACACTTCTCAAGAACCCTGCACCCAGCCGCCCCTGCGCTGCCGGTGGTGTGGACTTGGTGCTAACTTGGGATCCCCTTTGTCATGACCTTAACCCCAGGAGCTTGGCTCCCACGACCGAGTGGCCTGCCGCTAAGCGACCCCAACCGAGGTGCTCCCTAGACCCATTGGCTAACATTGCAACTCTGCACGCGGTCACCTTAGTGCCACTGGTGGTGCACCTTGAATGATAACCTGAACCTTGGTTCCACCCCCAAAACTCCATCCTTAAAACCAGTTACTTACATGTAAACAACCTTGCTTTGTGTTTCCCTAGGAGGGGAGAAATGGTGCTTAAGTTTTGGACTATGCTGGGGAGAACTACGTTTCCCATCACCTCCTGCTGTGGGGGCAGAGAGCCAGATGGGATGACACAACAAGGTAACAAGGGCAACGCCACTCTAGGAAGGGAAGAGACTGGCTGAAGTGGCCAAACATCGTGGCTTTTAGGAATGGGATATGGTGGGAATTACTAATGTGAGAGATGTCTTGCAGAAAGGAGACTTAATCCCTTTCACTACAGTCGAAGTATCAGCGCATACGCAGCAGTACAAGTACCTTCAATTGCAACACGCATGGAGAGCAGGAAAAACATCAATGATATGTGCCGCTTGAGGGTTTATTATTGCAAGAATAAATCGCCTCTAAGGCAGTCTCATGGACGTATAGAACATTAATTGATAACATTGCGGATAACTTGAAGTCTCCACGCTCCAAACAGGAAGACAACACAGGTCCACTGGAAGACACTGATTGGGAAGGGACCCTGATGCACCCGAGGGAGGTGGCTATTAAGCTACGGCTTTGGTTAATTCAATATAAATCCTCCACAGGGTCTATTATGATAGGGCCCAACTGCACACAATGGGAAGAGCAGAGTCACCTGACTGTCTCCGCTGTGGTACCGAGCGAGGTACATTTATACACCCGTTATGGGACTGTCTGAATATTCAAAGATACTGGGCTCGGATAGTAAAAGATCTAAAGGTTATACTCGGAGTACAGGTTGCTAGGGAACCTAAGAATCTGTTACTTGGAATCCCCATAGACATTGATATACCTGTATAAAAACTGTTACTATATAATCTGGGATTGATAGTGGCCAAACAAGATATTGCGAGGCACTGGAGGAGAGTGGACATCCCCACCCTAAAAGAGTGGAGAGCCAGCATGGATCTCTATATGACAGCAGAAAATTCAACATACGCGGCCAGAGGTTGCCCTAAAAAATTAGACATGGAAGGAATGGAATTTGATAATAGCCTACCTAAGTACAGGGACAGTTAAGAATGGGACTTTTAACCACACCTGCATGATAGTGAGAAAAGAGACGAGATTCTTGCATAGAGTGAAGGGAATCAGCGTTATATGGGCAATTGTAATGTTATGTCTCTGTCTACCTCTACTGTACGATAATTGTTATACTCCTGAACAGAGTATATGCGATGATTCTCCTATGAATGCACTGACTGGTATATTTATTTCATATTGTTCTTTGTTTGTTGAGAATAAAATAAAAATATATTTTATTGAAAAAAACAATGCTCAAATCCCAAGGACACCAGTATCCAATGGCAAATGCACACATACTGCCCAGCAACCTCCAAATGTCACTTTTTACAAGCCCGAAAGATTTCAAGCTTTGGTACACATTAACCCCTTCGCTGCTCATGACGAGCTCAGCTCGTCATGAGGCACGGTTGAGCTGTGCTGATGGCGAGCTGAGCTTGTCATGTACAATGGGATTTACTCATAGCTCAGCACCGGGGGGGGGGGGAAATCTCTAGCAGCCAAGGTGTTAATAGAATCTCCCCCTGGAGACTGCTGAAACATTGAGCTCAATTTCATGTTCAAAAGTTAGCAGTTTCAAATGCGATTATTTTTAGGCACGATGTTGTTCAAGCCATCAAGGTCACATGGCAGTGGGGGCTTGGTCTGCCGAGCAGCAGAATGGCCGCTCTTTGAGTGCACTCCGCCGGCTGGGAAATTAATCCTGGTACAATCCTTACATACGGAGCTGTGTTGCGCCTGTAACCGGTGACTGCGGAACACTTGCGGATACTGGTGGTACCTTTTATTGAGATCAGCGGATGCTTGGGGCCAGGCGGCGGGGAGATCTGCTGAACCGCCGGCCGCAGACAACGATCTGTACCCCTGGACGTGCCGAGTGCGCACAGCCTGAAAATCGAGCCCGGGGCTGCTACTGGGCCGCAGACCGGGAGGGCAGGCGAGCGCTCACTGACCAATGTGCTTCCACAATCTGAGGTATGTGCGCCGCTTGCGAAGACTCACTCTGCTGCGGATTCCCCTGCTGACTGTTATCCGAGGCTGTGTGTGGTGAAGAGCGACGTTCTCTTTGAGAACCTGCGATGCCATCTTGAGGACGCGCTATGCTGAGGCCGAGAGTGGAGGAAGGGAAACGATCGGCTCCTTTAGTCTTCCTGTTCAATTGGACTACTGCCACCACCGAGCCCATACTGAGGGGAGAGGCGGGCTGGCGCCTGTGCCGGTGCATAGTTGTGGGCGATGAACCGGCCATCTTGGGTGCAGACAAGATCCAGGGGCAGCACTGTCTACTTGTGGTAATCGAAGGGGGTGTATTGGTCATGTCCTACATTGGAGGTTTGCAGACGAGTGGCCCAGAGTGGCTTAACTGGAATTGAGGATTACTGTGACCCCGACTGTGGATAATCACCTTGCTTCCGCTCAGCAGTGGACACAATACCCTGACTGCATTCTTATGGCCTCTGGAGGGTTTGAATTTATATGCCCCAGATGCAACTGTAGAGTCTTTGCTTGTGTGTGGACCCTCAGTGGTATCTGTGAGCCCTACCCTGCTTTAGAGGCTCGTGAATGTGGGGTCCTGCGTGGCAAAACAGGATCTGAGGTCTGGGTAGATTCCTGGGCCATGGCAGGCTGCGAGGGGTATCGCCCTGCCGCCCACTTTCAGCGCCACACACTACCCTGGCCATATATTGGTGAACTCTTGGGGTTTTGAACTCATATGCCCCATAGCCCACTATGCACAGCGTCTTGGACCTATGACACTGCGGGCTGCGAGGTAAACCTCTGGGGGAAGCCAACGTGGGAAGCGCGGATCAACTAGAGAACCACTGAATGTCACGGCCAACTCTCCTTGATAGGTTATAAGATACTGCTGTGTGACGCGTAGCACTGGGAAGCTTTGTTGGAGCCTGAAGAGGAGAGAAATATAGCAGCCCCAGACAATCGCGCTGGTGCGGAGTGGTGCTGGAGGGTGCGGACTGTTGCTCTTTGTGGTATTGCACCATTTACCTATCTTTACATCATGAGCAAACAAGACGCTAAGCAACCAAAGCTTACTTTCGACAACAAACGGACCACGTGACATGCTGAGTCAAATCCAGATGCACAATCGGACGGACAGCAGGACCTGCTGGTAGAGGATCAGGGCGAAGACGATGGAGATGCGTTCCAGTTGGAGAAATATAGATTCAAAGCTGGATACTCTAACTACGCAGCTGGACTCGGCTAAGACCCAGGTGGCAGTGCACAAGACCGGACTCGATTCCCTTGAAAATCTCACACTGAATTCCACGAGTTCCAGGTGGAAAATAAGGAACAGCTGTTGCACATGGACAAGTTCCTAGGCATCATCCGTGCTAAGAACGCCGATTTTTGCTGGGCATGGGACGACTTACGAAAAAGAGCGCATGTTCAGTTGTTATACGCCCCTTCTGTACCTCTGGTGCAGAATCCAATGCTGCCTTACATCCAGGATAGTGTCAGCAAGACACTTGCACAAAAAAATGACAATCCAAACTTTTGCCGACCTCAATCTGGGAGACTAGTTCCGTCCCCCTCTCCTCTAGACCCCCCACCCCCCCGCCTACCCAGAGGCAACTCAGGGGCAGGTGGTACCGTTTGCCAAGCTCTTTCTTTACCATAAGTTGCTCTTTGGGAGGGATTCCCACTAGCAGCTCCATCTCTGCCGGCACTGGAGAACCTTTTGAAGTCCCCATCTTCCAGTAAACTCATTACAAGGCTATATGCACACATGCAAAACACTGCCCCACTGGTGACACCCAAATCCTTGCAACACTGGAATGACGAACTCCACACTCCACTGACTGAAGATCAGTGGGAATATGTTGTGGGCAGCTCACTGAACTCTTTCCTAACTATAAGCTGAGACTGATCCACTTTAAATATTTGCATTGATTTTATAAGACACCTGTGAGTCTCCATTGTATGGGCATTAGGGTAGATGATAAATCCTGGCACTGCCGTTATGCCCCTGCCACATTTCTGCATGTGTCGCTGGACTGCCCCTAGATCGCGAAGTTATGGTCTTTGATTTTTGACTCAGTGAATCATGTTCTTAATGTGATACTTGTCCCTTCTCCCACTCTTGGCCTATTAGGATATGCAAGTGATACACCGCCCAAGTTGCGTAAATTGCATGCACTCCTTTTGTTGTTCGTTAAGCGGCAGGTTGCAGTCCACTGGGGCAGGAAATAAGTGCCCTCCATTAAGGAGTGGATCAGAGATGTCACATACGGTCACACACAGCTGAGCACATTTTGGGAGCTCATGCCACGCCCAGATGTCTCGACCTTGTGACATCTAGGAGCCATTTCTGCTCTGGGCTCAGCGTCAGCAAGAATCTATTGTTGAGACACATTGAGACATCGACATGATGGGGTATTATCTTCCACCTGGTTTTGGGGTCCGAGCCCCAACTGTGTATTCTGGAACATGTGGTTTAATAGTGACGGATGGCTATAACTTCAGTCCTCTATATAATGTATTGTTATCTTTTTGTTGCTATTTGTTGATCCGTATGATTATTGAAAAATATGATGAATATGCATTCTTGTACTGGTGAAGAGCTAACGGAGAGTGAAGTACTATAACCCTATTGTGAACTGTATGGACTATGCTTATTTCAACTTTTGTACTGATTTGATACAATGCTGATCTGTTGTAATGTACCGCAATTTGGTTGAAAATGTCAATAAATAAAATAAAAAAGGTCACATGGCAGCAAAGCTGCACTATATAAATTCTGTGTTGTCACTATGATGGTTTGAACTGGGCAAGTTTGAACTTTAGTTGGTTCCTAATGCCAGTTCTAAAACCATATTGGTTTAGGTCTCAAAATCGGGTACATTATAGGACTAGTAGGAACACAGGGTGTGTCTTGCATTGTTCAGCATGAGCCGAACACTTGGCTCAAAGTGACAATAAAAACATTATCAGTAAAAAATTGCTATTATTGCCGTGCAGATAGTGTACCCAGGTCTTAATACACTATGCTGGCAGGTGCTTAGTTCCACTGCCACCAGACTCAGGAGATATAATAGCTACAATCCAGGGGGACAAACTTAATGCACAGAAATAAGGAAAAATACATTGTGGACCCACAAGTACATCCAGTAGACTAAGGTCTCCCCATCACCTACCAGCTTAATTATTTGGCCCATTTACAAGTGAAGGCTCAAAATGGGAATGGTGTTGTAATGTCAGTCTGGAGAAATGGTGGCTAAAACAGCTAGGGGAAGTGATAAAACAGTGGTCAACCTTTCCTTAGTAGTACCTTGGTTTACTAAAATCATCTAGCAAACAGGTTATAGGAAATACAGCAACAGCGGACCTCCAATGCTGCGCCTCGTGCCAGTTCCAATGTGTCAAGGTGCTGTGCAAACAACCCCTACGCCAGCTGTTGGGTGGCAATTCTGTGCTCCAGATCAAATGACAAATATAATAAGAGGGAGTGCGCAGCTTAAATAGTCCAGTAGGCCAAAGTAATAGAAAAGTATCTCCTTTATTAGAAAATATTCATTATGTAGAAAACTTTCATATCAACTCATCCAGCCAACGCGTTTCATTCCCTTGTAGGGAACTTCATCAGGGCTGTCAAAATATAAGCAAAGACCCACATAAAAATTACAAATAGAAAAAGCCAAAAAACATGAATAAGGCACCAAAACACTTTCCTTCAAACATAAAATTAATAACTCATTCACATACAAAATACTAATCCTGGCATAACACAAAGAAACTGCACAGGAAACAAACTGATGACACCATGTATATACAGACTGTACATGACAATTTAAAAACATATCAGAGATCAGAAATATAAGTTTACATCATACATAGGACATATAGTACACACACACGCATATGTTCAGTAAAAGTACTAACCCATGTTCTGTGTTCGTATTATTCTAGTAGTAAGACGACAAATCCTATACCATTCTAACGATATTGGTCTACCGTTGGGGGGCACTAAAGAAGAAACTAATCAAAAAGGAGAAAAACAGGAGCAAGAGCAAATGCAAGGAAATAGTGACAAAGGTAGCGAAACTCCATGAGAGGGAAGAAAGCCTTATGGGCAAAAGAGTGGCAAAGAGTACGAAGAAGGTACATACTCCCCAATGAGTAAGGAAATACACATAGCTTACCGAGCACACTATGACACGGAAAAATATATATATCTGCCGAGGTTGTAAAGAGCTTAATCGTCTCCAAATAGTAGTAGATCCTGAAGGATATGAAATGCAATATAAAAAAACATGGTTCCCAACCATTCCAATAAGTCAAATATGAGAGATAACAGACAATATGCGCACAATTCCCATGGTGAGCAGGCCCTAGGGAAAATGAGATTCATCACCCTGAGAATGGGGGTCTAATACCTACGATGTGTCAGCAAACTAGTGGCCAATGGGCATGAGTACACACCGTTTTCAGAAAGAAAGGAATCCCAAATACGGCCCTTTACTCAATGAGAAAACAAGGAATCACACTATAATATGTTGAAATCGTCAGGCCTATTTGGTAATCCAGAGGTGGCTTAAATCTTCACCCCAGCTTCTCCAAAGTGGGGAGATGCTTCCTATCAGTCAAGTGGCGTTTGAACCCAAAATAATGGAATCAACAAAAATCTATAGAACCAAAAAATACAAAATGATGAGATCACTATTGCCTTTATCAGAAAACAATGGCATAATCCACATCATGTCACCTAAAACCACACACCTGTGATCATAACCCGGCCGCTCACAGGATGGCGAAGGTAATACGATAGCAAGTGTTGCAAACAGAATGGCGACACAGTAGTATAGCTCCAATTCGACAAATATCTGTTATAGGAGAGACACATATGTCAGCGTGCAAAAGATGCTGAAGTGGTATAAATACTGTCCGAAAATACATTAGGCAAAACAAATTCAAATTCTGGGCTGGTGAGACAACAACACACACCTGTAATGCAGACCGAGCCACTCCACGTGCGGAAATGGAGAACAGCAGAATAAGAGGGTGAGATCTAGTGTGAAGAAAGGAAAGATGTCAATAAATTACTTATTTCCTCATTTAATCTGATCACAAAAATACAACTGAAAACCATGATTGATGCGCCTCCCACTTAGTCAACGTGCTAAGTCGAGAAAGGCTCCCTCAAAAGTTCAGGTAAATAACATAAGAGGGGAAAAACAATAAAACTTCCACTGAGGCATGCATGTGTCTATCCCAAACATAATGTACTGCAGTTCCCAGAAGTCCCTGATAACCGGACCCGGTAACATCCGTAGAGTGCAGCATGTTAGCCCTACACTCTATCCCCAACAATAGCTCCATAAACATTGTGCTTCCCTGATGAAATCAAATGGGGCAACGTTACTTCGAAAATGTTATGCCGCTAAGTTGAGTTGCACCAGACTTCACATTCAAAAACCCCCCAGTCACCCACGTGGTGTAATCGACCGTACTCGTAAGTAGGCATCCCGGGGACCAACAGAGAATGCGAGCCAACTGGGCCAACAGCCAAAAAGCTGGTCAGGCACAACGCAGGAATTCCACCACGTACACACATCTATCCAAAAGATAAATACCTCCAATCCTGAAAGAGTGCTGCATATCTTCCGCCGATCCAACCCCTGTATGCCATGGGCCTGAAATGTCTGCAACCACGCCCCTTGCTTCTGCCTGCTACCCAATCTGATAGTATTCTTAGAATGACTCCACAGAGCCTATTTTACGTAGATAGAAAACACCGTCGCCATCTATAAATGAACTAACTGCACTGACCTCAATGGCCAAAGTTTTCGCAAACATGAGCGCCATCACTGCCATTGACGCCTGAGGCTTGAGCCGGGCAGTCATTCTTTTAACTTCTTTTAGCTGATTTTAAACTTGCTCTTGTGTTGCTCCTTTGTGTCCTATCCCCCCCCCTCGCCTTCACGCGCTGAATTATCGCGCTGCCTGTCTCCACCGATTGAGGGTGGAGGCATTTCCGCATTCTCCCTTTTAAAATACTTTATTTGACTCACTGTATTCTGTGCTGCATTTCAGCTCCTCTGCCTCCCCCCCTGAGCGACCGGCCGATTCAGGGCTGACTCATCGGGGGCACGGTCGCAGAGACGGCGGCGGCCATTTTGGATAGGGTTAGCCTCCCTGGTGGCGAGAGGCTACAGTATAAAAATAAACGGCCGTAGCTCCGCGCAGCGGACGCGTACAGCGAGCGCGCCACAGTCGCGCCGGAGTCAAGCCAGAGTCCTGCCCGTCTGCGCCCGTCAGCGCTAAGGCAGGGCTAGGGCAGGACTCTGGCCATCCTTACTATGCTTTCCCGAGACATCCTAACTGGTCTCCGTCATAAGGTAAGCTCTTGCACTCATGACGCGCTTGACCCCCTCTGTGGACCTTTTAAATGTCCTACGTGTTCCTTTGAGCTTCCACTGCCCCTCCCTATCGCCGATTCACAGCCTCCACAGACGGTCCTTAGTGGAGCAGACCCCCCTGATGTTACTTATCGTCAGATAACAATTAAAATATTGCACCTCAAAGTCAGATCATTGGTCTGTCACCACTTAGATGTTTTTACAATACTTACAGACGAAAAACCTGACATTTTCTTTTTAACGGAAACTTGGCTTCACGACGCAGCCACAGCAGCCATGAATCTTGCGCTACCGGATGAATACGTCATGTACACTCTAAATCGTAACTCAAGAGGCGGCGGGATAGCGGCTGTGATTAAGGCATGCTATCCATGTTCATGGAAGGCTATTGTTATAGCCGGCTGTGAAAGCGCCCATTTTGCTATTTCCATTAACCCTCATCTTACCATCTCCGGACTTCTCATTTACAGACCCCCTGGCCCTGACGCCGCCTTCCGGCTCGCCCTTCCTGAGGTTATCTCCTCGCTGGCCCTTAGATCGGCGAATTTTAGTATTGTAGGTGACCTCAATCTCCATATGGATGCTCCTCTTTCTTCTGCAGTTAGAAGCTTCCTCGCAGATCTTGAAGCCTTACAGCTACAGCAGCTTATTAACCATCAGACTCATGTGGGCGGCCATATCCTGGATCCCTTTCTGACGAACCTCCACAATGTTATTACTTTTCCACCAAAACCCATGGCCTGGACAGATCATCACCTGATCGAAGTTCGGCTTATGTCTAATATCTCTCCTTTTAAGAGCTCCACTCCGCCAATTTTTAAGCGCCCCTGGAGGAAATTGAGACTGGTCGACTTCCATCAGCTCTGTCATCACACCCACTAAATCCTCCTAAGGATGTCTCGTTGGGATATGACCATTTCTGTGAGTGGTTGACCCAAGCCCTGGACACCTTAATTCCTGCAGGATGGAGTAAAGTTCGATCTGGCCCCTCTAGCCCGTGGTATGATGACTCTCTCAGGCTTCTTATGTAAAAGGGCTGAAAGAGCCTGGCGTAAGTCTTACGAGCCCGATCTTAAGCAGACCTATCTGGCCAGTATTAAAGTATACCATTGAGCCATCTGCAAAGCTCGAGCTACTTTTTACTCCGCTGAGTTTAAGAACAGTCCCAACCCTATAAAACTCATTTTTAAGGTCTGCAAAGATCTTAATAGCAAGAAAATTGCGGTAATGGAAAAACGCTCCCTGACTCACTGTGAAGAGTTGGCGGCCTTCTTTGTGGAGAAAGTCGAGGCGATCTACTGTACATTCCCCCCGCAAACTGTGCCTGCTAACAACTTAGAATGCATTCCTATGACCTTTAGGTCTCTTTCATCAATACCTAAACCATCTCAGGAAGAGTTTAATTCTCTTCCTATAAAAATTAAATCAGGCTCGCCCGCCGATCCACTAAGACCTGCACAATTCAAAGATTCCGCTGAGGTCTGCTTTTCCTCAGTGTATGATCTTATTGGGTTATCCTTTGAGTCCGGGACTGTTCCCAGTAAATGGAAGCAGGCTACGGTCATCCCAATTTTAAAGAAGCCTACTATGGACCCATCGAAACCTGAACATTATCGACCGATCTCTCTCCTCCCATGGGTATCCAAACTTGCGGAGGCACATGCCAACAAAATCCTGTCTTGCCATCTCCAAAGCTCAGGCATTCTAGATCCATCCCAGAATGGTTTCCGTGCAGGTCATAGCACGGAGACTGCCTTGTTGGCGATGGTGGAGCACCTGCGGAGGATGATGGACTCAGGCCAGACGGCGGCACTGATCCTTTTGGATCTCTGTGCCGCTTTCGACACTGTCTCCCACTCCATCCTTCTTCAACGGTTGCGAGAGGCCGGTGTGGAGAATACAGCATTTGAATGGTTTCGCTCCTTTTTATCAGGACGCACCTTCAAAGTATCCATCCCTCCTTTTGAATCTGCCCCACGCA
This sequence comes from Lissotriton vulgaris, assembly GCF_964263255.1. Taxonomy (NCBI): domain Eukaryota; kingdom Metazoa; phylum Chordata; class Amphibia; order Caudata; family Salamandridae; genus Lissotriton; species Lissotriton vulgaris. Next base: position 219,834 of record NW_028249137.1, read on the forward strand.
ACATTTCCCAAGGGGTCCCGCAAGGTTCGGCACTCAGCCCGACCCTTTTTAACCTGTATGTGCAGCCGCTAGCCACTGTCGCTAAGAGATGGGGTCTAACTATGGTGTCGTACGCCGATGACACCCAGCTAGCGGTTGCACTAAATGGGGACCCTGCGGTTGATGCCCCCAAATTCCAGACGGCCCTCAAGGAGGTGGCTAGTTGGATGAAGGAGAACTGTCTCCAACTCAATGCAGCGAAGACAGAGGTCTTAGTTCTGGGCAAGCAGGTTCATCTCTGGGGAGACCGCTGGTGGCCACCGGAGCTAGGTCAAGCCCCTATCCCTGTGACAGAAGCTAAGAACCTTGGGGTCTGGCTCGATTCCAACTTGACTTTCATCCCTCACACTAAAAAAGTTGACGGCACCTGTTTTGGTGTCCTTCAGAGCCTTAGACCCATTTTTAAATTTTTTGATGCTCCTACAAGGCAACTCATTGTCCAAGCTACAGTGCTCTCTAGATTGGACTACGCCAGCTCGCTTCTTTTGGGCGTTAACCAAGCTGAACTGACACGCCTCCAGCGCGTGCAAAACGCGGCTGCCAGAATGCTGGTAGGCTTGCCTAAATTCTGCTCTGCCAGACGTACCATCTATGACCTACATTGGCTGCCCGTCGGACAGAGGATTAAGTTCACAGCCCTGTGCCTGGCTTTTAAGATCTTAAAGGCTTCATCCCCCCCCGACCCCATTCTCGCACAGGCAATCTCCTACTATACTACTTCCAGAGTTCTACGTTCAACGGGTCAACTCCTGGCCTGTGTCCCTCGCTTCAGGAAAACCAGAATTGGTGGACGCTCCTTCGGTGTCCTGGCAGCGAGTCTCTGGAACACTCTACCCGTTGACATTCGCGCTCTACCGGATCTATTGTCTTTAGAAAAGCTATTAAGACCTTTTTGTTCCCATCACTTTAAATCTGTCCCCTCGCTTATCTGGTCTTTCTATCTGGTTGTGGTATTTTCCAACATAGCGCCGGGACGCCACTTTGCTGTGGCAGCTGAGCGCTCTACAAAATTTATAACATAACATAACATCAACCAAATGTGAGCTTCAATTCTCCTAGACCCCTAGAGATGCCAAAAAAATGCTGAAGTGAAAGCGGGGTAACCTATATTTAATGTTTCAGAAATGCACAATAGGACTGTAACCGGTGCACGAATATGCCGCATTTAGAGATAATTGTGAGAACCCCACACCTTGCTTACGCATATTCCTTTGTCCGTGAACTTTACTTTATATACATGAAAATAGTGTGAAACACCATTGCCGATCACGAATAATCAAACCGGCCCACCTGAAGCATACTCGTTAGGCCCGGCCACCTCTTCCCAGAATGTACGAGAGGGGGCATGCCTTCAACAGATGTGCCTCCCCCTGGACAGATTACATCATTTTTTGGGGGAGGTACATTGATGACATCATTTGTCATCATTTGGTCAGGTACAGAGGCACAACTGCTAGAGTATTTTGATTACCTAAATAACAACTCACTCAATGTCAAGCTCACAATGGAGTACAGCAGGGAAAGTATTAACTTCCTTGATCTTCATTTTTATGTGAGACATGGCCATATTGACATTGCGTAAGCAAGGGGTGGGGTTCTCCTAATTATTATCCCTAAATGCGGCATATTTGCGCAGCGGTTACAGTCCTATTGTGCATTTTTGAAACATTAAATATTGGTCACCCCGCTTTCACTTTAGCATTTTTTTGGCATCTCTTGGGGTCTAGGAGAATTCAAGTTCACATATGGTTGATGGCGCTCATGTTTGCGAAAACTTTGGCCACTGAGGTCAGTCCAGTTTGGTCATTTATAGATGGCGACAGTGTTTTCTATCTACGTAAAATAGGCTCTGCGGAGTCAGTCTAAGCATACTATCGGATTGGGTAGCAGGCGGAAGTAAGGGGTGGGGTTGCGGACATTTAAACTCATGCCCATGGTATACAGGGGTTGGATCGGCGGAAGATATGCAGCACTTTTTCAGGATTGGAGGCATTTATCTTTTCGATGGATGTGTGACCAGCTTTTTGACTACTGGCCCAGTTAGCTCGCATTCTCTGTTGGACCCCGGGATGCCTACTTATGAGTCCGGTCGATTACACCACATGGGTGACTGGGGGGGTTTTCCAATGTGAAATCTGGCGCAATTCAACTTAGAGGCACAATTTGTTCGAAGTAACATTGCCCCATTTGACTGCATTGGGGAAGCACAACATTTATGGAGCTATTGTTGGGGATAGATTGTAGGGCTAACATGCTGTACTCTACCGACATTACGGGGTCCGGTTATCAGGGACTTCTGGGAACTGCAGTCCATTATGGTTAAGATAGACTCATCGATGCATCGGTGGAAGATGTTATTGTTTTTCCCCTTGTCTCTTATTTTGCATCATTCTAATTCGGTTGTTTTTCCTCTTACAGCTGGACGTGGCTTTGTGATACTTAACACCTACCACGCTCATGTCGAGCTGAGCTCGTCATGACCGTTAGAACGCTCACACGCGGGGGTCTGATTGCCCTGCTGTGCTGGGCGTTCTAAGGAACGGGTGTGGTCATGACGAGCTGAGAGCTGAGCTCATCATGAGCACACGAGAACCGTGGCTCATGACGAGCTGAGCTCTTCATGAGCATGGGGGCGCTGTGCGCGCCCCCCTCGCCCCCAGCACAGCGGGGGAAATCGGCCCGCAATGAAGGGGTTAAGTTATGAAGTTTTTCTGAACCACGCTGCACTATATTTCCCCAAAACTTAATACATCGCTTTTTCTTTGATGACCACATTATATAGTAGAAGGTATGAGACGTGGTATATGGAACTGAACTAGTGTAGTTGTTGCTTACTCCACCTATAGTTTTACGCCCGACTGTATGCTATACGGAGTGACATTTTTGTTACATATAATGTAACATTACTTTTCTGAACAACTCACGAAGGGAACTAACCCGAGCTAATCAGCGATAGCAGCCTTTCTGGTGCATTTCGGTACCAGATGTTTTTCTAAACGTGTATTACCTGAACTTTTGAGGGAGCATTTCTCAACTTAGCCCGTTGACTAAATGGGAGGCGCATTAATCATGCTTTTCCATTGTATTTTTGTGATCAGATTAAAGGAGGCAATAACTAATTTTATGACATCTTTACTTTCTTCACACCAGATCTCGCCCTCTTATTGTGCTGTTCTCCATTTCTGCTTTATTGAATTGAATTGCCATTTTTTCTGCCTGTGGAGTGGCTCGGTCTGCATAACAGGTGTGTGTTGTTGTCTCACCAGCCCTGACTTTGAATTTGTTTTGCCTAATGTATTTTCGGACAGTATTTATACCACTTCGCCATTTTTTTTTGCATGCTGACATATGTGTCTCTCCTATAACAGATATTTGTAGAATTGGAGCTATACTTCTGTGTCGCCATTCTGTTTGCAACACTTGCTATCGTATTACCTTCGCCATCCAGTGAGCAGCCAGGTTATGATCACAGGTGTGTTTTTTTAGGTGACATGATTGGGATTATGCCATTGTTTTCGATTTTGTTTTCTGATCTAGACAATACTGATCTCTTAATTTTTTATTTTTGGGTTCTATTGATTTTTGTTGATTCCATTATTTTGGGTACAAACTTTGGAGAAGCTGGGGTGAAGATTTGAGCCAACTCTGGATTACCAAATAGGCCCGATTTCAACATATTATAGTTGGATTCCTAGCTTTCTCATTGAGTAAAGGGCCAGATTTAGGATTCCTTTCTTTCTGGAAAAGGTTTGTACTCATGCCCATTGGCCACTACTTTGCTGACACATCGTAGGTATTAGACCCCCATTCTCAGGGTGATGAATCCCATTTTCCTTAGGGCCTGCTCACCATAGGAATTGTGCGCATATAGTCTGTTCTCTCTCATATTTGACTTATTGGATTGGTTGGGAACCATGGTTGTTTATATTACATTTCTCATCCTTCAGGATCAACTACCATTTGGAGACGGTTAAGCTCTTTAAAACCTCGGCGGACATATATATTTTTCCGTGTCATAGTGTGCTCGGTAAGCTATGTGTATTTTCTTACTCATTGGGGAGTATGTACCTTCTTCATCCTCTTTGCCACTCTTTTGCCCATAAGGCTTTCTTCCCTCTCATGGATTTTCGCTACCTTCGTCACTCTTTCCTTGCATTTTCTCTCTCTCCTGTTTTTCTCCTTTTTGATTAGTTTCTTCTTCAGTGTCCCCCCAACGGTAGACCGATATCGTTAGAATGTTATAGGATTTGTGTGGTCTTACTACTAGAATAATATAAAAACAGAACATGGGTTAGTACTTTTTACTGAACATATGAGTGTGTACTCAATGTTCTATGTATGATGTAAACATTGTATATTTCTGATCTGCTTTTAAATTGTGTCATGTAAAGTCTGTATATACATGGTGTCATCAGTTTGTGTCCTGTGCAGTTTCTTTTTGTGTTATACCAGAATTAGTATTTTGTATGTGAAAAATGAATTATTAATTTTATGTTTGGAGGAAAGTGTTTTGCTGCCTTTTTCGTATTTTTGGGCTTTTTACATTTGTCATTTTTATGTGCGTCTTTGTTGTATGTTTACAACCCTGATGAAGTTCCCTACAAGGGAAGGAAACGCGTTGGCTGGATGAGTTGATATGAATGTTTTCTACATAATTAATATTTTATAATAAAGAAGAGACCTTTCTATTACTTTGGCCTACTGGACTCTGTAAGCTGCGCACCCCCTCTTAATATATAGGTTATAGGAAATACATCTGCTTACGAGTCATAAGAATTTGCATTTCAATGTTAAACAGGGTATGTAAAATAATATGAGTACCCTTAAGGAGCCACCCCAGCAGCTTTTCTTATAGATTTTTAGTCCAGCTCTCAACTAGAGATGATTTCTCAAAATAGAGCAAACCTCCTGCAACACAACTGACTAAGTAGTAAATGCGTTTACCAAAAAAAAGAGATTACAAGGTCTACAAATAAAACCCAAGCTTGATGCAGTTAAGTACTCAAAATAAATGTTATAAATCAACCATGGAAAACAAATTCATTAAAGACGTACTTTATAATACCAGTCTTGAAACTTTTTACTGCAATCTTCACTACAAAAATCTCGTACTACACCATCGCATTCTTTAGTTGCTGCCTTCTTACACATCTGAAGGCAATAGTTGCAAGTTACACATTTAAGCCCCAGACGTCTTGCAAAATCTTGCTTATAAAGCAATTTGCATCCTGCAAATTAAAAAAAGCAAAATTCAAATACTACGCAACATATAAATAATTTTCAGTAGTAACATACAGTTGCTAAATTAATTTTTTTATTCTAGATTTTCGAAACACATTTAGTCATTCCTTATAAAAAATAGTGATAAAGTAACATATTTAGACAAATAGACCTCTTTTTAGTATGCAATTTATTGAAGTTTTAAAAAAAAATCATAGTCTGTCAGGCTGATCAAGAATCCCTAATATTATTCCACAAGTTCCTAATATTACACACTTATTATTGTTACATGTATATCAACCTACATTTGAAATTCAGTAAATCTGTAAATAACCTTTTTCTGAAAAAACCTGTAGATAGTTAAATAGGTGGTGTCAGAAAAGCACTCCCTTCACAAGGACACTTAAAACAAAAGTCTTATTAAGACACTCCTCATTTCCCACACAAATACTTAGCTTATCCAAGAAGTTAGGCAATGTGAATCATTTTTGAAAACTGAAAAGATGCTTGAAAATTCAAATAATACAGAGTGTCGGTACAATACTGGTAATACTATCAGATGAATGTTTCCACATGTAGTAAAGCTTGTAGTGCTGCAGTCAATTTCACACAACTGGTGCAAGTTAGTTGAGATTAGAGAAGAAACATGTTACTCACCTATAACAATCAGCAGTGATGTAGATTTCCCAGCTTTGCACACTCTCACCAGGTAGTACTGCCCTCTGAATCTTTCTATTTGTTTTTATTCGCAGAATGGTGTTTTGAGGTGGCACTGGTACCTCCTGTGAAACCCACAATGCACCAAGAAAGGCTTCACACTGTATTGCAATCCTCTCTTTCACCCCACCAACCAAAAGAGTTGGTACATGTGCTGAGTAAAATAACAAACCATTAACTGTTTCTTTAAGTATTAATAGCAGCTCACTTCCTTAGATGTGGGTAGGGTACACGGGCATCTACAGCACTGAATTCTACAAAGAGAGTGCTACAGGTAACAATTTCTGTTTGCAGCATGTGTAGCTGTAGATCACATGCACTGCATCGGTTTCAAGAAGTACCCCTGCTTCTAATGCTGCGGCTTGCAACCAAGTGCTTTAGAAGACAAAGCTACTTACCTTCAATCAATCAAAGACATTTATAGAGCGCACTACTTACCCGTAGCGTCTCAAGGCGCTTGGGGGGGGGGGACGGCGTTACTGCTCGAACAGCCAGGTCTTGAGCTTCTTCCTGAAGGAGAGGTGGTCTTGGGTCAGGCGCAGGTCGGTCGGGAGGGAGTTCCAGATCTTGGCGGCCAGGTAGGAGAAGGACCTTCCTCCTGTTGTCGCTCTTCGGATGCGGGGGACGGCGGCGAGGGCGTGGCTGGCTGATCGGAGGTGGCGTTTGGGAGCGTAGAAGTTGATCCGGTTGTTGAGGTAGCTCGGGCCTTGATCGTGAAGGGCTTTGTGTGCGTGGGTGAGGAGACGGAAGGTGATTCTTTTGTTGACGGGGAGCCAGTGCAGGTCTCTCAGATGTCCGGAGATGTGGCTGTTTCGTGGGACGTCGAGGATGAGTCTGGCCGAGGCGTTCTGGATCCGCTGGAGTCTCTTCTGGAGCTTGGCGGTGGTACCGGCGTAGAGGGCGTTGCCGTAGTCCAGTCGGCTAGTGACGAGGGCCTGGGTGACGGTCTTCCTGGTCTCGGTGGGGATCCACCAGAAGATCTTCCGTAGCATGCGTAGGATGTTGAAGCACGACGAGGAGACGGCGTTGACTTGCCTGGTCATAGAGAGGGAGGAGTCCAGGATGAAGCCCAGGTTGCGTGCGTGGTCCGTCGGTTTGGGTGCGGTGCCCAGGGCGGGGGGCCACCAGGAGTCGTCCCAGGCGGAGGGCGAGGAGCACAGGATGAGGACCTCCGTCTTGTCTGAGTTCAGTTTCAGGCGGCTGGTCGTCATCCACTCGGCTACATCTTTCATCCCTTCGTGCAGATTGGCTCTGGCGGCGGCGGGGTCGTTGGTCAGGGAGAGGATCAGCTGGGTGTCGTCGACGTAGGAGATTATGTTGAGGTTGTGTTGGCGTGCGATGGCCGCGAGGGGGCTCATGTAGACGTTGAAGAGGGTGGGGCTCAGCGGGGATCCTTGAGGGACGCCGCAGATGACTTCGGTGGCCTCTGACTTGTACGGTGGTAGGCGGACTCTCTGTGTTCTACCGTCGAGGAAGGAGATGATCCACTCCAGTGCTTTCTCCTGGATTCCGACGTTGCTGAGGCGCTGCACTAGGGTGCGGTGGCAGACAGTGTCGAATGCCGCGGAGAGGTCTAGGAGGATGAGGGCCGCTGTATCTCCGTTGTCCATCAGGGCTCGGATGTCGTCGGTGGCAGCGATGAGGGCGGTCTCGGTGCTGTGGTTGGCTCGGAAGCCGGACTGTGAGGGGTCGAGGGATCCATTCGTCTCGAGGAAGGCGGCCAGCTGTTTGTTGACTGTCTTCTCGATGACTTTGGCTGGAAACGGGAGGAGCGAGATGGGGCGGTAATTCTTGAGTTCGGTGGGGTCTGCTGTGGGTTTCTTGAGAAGAGCGCTGAGTTCGGCGTGTTTCCAGCTCTCAGGGAAGGTGGCGGTGTCGAAGGAGGTGTTGATAATGTCCCGCAGGTGGGGTGGGTGGTGTGCGATGACAGCGTCGGCCATGTTGAAGACGTGGTGAGGGCAGGGGTCGGTCGGAGATCCGGAGTGGACGGAGTTCATCATGCGGACGGTGTCTTCGGTGCTGATCGGAGTCCAGGCGTGGAGGGTGGTGGTGGGCGGCGTTGCTGCAGTTGTGGCGTGCGTCGGTTGAATGCTGAAGCTGTTGTGTATGTCCGCGATCTTGTTGTGGAAGTAGGAGGCGAGGGAGTTGCAGAGGTCTTGCGATGGGGTGAGGTCGTTGTTTCCGGCGTTGGGGTTGGAAAGCTCTTTCACTATGTTGAAGAGTTCCTTGCAGTTGTGTGCGTTGTTGTCCAGCCGGTCCTTAAATGCAGTTTTCTTGGCGGCTCGGATCAGTTGGTTGTGCTTCCGGGAGGCGAGCTTGAGGGTGGTCATGTTGTCCGGTGTTGGTTCCCTTCTCCAGGCTTTCTCGAGGGCTCGGCAGTTCTTCTTGGAGCTCTTGAGGTCGTCGGTGAACCATGGGGCTTTCTTGCTGCCGGGTCTTCTGGGCGGGGCGAGTTCGTCCGCGCAGTTGCTGATCCACTTCGAGAGGTTGTCGGCGGCCTGGCTAGGGTTCGCCAATCTGGCAGGAGGGTGCTGGCTCAGGGAAGCGGCGAGCTGGTCGGCTGTGATCTTGTTCCAGCTTCTTCGGGCAACCTGTTGCTGGTGGTGGTGGATCGTCGTTCTTTTGAAGGTTAAGTGGACGCAGCTGTGGTCCGTCCAGTGGAGTCCAGTGGCGTGGGTGAAGGCAATGTCTTTGCTGGATGAGAAGACGGCGTCGAGTGTGTCCCCGGCGAGGTGGGTGGAGGTGGACACCAGCTGCTTGAGTCCAAGGTTGGCGAGGTTGTCGAGCAGGGTGATGGTGTTGCGGTTGTTGTTGTTCTCCAGGTGGAAGTTGAGGTCCCCCAGGAGGATGTAGTCAGCGGAGGGGAGGGCATGCGGGCTGACGAAGTCGGCGATGTCCTCGCTGAATTGTGTGCGTGGTCCCGGGGGTCGGTAGATCAGGGTGCCTCTGAGGGTGCCTCTGAGGGTGGTCTTCGGGTCGGTGTGGATCTGGAAGTGCAGGTGTTCGGCGGTCGTTAGGGTGTCGTCGGTGCTGGTCGTGATGCGGATGGTGTTCCTTCAGTAATGCTTTTTCTGGTGGGTGATCTAACAGCAGAATCCTCACTTTATGAATATTCCCCAAGCGTCGAACTGGATCCAGAACCTTAAAAGTAGTACTCCTGCATGCCAGTATCTGATGTTGTGTGAATCCACACCAAGGTCCTTCTGCTCCGGAAGTGATATTTGGGGATGGGCCCCCAGGCACTCTGACTTCAGTTGCTTTCTAAGATTTGTCAGCGTCGTCCGACGTGGAGTCTAAAATCAAATTACCTTGACGAGTGTACAGGTCTCTAGGCTGGGACCTTTTTAGATGGGGAAAATAACATTAATTCTACAGAAGTGAACGGGGCAGGGGGCGCGATACAGACAGGGTGGGCGGGGAGTTTTGGCAGTCAAAGAGAAATCTGCACTTAGAATATCCACCAGTAAGAGAGTTACGGAAGGTAAGCATTATGTACTTCAGATACATAATTCTAATTAGAGTTTCCGCACTATATGGAAAGGCCTCTTTTTGTATAGTAACCCTTAAAGGTTTGGACTGATGTCGCTAGTTTTTGGACTCCAGACCTCAGTGCCAGTGACATGACCTTAACATGTCTACGTACGATTGACTTCTACCCAACTGACCACATTCCTGTAAGTTAAAAGGTCAAACCAGGGACCGAAGCACTGGTTCTGCCACCCTTGGTGGGACCAGGGTAAAACATGGCTCCCAGTCTGCCACTGCAGACTGGAAGGGCAGTTGTAAACTGCTAACTAGACATTGCTATTTAAAACAATGGCAAAGCCAAATTCTCCAGTTTTAATATATTTAAGTCACCCCTAACATGTTCCTAACGAGCCCTTAGGCAGAGTGCTGTATATTAGAAAGTGGAACACGTACTTTTATATGTTCCAAAAGTAAAAACCAGCAATTGCAATTTTGTGTTTGGAAAAGGCTAGTAGCCCCATTGGGGAGTGCAAAGTTACAGGCTGACACCACAGCCCTGTTATCTTCCGACTGGGACTCCTAAAGATGGTTAAATAAAGTGTTGATTTACTATACCTTGCAAATTCTCTATCGCCGTAACCCTCTGGTGGATCTTTCTCGTCCAAGTAGCTAAAATATATAATAAAAACCGAATTTATTTTCATAAATTGGTGTCCTATTTCTTGAATGTCTTGTTTCTTTCTTCTGCAATTGTTTTTGTGCCATTTAAGTGATTTACACTTATTGTTTGTGTAAACCTGACTGCTCAAGAGCCACAGCTACCCAGGTTTGAGCGACGGTTTAAGAAACGAAACCTGACTGGCCCTAAAGGGGTTGGTAGTGTAATACAAGGTGCGGTTACAAAGTCACACCATATAATACACACCATTTCCTCTCAGTCACCTTATAAATTGGTACCAAGGCGTGTGGAATGGCTCAAACCAAAAAGTAATGTAGGACCAAATGGGCAAAATGCCAATCTGACAGACTTATATTGGTCCCTGTGACTACCTCCCTGCCGGAATGAGCATCCACAAGTAACTTGTGGCTAACCCTAAACTGCGAGTAGATTTCAATGATTAATTGTATTTCAGTGAAAAGCAGTGATTTGTTTACTTAAAAGTTCATATCTCTGGAACCCTGTGGTGAATTTTTGTCGTTGAGGTGTCTATTTAAAGAGAAAAATATAACTTAGTTATATAAATTGTGGTTGGAATTTTATTGTTAAGTTTTCTTCTTATTCAACTGTTCTGATACTTCCTGCTTTGCACTTGTTACTTTGATAAAGCCTGGCCGCTCCGAGCCACAGGTATCCAGAACGTAGCTAAGGTTTTACAAACAAATCTGACTGGACCTGATAAAGAATTGTCATTATTACATGGTAAGGTTGCATAACCACACCATATAATAATCTGCATTCTTGCAGTACGTTACATTCCAGGCCAGGTGCACATTCCACTTGCACAAAAGTTGCCTTTATTTCTACTGATATACAGAACAAGGGAACCCAAAGGAAATTTAGACAGGGACCGTGGGCAATTTCATGTTATAGAGAACAGTGGTCCCTATTCAGGGAGAATACAGTGTGATAGATAACCATACACTAGAATAGAATGTATGTCTTTTGTCCAGCCGGACAAGAATTTATTTTCATAACATTTTTCAAAAGTAGTATTAAATAAAACATTCAGATGACAAGTGGGCACATCCGTGACCCACAGAACACAAGACATAACAACAAACACAGAATTGGCCAAAAGGCAAGCCATAATGGGTCTGTACACTTGTACTCAGTATAGACAGACACAAATTAATCAGTGTGCGTGAGAGTGAGTGCTGCAGAGTGAGAGAGTGCTGCAGAGTGAGAGTGAGTGCTGCAGAGTGAGAGTGAGTGCTGCAGAGTGAGAGTGAGTGCTGCAGAGTGAGTGTGAGTGCTGCAGAGTGAGTGTGAGTGCTGCAGAGTGAGAGTGAGTGCTGCAGAGTGAGAGTGAGTGCTGCAGACTGGCTGTGAATGAGTGTGTGTGAGTGCAGGGTGTGAGTGCAGGGTGTGAGTGCAGAGTGTGAATGAGTGCAGAGTGTGAATGAGTGCAGAGTGTGAATGAGTGCAGAGTGTGAATGAGTGCAGAGTGTGAATGAGTGCAGAGTGTGAATGAGTGCAGAGTGTGAATGAGTGCAGAGTGTGAATGAGTGCAGAGTGTGAATGAGTGCAGAGTGTGAATGAGTGCAGAGTGCAGAGTGCAGAGTGCAGAGTGCAGAGTGCAGAGTGCAGAGTGCAGAGTGCAGAGTGCAGAGTGCAGAGTGCAGAGTGCAGAGTGCGAGTGAGTGCAGAGTGCGAGTGAGTGCAGAGTGCGAGTGAGTGCAGAGTGCGAGTGAGTGCAGAGTGCGAGTGAGTGCAGAGTGCGAGTGAGTGCGAGTGAGTGCAGAGTGCGAGTGAGTGCAGAGTGCGAGTGAGTGCAGAGTGCGAGTGAGTGCAGAGTGCGAGTGAGTGCAGAGTGCGAGTGAGTGCAGAGTGCGAGTGAGTGCAGAGTGCGAGTGAGTGCAGAGTGCGAGTGAGTGCAGAGTGCGAGTGAGTGCAGAGTGCGAGTGAGTGCAGAGTGCGAGTGAGTGCAGAGTGCGAGTGAGTGCAGAGTGCGAGTGAGTGCAGAGTGCGAGTGAGTGCAGAGTGCGAGTGAGTGCAGAGTGCGAGTGAGTGCAGAGTGCGAGTGAGTGCAGAGTGCGAGTGAGTGCAGAGTGCGAGTGAGTGCAGAGTGCGAGTGAGTGCAGAGTGCGAGTGAGTGCTGCGTGCAGAGTGCGTGCAGAGTGCGTGCAGAGTGCGTGCAGAGTGCGTGCAGAGTGCGTGCAGAGTGCGTGCAGAGTGAGTGCAGAGTGAGTGCAGAGTGAGTGCAGAGTGAGTGCAGAGTGAGTGCAGAGTGAGTGCAGAGTGAGTGCAGAGTGAGTGCAGAGTGAGTGCAGAGTGAGTGCAGAGTGAGTGCAGAGTGAGTGCAGAGTGAGTGCAGAGTGAGTGCAGAGTGAGTGCAGAGTGAGTGCAGAGTGAGTGCAGAGTCAGTGCAGAGTCAGTGCAGAGTCAGTGCAGAGTGAGTGCAGAGTCAGTGCAGAGTCAGTGCAGAGTCAGTGCAGAGTCAGTGCAGAGTCAGTGCAGAGTCAGTGCAGAGTCAGTGCAGAGTCAGTGCAGAGTCAGTGCAGAGTCAGTGCAGAGTGAGAGCGCAGGATAAGACCACACACACAAGACCACACACACACACAAGACCACACACTCCCCACCACACACTCCCCACCACACTCTCCACCACCACCCACACTCACCACCAACCACACACACACACTCACACACACCACCACACACTCACCACCACACACACTCACCACCACACACACTCACCACCACACACACTCACCACCACCACACACACACACCCACACACACACACAACCACACACACACAACCACACACACACAACCACACACACACACAACCAGCCGTCACTGCACACTTTCACCGGGCACAAACACCACCAGCCATCAGTGCACACTTTCACCGGGCACAAACATCATCAGCTGTCAGTGCAGGCTTCCACCAGGCACACAAGACAAGATATCAGTGCAAGCTTTCACCAGGCACTCACACCTCCAGCCGTCTGTGCACGCTTTCACCAGGCACACACACCACCAGCCATCAGTGCACGCTTCCACCAAGCACACACACCTCCAGACGGCAGCGCAAGCTTCCACCAAGCACACAAACCACCAGCCATCAATGCAAAATTTCTACAGGCACACACACCACCAGTCATCAGTGCACACATCGATTGTTAACGCATCCACAATTAACTATTGTAGCAATCACAGTATGGTGCACTTTACTTTTAAACATATTCATCTAAAGCGCAGCATGCCACCATTGCTACAATTCCAATCCAACCCACATCATTCCACTACACACCACATGCATACACTCCATAACACATGGCTAAAAGACATTGCCATTTATAATGCTATTAGCTCTAACTCAAAAAATTCAGAGACCTATTTCATTTCTAATGCTTGTTGCTTTACCTATCGAACCATTGGCTTGTTACATACGGGAATTCCATTCACATCAGGGCCTGAGCCTCGGTTATCATTCCTTGATCTGTTCCTTATATGCTGATGATGCTCTTCAATATGTTCGACAACCAGGTGTCAGCCTTGCCCATATTGTGCCAGAGGTCATCTGATTAAAGGGATTTTAATGTAATTTATAAAGCTTTCTATAGCGCAAACATGATCCCGAAGGATATCAGAGCGCTTTACAAAGAATGGAAGGAAGGACATAAGTCCAATGGTATACAGACAAAATATCGAATCAAAAATATAGAATGGCACTAATATCGAAGTGAAAATATAGAATGGACAAAATATCGAATGGACAGAATATAGTCAACAAAAATATCGAATTTAAGTTAAGTAATTTAATATCGATTTTCATAAATATAGAAAGTCAAAATATCAAAGTATATAATATAGGTATTAAATATATTGAATTTTTAATAATATCAAATTTTTTAAAGTATTTTGTATGTCGCAATATGTGTGAAAAGTGTATATTTTATAATTTATTTGAAGTAATGAATTTTATGTTATTTAATTTTTGCATAATTTTATTCTGTTGCGGGTTTATAGAATAAGGTGGGAAGTAATGTAATTATAATTAAATATTTTAATTTATTTATTGGTATTTATCTTGAATTGTTAAATAATTTTTAATTGGTAATTAATTCAATTTTAATTGGTAATTAATTTGTATTAATTGATTAATTGATAATGTTAATTTTATAAATGTATTTCCCGTAGCGGGTTGTGGGTTTATAGGGGAATAGGGTGGGAAGTAATTTAATTGTAATTAATTAAATATTTAAATTTATTGGTATTATTTTGAATTGTTAATTATTTTTTAATTGCTCAATTAATTGTTAATTGGCAATTCATTTGTATTAATAGGTAATTAATGTTAATAATTTTTATTTGTATTTTTAATTGATTAATTATTATATTAAATTGGTTATTAAATTTTTATTGGTATTAATATTTTATTTGTTTTTATTAATATATTAAGTATTTACGTTATATATGCAGCAACTACTCACACCAACAACACCAGTAATCCTCCCTCCAACAGGATTTCACCAGTGACGGGAACGAGAGCCGACCCAAGCTTGAAGGTGAGTGATTTTATTCAATTGCTTTCGCCACCAGCATAACGTTTCGGCCTGCCCAGAGGCCTTGATCACATGAATCCATAGGATGGGCAATTCATTTTTAAATTGCAAGTGCAATTCACAATGTTACATGATTGGTAGTTGTCTCAGACAGCGCGACTAGACATGGAAAACATACTGTTTGAATAAAGATTGCGTTACACAGTATCAGTGCACCAATGCATTAATCACAACATTCAAATGTAGTGACACATATTTAAAACAAGATATAATCGTTAATGTTTTAAATAAAGGGGCATATTTGATATGTTCCCCCGAATTACATACGCATGAAAAAGCATAAAACTTGTTTCATTATTAAATAAAAAAGCCCGTATTTAGATTTATGTGCATTAGTACAACCCAAGTGGGTAAAATAGTGCCATATAAAGATTTTATAATCCTCTTTCTTGTCAAATTGTAGCTGCCAATAAAGTGCAAAATGCAAACCATTGTATTTGTTAATTCAAACACAATAAAACCCCAGGACTTTCCTTGATAGATGCAACCTCAATGGGTAAAAAAATAAGTAATTTTTACTCCTACGCTATCCAACGCTTTCCCTACTGTTCACGGTCAGGAGTGGGAATAGTAATTGTTACCCCTACGCTATCCAACGCTTTCCCTACTGTTGCACTCTCTGGAGCGGGAATAGTAATTTTTACCCCTACGCTATCCACCGCTTTCCCTACCGTTGCACTCACTGGAGTGGGAATAGTAATTTTTACCCCTACGCTATCCAACATTTACCCTACGGTTGCAGTTGCTAGAGTGGTAATAGTAAATTTTACCCTCCCGCTATCCTACAGTAAAAATATTGTATATTATTAATTAATATTTTGTTAATATATATGTGTGTAAAAATTTTTTAATTTATGTTTGTTTTTTTAACACATTAATTATTTATTACTTTTAAAGGTATGTAAGTATTTTTAAGTATGTGTTAGTTAATTATAGTTATTTCATTAATTTTAAATTACTTTTAAGACATTTAAAAATAATTCGATATTTTGACTCAATATTTTTGTACTTACCTGTTTGTAGATAGGACTTCGATATTTTTGCTTTCTATATTTTTACTTCGATATTTTTAGCATTCTTTATTTTTGTATTCTATATTTTGTCAGTGATCCAAGTCCAATATCGACATCAAGTAAGAATACACAATACGAATAATCACATAGTTCCCAGACCATCAAATCAGGAGATTCATACAATAAACAGGAATACAGCTGGCTAGGAGGGAGGGGGGTCGGCACCTAATGCTGTAAAGGAGAGCAGCATCAAATGAGGTTCAATGGTTGTATCAATGGATCAATGAATTCGAGCAGGAGAAACCTAGACCAACTTAAGGTAAGAATTTGTACATTAGGATCTCGAAGAATATCAGAGCACTTTACAAAGAATGCAAGGAAGGACATGGGCCAATATCGACATCCAGTAAGAATACACAATAGGAATAAACACATAGTTCCCAGAAAATCGGATCAGGAGAGTAATACAATAAACAGGAATGTAGGGGGCTAGGAGGGGGAAGACACAATGCTGTAAAGGAGAGAATCATCAAATGAGGTACAATGGTTGTATCAATGGATCAATGAATTTGAGCAGCATCAAATGAGGTACAGTGGTTGTATCAACAGATCAATGAATTCGAGCAGGAGAAACCTAGGCCAACTTAAGATAAGAATTTGTTCATTAGGAAAGCAGTCGTTGAAGAGATTCTGCATACATCCGGTGGAAGAGAGTTCCATATTGTTGGGGCAGCTCCGGAAAAGTCTTGGTGACAAGATCTCTTTTTGCTAAGGATGAGTGGTTTCAGGAGTGAAGTGTCTGCACTTCCTGTGGCTCTCCCACCACAGGATAATTCAAGTTTTTGAGCTAGGTACCTGGGAGTTTTAAAATGCAGAGCTTTGTGCACCAGAACAGCAATGTTTAACCAAATTTGTACTTGTTAAGGCAACCATTTGAGAGATTTTAAGATTGGGGATATGTGCTCATTTGGTTTGGTACCGGTGACCAGTCTGGCTGCAGCATTCAGCAATGCCCTTAGTGGAGCCAGGGTGTATTTGGGAAGACCACAGAGCATAGCGCTGCCGTAGTCTTGTCTCAGCAAGACCAGTGCTTGTACCACCTGCTTAAAATCCTTTTGTAAGAGGAATGGTTTGATATTTTTAAGTGTCCTTATCAAGTGATTAGCTCCCTTACACACATTGCTGATATGATTTTCATATTCAAGTGCTTCTCCAAGGTGATACTGTGAGATTTGGCTGAGTCTATGAAGAGAGGGGTGCAGTTGAAAACCGTGAGGTGATTCAGCCAAAGAGTTAGCTTGGGGATGTGGTTCGGAGGAGAGATGAGAAGAAATGCAGTTTTGGAAGTGTTGAGTAGGAGATGGTTAACCAACTTTGAGTAGACATTAGGGTAGTGTTGAGCGAGATGATGTTCTCCGGGGAAGAGATTTCCAAATAAAGTTGTGTGTCGTCCGCATAAATATGGAAGAGAATGTTCGTGGAATGTAGTGAATTAGCTAGTGGCTCCAGGAAAAAGTCGAAGAGGATAGGTGATAGGGTGGACCCTTGGGGGACACCCATTAGTACAGGAGAGGTGCTGGGAGAGGGTGTGGTTTGCATCGACACTTTGTGATCTGTGTTGGAGGAAGGACGAAAACCATTGTAACACCAGAGATATTCCGGGCTGTCCATCAATTGGTCGAAATCAAACTTTTCTTCTTACAGAGGATTGTCCGGCTGAGTCTCTGGATTATCCCCTCAGATGGAGCTGTGAGGGTGGTTGATACCTGAGGATCAGGTTTAGGATTTCCCATGACTACGATGGTCTGATTTGCAGCAATTTAGGTACAAATCTGGATAAAGTTAACTCCCAGGTTGAGTCCTAGATCCACCGCCCCATCCCTATTTTGGAGTATATCCTCAATTATGATAGTGATGCTTCCTCAATTTCTGTAACTCTTTAACCTCACCGTCCACTTCCTGTAACACATTTTTGATCAGTTGAAGCAGACATTATCTTGCTTAATTTAGAGAGTTGGCAAATTTCAGATAATGTGGTTGACATTAATTCGCCCATTGTACTCTGGCAGCATTGCTCTGCCAGATATCAGCATCTACTACTTTGCTGCACAGGCTTGCTAATTAAATTAATGGAAAACGTAACCAATCATGACCGCCCATGTTAGGGAGGAGCAGGCTCTTGATTTTACACATTCGTTGTTGGGGAAAGTCTGCACACAACCCAAGAATGCAAGACGCAATGTGGATGTACTGGCTGTCAGCTAAGCCTGGTGGGAGCTATCGCAAGGACTGAATCGGTCACCCCCTTACTCTCCATTCCTTCCACTTACAGACAACCCTATGCTAAACATTACTGGTGACAGTTCCATAAAGGAACTCTTTTGACAGATGGGCCTACTCACACTGGGAGATATTTTTCAGAATTACATTTTTATTTCTCAACAAGTTTTTTGCTCTCGCCACTGTGCGTCCACCCTGGCACTGTTCTGAAAGTTCCAAATGCAGTCTAACAGCAGTATCCACATTTCGCTCCGCAAGAAACTATGCTGTTTACAACTTACAAAGAGAGAGCAGATGTGTGGCACTCTATCTCGTATCTATTTCTCCACTATCTACACTCCACTTTAGATGCTCTTCCTGAGGCAAAGACAAATGGCAAACCTCTCTTGGTTATACACGAACAGGTAAGCATGGGCACATTGCTGTTCACAAGTTACAAGTTAAAAAAAAAACTTTTAATTATAAACATAAGTTAATACAGTTTAAATATCTTCATCAATACTACTACACTGCGGCTAGAATTTCACAATTTGCTGTGGACGACATTAATGCATGCCGTAGATGTGGCTTTACTAAAGCAGACCTTCTGCATATGTCATGGCAGTGTCTTGGCCTAGTCCCTTTTTGGAGTGACCTATTCCTATAGCTTGCTGAAATCCTAGACATGCAGGTCGAACCCCCTGCTGGGCAACACTTCAGCACTGCTGGTGCCCTGCTGGCATATTGCCTCTAAACTGCTGGTGATTGCTAAGCGAAATGCTGCTATGGTATGAATGATGCATCAATTGTTAATGCACTGATTACAAGATGCATCTTACTGCCAAGACATGATTGATTGGTATGCTGAACTTGCTCCCCCCTCTTCTCGCCCTTCGTACATTTGGGCACCATATCTATCTTTTTAGTTAATTAAAAACAGACGCACTCTCAACTCCTCGCAGCATGGGGGCGCATTCCGCTCCCCTTTTGAGTCTCATTGTAATTCTGCAACTTTCTTTTCTTATCCTCACCTTGACCGACTATGGCTGGTGGCACATGTATTGTTTAAATATTAGATAAATATGTCTTGATCTCACAGTACTAAATGCACTTTTTGTTGGTATATAGCAATAATGTCAAAGTTAAAAAAAAAATGTGTGCATATAACACACATGCTACATACACAAACATGTATGACACACTTGGGATGTCAGCACTAGGATCTGGGATTACAGTTCTCTGTCAGTAAAATGAGGACATGCTTTGTGCACCGTTCTATAACAAAGTTCAGGTCAAGTCCAGGACTACAGTCTGTCCAGAGACAAGGCAAGGGCCAGGGCTTAATACACACACTAGATTAGCTTGAAGTTGGGACCAAAATCAGGGTACCAGATTTTCGCAGTTAGGCGCCCAAGGCAGGAGAACACTACTATACATCATGCAGGAAACATCCCTATCCCAACAATGCTTAGAATGATTATTAATACCAGAGGCTATCCAAATTAAACAGCATTCATTTATTTAACGCAATGACAGAGTTTACCATTAGTAACTCTGATCAGCGATTTCTGCACACATTTCATACAGTTTTATTTGAACTAAAAGCTATCCTTATTTGGTATTGTCAAGCAAACAAAAACCAGAGAGATACTGTGCCTTAGCAAGCAAAAACCAACTATGACATTTGAAAAAGAGTACAATATTGTCAGCTACAAATAAAGACAAATCAAGTTGTCTAATTCAAACAAGGGTGTCCCTGTTAAATATCTTCCACTACTTCTGCGGTTTTTCAAATGTGATGAGCAGATTTTCTAGAATTAGTAGAAGGTTTTGTACACTCCAGCAGTGACAGGTTGCACGAGGATACACTAGGATGATTAGTATTTCCATGTTAAGTGCCAGTGTTCAAGGGCCATACAGGTCAAATAAAACAGGCACCATGTTCCAGGCCAAGCTGTAATGTTCAAGGGACACAAAGTATCTTCATGTACATGAGAGCAAGACCTCACCAAGTAAAGATAGCTATGACAACAATAATGTTTAGAATTTTATGGTAAAAGTGCCTTAAATGAATACAACTAAGGGGTTCAAAACCTTTGTACTTTTTAATAAACAAAACATACATTTCATTTCAAATATATGCGGAAGTTAAAAAACATGCCAGATATAATTTTACAGATTAGACAGAGATATTAGGAGTAATAAATACTGACAACTACAGGAAAAACTTTTCATGTAGCTAACAGTGTCCTTATTTGGTTATCAAAGTAAATACATACCTTCACTACAGAATGGCTTTTTCACACCAGAGAATTTCACTGTTTCATGTAAAGTTTTCTCCTCTTGGCAGTACTCGCATAGTGTAACTATGCAGTGCAGTTTTTTGTAGTCTTCGCAACACGAAATATTACAAAACTGATATATTTTGTTCTAAAACACAAAGGTAAAAAACATTACATGTGTGTTGGGTAGTAATAAACAAGCAGCATTATGTATTTTTCAGGTTCCCTATAACTTCAAGCACTAAGTGTTGGTCGTTTCAGTCTAACATTGCTGAACTCCTCTATTGAACTGCTACGCTATCATGCTTCCTGAAATACAATAAAAGTTAAACAGATACTAAGGCCCTTATTATGATATGGCTCGGTATAGATAGCAGAGATAC
Organism: Lissotriton vulgaris; assembly: GCF_964263255.1. Lineage (NCBI taxonomy): Eukaryota > Metazoa > Chordata > Amphibia > Caudata > Salamandridae > Lissotriton > Lissotriton vulgaris. Next base: position 240,510 of record NW_028249137.1, read on the forward strand.
AAAACAGCCAGAAATTATGATTTCAGCAGGAATCTTGGGACGTAAATCACATATAGACAGATATATCTCTATATCTGTCTATATCTATAGATATCGATATATACCTTACCCCTACTCAGAGTATAATGGGTAGTAGGTACTCTCTGCCTCATGTCATATATAAATATTCACTTACAAAAAAAAAGGTTACAGGGACGTTCTCGTTAGGAAATAGAACTATTTTTAAAATTAGAAATTCACTGAAAAAAACAAAGTTACAGGGACATTATAGTTGGGCTCAGATTTCACTCGTACAAAACCTGAGCTAACTATAATGTACACCCGGCAATACACAGCTTACGACCTCACATATTACATATTACATCAGTGACGACATCACTGATAACATCTCACATAACATAACTGATGCCATCTCAAATGACATCGCTGATGACATCTCAAATTACATCAGTGATATCATCCCACGAGTGTTTCGTAAATATTTGAGACTTAAAGATATATACTAAGCTGCAGCATACGTTAGATTTATTCATTTGTTTATTTATTTATATGCTTATATAGCGTTAGAATCGACCCCCAAAGGGGTATCTCTGCATTTAAGCAGCACATGAGGGTGGTGTGGGGCCCTGCAAGCTAACAGGTACAGAAAAGAGTAGTTTTTAGAAGCTTCCTGAAATGTACACCAAGTCCTATCGGAGACGTGGTTACACCTCACTGGGGCTGGAAACCTATTGTTCTACATTCTCCTGCTCTAGCTTAGCTGAGCAGCAAGAGGCCAGAATCGTGTCTGTGGTCAGCAGCAGCGCTAGCTTACTGTTAGAGCCTGAAAGGCTGGTACCAGGAATGCAGGGGAGCTCCATAAGATTCAAGTGCAGTGACTTCAAATGCAAGGAACTTATATCTTTTGCGAGTGGTGCTAGCATCAGCTGCAATGGCAGGCCTGTAGTCACAGTTTGAGTGGTCTCTCATTGGTGGCATAATACACCCTGCAGCCCAAGCGAGGCCCCTGGTGTACCTATGCCCTGGGTACCTTAGTTCCGTATACTAGTGACTTAGAAAGGTACACCAGTAGCCAATTAGTAAGGTACCAAAGTACTCACCAAGGTCAAATTTATGGAGAGAGCACAGTGACTGGGGTCCTGATTAGCAGGATACTAGTCAGAAAAACAGAATGCTACCAGCAAAAAGTGGGGGTAACCATGAAATCAAAGCAGATTCTACTTTCCTACACAATCCCCCTACCTCCCCCCCCACCCCACCAAAACGAAAAGAGATGAGCCTAATCTTGCTCAGTTAAGTCTTCATTTTCTTTGTGGAAATATCTAGAGAGTCCATATGCTAACGCATGGTTACTCCCAGGTCTATGTTCCACTAAAAAGTCCCTCCCCCTTAGGGAAATGGACCACTTCAAAAGTTTGGGATTTTCACCCTGCATCTGTTTAAGCCATATGAAGGGCTTATGGTCTGTCTGAACAATGAAGTAATGTTAAAAAAATAAATTATATAGCACAGCGTATACCAGAGGGTGTCTTGGCGCTGATAACTGAGCAGAGTAAGAAAAAAGGGGAGAACAGTATGAAGAGGAATGTTAACTGTTGAAAAGCCAAGTTTTATGAAGTTTTATGAAAACCTGTAGAGATGATATGGATCTAATGTGGAGTGGCCGCATGTTCCAAAGTCTGGTGGCTCCGGCAAGGAAGCTGTTGCGCCCCATTTGCTTTTCTTGAATTTAAAGTGTAGAGAAGACTTGATTGTACACATTGCTATGTTAGCATGAACTTATTAGAAGTTAAATGTCATTTTATAACTTTGCAGCCTTTGCACACAACACTACATGTAACTGTTTTTGTAAGTTAGAATGCTTGATTTTTCCTTGCACGAGAAAAGCTGGTTTTAAACATCCCTAAACTTACATCGCGACTTTAGTCTGTACACTGTGTCCCGAAACTTTCAAGGTCACCATATCAATGTATGCTATTATTCAGGTTGATCAGCCCACGCTGTAGACACAACATGAACACAGCTGCAGCTAATTGAAATTCTAGTGCCTGAAATATTACACTACATGCATGATTTGAACACTTGGAGCAAATCCTTTTCCTAAGAGCGAGAGCTTTGCTGATCCTAATGTGATTCACTTCTGCTGATCTTGGAGGTATGGGGTTCCCCATTCAAGCCTAAGAGACCTTCTATTATTATTATAAAACCTAGTTCCTAGCTGGGGAGGGTGGTACACAAGGCACTATAGGACCTGTTTCCACTATCATTATAATATGATTTCTCCCTTTATGTTTTATGGAATTGTGACAATGCTGATCGTATTATTTTTAATCATATGCCTTCTTATGTTAGCAAAAATACTGCATCTTAGAGCACGTCGTTAAAATAAACATTTTTTAAACTTTTCTGTGTCTCTATTTACTTATGTTGTTGACTGATATGAGAGTAACTAACGAAAGAGTGTTCTTGATTCCCACCATTCCAGAGAGTACCCGGAGTCGCATGTTCTGGGTTGTCTAATCATTGGTAGCTTCACTGTAGGACGGAGAGCTAATGAGAAACTGATGCTATTCGGTTAGGGGTTCTGGGTACTGAGGTGAGTTTTTTGGTACACCACAATTCACTGAGGTCCTGGGTCTCTGTGCACAGTTCTGTGTATGAGCAGAACCCCCACAGCAAAAGGTCGTCACTGTATAGGTTCACAGGGATCTGAGGTTCCTATAGATTAGTTACTTACCTGTAATCCTAGTTCTCTTCCAGGGGTATACTCATTAAAGTCATAAGCACTGAATTATCTCCGCCCATGAGCGGGGACCCGGAACACAAACAATATACATATATATGTGTAAATATAACCAAAAGTACATAGTACTAAGTAATTATACACATATACATGTATAATGACCATAATATGCAGCCTAACATTAACACATAGGCTAATCAAACCAAACCTTACACGTTCTTAAGCATGAAAATATGCTGTATATAAATGCAATAAACTGGCATGAGCCTAAAATGCATTTCATAGCCATGAAAAACCTTTTATTTTCATCAAAGAACCTGTTGTAAACAGTTATTAGCCTAAAAAGGCTGCATATGAAAAAATGTGTGTACAGAAAATCAGACTGGCACCCTGCCTTTAAGGCCCCAGAGAATCTGCACACTTTGCCTTTAAGGCCTCCAGGAGAACTCTGTTCCCATCATGCCCCACAGGTGACAGTTAGGTCAGTTCTTTTGTACGGTACAGTAAACTTTAGCAGGAATCTGCACTTAAAACTATATTGAAAACGTTAAACCTCAATGCTACTGCTCGCCCGGGGAGGCGGGAGGGTGTTTATGACTTTAATGAGTATACCCCTGGAAGAGAAATAGGATTACAGGTAAGTAACTAATCCTTCTCTTCCAGGGGATACTCATTAATAGTCATAAGCACTGAATAGAGTAGCAAGCTCATACCCACCAGAAGCGGGCGAACAGATAAAAGCATAGCCATACTTTAAAATCACATTGTTTAACTAGAATTAGCAAACAAATTTCTGAGTGATGCTTGTCCCACTTGTGCATCAGTCTGCGCATCAGAATCCAAACAGTAATGGCGTGTAAACGTATGCACTGAACGCCAAGTAGCTGCTTTACATATCTCCGACATAGCCACATTCCTAAGGAGAGCTGTGGTAGAAGCCTTTCCCCTCGTAGAATGAGCCCTAGGTCTACCTGATAAAGACTTGTGGGCTAGCTGATAAGCCAGTAAGATACATGACACTATCCACCTAGAAATGGATCTCTTTGATGCTGCCAAACCAGTATTTGTAGGACCATAGTTCACAAACAGACGGTCCGTCTGACTCAAAGACTTTGTTTTATCTAAGTAAAATTTCAAAACCCTTTTTAGATCTAATGAATGTAAAGTCCGTTCTGCCGGACTTGAAGGGTTCGGAAAGAAAGTCGGCAATATTATGGATTGGTTAATATGAAAATCCGACACCACCTTAGGTAGGAAAGCAGGATGAGTCCTGAGCACCACTCTGTTTCCATGAAAAACTAACTGTGTACGGTTCATTGCAACACAAAGCCTGGATTTCGCTCATCCTACGAGCAGAAGTGATGGCCACCAGGAACCCTACTTTCCAAGACAGGTGTTGCAAAGACGCTTTATGTATAGACTCAAATGGGGGACCCATTAATTTAGTCAATACCACATTAAGCTCCCAAGGTGGAGAAGGAGACCTGACTGGAGGATAAACCTTTCTTAACCCTTCTAGAAAATCCTTCACCACAGGCATTCGAAAGAAAGATATCTGTGTTGGTGATTTTCTATAAGCAGTTATTGCAGCAAGATGGACTTTGATGGAATTAAACTGCAAACCAGATTCAGCAAGGTAAAGAAGTTAAGGCAAGATCACCTTTTCTTGACCATGAATAGGGTCAAGACCCTTACTCTGACACCAAAGGTAAAAGCGTTTCCACTTAAATCCGTAGGATTGTCTCGTAGAAGGCCGCTTTGCCTCCTTAAGGATGTTCATACACTCCGGATTCAGCTGTAAGTGCCCGTACTGGATGACTTCAGGAGCCATGCTGCCAAGCGCAGGGAGGGCAGATTGGGATGAAACACTTGCCCCTTCTGCTTGGACAGAAGATCCGGGCGACACGGCAATCTCCTGTGCGGTGTTATTGACAACTGGAGGAGATCTGGGAACCACCACTGGCGTGGCCATTCTGGGCAAATCAGTATCATTCTGGAGTGAGTCTTGTACAGCCGATTGATCACTGCTGGTATCAACGATGTCGGTGGAAAGGCGTACAGCAAATTTTGACACCAATCTATCAAAAGGGCATTCCCTTGAGACCCTTTCTGGTAGAACCTGGACGCGAAGACGGGGCATTTTGAGTTTGCCGCGTTTGCGAACAGATCTATGTCTGGTGTTCCCCAATCCTGGAAAATGCTGTGCGCGACGTCTTCGTTGAGAACCCAGTCGTGCGCTTCGACGAAGTCTCTGCTGAGGTCGTCCGCCTGTGAGTTGAGACTCCCCGGTAGGTGAATTGCTGTTATGGACAGGTCTCGTGCAAGTAACCAATGCCAGATGGTCTGGGCTTCTATGGAAAGAGTCCTGGATCTGGTACCCCCCTGCTTGTTTAAGTAATACATTGTAGTTGTATTGTCTGTTTGCACCAGGAGGGACCGAGTCTGTAGAGATGGAGCCAGGGACTTGAGAGCAAGATGGACCGCTCTGAGTTCGAGTAGATTGATGTGATATCCTTTCTCGAAGTCTGACCATAGCCCTTGTACCTGCAGAGGGCCCATATGCGCCTCCCAGCCTTGGAGAGAAGCATCTGTTATCAGAGTCTGCGTTGGTGGGTCCAGATGAAAAGGGACTCCCTTCATCACGTGCACCTTCTTCATCCACCACCGGATGGAATCTCTTGCAGATTGTTGGAGATAAATCCGGTCATCCCAGCATCCCGTCCTATGTTTCCACTGATCTTCCAGACACTGTTGTAGAGGACGCATCTGCAAACGTGCGCTTGGCACGATGAAAATGCACAACGCCATTGACCCCAGGAGAGAGGACACTTGCCGACTGTCGGACGTGCAGTTTGAAGGAGAAGTAGACACTTCGCCCTGATGGATGACCACCTCTCCTCCGAAGGACACACGTTTTCTACTTCTGTGTCCAACTGAGCACCCAGGTAGTGGATCTTCTGGGTGGGGTTCATTATGGACTTCTTGTAGTTGACTTGCAGACCCAACTTGTACATGAGCTGAAGACATATCGACAGATGTTCTTCTAGAAGCGATGGGGATGAACTCTTCAGAAGCCAGTCGTCTAAGTACGGATATATGAAAATCCGCCTCTTTCGAAGACAAGCCGCCACTACAGCCATACATTTTGAAAATGTCCTGGGAGCTGATCTCAGGCCAAAAGGGAGCACTGCGTACTGATAATGACGAGCCGCCACTTGAAACCTGAGAAATTTGCGATGTTTTCTGGATACCGGAATATGAAAATAAGCGTCCTTTAGATCGATGGAGCACATCCAATCCCCTTGGTGTAATTGAGGGAAGATCTGGTGAAGAGCCAGCATTCGAAACCTTTCCATCCGAATGAATTTGGTCAGTCATCTCAAATCCAGAATGGGTCTGAACTCTGTGACTGGACCTTTTTTCTGTACGAGAAAGAATCGAGAGTACAGGCCTTGACCTCTCTGCTGGAAAGGAACTGGTTCTATGGCCTTCTTCTTCAAGAGGACGTTCGCCTCCTGTTGCAAGCGCTTTATATTCCACTGTACCATCTTTAGAGGACGCATGACAGGGGGTGGCTTCTTGAATCTCAAAAGGTACCCGTTCTGAATGACACCCAGCACCCATCTGTCCTTCGTGATCTGTTTCCACTCGTCCAGATAACCGACAATACTTCCTCCAACCGGAGTGGGACACGGTTGTAGAGGAAGCATCCGTTCATTGTTTCTGAGGCTGCTTGGCAGCAGATGATTGCTGCCTATTTCCATTGCCTCTGCCTCGTCCAGGCCGCCGCTGCTGGAATTGCGACCTTTGTTGATTCTGGCCTTGATTTTGCGAAGACCAATTCGTCTGTTGGCTCCTTTGCTGAAAAGATCTCTTGTCATAGGGACGAAAAGTACCCCGACGTTTAAATTCTTTTTTCTTCTCAAGGCCTACGGCCTTAAGAGTGTCCAACTCCACCTTCATTTTAGACATCTCGTTGTCTGCATGAGATCCAAACAGAGTCGAACCATTAAAAGGTAAATTGACCATTTTTCTCTGTGCCTCCGGCTTTAGCCCCGTAAGGCGAAGCCAAGCTGTACGTCTTGCACAAACACCGTGTGCATAACCATGAGCAGACAAGTCCGCCGCATCAGCAGCCGCTCTAATGCTCTGGTTAGCCACCAATCCTCCTTCCTCCACTATTTCCAGGAAGTCTTTCTGATCCTCCTTAGGGAGTTTATCTGCAAAACGAGCCACTGAGTCCCAGAGCAGACGGTCATAGCGGCCCAATAGAGCAGCCGCACTGGCCACTCGCATGACCGATCCCGAGGTATTGCACATTCTTCGCCCCAAGGAATCCATACTCTTACTATCCTTTTCAGGTGGAGCAGAAGAGGTAGATGCTGCCGAATGCGCCTTTCTGACTGCCGCTACAATCAGGGAGTCTGGTGGTGGGTCAGACCGCAAAAACACTGGGTCTTCTTCTGGAGCCTTGTACTTCTTCGCAATCCTAGAAGGACCTGAACCCACCGTGGCCGGAGTTAGGAATGTCCTCATTGCTGGTTCTATCAACCCGGGCAGTAACTGCAGAAGAGGCCTGCCAGTCGTCTTGTGATGCAGGGTTTCGAAGATGACTGACGTTGCTACCTGGGGAACAGCCATTTTGATGCTGAATTTACTCGCTCCACGACATAATACATCATTAAATGTGCTTAAATCGTCTACTGGAGACACTCTGGAAGGAGGAGTAGAAGATATAGTTGGAGAATAGTCTCCATATGAAAATCTTGAAGACGACGAAGACGATGTAGAAGATGGAGTAGGAGTTCTACGTCTTCTCTGAGGAGTTGTCGATCGCTGCCTCCTACGCTCCCTTGAACAAGATTTCTCTCTCACTAAGGATCTTTAGCGTGATCTTCTATGCAGCTCCGTCCGAGGGACCGGAGCTCTCTCCCCCATTATCGGACGCATCTTCCAATGCCTTAAACTTTCCAACCACCTCGGTGACAAGTTAATAGGCCGCTCTGTATGCTCAGGTGAAGCTTCAGGTGACACCTGCACAATATTCAGCTCTGCGGAAGACTTGGAAGCTCTAGAAGCTGCACTGTGTTCAGAAACCAATGAACCAGACGGAGTCCGCTGTCTGGGCACCAACTGTCTGTCATCTGACACCTGCCCTGAGGTTGAGCCCGAATGAGCCACCACAGAAGAGTCCTGGTGCACTATCTCTTGCCCCACTGCAGATCTGTTGTCTTGCTGATCATGCGGGGAAGTCTCCACTCTAGGTTCGGGACTTATTTCTGACCTCGACAAAGACCTAATTGAGGTCCGAGAGGCTGGTCTTGATAGTCTCGACGCCGACCTATGTTCAGGAGGGGGAGACCTAGACACTCCATGCTTCGAGCCCGAAGCATGCTTCGACGTCGACCTATGTCGCGATGGAGACCTTGACCTTCTCTTTTTAGGTCTCGAAGTCGAATCCTTCGACGTCATTCTTTCTCTCGACGTCGACCTTTTCCTCGACGACGACGTATGTCTCCCTCTCGACCTCGGTCTATCCTTCGACGTCGACCGATGACTCTCTCAACGTCGATCCTTTACCCTTAGACGTCGACACAAGATCCTTCGACGTCGGACGTCTCTCGTCCCTCGACGTCGACCTCTCACGATCCTTCGACGTCGAGCGTTGCACTCCCGACGTCGTCCTCACTGCAATCGACACCAATTGCCCCGACGTTGAAAGGGATTTCAACGGCGACTGTCGAGCCGCTGAACCTTAACTCACCGGCGAAGTCCTCGACGTCGACGGAGCTCTCTTCGACGTCGACGGCGATCTGGTTCTCGACGTCGAGCGCACCTTTTTTGACGGCGACGCTCCCTGGAGTCGATGTTTCTTAGTTCTACCTTCTGGAGACTCTGATCTTCGACGTTTAGGCTGAGAAGACGGCTTAGCAGATGATAATAAGCCTTTAGAACTCTTCTCACCACGGTTTTCTCTCTCCAGAAGGCCCAGCAACCTCATTTTCTCCCTCTCTTTTAAAGTTCTATTTGAAAGGTTGAGGCAGTGATAACAATCTTCCACCTTATGAGAAGCTGGAATACACACCACACAAACAGAGTGTGGGTCAGTTGTCGACATCTTCTTCCCACAGGAAGGACATTTGTAAAATAAAGGTGGCATTCTGACTAAAAAACACCAACAGCTTAGTCAGAAAAGGATAATAAACCAGCACCAAAGCTATATTTTGTCAAAAAAAGGCAAGAAAAACCAAGTTCTGACAGAAAATACTTCGAATGAGCAGAGCTCAAGTTCCAGGTTCCTCACAGAACAAGCCGGAAAAAAGAACTGACCTAACTGTCACCTGTGGGGCATGGTGGGAACAGAGTTCTCCTGGAGGCCTTAAAGGCAAAGTGTGCAGATTCTCTGGGGCCTTAAAGGCAGGGTGCCAGTCTGATTTTCTGTACACAGACATTTTTTCATATGCAGCCTTTTTAGGCTAATAACTGTTTACAACAGGTTCTTTGATGAAAATAAAAGGTTTTTCGTGGCTATGAAATGCATTTTAGGCTCATGCCCGTTTATTGCATTTATATACAGCATATTTTCATGCTTCAGAACGTGTACGGTTTGGTTTGATTAGCCTATGTGTTAATGTTAGGCTGCATATTATGGTTATTATACATGTATATGTGTATAATTACTTAGTACTATGTACTTTTGGTTATATTTAAAAATATATATATGTATATTGTTTATGTGTTCCGGGTCCCCGCTCATGGGCGGAGATAATTCCGTGCTTATGACTATTAATGAGTATCCCCTGGAAGAGAATAGGGGTATACCAAGAGATGGCTTTTTGTTTTTTAAGAATTCAAGAACTAAACCATGTAGGGCCTTAAAAGTGAGACAAAGAGGTTTGAATTTGATTTGATTCCCGATGGTAATCCACTGCAGCCCCTTGATAGCAAGGGATACTGAATGATGTTTAGGGAGATCAAGGAGTACTCTGGCGGTGGAGTTTTGGAGGACCTACAATTTATTGAGGTATTGTTTCTGTAGATTGATATATATAAGAGCTATTGCAATAGTCAATTTTAGATAAGGGAGGATACAACTTTTTTTCTAGAGTTAATAGGTATGAAATGAAATGAAATGAAATGAAATTGGATTTAGAAAGCGCATGGCTGCCCGTAAGCGTCCCAGCGCTACCATGCGAAATTAAGAGGCTCTGAGGAGGGGCATGCAAGGAAGAATATTTCTGATGAGTAAGAAGCACATATAATGGAGTTTACTTGTGTACTGAAATTAATTTTGCCATCAAGAAACACTCCTAAACTTTTGACTTTGGGAGATGGAATTGGGAGCGAGCCCATTTCTGATAGCCAGCAGTCAAGAGTCCAAAAGTGTGGAATATTTTCTAAGTAAATAAACTATCTTATCCAAGTTTAACTTTAGGCAGTGCCTGTCCATCCCGATGTTGATTTTGATCATACAATTATGAAGCTGAGAGCTTGTGTCTTTGGCCTTGTTTGCAGCCGAAACCACAATTTGTGCATAATCTGTATAGGAGGTGAGTGAAAGACCAAAAGTATTGGATCAGTGGAGGAAGTTCGACTATGTATAAATTAAAAAAAAAGGTTGGGACTGAGCGAAGACTCCTGCAGAACCCTGTATGGTAGCGAGAAGGTTTTAGAGATGAAATTATTGAGCATCAAAGTATTTTCCATGTTTTTTTTTTTTAGAAGTGATCTGAGTAGATCTAAGGCTGTGCCCTTTATGCCAATAGTCTATAAAGTGTGCCATAGAATCAAGTGATCTGTGGTATCAAAAGCCGCGGATAGGTCCATAGATCAGAGCTGCGTTGCTTCCTTCGCCAAGAATGGTTTCAAGTTCATCCGTCGCTTTGATGAGCGCTGTCTCGGTGCTGTGATCGGATACCAAACTGTGAGTGCTAAATAGGTATGGCCTCAACTTCAAGACCCAGGCCACAGCAAATGCATCCCTCTCAATAGCTGAATAAAGTTTCTCCCTCTTGGTCAACCTTCAGATTATAAAAGCTACTGGTTAGTCCTGGCCGTCTGCATTAATTTGTGATAACACAACTCTAACCACTATCTCAGAAACAGCTGTCTGGAAAATGAAGGCTTTGGAGTAAACAGGATTTTGCAGCATGGGAGCAGTGCACATGGCCTGCTTCAGGTCATTAAATGCCTTTTGACAGCTAACTGTCGACTGAACTTTCTTAGGCATTTTCTTGGAGGTGAGATCATTAAGAGGAGTCACAATGAACCCATATCCCTTAACACACCTTAGGTAGTACCCAGTCAAGCCCAAGAAAGCTCTAACCAAGTCTGTGTTGTGGGAGCAACCCAGTCCACAATGGTCTGGATTTTGCTCTCCAATGGTTGAACTTGGCCCCCACCAACTAGGTGACCCAAGTGCACAACCTTGCTCTGCACTCTCTGCCACTTTGTGGCCCTGATAGTGAGGCCTGCCTTTTACAGGGCCTCTAGAACATCTGAGGTGAACCAGGGGGAAATAACGTCTGCAATATCATCTAGATATGCTGCATTATAGGCTTCCAAACTGTTTAGGCCTTTGCTCACCAGCCTCAGAAATGTGCCAGGGGCATTTTTCAGACTAAAGGGTATCACAATAATTTGATAATGCCCACTAGGGGTTGAAAGGAAAATGCTACTTACCAGTATGCATCTGTTCTTGGCATGTGGAGCTGCAGAATTCATACTTGTGCATAGATCGCCATCTGGTGTTGGGCTAGGATGTTTGCAGTTTGTTGTCGTCTTGGAAGAAGTCTTTGCAGTCACGAGATAGGAGACTCCTCCCTTTGACAATAGTGCGCATGGGCATCAACTCCATCCTCAGATAGTTTTTCACCATATAGGGAAATGATGGAGTTTGTAAGAAAACAGAAAAGATGTCCATGTCTAATGTATCTAAGTAAGATAACACCGGAACAGATAGAGGCACCAGGGAGGTCAGTGGGCGTATGAATTCTGCAGCTCTACATGCCAAGAACAGATGCATACTGGTAAGTAGCATTTTACATTAGAGGCATATGAGCTGCAGAATACATACTTGTGCATAGACTGTATATCAGTATTCTCCCTTAGTGGTGGTGACCTGTATCTGTAGCAGTGGTTTGAAAAAGTGTTTTAAGAAGAGCCTGGCCCACAGAAGCTTGTTGTTTTGCCTGCACATCTACACAATAATGTTTGGTTAAGGTGTGTGGCGTAGACCATGTTGCTGCCTTACAGAAGTCATCTAAGGGAATGTTTCCTAAGAATGCCATAGAAGCCCCTAGTTTGCGTGTGGAGTGTGCTCTAGGGGGAATTGTTAATGTGCATTTTGCTTTGTGATCGCATATTTGAATGCATTTGACTATCCACATGGCAATTCCGGCGTTGTAAATAGGGTTACCTTTATGAGGTGGATAAAAAGCTACTTACAGTTCTTTTGTCCTTCTAAAAGGTTTAGTTCTGTCAATGTAATAAGTATAGCTCTTTTGACATCAAGTGTGTGAAGAGCTCTCTCTGCTAAAGAATCTGGTTGTGGGGAAAAAACGGAGTTCCACAGACTGATTAAGATGAAACGAGGAGATTACGTTGGGAAGGAATTTTGGATTTGTACTGAGAACCACCTTGGTATGGTGTATTTGTAAGAATAGTTCTTGAATGGTTAAAGCCTGGATCTCACTTACTCTCTTGAGAGAGGTGATCGCGGCTAGAAAAGCTACTTTCCATGTGAGGAACTGCAATTCACATTTGTGTACAGGTTCGAATGGAGGGACCATGAGCCTAGTAAGGACAATATTTAAATTCCACACATGAGAGGGTGGGATTGTAGGAGGAATAATCCTTTAAAGTCCTTCCATGAACGCTTTGATAGCAGGCACCCTAAACAGTGGAAAATGTATGTTTTGTAGGTAAGCAGCAAGGGCAGCCAGATGTAGTCTTATGGATGTATTTGCTAGATTACATCTTTGTAGATGCAGTAAGTAGCAGATGTTTTGAATTGAAGCATCAATTGTATTGTTATTGCAGTTAATAACACATCTTTTCCATGTGGCTGCATAACAAGCTTCAGTAGTAGGGCATCTTGCTTCTTTAAGGATGTTCATACAATCTGTTGGGAGGTTAAGGTAACCGAACTCTAGGACTTCAGGAGCCACGTTGCTAGGTTCAGTTGAGCTGGATGCCTTATCTCTCCATGGTTCTGTGTGAGAAGCTTTGAGGAGAGGTGTAGTTTTTGGTGTGGTACTACTGAGAGTTCCAGGAGTGTTGTGAACCATGGTTGCCGGGCCCATGTTGGAGCAACTAGGATCATTTTGAGAGACTGCTGTTTCAGCTTGCGTACTAATGGAATAAGTGGAGGTGTCAGAAAAGCGTACGCAAATCTGCCTGACTAATTCAATCATATCGCATTGCCTTTGGACAATGAGTGTGGATATCAGGCAGCGAAGGTTGGACATTTTGCTTTTGTGTGTGTCGAATAGATCTATGTCTGGATGGCCCAACATCTGAAAGAAATTGATGAAGAACTTGAGAATAAAGTACCCATTCGTGTATCTGCTGTGTCTGACGACTGAGCAGATCCGCAAACTGATTGTGTACGCCTGGAAGATGTTCTACTAGGAGGTGTATTCTTTGTGGAATGGGCCATCTTCAAATGTTCTGCTCTAGTTGAGAAAGCTGCAGAGAATGTGCCCCCCCTGTTTTTGTATACAATACATTGCTGTCATATTGTCCGTACAGACAAGGACAGTTTTGTTGACAAGATGTGTGTGGAAGGATTGCAATGCCAGAAATATTGCTAGTAATTCAAGGTGATTGATGTGGAACAGCTTTTGTTGAGGGGTCCACCTGCTCTGAATTGTATAGTTTAAGAGATATGCTCCCCAGCAGGTGAGCGATGCGTCCGCTGTTAGCACCATCTGTGGAAGTGGCTCTAGGAACGGCCGCCCCTTGGCCATCATCCCCATCAGCTGCATACCCGAGCTGGTAGTGAATATTGGGGCTGAAATTTTGTGATGAGGTTTTGTATACTGGCTATCCTGACTGGGCTATGCCAGGGCTTTGGAAGTGTCTATTGTGGCCCCTAGATACCGATGTTTGTGGGACTGCTGGAGATGTGATTTGGTGAGGTTTATTGTGAATCCCAAGTTGTGAAGCAGGTGAATTGTTCTGTAAGTGTGAACACACAGATTGTAGGACTTGGCCTTTATTAGCCAGTCATCCAGGTATGGAAACACATGAATTTGTTGTCTTCGCGAATGGGCGGCTACTACTGCCAGACAATTTTGTGAAGACTCTGGGTGCTGTGGTCATTCCGAATGGGAGTACCTTGAATTGATAGTGTTGACCATCCACTACAAACCTTAGATATTTCCTGTGAGCAGGATGTATGGGAATATGGAAGTAGGCGTCCTTGAGGTCTAGAAAGGCAATGAAGTCGCCTTGTTGGAGTAGTGGGAGGACCTGTTGAAGAGTGATCATGTGAAAATTATCTGATTGTATGTAGAGGTTGAGTGGTCTGAGGTCCAGTATTGGTCTGAGAGTACCGACCTTTTTTGGGATGAGAAAGTAAAGGGAGTAAAGCCCTGTGCCTTGATGCTGGAGGGGAACTGGTTCTATTGCATGCTTTTAAAGAAGTGATAGAACTTCTTGTGTGAGAAGCGTTAGATGTGAGGCAAGATGGCCGCTGACTGATTGCAGCGAGTAGCGGTAGTTTACTCTCCCTCCTCCCAAAGTGAAAATTACCTAACACGAATACTGGAATGATTGAGGTCTCCTACCTGGTTAACTCCTGGATCCGAGAGTGTTCCATTCCGTTGGTTTTTACAGATCAGGGCCACTTTGGTGAATCGATCTGACCGGGTCTTTCCACTGCGGCAGCAGCGACTTGGAAGCAGCAGCAGAATGGCACCTAAAGGGCCCAAGCAGCAAAAGGATCTCGAGGGCCAGAAAGAGCCGCACGTAATTGCAAGCAGGAAGGAAGAATCAGTAGCCCCAAACTCACGTACCTTAATGCAGCCACAGAGAGGTATGTGTAAGATTTTATTATTTTTGTATATCTAACTCTCTGCTGTCTAAAAGTCAGATAGAGAAGTTTCCCAGTTTGATTTCTGACCATAACCCACTTGTTTTAACACTTGAATTGACAGGAGGGAATAGAAGGACATGTATATGTAACTCTTTTTAAATGGAAAATTAGTTTTGTATTATTGAGACGTGTATGATTTTATTGGATGTTTTTAATGTGGTGTATCTTTTATGACCTTCTTCGGAAGGACGAATGAAGAAACAATTGATTGATTGACATGCATAGTGACGGTTGAAAGGAAGCTGCTTAAAGATGAGTACTATTTTAAATATATGAATTGGATAGGTACTTTTTGGTACATTAATCCGGGGAGCACTGCTACAGGAGTTACCGGGGATGCCTTTAATGCTGGGATTCGAGGTGAGACATTGAGCTACAGTATGTACAAACAAAGGCAGGAGAGAAACAGAGTTAGCAAACTGGTTAAAGCAGTAGCAGAGGGTGAATCGTACTTCTCAGTCCGGACTGGTGCTCCCTTGGATACAGTACTCCTAAAAATAACGAGTATTAAAGCAGAGATAAATAAGGAGCAATGTCACGAATTGAGCGAGCGGGTAGGGTACACCCTAGCGGTTCGCACAAGACAGAGACTTACCTTGGGGCAAATTAAGGAAATTTTAGATGGTATGGGGGGGTACAACTGTTTTATACCAAGCTTTATAGTGAGGATCAGCCGGGAGATCATTCAGATATTCAACGGTATCTGGGGTATCTTACTGTACCCCTGCTCATTGAGGAAGATAGGGAGGCGCTAGATGCTCCTTTGACTCCTAAAGAAATCCTGGTGGCTCTTAGCAGTCTCCCTTCAGGTAAAGCTGTGGGGCCAGATCAAATTCCTTTGGAATTTTATAAAACCTTCCAAACTGCAATACAGCCGGACTTGCTTGATACAATCTTGCAGGCCCAGGTAGGAAAATCTGTGCCAGGGTCGTGGGCAGGCGCCGATATTGTTGTGATTCCCAAAAAAAGGAAAGCACCCATGGAACCAGGGTCATTTAGACCGATTACCTTAATGAACACAGACGCGAAGATCTACTCGAAAGAACTGGCTTCAAGGTTGTGTAAGAGCAACATGGCTTTATACTAGGGAGGGGAACTGCTCAGCATGTCCGCAAGGTCATAACTCTATTTGGTGACACAGAAGTCTCAGGGGACCCTATGGCAGCTAAACGTTTGGACGCAGAAAAGGCATTTGACCGGGTCTCCTTAGACTTCTTGTGGGCAGCTATAATGTGGTATGGCATTGGTGAAGGGTTTATTACGGCAATTCAGACGCTCTATCAGGCTCCTACAGCACGGCTTAGAATTAATGGAGGTTATACCTCTGCAGTGTCTATCAACCGGGGCACTCGCCAAGGGTGTCCTTGTTCTCCATTGTTATTTGCGGTGTGTATGGACCCCTTAATTCCTAAATTAGAAATAAATGACAAGACTCCTCCGATGAGGATCCAGGGCCAAGTGTTTAAAACTTTGGCATATGCGGACGAAATGGCAATTGTGACTCCCCCCCCCGGTTATTGCCATTCAGGAAGTAGAAAGAGAAGCGGCTCTTTTTGGCCGGTTCTCAGGTTATGTGCTAAATGGCCCTAAGACACAGATTATCAACAGTAGTCAGGTGGTTTGTGAGGCTAATCGGGTAGCTCACTCAGCAGTGTATCTAGGGATTAATATTTCGGCATACCTAGACAAGGTCGTAGAACTAAATATTGGACCCATAATGGCTAAAACTAAGACTGATCTTGATCGAATACACAATCTACACCTTACTTTGGTAGGGCGTACTAATGTTGTGAAGATGATTATTTTTGCCCAAATTCCTTTATTTATTTAGGACAATCCCATTGATTTTTGAAGCTAAATGGTTTGCTGCAATTGAACACCTTATTAATAGATTTATCTGGGCACAAGGGAAGACCAGGAGGGCCCTCCGTTTTTTGACCCTCCCCAGATAGAGGAGGATGGGCAGTCTCCACTTTAAGTTGTATTATTGGGCTGCGTCCATTCAGTATATGTGTGGCTTGATTGGGGGAGATCCCTCAGATCCACAGATAAAGACAGGATCAATTGATATATATGCAACACTCATGGGGGAGAATGCGGAGAATTGTTTTTTGAAATTTACAGATCAGAGTTATTTTAAAAGAACCATGTTTAAGACACTCATGGCAGCTTATAAAATCGGGGCATCACTTTGTTAAAAATGAGGCATTGGCAGGTTTAGTGCCTATACTCGAATCGACGGAAATAGGTCTCTTCCAAGAGAGATTTTCTCAGATTCAGTTATGGTAGATTGGGGGCGGCGAGGAGTTAGGAAACTGGGGGATTTGGTTGGGGTTAATGGTGTTTTGCAGTTTTCTGATATTCAGGGGAAGTATGGTATTTCTAGCAATAATTTTTTTAAGTTTCTGCAAGTTCAGAGGTATCTTACAAACAAGCAGGGGGGCTCGGCTGGGTTCTGTAAAAATAGGATGTTTGATATAATTGAGGGGGGGCATAATGTTCTATTAGGAGATTCTATGCAGAGCTGTCCGCATCTAAGACAGATTTGGAAAAATATGGAAAGAAATGGGCAGATAAGCTTTAGGTGGACCAGGAATGTTTCCAGAGCTCTCTCGAGATGGGGCAAACCTTACTTTGTACAGCACCACTGCAGGCCCAACACTACAAAATATATTTTTTGTATTAAACACCTGCTAGGATTGCGCAGTGGGGTGAGACTACAGGAATTCGTTGCACCCGGTGCAATAGTCTAGAGGCTGATATTATACATCTGTTTGCAACATGCCCTCAGCTTGGCTTGCTGCATAAAGCAATCAAATCTTTTTTGGATCAAACTCTAGGAATTGAAATCAGACTCACGCCAGAATCGATTATGCTTGGGGTAGGGGGGGGCAAGGAGCAGTGCGGTTCATGATACTTTTTGCTCATGGCTATGTCAGTTTTAAGACTCTGTGTGGCAACTGCATGGTTGGACAAGGAATCCCTAAATTTTCATCTATGGCTGGCTAAGTTACTGCCAGTATATAATTTAGAAAAAGGGATATACGATAGGAAAGGAAAAAAAGAGCCAAACTTCTTGGGAAACGTATATGGGAACCTGTTAGGAGATGTTATGTTATGTTACAAGTTGCTTATAAAGCGCACGTACACCCAGGGATTTCATGGCACTGTTGGAACATACCGAAAACAGAAGGGGATTAAACGTGCGCTTCCATAAACAACCGTGTTTTAAGCGATTTCCTGAATTTGAGTAAGTCTGTGCAAAAGCGGATATCCAGAGTAAATGAGATCCAAAGTCTGGTGGCCAGGTATGCAAACTGTCGTCCACCTTGTCATTTCTGTTTACAGGTGGGAGTAGTCAGTAATTGGAGATGCGTTGAGCGAAGGTTGCGGGAGGGGATGTACCTAGTTAAGAGAGTATTGATAAATTTAGGGCTCTTGCCGTGCAAAGATTTAAGGACCAGACATAACCGTTTTGAATTCTGTCCGTTGCGGTATCGGAAGCCAGTGTAATTTCTTCAGCAGTGGTCTAGCCGCTTGCCATCTAGGTTGTTGATGGATCAGTCTGGCCGCCTGATTCTGTACCATTTGAAGCCTCTTAGGAAGGAAAATTGGCAGCTCTAGATCGATCGAATTTGCATAACCTAGATGCGATAATACCATAGCCATTGTTACCTGTACTAGTACTGCATGGGTAAGCATGCGGCTAATTTTCCTAATCTTACGTAGCTGATGAAAACATTTGGAGACCACGGAGCATACTTGAGTTTTTAGTGAAAGGTCATTATCTATAATGACCCCGAGGCTCTTTACTGAGGTAGATGGAGCTGGTGGGGAGCCAAGTTCCGTAGGCCAATACTCTGGGCCCCAAAAGGTCTTGCTCTTACCTGTGAGTAGTAGTTCAGTCTTACTAGGATTGAGTTTTAGATGGTTTAGATCCATCCATTGACAGATAAAGAGCATAGTGGTCTGAAATGTGACCACTGACTTGGGTGAGTTATCAATAGTGAAAGTTAACTGAAAGTTGTCGGCGTAATTGAAAGTTGTCACATTAATTTCCTTCAGTGGTGAATAAGGGGAAGGAGGTATAGATTAAACAAATGGGGAGAAAGTGAGGAACCTTGTGGAACCCCACATGTTGTAGTTAGCTTTGGGGCTGTAAATGTAGCCAAACGCACTGATTGAGTGCGATCTTTAAGAAGGGAGCTGATCCAACGGAAGGCCTGGTCCTGGATTCCAGCCTGTCTGACCCGGTCTTCCAAAATACTATGGTCGACCGTGTCAAACGCGGCCGACAGATCTAATAGTACCAGGGCCTCAGGGATGTCTTAATCCGCCTTTTCATGGAGGTCATCCAGAACTGACAATATCACTGACTCTGTCGAGTGGCAGGACGAAAGCCCGCCTGATGAGTCTAAATAACCAGACAGTTCCATGAAGTTGGACAAGCATTTTGACACATGTGCTTCTAGCACCTTCGCCAGATATGGGAGCAAGGAGATCGGCCGGTAATTTGACAAATTCAGGGGGTTGGCTCCAGGCTTTTTTAAGAGAGGGACCACAATCGCGTTTTTAAACATATTGGGGACATAACCCTGAAGTAAGGACTCATTAAGGAGGGTTAAGGCGGAAGTTGGTAGAGCAGAGAATATATCTTAAGACATGCGGTGGACAGCAGTCCAAAGGGGAGCCAGATTTCACTTTGGACAGCAGGTCCAAGAAACCTTGATTGCTAACAGCCGGAAAGGCATCCAAGGTAAAGGAGTTAGGGAGTGGGTCACAGCAGGTCTCCTTAGCATTTGATTTGGGAATGCCAGCTTTGATAGTGGCTATTTTATCCAGGAAGAAGTTGTTTAAGGAGTTTCAGAGATCTTGGGTGGGGGTGGGAGAAGGTAAGATTCTATCTGTGTTCCATAATTCATTGACAATAGCAAAGATTTCTCTTGACCAGTTGGAAGAGTTGAGGGTTCTATACGAGTAATGTGAGGCCTTCGCTATACTTAAAGCTTTTTTATATTCCTTCTGCGCTAGGGAATAGGTCTGCCTGTCTTCACTGGAGTAGTTTCGTCACCACCTACGTTCTTTTTGGCGAAGTGCTAATTTCTGCTCTCTTAGATCTGAAGAGAACCGTTTGTGTGCCTCAGAGCGGCGAGACAGTTTAAGTTTTTTTAGTGGGACATGGGACTCTCTAGCCGCTGATATCCAAGTTGAGATATTGGCTTCAAGGAAGTCCAAATCTGAGTCTAAGGAGATCGATTGATTGGTAAGGGTGTCCACAAATTCTTGTTTATTTAGCGAACCCCATGCCCTGATCATACCACCTTCAACCGAAGGGGTCTTATTATCGATGGACATAGTTACTGACAGTTGGAGTAAATAATGATCGACCCATATACAAGGTAGTATCGTAGGGAGATACTTTAATATTGATTGACCAGACTTGATCAAGAATGTGACCTTTGTTATGTGTTGCTGTGGTCACATGCTGATAAAAGTTCAAGTTAGTCAAACGTTCAGTTAATTCCGTGGAATGGGGCCCTCTTTGTGGGTCTTTCGACCAGTAGTTTAAGTTGCCCACTAACAGAATTTTAGTGTAGTTAGTTGCAATATTAGCCATTTGCTCACTCAACTGCGAAGGAAACTGCGGCATATACTGTGGGCGCCTGTAAATCAAAACACAAATTAGCGGGCCAGATTTAGATTCTAGCTTGATGACCAAGTTATCCAAGTCAGGGAGATCAAGAGGCGTAATAGTTGTAAATTTGTAATCATGCTGTATTATTGCTGCAACTCCCCCACCGGATTTGCCAAGCCGGTCTGCATGGAGTATGCAATAATCGTTGGGTAATGCAGCCAGAATATCCGGTGTAGAATCAGATTTCAGCCATGTTTGTTAGAAACAGGATGTCTGGTTTATCCGCTGACAGTGGCGAAAAAATGTCTAGTTGATGTTTTACCATTGATCTCGTGTTGAGTTAATATATCTTTAACATTCGGTGATTAATTTTGTTTTTAGGAGCAATTGGTTGCCTATACGGATGTGAGGTATGCTTAGGTAGCTCACGGTGGCCTATCTGTGATTTAGAGATCCCTAATGACCTCAATCGTGCCATCGTGCCATGGCACCGAGGGATGGACAGTTGGCACAAGTCTCTCAGGTCCTCCGCAGAGTAGCTGATGGTTTGGGCATAATTCCTGGCCCCTGGACCAGACGCGGACTTCGGCACGCCACCGGCACGCCCGCTGCGCTCCCGCGGCAAAATGGCCATTTGAACAGGTTTCCCGCCTGCGGCTCCGCCCCCGCCCTTCGTGAATGGCTGGAGCAGAGGGGTGAGTGGAGACCGCTAGGGAGCCCTGCGCCGCAATAACACATAAGTGTTAGGAATCTCTATTTCAATCCATCAACTCAGTTCATACAGTTTTAAAAAGACGATTTTAGTATTACAGTGCAATTTTAAAAAGGAGCGCCCATAGGGAAGCGGTGTGTTTCCTAGTGCCCGCTCCCGCGTCTGAGCTGCCTTTTGAACAGGTTCCCCGCCTGCGGCACCTCCCCCGCCCTTCGTGATTGGCTGGAGCAGAGGGGTGAGTGGAGACCGCAAGGGAACCCTGCGCTGCGAGAACAACACATAAGTGTTAGGAATCTCTACTTCAATCCATCAACTCAGTTCATACAGTTTTAAAAAGACGATTTTAGTATTACAGTGCAATTTTAACAAGCATTTACAATGCAATGGTCTCGGCATTATTAAAGGTAGAGCTATTGGCATTGCTCATTACATTTTTTTTTTTTAAACATTTTTTTCAAACATAAATAAATGGTATTGTCATTTACAATGGCAATAGGAGAGCATTAGAGAGAAGACATTTTTATAACAAGCAGTCAAGTTTGGTAATAAAAGCCTTAGGTATAAAATGAAGGAGAGTGAGCCTTCACAGAAGGCATGTGTGGAGAGTTTGAGAAAGGAGTAGGACTGGATTCGATGGATGGTGCGACTATTTTTTTTTTTTTACATTTGGCTTGATGGCACAGCTGTATCCAAGCTTTGTCATCAGCCGAAACAGAGCTTAAAAAGGCAATAGTGTGAGGGGCTTTTGTGCCCCCCTAATGCCAATTATCTTCAGTACAGATTTTGATTGGGCAAAAGCTGTGTGCCTCCACTAATTTTGTACACATCTGTAATTTAATTACTGTACACCAATGGTTGTTTTGTTGGCGAACTGTTTGGTCGGCCCACGAGGGCCGTCCAAACAGTTCATGCGCACATTGTGAGTGAAAACCACTCCTTCCCTGCTCTGGCCAGCCCCATCCCCTGCCCCACACTGCGCACAGGACACTGACTGCATGCAATAGGAACACGCCTTTCCATGCCACCCTGAATGGCTGCAGGGGTCTGGGGCTGCCTCCTTACACAGGCCCTGCTCCCGTGTTCGGGATCTGGGAGGGCAAGAAGAAGAAGCGTGGGTGGCCCTTAAAGATGAACGGGCTGCCTAGCGTCTCCCAGGTGTCTAAGAGCTAGCCCTGGGAATGCGGGCAGTCATGGGGGGGAAGGGGGGGGGGGGGGGGGTCGGACTCTTCACTGCCCGGGTTGTGCCTACTTTGTTTGCTCTGTATTTCTAAGGGTTGTACCTAAGCACCATCTCTTATTATTTTAAACATTTGTAAAGCGCGGCTGTCACCATTGCAGGCATCCTGGCGCTGAGAGATAAAAGAGACCTGCTTTAACCGCCTCACTCTACTCTCTCTCCACCCCCCCCCATCACTCTCTCCACCTGTCTGTCCACCTCACCCACCTCTCATTCCCGTTCCACCCTGTTGTCCTGCCCACCTCGCTCTCTACTCCTTCCTGCCTCACACGCTTCTCTCCCCACCTCTCCCTGCCTCACCCTCCGCTCGCTCTGTCACGGACTCCTCGCTCTCTCTGCCTCAATCTGGTATTTCTCTCCCTTTGCCCTCCTCTCGCTCTCTGCCACACCTTCTTTATTTCTGCCTCACTATCTCCCTTTGAACTACCACACTTTCTTCCCTCACCCTAACACTTCATTCTCTCTGCTTCATCTACCTTATCTTTCCTTTGTCCCCTCTCCTCTCCATCGCCCCCTCTCCGCCTCCACCTCTCCCTCTTCTCCACCTCACCCTCTCTTCTCCATCTCACCACTGACTCTCTCCTCCTCCCACCAGTGCTTGAAATGGGGAAAAAAGAAGTGCAGGCACTCTGTACCAGAGCGCCTGCGTAGTTCTGAGAAGGGTGGGTACTCTCCAAATAAGTATTACGTCTCTCTTCAGAAGTGCAGGCACTCTCCCTCTCAAAATAGAAAAGTACTGGTACCGACCCATTTAAAGCACTGCCTCCACCTCAGCGTGGACTCTCTGTTCCTCCCTCCTTCGGTCAGCCTCACTTCCTGCTGCATTTAGGGTAACGATTTTGTGTATGTAAATGAAGCTTAACCCGCTACAAACGTGACATTTTGCTGTCATCTTGTGTACTTGTGAGTCCTGGGGTTGAATAATTCAAAACCAACTTAGCTCTTCAGCCTTTTGAGGTCGATTAGTACCATTGCATTGGTTAGTACTGCCATCTGCCATTTAGAGCGATTAGAAAGAGCGGCAGTGAAGTAAAAACTCGATATAAAGACATGTTGTTTATGTTCTGCAGGAATTCTTTCTATTGAACGTGAAACTGACCTTCCCAATATCAATATCACCCGATGACACATATCCAAATCGATGTACAACACCCTTTTGCCCCTCCCCCTACTTTACTGATGCGATCCCACTGTGGCGTCGTACTTCATTAAATAAGTCTTGGAATTGGAAATCAAACAAAGAGGAGCCCCTCTCTTTATTTTCAAAGAAGCTTCTGGAATGCAGCTGGCTTGTGTGACTCGCTGGGACACAATTCAACAGCGTCGAGAAGCAGGAGCAACTCACAAGCTGGTCTGTGTTGCGCTAGGATACACCAGCAGCACTACTATCTAAAGTGCCCAGAGGCAAGGGCAGCTCACACCGTGGCCTGGGTGGCGCTTTGAGACCCCATCACCGGCCCTGCTGGCGGTAGTGCCCAGAAGCATGGACAGCTCACACGGTGGCCTTTGTGGCGCTAGGCCCCACCACCACTATCAGCCCTGCAGTCGGTAGTGCCCAGAAGCACGGACTGATCACACTGTGGCCAGTGTAGCGCCAGGACACGCCCCCACCAGCACTGCTGTTAGTGCCTCGAAGCAAGGACAGCTCACAAGGAGGCCTGTTTGGCGTTAGACCGCACCGCCACCAGCCCTGCTGGTGGTAGTGCTCAGAAGCACGGACAGATGGTGCGGCGCAGGGGACACCAGCAGCAGCACTACTGTCTGTCTGTGGCTCTTGAAAGCGCACGGAGGAGCGGGGGCCTGCCGTGGACAGCCTGACAGCGCGAAATAGAGGGCTGAATCCAACCTTCAGTCCATCCTGACCTGTTGCTTGCTCCAAACGTTACCATATGAAATGAAGGCTAAGCTGAGTGTAGCTTCTCATAGCGCTACGAAGTAACCGAAAGATGACACAGAAGGATGGCAAAACTCAATCATTCACAACAGCTGAC
Source organism: Lissotriton vulgaris (assembly GCF_964263255.1). NCBI lineage: Eukaryota > Metazoa > Chordata > Amphibia > Caudata > Salamandridae > Lissotriton > Lissotriton vulgaris. The sequence continues at coordinate 264,928 of NW_028249137.1, forward strand.
AGGGCACCAGCGCAGCCCACGCAGACTTATGGTAGACTTTAACCACAGACGCCAAAATATAATCACAGTCCACTTCAAAGAAAAACAGCAAGGCGTCGCAACTCACTGCAGAGAGCAGCATCCTGTCTCATCAAACGAACGAAGAGCAGAAAAAGCGAGGCTGGGCCCCAGGACATGTGTCGTACTGTTGTACCGGCGGTGCCAGGGGCCACAGAGCCACATGAAAAGCTAGCCCTTCTGCTCAATGCGCACAGTACCCGGCATCAGGGTGGGATTGGGATCACAATTCGGCCCGGGCACTGACGAAAAAAGTGGCCCACATTCTGGCTGCAGAGCCCGCTTTGAACTCCCGAACTAAAATACACGTGAACAGGAAACTACAGCGGACATTTTGAAACTGTGTGAAAATACATGAACGCAGCACTATAAAGAGGAATTTAAACATGCCAAATGATGTAATGCTTGTAATACAGAAAAGCATGGGCACTGTAAAAATAAATGCGACTACGTGCTGAAAGCAATGTACTTTATAGCATGGGCAGACAGACTGCTTGCTGGTACATCGGGGACTGAAACAGACCCCAACGAGAGCTGCGGGCGGAGGAGGGGGGGGGGGGGGGGGGGGGGGGGGGGAACGGACACAGGAGAGCTGCGGACGGAGGGAGGGAGGGGGGGAACGGACACAGGAGAGCTGCGGGCGGAGGGAGGGGGGGAGCCGGCCTGAGAAGAGCTGCAGGCGGAGGGAGGGGGGGGAGACGGCCTGTTCAGGATCACACAGTTGCGCAAATAAGGACAAACTCACCGTAGAGGACGTTCAGCATGTCGGCGACGGCCAGGGACATCAGGAAGTGGAAAAGACTGCAGCTGGGCTCCGAGGCACTGGGCGGAAGCCCCATCCGCACCGGAGCATGTGTGCTGCATCACCTTACTCTGCGCTGGCTGGGCAACAATGGCGGCAACTAGGCTTACCACATTTTCGGATTTGGGGGCGTGTTTTGCTGTGCTGAGTGACGGACGACGTCACTGTCTAAAGAACAGCAAAAATGACGCCCCCAAATCCGAAAAGGACGGGGCTACATTGGAGTGACTGATCTCTCCTCCAATGGCTGGCCTCCTTTTAGGAAGCCAGCCAATGGGGAGAGAGAGCAGGGAGGCAGGTTCTGAAGCCCCACTAGAGGACATTAATTCTCTGACCGGAAGCTGCTTTGCAGCTTCGTCCCGAGACCTAAAAAGGAGCGCCCTTTGGGAAGCGCTGTGTTTCCTAGAGATGGAAGGAGAACATCTAGGGGAAAAAGCGATGTTGGTTTCCTCTCTGTGGTGGTTTCTTTTTCCCCTTTACTCTTTTTTTCTCTCTTTTTTGTGTTTCTTTTGTTTTTGGTCGTAATTAAGGATTGCTTACATGTTCCTTTCTCTTTTCTTTGTTGATATGCATCTCAGACAGTGATAAAGTGACTGTGCTATATGTAAAAAAAAATTGTTTGATTGGAAATGAAAAAAATTTCAATAAAAATATTTTTTTTAAAAAGAAGCGTTAGATGTTCTATGAACATTGGACGCTGTCTGGGTGGTGTAGTTGGGGGAGTTGCATTAAGTTCCATGCAGTAACCATACTGGATAATTTTTCTTATCCACTTGTCCGTAGTGATGGAGTTCCAGACAGGTAGGAACTGCGATAGTCTTCCTCCGACCAGAGTGGAATGGTCAGGAGGAAGCAGAAGGAAGTCATTGCTTGGTAGTATGGGGAGGTTCGGTTGTTGTTACCGCGACTTCTCCCTTTGTTATTATTTCCTCTGTACCCTCCCCTAAAATATCCCCTGTTGGGGGATGTTTGTGTAGGAGTTTTGTAGGAGGAGGAAGTAGTACCTGTGCCAATGTTCTTGGATCAGCCCCTATAGAAGGAGCGACAAAAGGAACCTTTAGTAGGCTGAAACTGTAATGCTCCCATCGATTTTGCAGTGTCTGTCTTTTTTCATTTTTTCTAGAGTTGTGTCCACAGCTGGGCCAAACAGGTGTCCTTGATCGAATGGCTGATTTAAAATAGTGGTTTGCACTAACTGTGTAAACCCGGAAATGCGTAACCATGCACGTCTTGCAGAGTAAGACACTGGTGTTAATAGATCTAGATGCACTGCCTGCTGCATCAAGGGCACATTTGATGGATGCATTTGTAGTTAACTTGCCCTCCTGGACCAGATCGTTGGCTTTGGCGAGTCAGGTAAGTGTTGGATAAGATCTTCAATCTCGTCGTAGTGATCTCTGTCACATCTGGCAAGTAGTCCTTGCGAGTTAGCTGTTCTCCAGTGATTGGCTGCTTGGGAGGCAAATCGGTTACCTGATTCATCCAGCAGTTTTGACTCCTTATCTGGGAGTGGTGCATCCCCAGAAGTTTTGGAATTTGCACGTTTTCTTGCATTGGACACTACTAAAGAATCTAAGGGGAGTTGTTCTTTGATGTATACTGGATCTTTATGGCAGGCTTATGTTTATAAATCCGGGGATTGAGAATCCCGATAGGGTCTTTAAATATGTCTGGTGCATGTTTAATGAAACCTTTGAGCATTGGCAATGTGTGTATGTGTGCTTTTTGTGACTGGGTAAAAGTGTCCAGTAGGAAGTCTCCTTCCATGGGGTCGGAATGTAGTTCCAAACTATGATATTGCGTAGCTCTATTAATGAGCTGACTAAATCCTATACTATCATCTGGGGAGATGGCTTAGATGGGTGTGGGTCTGGATCAGGAAGGTCTGGAGGATCTGTGGGATCATCGTAATAGTCCAATGTGTTCTGTGGTGGGGTAGTGTTGTCATCATCAGGGTCATCTAAAGGATCCTTAGTGTCAACCCCCATCCCCTAAATCATACTCATTCTTTGGAGGCAAGGGTGAGCATGGAGAAAATCTAGGAGAGGATATAGGAGAGTTTATAGGAGACAAAGGATTAGTAGGAAGGGTAGGAGAAGAGGGTCTTATGGAAGAGGTTGCAAAGTCTCTTTACAGGTACCTCAGGAGTGGGTGAGGTATCAGATTTCCTCTACTTTGTTCGAAGGCTGACAATATAGACTGTTTTAGGGTCCACATGTAATGTTTTTTTGTTTTGGATCGATATCATCTGGCTGAAACAGTTCATCCTGCTTGTCTTCTTTCAGTGCCGCTTTTTTGCGGTTCCGAGCATGGATTTGATTTGGTCTCTATAGCTGTAGGAGGAGTTTTGTGCTCCTTTGGCTTTAAAGTCGGAGCAGAGTCTGAACTTTTCTTCGGATCCGAAGATTTTTGGTGTTTTTCCGGTTCCGAGGCCTTATGGGGTTTCGGTGCTGAAGGGTTTGGCGTCAAGGCCGTTTTGGGTGTAATGGAGATGTGTATCCCAGATTTCGGTAACTAAGGATTTTTCTGGGTACAGATATGCGGCTTGCTCGGTCCAGAGCTGCCGGGAGGCTTTTCTTTCGTTTTTGGTGCCAGGCCCGGAGGGGGGCTTCTGAAATTTTATTTCAGTCTCGACTAAGGCCTTGAGGCGAAGTTTTGACCGGAGCCTTCTGTTTCTCGGGAGGGGCAAGGGCAGGGATATTTGTACTCACTCGTTGCCCTGGAGTGATGTTGTCATCAGAGTCGACGTCGTCAGCTTCAGAAACGATCTCGAGCTCCTCTGAATCCTCTGCCTCTGGAACGTTTATCGAAAATGTCTTCTGGCACCGGTGCAGCCTGTTGCGCCATAACGGGTTATCGAGCCCGGCGATCACGGATGGTTTTCTTGGATCGAAAGGAGGCACTTGCTTGGCAATCCTTTTCTTCGTGCTCTGGTGATAGATGCAGTTTGCAGACCTTGTGGTGGTCACTGTGTGGAAATTCAGCTCCACACTGGGGACATTTTTTAAATGGCGTCCTTTCCATTAGCTGTAGGACCGAATGGCCGCATCGACGACCGGAATCGAGGACTTGGGAGTTTGCGCGTCGAAAGGCACACAAGCGAAACAATCCAGAGGTGGGGACACATTGGTAGGGCTGGGGCCAAGTCTGTAGACATCCTTCTCTTGTTAGCTTCGGCACATCTGTTCAGTCCTTCTTTTCTTGTAGTCCGTTCTTGTCCGAGGCAAGGTTCGGTGTGCCCGCTAAATACTAGATTTAGGGGCGATACAGGTAAGTAAAGGTTGGGACCAATGGGTCCCTTCCCTTGGGTGAGCACCCCCTATTATGCCACCCTCCAGTCAAAGGGGGGCATATGCCTCTCTGGTTGGCTGGGTCACCCCATCTGCAAGTTGACGGGGACTGAGAGTTGTGCTGCACATCGCCTCCCCCACCTGAGGGGTGGAGTTGGCAGAGGTGGGCACAATTGTTTTTTCCACCGGTTCTTCCGCCCAAAGTGGGGATCAGAACCAGTGGAGACCAGCTGGTAAAAGCAACAAGTGGCCTGGGGAAGCTCACAAAGGCGACAAGCCTTTGAAGCTTCCCCTTCATGGACCGGCCAATCCTGGGGGAGGAGGCTTAGCACCTCGTCCCAGGATGTGCATGGTTTCAGGGTCCGAGAGCAGCAAGCTCTTGACCCAGGGGTCCAGAAACATTGTCTGCTGGTGGTAGCTGAAAGCAGGAACTCAGCCTGGGCACTAGTGGTAGGTCATTTTTCAGGGGGAATCTCTAAGATGCCCTCTGTGTGCATTGTTCATTAAATCCCACACTGGCATCAGTGTTGGTTTAATGCGTTTTGAAATTTGATACCAAACTTCTCAGTTTTCAGTGTAGCCATTATGCTGCTGTGGAGTTCGCAATGACAAACTCCCAGCACCATATACTCTTAATGGTAGCAGTGCACTTACAAAGTCTACGAATGCACTTTTACCCTCACCACTGGTATAGTGCACCCAGCTAGAGGGGTGACTGATCAATGCCAGGGCAGTGGTTTGTGGGCATGGCACACAGGGATGTGAGCCATGTCGACTCTTCACTTTGTTCTGCCCCAAAATACGCAACCTGCCAAGGCAGTGTGTGAGTGTAATGTTACAGGGCCTCTAAGGGTGCCATAATAAGTGCTGCAGCCCTTGGAGGTCTTCCCTGGTCACAGTGCCCTGGGTACCTGTGGTACAATTTAGCAGGGGCTGACCTGTGGCCATAGATGTCAATTGGGTTTTGTTTTCAATGCAGTTTTAGGGCAAGCACATAGGCCCTGGGCACCTGATTGGCAGGAGCCCAGGGCACACTCAGTTAAAGCACATCAGCAGCTCAGCAAAAAGTGGAGGCAACTATGCAGAAAGAGGGCACTTTCTCACACCTGGCTCTTTGACAAAACATCATGAACACCCAGGAGCTGCGCACCCCCTAGTCCCCCACCCTCCGCATCTTGAGACCCTTTCGGGTGAGTAGTCACGCTTTACCAACCCCAACTGATTGACTGGTTGGTAGGTTTTAAGTACCATGACCTTAGATATAAGAGACCTATATCTGTTGTGAGTAGTGCTAGCACCAGCTCACACAGGCTGCAATGACAGGCCTTTAGTCACAGATCGAGTGGTCTCTCACAGGTGGTGTAATACATGCTGCAGCCCATGGAAGACCCCTAGGGTACCCATACCCTGGGTACCTTAGTACCATATACTAGGGTATTCAATTAGGAAGGTAACAAAGTACTTACCAAAGCCCAATTTAGGGAGCGAGCACAGTGACTGGGGTTCTCACTTGACTTGTAAGAAAAACAGAATGACACCAGCATAAAGTGGGGTAACCATGAAAGCAGATCCTACGTTCCTACAGCCCCAGTGAAGGGAATGCTGTGGGTAGGGATCAGGTGGGGCTTAGTTTGATTTATTGAAAACCTCAAGGAGAACAGATTTACAGTCGCTGTCCGGAGATGGGTCTGTGACTGAAAAGAGGTGACCATGCCTTGAGGAGCTAGTCGCCAAGGAACGGAAGGAATATGCTACTTACCAGTATGCATCTGTTCTTGGCATGTAGGACTGCTGACATTCATATCTGTGCATAGATCGCCGCCTAGTGTTGGGTCCGGATGATTGCACATTGTTGTCCTGGAAGAGTCTTCGAAGTATCACGAGATAGGTGGCTCCTCCCCTGGACTACAGTGCGCATGGGCATCCTCTCCATCCTCAGATTGTTTTTCGCCATTGTGGCAGAGATGGAGTATGATACAGTAAGTGATGACCATGCTTGAGAGTAATTCTGAATGCTACAGCTGCGACAGGCACCGGGGAGGAGGGCGGGCGATATGAATGTCAGCAGCCCTACATGCCAAGAACAGATGCATACTGGTAAGTAGCATATTCCGTTCGTGGCATGTGAGCTGCTGAATTCATATCTGTGCATAGAATAAATAGCAGTTTCCTCCTTAGCGGTGGTTGCCCGTGCCAGCTGCAGCAGTCTGAAAAAGAGTCCTGAGAACAGCCTGTCCTACAGCAGCTTACTTTTTGGAGTGTACATCAACGCAGTAGTGTTTTGTAAATGTATGTATGGTGGACCATGTGGCTGCTCTACATATATCCTCTAGAGGAATGTTACCTAGGAATGCCATGGATGCCCGTAACTTGCGTGTGAAATGCGCTCTTGGGTGAACTGTTAATGTGCGTTTAGCTTTTTGATAACAGATCTGTATGCACTTAACAATCCATCTGGCTATACCTGATTTGGAAATTGGGTTGCCTTTGTGCTGTGGAGAAAAGGCAACAAACAGTTGCTTAGTCTTCCTGAAATCCTTTGTCCTGTCTATGTAATACAGGAGAGCTCTTTTAACATCTAATGTGTGCAGTGCTCGGTCTGCCACTGAATCTGGATTTGGGAAGAATACTGGCAGTTCTATTGTTTGGTTAATGTGGAACTGATATACCACCTTAGGCATAAATTTAGGGTTGGTACGTAGCACTACCCTATTAGCATGAATTTGTATGAAAGGCTCTTGAATAGTTAGGGCTTGAAGCTCACTAACTCTTCTTAGCGATGTGATTGCTACTAGAAAGGCCACTTTCCATGTCAGAAATTGTATCTAAGAGGTTCAAAAGGTGGTCCCATCAGTCTGGTAAGAACTAGGTTCAGATTCCAGGCGGGTGTCTGGGAGGAATCACTCGTTTGAGTTCCTCCATAAAAGCTTTAATAGCTGGCACTCTGAAAAGGGAAAGGTGCTGCCTGTTTTGAAGATAAGCCGCTATCGCAGCTAAATGTATGGGGATGGAACTGTAAGCCAGATTGCATCTGTGTAGATGTAACAAATAACATGTAATGTTTTGAGTTGATGCATCTAGCGGATTTATGTCATTATTAGAACAATAGATGACAAATCGCTTCCATTTTGCCGCATAGCATGCCCTGGTTGTAGGCCTTCTTGCCTCCTTGATAATATTCATACTGTCAGGGGGCAGGTTCAGGTAGCCAAACTATGACCTCAGGAGCCATATTGCAAGGCTCAACTGTTGCGGATCTGGGTGCTGAATGTCTCCATGGCTCTGAGTGAGGAGACTGGGTGTGAGTCACAGTCGTTGGTGAGGCACCACGGAAAGTTCTAGGAACGTGGTGTACCATGCCTGCCTTGCCCATGTTGGAGCAACCAGGATGAGTGTCATTGAGTGCTGCCGCAGTTTGCGCGCCCCTAGCGGTATGAGCGGTGCTGGAGGAAAAGCGTATGCAAATCTGCCTGACCAGTTCATCCATATCGCATTGCCCGGAGACTGCGGGTGTGGGAACCTGGCGGCGAAGGTTTGGCATTTTGCGTTTTCCTTTGTGGCGAACAGGTCTATCTCTGGATGACCCCACTGCTGGAAATACGGTTGTAGCGCCGAGGGATGTATCTCCCACTCGTGCCTCTGATGGCTGTACCAGCTGAGCAGGTCCGCCATCTGGTTGTCCTGGCCAGGGTGGTGTTTCGCCATGAGGAACAGGTTTCTTTGAATGGCCCACTTCCACATGCTCTAAGCTAGGTGTGATAGCTGCGGAGAGTGTGTCCCTCCCTGCTTTTGGATGTAGTACATGGCAAGTCATGTTGTCCGTCCGGATCAACACGACCTTGTTGCACAGATACAATTTGAACGCCTTCATTGCCATGAAGATCGCCATCAGTTCCAGCAGGTTGATGTGCATCCTCTTTTGCTACGTCGTCCATAGTCCCTGCACTGTGTAATGGAGGACATGCTCTCCCAAGCCCTGGAGAGACGAGTGTCGTCAGGACTATCTGTGGTACAGGCTCTTGGAACGGTCGTCCCCTGCAAAGGTTTGTGTGTTCCACCAATGCAGAGAGTTGTATGTACGACCGGTCATCAACACTAGGCCTTTTAGCTGTCCTTGAGCCTGGTTCCACTGTCGTGCTAAGCACTCCTGAAGCGGACGCATGTGTAGCCTCGCATGAGGGACTATGAAGATGCAGGAGGCCATCATACCTATCAGCTGCATAAACACCTGCGCAGGGAGTGAGTGTTGGGGTCTGAATCTGCAATTGCATGCTGTTGAATCTTGCGGAGTTTGGCTTTGCATTTGCCGCCAGAGTGTCTATTGTCGCTCCTAGGTTCTGTTGTACATGTGCGGGTTGAAGATGAGACTTTGGGTAATTTAGTGAAAATCCTAGACTGTGTAGGAGGTGAATTGTGCGGGACATGTGGCTGGCACATTGCTTGGCCGACTTTGCTTGGATAAGCCAGTCATCCAGATAAGGATAGACATGAATGTGTTGTCTCCGAAGGTGCGCAGCCACGGTCGCCAAGCACTTGGTAAACACTCTGGGGGCTGTTGTGACCCCGAAAGCAGGACCTTGAACTGGTTATGCTGGTTGTTTATGGTGAACCTGAGATATTTCCTGTGTCCCGGGTGAATCGGAATGTGGAAATATGCGTCCTTCAGGTCTAGTGTTGTCAGAAAAACTCCCTGACTGAGCAATGGTAGGATTTGCTTGCAAGTGAGCATGTCAAAATGTATCTGATAAGATGTACTGGTTCAGGGGTCTGAGGTCTAGTATGGGCCTGAGAGACCCGTCCTTTTTTGGGATTAAGAAGTAAAGCGAGTACACCCCTGTACCCTGTTGTTCTAAAGGCACGAGTTCTATGGCCTCTTTTTGCAGCATAGAGATGACCTCTTGCTGCAATAAATGCATGTGCTCTGCGGACATAGGACGGTGCCTTGGGGGTAGGTTTGGTGGAGTGGAGGTCAGTTCTAGACAATAGCCGTATTGGATAAGCTGTCTCACACACCTGTCTGTGGTAATGCCTTCCCAGACTGGCAGGAACTGCTGAAGTCTTCCCCCGACCGGTGTTATATGGTCCGGGGGCAGTGACAAGACGTGACTGTTTATTGTTGGTGGAGGATCTGGCGTTATTATTTCCTCGTCCTCTGCCTTTGGTGCTGTTGCCCCGGTATCCACCCCTATTGTTCTGGTTATAGGTGATCTGTGTGCCTCCTTTGTTGTATTGGGCTTGCTGTGATGCTTGACCTCTAGAGGCTCCCCTGTTACCGGAGCGACGAAAGGAACCGCCCCTGAACTGTTGTGACTGCAGAGCGCCCATGGATTTGGCTGTCTCAGTGTCTTTTTTAATCTTTTCTAGGATTGTGTCCACATAAGGACCAAACAAAAAGTCAGGGTTAACAGGCTGATTGAGTAATGTAGTTTGAATCTCTGGCTTGAAACCAGAGATGCGTCGCCAGGCATGCCGTCTGAGCATCACACTTGTGTTGATAGCCCTAGCTGCTTTGTCTGCTGCACCTAGCGCGCATTTAATGGATGCATTTGATATCAGTTTCCCCTCCTGTATCAGCATTTCTGCTCCCTCCTTATAAGCATCAGGCAAGTGTTGTAGCAGCTGCTCTAACATGTCGTATTGAGCCCTATCATATCTGGCTAATAGGGCCTGTGTATTTGAGATTCTCCAAATATTTGCCGCTTGAGCCGCTACTCGTTTTCCAGATGCTTCCAAGATCTTGGATTCTTTGTCCGGAGGAGGAGCATCACCACTTGTTTGAGAGTTTGCTCTCTTATGAGCATTAGCCACTACTAAGGAGTCCAATGGCAGCTGGCCTTTGATATACGTAGGGTCCACAGGCGCAGGTCGGTATTTCCTTTCAATTCTTGGGTTCACAACCCTTGCCCTTGTGGTTTCCTTAAAGTTGTCAGCAGCGAGTTTAAGGACCCCCTTCAGCATAGGCACTGTTTTTACTGATCTTTCTGAGGTTGAGAAAGTGTCAAACAAAAAGTCTTCCTCTACTGGGTCGGCGTGCATATCCACATCATGGTTATTTGCCGCCCTTTCAAGTAACACGTTAAACGCCGCTGTATCTTCAGTTGGCGAGGTTTTGACCGTATAGGACTGAGTGTCAGGCGTGGTGTGTGGCTCACCCGGGTCAACAGGGTCAGTCCAGGGTTGGAGCTCCTCTTGATCTGTGTCAATAGGATAATTAAATTCCTCCTCATTGTAGCCTTCCCCCACATCCTCATTAGTACGTGTGGGTAAATAGGTATATTCCTGTCCATAGGACTCCACAGGCTCAAAAAGAACAGGTGAGGTGGCAGAGTCCCTTTTCTTTTTGAGTGGGATCTTGTATGACTCCATAGAATTTTCTGGAATGATCTTTCGTTTATAAATAGTGAGTCTGCCAGAATCCGAGTCGATGAACAGTTTCGACTGGTTGTCATAGGAGGGCACTTGGAACACAATGTCCTCTTCTATGGGCTGATTCGTAGATACTACAGACACCTTTTTGGATGGTTCGAGGCTATGTTGTGGCTTGAACGCCTTAGGTCGCGCGGTCGGGGGCAGTCTGAACTTTGCCGGTGGCGTGAGTAATGGAGACAGACTGACCTTCTTTGAGGTTGGCGCCGTCTTCGATCCGACCGACTTAGTCTTATCACCAGCTTGTGTTTGGCCTTGCGTCGACTCGAGCTGTTGGTGCGCAGCGGGCACGCTTCTTTGCTTCGGCTTGACATGCCCTTTCGGGCCGATGTTGGTCTTCGACTCGAAGGCCTTGACCACCAGTGGCTTGGAGGCTGGAAGCTTCGGATCGAGGGTCTTGCGAGCCTTGAGTCCTTTGTTAGTGTCACCATCTTTCGACGTTGACGGCGTCAGTGCGACGTGCTTGACCTTAGTTACAGGCTTCGACGCCCCAATCTTCGATGACACTCTTCGATTTGATTGGATCCGATGAATCCGAAGTAGTCGATCCGAGGACTGTCTTTAGCCGTTTCGGTTTCGATTTTGTGTCGGTCTGTTTCGGTTTCACCGTTGACTGTGGTTGATCGACCGATGGCTCCTTAGATATATTCTTAGCCGGGCCTTGACGCGGGGCTATAGAATGTAAGTGAAGATCTTGGCTAAGGCCTTCCGGCGATGCCCCGACCTGAGCCTTTGAAAGTACATTGTCATTATCGGCCCCTGCAACTGCGGTTGGGCCTCGCTCATTGCTCGAGTCGTCGTCTCCGATGGCCTGTGCGTCGTCCCCTACCTCGATGACGTCTTCATCATGTACGTAGTCTTCTTCTTCATCTTCATCATAGTTAGAGTTCTGCTCAGACGCAGGATCCGACTGTTGTTCAGGATCCTCCTCATAGACGCCCTCCTCGTCTTCAACCTTGAAGATGTTCTCCGGGTCGGGCGCTGTTTTCTGCGCCGACTGTCTCGCGGCGCATCGAAGTCTAAGAGTTTTCTTTGACCTGAACCGAGAACAGGCCATGCAGCTGGCCTCGTCGTGGTCCGGAGACAGGCATTTATTGCACACCGGGTGCACATCGATGTGAGGGTATTTAGAGTTGCAAACGGGGCATCGTTTGAACGGGCTCCGTTCCATCGTCGATGGGGCCTTTGGTGTCGAAAAAAGGCAAGCGGCCTTCGACGCCTAGCTCGAAGACCTGGAACAAGTACGCGGCACCGAACGAAAAGACAATACCCAAGCTCCGAAGGCCTTTTGAAAAGTTATTTATATCGATTCCGAACTTTATTTAAGAAAGTACATTCGAACCCAATGGCAGAAAAAAACAATCAGAGGATGTAGAGGATGCCCATGCGCACTTTAGTCCAGTGGAGGAGCCACCTATCTCGTGATACTTCGAAGACTCTTCCAGGACAACAATGTGCAATCATCCGGACCCAACACTAGGCGGCGATCTATGCACAGATATGAATTCAGCAGCCCACATGCCTCAAACATACATGTATCCCGCAAGTAGCAGCGAACACTGCTATCACTCTCAAACACACACAGGACTGGTTAAGCCTAAGTCAGCACAGCAAATTGAAAGTGATCCGAAACAACTGTAAACCACAGGTAGCATCTGTGAGACTGCACAATCAGTGTATGGAAAATATACATGGATCCGGAGCAGAGAATCTGAACCCGAGAGAGAATTTTGAATTTTTCCTTCAGAAAAGCATTCAATGGTCGGATGACCAGAATGGGCCTGAGGCACTCTGGGCACAAGCAAGTAGCACAAATGGCACTGTTCGCCCCTCTTTGCATCAACACCAACTCAATGGCGGAATTGACCTGCAGGAGATTGACTACTTGCATCAAGATAAAGTCATGGACTGCCGAAAATCACTTTGGTCTGGAGGGAAGAAAGGTAAGGATGACAATGAAGGTAAAAGGCGTCTTTGAATAATTTGTAAAAACCCATCGGTTTGATGTGATGGATTGCCAGCTGGGAAGGAAACAGATGCAGCAGGGGAGAAAGAGTTCAAGGACTGCTGTTCCTGATGGAAAGCCCACACAGCTGCAGCATTTATATGAAAGAAAATAATGCAAATGCTACTTACCAGTATGCATCTGTTCTTGGCATGTAGGGCTGCTGACATTCATATCTGTGCATAGTCCGCCACCTAGTGTTGGGTCCGGATGATTGCACATTGTTGTCCTGGAAGAGTCTTCGAAGTATCACGAGATAGGTGGCTCCTCCCCTGGACTACAGTGCGCATGGGCATCGCCTCCATCCCCAGATTGTTTTTAGCCATTGGCAGAGATGGAGTGAAGAAAGTGAGTGATGACCATGCTATGAGCATATGTGTATAAGAATGAATACTGCAGCTGCTACAGGCGCCGGGGAGGAGGGTGGGCGATATGAATGTCAGCAGCCCTACATGCCAAGAACAGATGCATACTGGTAAGTAGCATTTGCAGTTCGAGGCATGTGGGCTGCTGAATTCATATCTGTGCATAGAATACATAGCAGTCCCTCCATTAACGGCGGCCGCCCGTGCCAGCTGCAGCAGTTTGAAAAAGCGTTTTTAGAACAGCCTGACCAACAGCTGCCTGCTGTCTGGAATGCACGTCTACACAGTAGTGCTTAGTGAAGGTATGTGTGGTAGACCATGTGGCTGCTCTACAGATGTCTTCCAAGGGAATGTTACCTAGGAAGGCCATAGAGGCCCCCAACTTCCTAGTGGAGTGGGCCCTTGGTGGGATAGTAAGAGTGCGCTTAGCTTTAGCATAACAGATCTGAATGCACTTTACTATCCATCTAGCAATCCCCGCTTTGGAGATTGCATTTCCCTTGTGTTGTGTGGCAAAAGCAACAAAGAGTTGTTTGGTTTTGCGGAAATCTTTTGTCCTGTCCACATAGTACATCAAGGCCCTTTTCACATCAAGAGTGTGGAGCATGCGCTCCGCCAGCGTCTCTGGGTTTTGGAAAAACACTGGCAATTCAATTGTCTGGTTCATGTGGAACTGTGAGACTACTTTGGGTAAGAATTTAGGGTTAGTGCGGAGCACCACCCTGTTAGCATGTATTTGGAAGAAAGGTTCCTGGATGGTGAGCGCCTGCAGCTCGCTCACCCTCCGCAGCGATGTAATTGCTACTAGGAACGCAACCTTCCAAGTCAAGAACTGGAGCTCACAAGAGTGCAGTGGCTCAAAGGGAGGACCCATCAGCCTTGTAAGAACCACATTGAGGTTCCATTCTGGAGCTGGTGGGGTCCTTGGTGGAATTACCCTTTTGAGTCCTTCCAGAAAGGCCTTGATAGCAGGGACCTTAAAGAGTGACAGGTGCTGCCTATTCTGGAGGTATGCTGCCATGGCAGACAGGTGAATGCGGATGGAAGAGTACGCTAGATTACATCGATACAGGTGAAAGAGGTAACATATGATGTTCTGAATGGAAGCATCTAGCGGGTCAATGCTGTGGTTCACACAGTAGATGACAAACCTCTTCCATTTAGCCGCATAACAAGCTCTCGTAGTGGGCTTCCTTGCCTCCCGAATGATGTCCATACAATCGGGAGGAAGATTGAGGTAGCCAAACTCTAGGACTTCAGGAGCCAGATCGCCAGGTTGAGCTGTTGCGGATCTGGGTGCTGAATGTCGCCATGGCTCTGCGTCAGAAGGCTGGGAGTGAGATGAAGCCTCTGATGCGGTACCACGGAGAGTTCCAGAAACGTGGTGTACCATGGTTGGCGAGCCCACGTCGGAGCAACCAGGATGAGCGTCATCGAGTGTTGCCTGAGCTTGCGTGCCACCAGCGGTATCAGAGGCGCTGGTGGAAAAGTGTACGCAAATATGCCTGACCAGTTCATCCACATCGCATTGCCCTGTGATTGGGGGTGTGGGAACCTGGCGGCGAAGCTTTGGCATTTTGCGTTCTCCTTTGTGGCGAACAGGTCTATCTCTGGATGACCCCACCTTTGGAAGTACGGTTGGAGTACTGATGGATGTATCTCCCACTCGTGCATCTGATGGCTGTGCCTGCTGAGCAGATCTGCCATTTGATTGTCCTTGCCCGGGAGATGCTCTGCCATGAGGAAGATGTTCCTCTGAATGGCCCACTTCCACATGCTCTGAGCCAGGTGAGACAGCTGTGGAGAGTGTGTACCTCCCTGCTTCTGGATGTAGTACATGGCCGTCATGTTGTCCGTCCGGATCAACACGACCTTGTTGCACAGATGTACTTTGAACGCCTTTAGGGCCATGAAGATTGCCATCAGTTCCAACACATTGATGTGCATTTTCCTTTGCTGAAGTGTCCACAGTCCCTGCACAGTGTAGTGGAGTACATGCGCTCCCCATCCCTGGAGAGAGGCGTCCGTCGTCAGGATGATCTGTGGGACAGGCTCCTGGAATGGTCGGCCCTTGCAAAGGTTTTGTGGATTCCACCAATGCAGAGAGTTGTATGCCCGACCGCTCACCAACACTAGGTCTGTCAGTTGCCCATGAGCCTGAGTCCACTGACGTGCAAGGCACTCCTGAAGCGGACGCATATGTAGTCTCGCGTGCGGGACAATGGAGATGCAGGAGGCCATCATGCCTATCAACTGCATGAACACCCTCGCTGGAAGCGAGTGTTGGGGTCTGAACCGTTGGATCAGCGCCTGGATACTGGCGATTCTCACTGAATTTGGCTGCGCAGTGGCTGCCAGAGTGTTGATAGTCGCGCCCAGATACTGTCGCACGTGGGCGGGCTGGAGATGGGACTTTGGGTAGTTCAGAGAGAATCCCAGATCGTGCAGGAGGTGAATGGTGCGTGACACGTGGTCTACGCACTGCTGTTCCGTCTTTGCCTGAATAAGCCAATCGTCCAGGTATGGAAAGACATGGACGTGCTGGCGACGGAGATGCGCCGCCACCGTCGCTAGGCATTTTGTAAACACTCTCGGTGCCGTGGCGACCCCGAACGGCAGGACCCTGAACTGGTAGTGCTGGTCTAAAATCTTGAATCTGAGATACCTTCTGTGGGAAGGATGCAGGGGAATATGAAAATAGGCATCCTTCAGATCCAGCGTTGCTAGGAAGTCCCCCTGTTGAAGCAGGGGAAGCACCTGCTGCAATGTGAGCATATGGAAGTGCGCCGAGTTGATGTACCAGTTCAGGGGCCTGAGGTCCAGGATCGGCCTGAGTGATCCGTCCTTTTTGGGGATTAGGAAATACAGGGAGTAAACCCCCGTTCCCCGTTCTTGCAATGGAACGAGCTCTATTGCCCCTTTTTGCAGCATGACCAGAACTTCTTGCTGCAACAAGGTCAAGTGCTCGTCGGACATAGCACGGGTTCTTGGCGGTATGTCCGGTGGAATGGACGTAAGTTCTAGACAGTACCCGTACTGGATAAGAGACCTCACCCACCTGTCCGTGGTGATGGATCTCCACGCCGGCAGGAACTGTTGGAGTCTCCCCCCGACAGGTGTCGTGTGATCGGGGGGAAGTGACAAGACGTCACTGCTTGTTGGTGGTGGTGGACCTGGATGCATTGTTTCCACGTCCCCTGCCTTTGATATTGTTGCCTCTGTAGCCACCCCTGCCCTTGTTGTTGTTATACGAGGACTGGGAGCTACCCTTGTAGTATTGTGTGGATTGGGAAGCCTGGCCCCTTGAGGTGCCTCTTGAGTTGGAGCGGCGAAAAGAACCACCCCGAAACTGCTGGCTTTGTAAAGCTCCCATAGATTTAGCAGTTTCAGTATCTTTTTTCATTTTTTCTAGGGAGGCATCCACCTCTGGGCCGAACAGATGGTCAGGATTCACTGTCTGCCCCAATATTGTGGTCTGTATGTCGGGTTTGAACCCTGAAATTCGAAGCCAGGCATGACGTCTAAGTAAAACACTTGTGTTGATGGCCCTGGAGGCAGTGTCTGCCACATCTAGGGCACATTTGATGGACGCATTAGTAATGAGTTTACCCTCCTGAATGAGCATCTCCCCCGCCTCTTTATACTGGTCAGGCAAGTGTTGAAGGATGGCCTCTAATGTGTCATAATGGGCCCTATCATAACGTGCGAGCAGGGCTTGAGTGTTAGAGATCCTCCAGATGTTTGCTGCCTGTGCAGCAATGCGTTTGCCTGATGCCTCAAAGATTTTGGACTCTTTGTCAGGGGGAGGAGCGTCACCAGTCGTTTGCGAATTTGCCCTTTTTCGAGCGTTGGAAACCACCAGGGAGTCCAATGGCAAGTGTCCCTTAATATAAGTGGGATCCGTGGGCGCCGCTTTATACTTCCTGTCGATGCGAGGATTGACCACCCGCGCCCGGGTGGGCTCCTTGAACACCTCCTGTGCATGCTTCAGCACTCCTTTAAGCATTGGAAGCGTCTTGACTTGCTTTTCGGCGACTGAGAAGGTGTCGACCAAAAAGTCCGCATCCACTGGATCCGAGTGGAGCTCGACGTCATGGTTCGCCGCAGCTCTCTCTATCAATGCATTGAATGCCGCCGAGTCCTCCGTCGGGGACGTCCTTGCGGCGAAAAGTTGAGTGTCCTGCCCCGACTGCGGGTCGTTTGCGTCGTCCCCTGCTGTCCAGGGCACCTGTTCCTCGTCCGGATCCGAGTACGCAGGATAAGTGTACTCGGCCTCTTCCTCGTCGACGTCAGGCCCGGGGGAATGGGCCGGCGAGTGTTCCAGGGCTTGTGGAGACAGTGGTTCCATCAGAGCCGAAGAGTCCGCAGAGTTCTTTTTGCTCTTGAGTGGAATCTTAAAAGGTTCCAAGGTCGGCTCCGATGTAATCTTCCTCTTGAGGAGCGACAATTTTCCCGTGTTGGCGTCGATGTGCACCTCACGACGTTCTTCCACCGCGAGCGGCTGGAGCCGAAGCTTTGACACCACCAAGGCAGCCTTCGGCGACAAGATGTCCTGAGAGTGTCCGCTCTGCTTAGGCGCGAAGGCCTTCGGCGCCGACTTGGGAGGAAGGGTAAAACGAATGGGCGTTTGCCCCTTGGCAGGCTTCGTCGTGGGCCTAGGCCCCACAGGGTCCTGGCTGGGAACCACAGACTGCTGGATCCGCCGTAAGGATTCTCCCACCTTCTTGGTAAGGGACGCCGAGGGCTGAAACGACTCGAGCGACTCTTCGTCTTCGAGAGCGTGTTCGACGGTAAGCCTCTTCTTCGGCGCCGACGCCCCATGGCCTGGCGCACTGTCGGCGTGACGCTTTTTAGAAGCAGTCTTCGGGTCTGCGACCCCTTTCGGTGCCGACGCCGCGTCGGATGCCTTCACCTTCGGCGCCGACCCAGATGGCTTTGGGTCGGCCACTTTGGCGCGGCTCTTCTGGTCAGCCATTTTGGCGTGGCTCTTCAAGTCGGCCATTTTGGGTTTCGTGGAAGTTGACGCCTCCAGAACCTTTTTCACCAGCGCCACTTTTGGTTTCGGTTTCGCATCCGAGGGTGCGAGACCCGTTGGCTTCACTTTCGGTTTCTTGTTCGAAATGTCCGTGACCGGGCCCGGAGGCGGGGACGTAGGACTGTTCGTTAGATCTTGGGTAAGGCCCGAAGGCGATCCCTCGACCTGGGCCGTATAACGGGGAGTAACCCCGGAGTCTTGTTGGGGATGCTCTTCGTCCGAGCTATCACCCATTGCGGGACAAGCCCGGTCGTCGTCCCCTACCTCGTCGGAGACTTCGTCATAGGCCTCATCACCCGCGTCGCCGGTCTCTTCTTCGGACGCGGGGCCAGAGTCCGATTCTTGTACGTCGTCTTCTCCCTCAACCGATTCCTGGAAGATGTCATCAGGTGGGGGTGCCGAAGCCGACAATTGAGCCTGGAGCCGATTAGCCCGGCGAATCTTCAAAGTTTTCTTGCTCCTAAATTTGGAACACGCCATGCAAGTGTCCTCACGGTGATCCGGTGACAAGCATGTATTGCACACGGGGTGCACGTCAAGGTGAGAATACTTTGAGTGACACAGCGGACACTTCTTGAATGGCGTCCGCTCCATAGCAAGTGTGTAGTGTAGGCCCGTCCGCGTCGAAGCACGTGGAGGGGCAGTAGGAGATCGGAGCTGAGAGTCAGTAAGAAACCCGAACGCAACAATACCGACGCCCAGCCTAAAGACCTTTTGGTCTCGAGTGAAAGTAGAACAAACTATCGGTCCCGATAGAGGGAACCGAAACACATCCGAACCCGATGGCGGAAAAAAACAATCTGGGGATGGAGGCGATGCCCATGCGCACTGTAGTCCAGGGGAGGAGCCACCTATCTCGTGATACTTCGAAGACTCTTCCAGGACAACAATGTGCAATCATCCGGACCCAACACTAGGTGGCGGACTATGCACAGATATGAATTCAGCAGCCCACATGCCTCGAACACTAAAGACAGAGAGACAGCAATGTTTCAATTCTTTAGGGACATCGGAGGAGTATATAAATCTAGCGGACCCTAGCTGCTTCACTTTCTAGGAATAATCCCTACTACCAGCAAGAATGGAAAACCTGCAGAATTGTACTCTGAAGACTGAAACCAAAATGTCCCCCATAGAAAATGCAATGGAGGCAACATAAGAGCAACCTGAGCAGTGGCAGAATATAACCCACTTGAGGCCAAATTAATATTAAGCCCACTAGGCGGTAAGAGAATATCAAAGCTATATAAAACCCTCCTCGGAGTCCCTGACCCACTACAAGACGTTTACCAGCATAAGGAATACTAGCTCACAAATTAGTACCCGAACTGGTTTATTCCAAAGTGTAGCTATTAAATTATTAAAAGTACCAGCATAAGAAAGACACAAAACAAATGGCACCACCTGCTATTATTAAAGCATGTAAAATGTTTTCTGGAGATCTGGCTGAGACCACGAAGATTCGTAACTACAAAGGTAACAAATACCTTAAACATTTCGATGGAACTTCAGACTGCAGTATGTAGCAATTTTAGCCAAGATAAAAATGAATATTCTTTTGTTTATAGACACAACTGGTTCCTCTTGTATATATATTCAGTGGCAAGAGGACGTGAGCACCTACACAATACAATTCTGAACCTTCACAGTCCACTGATGAATCACAGGGATCAAAAAATTCTCTCATGTTGTGCTAAATACTTTGTGAGTAAATAAAAAAAAATAAGTCTCCTCAAACTGCGCTGGGAGCCTACATGAAAGATACGCAAAAAATATAAAAATCAAACAAGGTTAATGGAATTGTTGGTTTCCCGACAGCATCATGGCCCTTACATAATTAAGCCTGTATAGCATAAAGGTTACTTCATAACTCAACATTTGAAACAATTATCTCATTTTGAATTGTAATAGGAACTATTGCATATGTGATCTAGCATTAAGGTTACATGTAAACAAAAGGGTCTGAAAAGGTGAGAAGAAAACAAGTTACTTACCTGTAACTTTGGTTCCCCAGTATAGGTAACTTTCATAGATTCCCGGGGGGGAGGGGAGGGGGGAGCTTGCCGGCGTCCATGGTAGACGCGTGAGCGCGGAGCTCCTAGCCTTTGCCCTGTAATTATCCTGAAAACTCATCCTGCGGAGGTCCCAAAAGACTCTACTACCTGGTGTTCACCCCCCAGGTGGGATCGACGGAGGCTCGGCGCCCGGACCGCCGCAATACCGGGACGTCCTTGCTGGGAGGATCCGGCGGTGGCGGACCAGGCCTGCATCCCCGGCCTGGCGAGTTGCCCGAGAGGCGTCGCTCGACGTGCGGCCTGCGAGCCGCCGGAAGTGCCGGCAGCACGCTTCACACGGCGGACTTGGGCTGCCCTGGAGCTGGAGTGATTGTGCCCCTACTACTGCGGGCGGTATCCTGAGTGCGGCGATCGGCCATGCACCGTGCCTCGGTGGGCCGCTTTTGCGGAACAGTGAAGCTAGGGGTCCGGGAGTGCTTTCGGCGGTAAAGCCCCAACTGAATTCCCCGACCAAGCCTGCAATTGTCCGCGGGGATAGCCGCGGTGAGACCTGAAGTACTGAAGGGAGTCCTGCTGTTTGAGCGGGACGCTGGACATAGCGGCCCGTTATCGGACTGAGGAGGATTAGCGCTGCTCCGGTGAGTGCCTGTTGGGCCCAGGAGGCTACGGGAAGCTTGTCAGCATATTTGAATTTGCTTCAGACCCCAGCAGCGGGGCCCTTGCGGAGACAGGAGACACCGGGTGGGTGCGCAGCACGGACGGTACAGCGGACACCTTTGCGAGTTGCCATCTGGTTGGCGCCATTTTGAGACTCGGCCTGCCTTGGTGACGGCCATTTGCTACACCACCCGAGGCCTGCTACAGTGACATGGAGTAGTGGCTGGGACACCGAAAACGCAGAGGGAGGCTCCTGCTTCGCACGGGTGTCGACGAGGCAGGTGATTGTTTGCCCTGACAGTGGGCCCTTGGACACTTATGCTGCATAGAGCGGTGGCAGACCTGGATACCCACTGCCTCTAGGACGCTTGGAGACCCTGGTAGGTGGAAGTCGGCGCAGTGGGGCCGTGTCATAGATTGGTCGCTGCGTAGCCGGCTGAAGGAACCCACGGTGGGCGCCAGTTGGTTCTGTTGTGGTGTGTGGCACTCTGGATTGAGGGACCGGCTGACCGCACACTTGTGAGCACGCCCGTAGGTGCCGGGTTTGGGGGCTCGGTGCTTGAGACACACGCCATCATGCGAGAAGTCGCTGTCCCGCTCAGACTGGACTGGGAGGCTTGAGGAAAGTTACATTTTGATGTCCAGCAGGGCCACCATGGGCAAAAACGACAAAACTCAGCCCAAACTCTCCTTTGAGCAGCGACGAACCAAGGGGACAGAGGTGCCTGTTACGGATGCGTTCCTGCGGGGAGCTACCTCTAAAGGTTCTACGGGAGCCGATATCCAAGACTTGCTGGTCTCGTTGGAAAAAGGGCTACAAGACAGCATTGCATCGATTGGTACTAAAATTGACGCCTTAACATACCGTATGGACCGCATGTCAGAACGTGTGGACAAGCATGCCGAGCGGCTCGACATGGCGGAGAGGCGGCTGACGGAGGCGGAGGAGGCACAGTCGGAGTGGGACAAAGACCGCAAGCAATTTGGTGCTCCAAGACAAGTCGGAGGATTTGGAGGCGAGATCGCTGTAGGAGAGTAGGGTCTGCAATCCTATGATCACCCAGATTTTTTGCTTTTGTTTCACTGGTTTACGACTTTCTCGGGCTGTGGGCCTGCTAATCAGACCCACAGCCTAGCTGTTCTCTCACTAAATTACAACATGTACCCTAGGTGCATTTACCAATTGGTACGGGCCACCTTATCAGACCCTGTAACTCAGGGCATAGGTGTACCCAGGGCCTACCAGGGGCTGAAGCATGTATTATGCCACCCCTGGCTGGTCATCTAAATCTGACAACTGGCTGCACGACAGCTGGGGCAAGGTGGTGTAATCACCCTTTGCTTTAGATATACTATACCTATATCTAACCCTAAAATGGACACACAGATTCCTATCAGTCACTCCTATGGCAGGCCTTGACAATCCTGAAGGCAGAGTGCTTGGAATCGTGTGAGATGGTGCTCTGGCATGAGCTGAGCCCGTTTGCAGCTTGCGGAACCAAGTCCTAATAGTTGTTCCATGATAACGCGTACCATATACTCTTAAGTGCATTATAATCCTCGCGGTTAAATGCTATCTTTGGTATCGCTTTATCAAAACATGTCGAGTAAGGTGTCATACGAATTGGAATACTAACCCCTCACCAATTCTGGCGACGGGGTTAGCATTCCACCCTTCTAGAGGGACACGACATGTATGTAACTGTGAACCCCGGTTAAAGTTAACTCAAGCCTCAGCATCACAAAATGGATGCTGCCACCACAGACAAGTCTGACCCCCTGCAGCTGGGAGTCCTTCCAGCGAGGGGAGCTTGGACAAAGGGTTTCCTGTCAGGGGCGGTGCTAGCACCATCCCAGACAGGGTTTTGTGTATCCTGGGTAGGCAGGGCTTTACAGGAAGGTGACTGCAAGTGGCACCCCGGTGCTCACTACGCATCTGCCGGCTATAACCAGTTCCAGGGGCACACCAGCCCCTGAGCTGGGGAAAGTCCGGCATGGGAGAGGGGTGTAACCACCCCCCTTCCTGGTCCCACCCCTAGGGCAGGACCTAGTCGCTTGCCCACCCCTTTCTTTAGGATAAAGGCAGGAGCGGGGACCCTTCCAAATTAGATCATCTTTGAATCAAGATACTACTTTCTACGAAAGGAACTCTCGACTTCTTCTTAAGATTTCTCCCTTGTGACTAAGGAATAGTCACCCTGCATCCGCAGGCACCATCTAAGAACTCTGCAGTTTGCTGCACGTCCTTCCTCCGGAATCCGACTGACCAGCTCGACGAGACCCGGCTTCCCTGGCACCTCTGACCTCTACCTACCTCTACAGCTAAGCTGAGAACCGTAGGTGCGACGAGACCTCGAGGGACCGGCCATCATCAGAACTGCACGACTTCTATCCAGCACGACCGCCGAGGGATCCTCTGGTGAGTGCTTTGGGGTCCGAGAAGCCCCGACCCTGAGCAGCTCCAGCACTGAAGGCCAGCCCCCCAGCATCCACGAGATCTGCGTGGGGCCCTTCTGCTTTTTGGCTGCTCACCGCGTTGTCTGGCTACTAGCTCGCTGGCTTGTGGCCTTCCCGACGACGACCGACGATATCACCACTGCTAGTCTGGTTGCTCCAGACTGGCCCTTGCTCCCTTCCAAAAGAGGAGCACCCCGGACCCTCCTGGTCCACTCCAGACGCCATTTTAGGTCCACCGCGTGGGCTTGAATTTGCCAAGACTTGTTGCCCCAATCCTGGGTCAAGCGACGTCGACAGCATCAACCATCGTGGGACAGCTCGCACCTCCATCCTGGTCGCCGACAACGCCTCCTGGTCCGTGAGACTGCAGAGCCCAGCGTCGCCCACTCACCTGGTCAAGGTGACTCCATCCGGTGCCATCCTGGTGCCCATCTGATCACTGGCTAGTGATTCAGGACTTGGTCCCCTCTGCTTACAGGTGTCTTCCATCTTCGATCCAGGCTTGGATCCACCGAACAATCTTCACTGGTCGCCTGCCAGCAACTCCTTCTTTCAGGCTCCTGGTTCGTGAACGAGGGTTTCCGACGACACTTGAACCCTATGCAGCCGCAGCCCCTGGGCTAGGTAACTTCGGCATTTCGGTGCCCCAGCATAGCCTCACTATCCAAGGGTCCAGATCCACTTTCGTTTTCAGCCTACCTTATCGGGTTCGCCCGAGAACACTAACTTTGCTTTTACTAGCCTCCATAGACTTTGTCCCGCATCCCGCGTGAGAGTGCACACTCTGCACCCGAGTCCCCTAGGCCTCCTACTAGTAATCTGAAGGTTCAGTAACGTAGTCCTAGCGATTCCAAAGCCTATTAGTCCAGTACTTACCTGCTAGTAATTTCGCATTCCACTTCCATAGTATATGGTTTTTCGTGCCCCTCGGGCATTTGTGTAAATTGTGCAACTTATAGTATTTTCGTAAGAGTTTTGTTGTGTGCTTAGTACCCTGTCCTCATAAAGAGTACAGGGCTGTTGTGATCTAAATAAATACACTGTTTATTTTCATAACACTTGTGTGGTGTCCTTTCACTTGGAGTTCAAGGGGTATATGTGATGGTATAACAGCTGGCTTAGCACGCCCTCTAGAGTTTAGCCCGAAGACTGCTCTTGTCCAGGCTACTAGGATAGCTGGTCTATCGGTTGACTTACAACCAATCACCATAAGGGTCGTTTGGAATGATACACAGTGATCACTAGAATAGTGAGCACTACATATCAGGCCAACTTCTCACAATCGCGGAGATCCAACATTCGCATCACGGGTGTGGCGGAGACCACACAAACTGGCAAGATGGAGCTGTTCGTGGAGAAACTATTGAAAACACTGCTTGGAGACGAGGTTTTCTCCCCTATGTTTATAGTGGAAAGGGCCCACCGCACACTAGGGCCCAGGCCGAAGCCTGGTGCAAACCCGCGTCCTATAATAGCGAAGCTACTTAATTATCGGGATAAAGACACAGCACTACGTTTAGCCAGAGACTAAGGCAAGCTGCAATATGAGGGAATGAATATCTCTCTCTATCCGGACTTTACCGCAAAAGTGCAGGAGGAAAGGAGGCAATTCGCTCCATACAAAAAACAACTGCGAGACCTTGGGTTGGATTATGCCATGATGTACCCTGCGAAGCTCCGGATAAACAGGCAAGGGCATTCACATTTCTTTACTGATCCCAGGGAGCTGCAAAAGTCTCTGAAGGAATGGTCCAGAGAGCGCAGGAACAGCCTGAGGAGCGACCGAGAAGACGGCAATGCCTCATCACAGTTGGACGAACAGGAATGATCGCTGAATGGCTGTTTGATTCGGATAGTCCTTTGTACTGGCTGGAGCGCTCCCCCCCCTTGGCTTGCTCGAACTCTGGCTTTGTTGTAAACAGCGTGGAAGCTGAGAGAAATCTGCTCCTGTGCGGTGGAGCCCTGACAGTGCCCTGAAGTTACCCTGCTGGGTGAGAACTTTCTGATTTCTTTCTATGTCATGGGAGGCCGGGGGGGTTGAATTCCGATATGGGCTGTTGCTGCTCGTCTAAGGGATATGTTTGGTTGGTTTTATGCTGCGGGTTGCAGGTGGAACTGAGATGCATGATGAGCCACGAGACGGGGAGGGGGGGTCGGGAATGTGCATTTCTCGAACTTGGGACTCACGTTGGCACTAAATGCACGGCAGGGGCAGGGCGTTGGGACGCTTTAGCATTGCAGTTTCGAACTGATAGATAACTGCTCTTGGCTGGCAACGTCTGCCCCTGCGCTTTCGGCACTTGAGCTCTGGAGAGAGCTGGTTAAGGGTTTGTTACAGTTGGTTTTTCAGGGGGGGGCGGAGGGGGGCATGGGATCCTGTCTGACCAGGTTGGGGGTGGTCGGCTGTGGGCTGGGGGAGGGAGACTGAATTGGTCACGTGTGGATGTGTTGCCTGGGAACAATGGGAAGTTCAATGTCAAGGGTTTGTACTGCCTAGTGTTATGCTCCTTGTTACTACTACTATGGTACTACCTGTGTCTCTTGGGGGTTCAAGAAACTCTGCGGTGCACTACCCGCTTGTATTGAAGCTAGATCAATCAATCAATCAATGACACTTATAGAGCGCGCTACATACCCGTAGGGTCTCAAGGCGCTGGGGGGGGGGAGGGGGGGCGCTACTGCTCGAACAGCCAGGTCTTCAGCTGCTTCCTGAAGGAGAGGTGGTCTTGGGTCAGGCGCAGGTCGGGAGGGAGGGAGTTCCAGGTCTTGGCGGCCAGGTGGGAGAAGGACCTTCCTCCTGTAGTCGCTCTTCGGATGCGGGGGACGGCGGCGAGGGCGTGGTTGGCTGATCGGAGGTGGCGTTTGGGAGCGTAGAAGTTGATCCGGCTGTTGAGGTAGCTCGGGCCTTGGTCGTGTAGGGCTTTGTGTGCGTGGGTGAGGAGGCGGAAGGTGATTCTTTTGTTGACGGGGAGCCAGTGAAGGTCTCTCAGATGTCGGGTGATGTGGCTGGTTCGTGGGATGTCGAGGATGAGTCTGGCTGAGGCGTTCTGGATCCGCTGGAGTCTCTTCTGGAGCTTGGCGGTGGTACCGGCGTAGAGGGCGTTGCCGTAGTCCAGTCGGCTGGTGACGAGGGCCTGGGTGACGGTCTTCCTGGTCTCGGTGGGGATCCACCGGAAGATCTTCCGTAGCATGCGTAGGATGTTGAAGCACGCCGAGGAGACGTGGTTGACCTGCCTGGTCATGGAGAGGGAGGAGTCCAGGATGAAGCCCAGGTTGCGTGCATGGTCTGTCGGTTTGGGTACGGTGCCCAGGGCGGGAGGCCACCAGGAGTCGTCCCAGGCGGAGGGGGAAGAGCCCAGGATGAGGACCTCCGTCTTGTCCGAGTTCAGTTTCAGGCGGCTGGTCGTCATCCACTCGGCTACCTCTTTCATCCCTTCGTGCAGGTTGGCTCTGGCGGAGGCGGGGTCGTTGGTCAGGGAGAGGATCAGCTGGGTGTCGTCGGCGTAGATGGGGGACAATGAGGATCTAACCGGGGACGGAAGTCCCAACCTACTGAGGGTGTTGACCTGGAATGTACGGGGATTAAATGACTATCGCAAGCTTAGAAAAGTGATGAGTTACCTTCACAGACACCGAATAGATGTGGCTCTCTTGCAAGAAACACACCTCCCACTTACTAGTAAGATGTTGTCTGCGAGAGGGTTGGAGGGCAATTGTGTAGCAGCTGGTTTCACTACCCACTCTAGGGGGGTAGTGACATGGGTGAACCCCCGCTCGCAATTAATGTTAACACTTCTGCATGTGGACCTGGAGGGTAGATACACCATCTCACGATGCACGGGCAAAGGGCATGACTTAATTGTAGTGAATGTTTACGGTCCCAACTACGATGACCCCGCTTTTTACACAGCACTTGCTGACACATGCAGGACATATCTTGATTCCAGAATGGTATGGGGTGGGGATTTTAACTTTGTGATGCATCCGGACCTGGATCGGTCGGCTGGGTCGGCTCGCAGTCCCGCGGCAGC
This sequence comes from Lissotriton vulgaris, assembly GCF_964263255.1. Lineage (NCBI taxonomy): Eukaryota > Metazoa > Chordata > Amphibia > Caudata > Salamandridae > Lissotriton > Lissotriton vulgaris. Next base: position 292,068 of record NW_028249137.1, read on the forward strand.
CGCCGTTCTAATGCACTCGGGACTAATCAAGTTAGACATGGTAGACATGTGGAGACACAGACACCAAGGCCGGGGAGGGTTCACTCATTACTCGGCTTACTAGAACATACATACGAGAATTGATTACTGGTTTGTGTCTTCCACCCTACAGAATTCGGTTAGAAATTGCACAATTCTCCCACGCACGCTGTCGGACCACTCACCCCTGATTCTGCTCCTCGCTGCTCCTGCTAGGAAAATCCCCCCGTTTACTTGGAGGTGCCCGCCCTATTCTCTACTGGACGAGGCTTTTAGGGGGGAGATCGCGGAAGACAGAGACATTCTTTGACACTAACTTGGGGTCGGTGGACAGTTTTCATACGGTGTGGGACACTTTTAAGGTTTACATTAGGGGAATGACGATGGCAAAGCATTCTGGGGTACTCAAATCCATTATACACAGTCTCAAAAGCCTAGAGACGCAATTGGCTGACTTAGAGAAGCACCACAGGCGCACGTCGGACGCTGACACAGAAGAACAGATTAAAAAACTGATCACAGAATTCAATGAGGAGGCTGACAGGGAGGTTAAACATATGGGGAAGTATGCCACTGCGCGGACATATGGGGAGCGGGACCACCCAGGATCGTTACTGGCCAGATTGATGCGCAGTAGAAGACCCAGACTTGTCGTAGAGGAACTAGTGACTTCCACTGGAGAGGTGGTTACGGACGAGGCTGACATCATTGCAGAATTTAAGGATTATTATTCTAAGCTTTATAGATCCCGGTCTGAACATATGGAGGAGGAGATTGACGACTACCTTAGTTATTTCAAAATGCCCTTCCTGGAAAATTTCCAAAGGGAATTCTTGATGATGCCCATACAGCGAGACGAGATCCTAGAGGCGCTGGAGGGTATGAGATCAGGCAGCGCCCCTGGCGCGGATGGGCTCACTGTAGCCTTTTACAAGGCTTTCAAGGAAACCCTTGTACCCCATCTGATGTACCTTTTCGATGAAATATGTCAACAGGGTAGCATGTCGAAATCTATGAGAGAGGCCCTCCTTATCACTATCCCTAAACCGGGGAAGTCCCCCAGGGAATGTGGCTCATACAGACCACTTTCCCTTCTGAACGTGGATGCCAAATTGTACGCGAAAGTACTGGCTGCGAGATTGGCTATAATTGTCCCGGAAATGGTTGCTCCGGAACAGACGGGTTTGTTCCTGCAAGGAACCGGACATATAACCTCCTAACGGTCCTGGGCACCATGCAACACGTGAAGCAAGACAACAAAGCTGTTGCGATATTTCTGGACATGGAGAAGGCCTTCGACTCTGTGGAGTGGCCCTTTATGCTGAGGGTGCTGCAGAAGTATGGGCTAGGAGAACCTTTCCTTCAGATGCTAGGTGCACTCTATTATAAGCCCTCTGCTCGTCTGAAACTAGGGGACCTCGTTACTGACCCCATTGCCATAAGTAGAGGCACGAGACAGGGTTGCCCTCTGTCTCCACTACTGTACGCACTGGTGGCAGAACACTTGGCGTGTGCGATTAGAGAATACCACAAACACGAGGGGATCAAGATTGGTATATCCACCTATGCGGATGATAACTTACTATATGTCAGAGAACCGGAAACCAATCTTGCGTCAGTGTTGCGGGAGGTGGTGAGATTTGGGGCATTATCTGGGCTACGCGTGAACTGGGATAAATCGGTTACACTACCGTTGACACCGGTGACTGTCCCGTTCGTTGCGGAATACCCGTTGCAGTGGACTACGGACTCCATACGGTACTTGGGGATTCGTCTGCACACCGACCCTGAGTTATTGGTCCGTGAGAACTATGGTAGAGCTTACAGCAAGCTGGTGGACGATGTGGAGGTCTGGTGTAGACTACCTCTGTCGCTGATGGGGAGAATTGCGATTATGAAAATGGTGGTGCTACCTCGGTTCTTGTTCCTTTTTAATAACATACCAGTGGTCCTGTCTCTGTCATTCTTTCGGCGCCTCACGCAAGTCCTAATCAGGTTGGCGTGGGGTGGTAAACAGCCCAGAGTCCAGTGGAAGATTCTGACCCTTCCCTATGAGCAGGGAGGTCTGGGCGCGCCGGACCTCTAACAATATTATCGAATAGCCCAGGCATCTCATCTGCATACGTGGATTCATGGTAATCCCGGTATACCGCATGTAAAATTGGAACGGCTGTTTGCAGAACCGGTCCCACTCCCGGCCACGATTTGTCACCCGGTGGACCGTAGAACTGGGGTGCTCGACTCCATCAGAGCTACGAATCATGCATGGCATGAATTGCTTAGAAAGCAAGACGGTGAGAGACTATACTCTCCCCTCATGTCTTTGGAGTGGGCTGCGTGGATACCCCCTCTGGCGGAGACAGGGGTAGTGAAGGCTCTACAGGAGCTGGGCATTACCAAGCTGGGAGATCTGTTCCTTGACGGCACAATGAAAACTCTCCCCCAGGTCTTGCAATCACTGTCAGGGAAGTCGCTGCTACATAGCTTCCAGTACCATAGGGTACGCAGTGCCCCGCTGGAACTGCTCGGTCCGGAGCTGGCTGAACCTCCGGAGGTACCGGAACTCACCTATGTTATTAAGAACCCGGCCTCGGGTAAACTGGTGTCCAGACTTAAGTAAATGGGGGACCGCCATGGGTGTGGACTACAGTCTAGGGCGAGAGCGGCTTGGCAGGTAGATCTCCAGACGCAGATCACTGACGAGATGTGGAGTTATTGTTGCAACAGGACCAGAAAAATATCTTTGAATAGCAGGTACAGGCTCATTCACTTCAAGTACTTGCAGCGTGTATATTACACCCCGGAGAGACTGCATAGGTATGGTCTGAGAGGATCCGCGGAGTGCGAACGCTGTCATCTCCTGAGTGCGGACTTCCTGCATAAGGCTTGGTCCTGCCCAGGAATACAGAGATTCTGGACGGAGGTATTCTCCGAATTCGGCCGGATTCTAGCGATGGACGTCCCGCCTGACCCGGCCATGGCACTGCTTGGTTACTCCAAACCACTGCCGGTGGCGTTGCGGAGACTGGCCGACTTAGCCCTGCTGACTGCCAAACGTATGGTAGTGGTGTGTTGGATGAGGGGGCCGATACCGACAAAAAAAAGATGGGAGACGGACTTACTATACTGCTGTACACAGTCTGAGACATACAGCGAACTGCTTCCTCCCAGGAATCGCCCCAAGGATTTCTGGGGTCTGTACAGGGCCTATCTGGATACTCGAGATTGCGCAGACTCGGGATCTGACCTGGAGAACGCAGGGGAAGAGGGAACTCTAGACGGGGTTGCGGATCACCTGGGGTGCGATGCTGCAGGCGTTTAGGGACGCCCCGGGTGTGTGGCGCTGACTCTGGACACGGGCTGCCTGGTGATATGCAACCGGAGGGACTCCTTGTCGGGACACAAGTTATACTTAGTGGTGGGGGGGATGTGTCACTCGGGGGCCCGGTCCCAACTCTAACAATCGTAGATACTTGGACTGCAGTGATTGCGCCCCCGACACACAGGTGTTGTACGAGACGGTAGCACACACAAGGATAGCAGGCACACGTTGGGTTGGGGGGAGGCTGTTGGGATGGGGGGTGGGTAGGTTGAACTGTTTCTGAAACTGCACTATTTCTAGCAAATCAACCAGGGAGGTCGGACGTCATAGCATGGGCGGGGGAAGGTTCCCCCTCATGGACACACAGTGGAGTAGTGGGGAGTCCTTGATGTGACCTCATTGTATGCTTTGCATTCCTATTTGTCCCTCCATCACCCGATTTGCCGCCAGGCCTCTGGGATGCTGGCATGTAGGCTGTGTAAGATATGACCCAACTAAAATGGTGTGACAATTTGGATTGCTGCCGGCCTCCGGGTTGTAGGCGATAAGAGCTGTGTGAAAATTGGATGTACAATAAAGTATAAAGTTAATAAAAAAAAAACTTTCATAGATTCCCATGCTTTTGTATCATTCCCCGTCATCGGAATAGGAGTCTCGGTAACAACAAGCATTGGAAATGCAATAGGTCTCGCACCATTAGTTAGTGCTTTTAGAATTGTTTATGGGTTTTTTTTGTAAATGTTTAGTATTTTTGTTTCCTGTAGCCAATGCTAAAGTATTACAAATAAAAAAAGCCATAAACATTTCTAAAAGCTCTAACTGAAATGGTCTGAGAACTATTGCACTGTGTGAGGGTGAGGGTGAGTGAGGGTGAGTGAGGGTGAGGGTGAGTGAGGGTGAGTGAGGGTGAGTGAGGGTGAGTGAGGGTGAGTGAGGGTGAGTGAGGGTGAGTGAGGGTGAGTGAGGGTGAGTGAGGGTGAGTGAGGGTGAGTGAGGGTGAGTGAGGGTGAGTGAGGGTGAGTGAGGGTGAGTGAGGGTGAGTGAGTGAGGGTGAGTGAGTGAGTGAGGGTGAGTGAGTGAGTGAGGGTGAGTGAGTGAGTGAGGGTGAGTGAGTGAGTGAGGGTGAGTGAGTGAGTGAGGGTGAGTGAGTGAGGGTGAGTGAGGGTGAGTGAGTGAGGGTGAGTGAGTGAGGGTGAGTGAGTGAGGGTGAGTGAGTGAGGGTGAGTGAGTGAGGGTGAGTGAGTGAGGGTGAGTGAGTGAGGGTGAGTGAGTGAGTGAGGGTGAGTGAGTGAGTGAGGGTGAGTGAGTGAGTGAGGGTGAGTGAGTGAGGGTGAGTGAGGGTGAGTGAGTGAGGGTGAGTGAGTGAGGGTGAGTGAGTGAGGGTGAGTGAGTGAGGGTGAGTGAGTGAGGGTGAGTGAGTGAGGGTGAGTGAGTGAGGGTGAGTGAGTGAGGGTGAGTGAGTGAGGGTGAGTGAGTGAGGGTGAGTGAGTGAGGGTGAGTGAGTGAGGGTGAGTGAGTGAGGGTGAGTGAGGGTGAGTGAGGGTGAGAGGGTGAGAGGGTGAGAGGGTGAGAGGGTGAGAGGGTGAGTGAGGGTGAGGGGTTGAGGGTGAGTGAGGGTGAGGGGTTGAGGGTGAGTGAGGGTGAGGGGTTGAGGGTGAGTGAGGGTGAGGGGTTGAGGGTGAGTGAGGGTGAGGGGTTGAGGGTGAGTGAGGGTGAGGGGTTGAGGGTGAGTGAGGGTGAGGGGTTGAGGGTGAGTGAGGGGTTGAGGGTGAGTGAGGGTGAGGGGTTGAGGGTGAGTGAGGGTGAGGGGTTGAGGGTGAGTGAGGGTGAGGGGTTGAGGGTGAGTGAGGGTGAGGGGTTGAGGGTGAGTGAGGGTGAGTGGGGGTGAGTGAGGGTGAGTGAGGGTGAGTGGGGGTGAGTGGGGGTGAGTGGGGGTGAGTGGGGGTGAGCGAGGGTGAGCGAGGGTGAGCGAGGGTGAGTGAGGGTGAGTGAGGGTGAGTGAGGGTGAGTGAGGGTGAGTGAGGGTGAGTGAGGGTGAGTGAGGGTGAGTGAGGGTGAGGGGTTGAGGGTGAGTGAGGGTGAGTGAGGGTGAGTGAGGGTGAGTGGGGGTGAGTGAGGGTGAGTGAGGGTGAGTGGGGGTGAGTGGGGGTGAGTGGGGGTGAGCGAGGGTGAGCGAGGGTGAGTGAGGGTGAGTGAGGGTGAGTGAGGGTGAGTGAGGGTGAGTGAGGGTGAGTGAGGGTGAGTGGGTGAGGGGTTGAGGGTGAGTGAGGGTGAGTGAGGGTGAGTGAGGGTGAGTGAGGGTGAGTGAGGTTGAGGGTGAGGGTGAGGTGTTGAGGGTGAGTGAGGGTGAGTGAGGGTGAGGGTGAGGGTGAGTGAGGGTGAGGGTGAGTGAGGGTGAGGGTGAGGGTGAGTGAGGGTGAGGGTGAGTGAGGGTGAGGGTGAATGAGGGTGAGGGTTTTTGGGTGAGTGAGGGTGAGGGGGAGTAGTTGAGGCTGAGTGAGGGTGAGTGAGAGTGAGGGTGAGTGAGGGGTTGAGGGTGAGGGGTTGAGGGTGAGTGAGTGAGGGTGAGTGAGGGTGAGTGAGGGTGAGGGGTTGAGGGTGAGTGAGGGGTTGAGGGTGAGTGAGGGGTTGAGGGTGAGTGAGGGGTTGAGGGTGAGTGAGGGGTTGAGGGTGAGTGAGGGTTTGAGGGTGAGGGGTTGAGGGTGAGGGAGGGTGAGTGAGGGTGGGTGAGGGTGAGGGGTTGAGGGGGAGGGGTCGAGGGGGAGGGGTCGAGGGGGAGGGGTCGAGGGGGAGGGGTTGAGGGTGAGGGGTTGAGGGTGAGTGAGGGTGAGGGGTGAGTGAGGGTGAGGGGTTGAGGGTGGGTGAGTGTGGGTGAGTGAGGGTGAGGGTTTGAGGGTGAGGGGTTGAGGGTGAGTGAGTGAGGGTGAGGGGTTGAGGGTGAGTGAGGTTGAGGGTGGTTGAGTGAGGATGAGTGAGGATGAGTGAGGGTGAGTGAGGGGTTGAGTGAGGGGTTGAGGGTGAGTGAGGGTGAGTGAGGGTGAGTGAGGGTGAGTGAGGGGTTGAGGGTGAGTGAGGATGAGTGAGAGTGAGGGTGAGTGAGGGGTTGAGGGTGAGGGTTTGAGGGTGAGGGAGTGAGGGTGAGGGTGGGTGAGTGTGAGTGTGAGTGTGAGGGTGAGTGTGAGTGTGAGTGTGAGTGTGAGGGTGAGGGTGAGGGTGAGGGTGAGGGTGAGGGTGAGGGTGAGGGTGAGGGTGAGTGAGGGTGAGTGAGGGTGAGGGTGAATGAGGGTGAGGGTGAGGGTGAGAGTGAGGGTGAGTGAGTGAGGGTGAGTGAGGGTGAGTGAGGGTGAGTGAGGGTGAGTGAGGGTGAGTGAGGGTGAGTGAGGGTGAGTGAGGGTGAGTGAGGGTGAGTGAGGGTGAGGGGTTGAGGGTGAGTGAGGATGAGTGAGAGTGAGGGTGAGTGAGGGGTTGAGGGTGAGTGAGGGGTTGAGGGTGAGTGATGGTCAGGGTGAGTGAGGGTGAGGGTGGGTGAGGGGTTGAGGGTGAGTGAGGGTGAGTTTGAGGGGTGGTGAGTGAGGGTGAGGGAGGGTGAGGGGTTGAGGGTGAGTGAGGGTGAGTGAGGGTGAGGGGTTGAGGGTGAGGGGTTGAGGGTGAGGGGTTGAGGGTGAGGGGTTGAGGGTGAGGGGTTGAGGGTGAGGGGTTGAGGGTGAGTGAGTGAAGGTGAGGGGTTGAGGGTGAGTGAGGGTGAGGGGTTGAGGGTGAGTGAGGGTGAGTGAGGGTGAGGGGTTGAGGGTGAGGGGTTGAGGGTGAGGGGTTGAGGGGTTGAGGGTGAGGGGTTGAGGGTGAGGGGTTGAGGGTGAGGGGTTGAGGGTGAGGGGTTGAGGGTGAGTGAGGGTGAGGGGTTGAGGGGGAGGGGTTGAGGGTGAGTGAGGGTGAGGGGTTGAGGGTGAGTGAGGGGTTGAGGGTGAGTGAGGGTGAGGGCGAGTGAGGGTGAGGGGTTGAGGGTGAGGGGTTGAGGGTGAGTGAGTGAGGGTGAGTGAGTGAGGGTGAGTGAGGGTGAGGGGTTGAGGGGGAGGGGTTGAGGGTGAGTGAGGGTGAGGGTGAGGGGTTGAGGGTGAGTGAGGGTGAGGGCGAGTGAGGGTGAGGGGTTGAGGGTGAGGGGTTGAGGGTGAGTGAGTGAGGGTGAGTGAGGGTGAGTGAGGGTGAGGGGTTGAGGGGGAGGGGTTGAGGGTGAGTGAGGGTGAGGGGTTGAGGGTGAGTGAGGGTGAGGGGTTGAGGGTGAGTGAGGGTGAGGGGTTGAGGGTGAGTGAGGGTGAGGGGTTGAGGGTGAGTGAGGGTGAGGGGTTGAGGGTGAGTGAGGGTGAGGGTGAGGGTGAGTGAGGGTGAGGGGTTGAGGGTGAGTGAGGGTGAGTGAGGGTGAGGGTGAGGGTGAGTGAGAGTGAGTGTTGTGAGAGGGTGATGAGGCCTGGTTGTTGTGAGAGAGGGGTGATGAGTCCTGGTTGTTTTGAGGTACAGCTGATGAGGCCTGGTTGTTGTGAAGTATCTGACTTTCTTGTGAAGACAAGTGCGTCATAAGCTTAAACGAGAGCCTTGCATTCTCTGTTCCCGATCCTTGCACCCATGCATGGCTCGGGTCTCAGGGCAGCTACCAGGAGTTCTAACAGCTCTCATCAGGTTTCTACAGCTAGTTCCCCGGCTTTGTGGGCTGGGCATGAATAGTGGGCAAGAAACAGCTAATTATAGAAGGGCCGCTTTTGAATAAATGAATTAATAAACCTTTACACCGCAGATATTCAAAGGTCAAGCCACTGATGAGTTGTGATGTTTTGTTTTGTAAGAGGTGTTAAGCTGACTTGCAGGCGCTGGAGAGAATTCACACGGCAATTTGCCCGCCTCCGTTTCAGTTGCAGCCTGTTTATGAGATCAGCAGCAAGGTTTTGGTTGGTTAATCACAGGAACCCTCAAGAGGTGTAGAATTAAATGTTAAACCTGAGGTAGGATGGGGCCTTCCCACGGCTGCATTTATCCACAGTCCGGCTTCCAGGAAGAGGTGAGGTGAGTGGCACACGTCTGTCTCGTACCCGGGGAGATGCAGCTTTTCCTTGGGTTGGTGAGCCTGCGGGGGCTCTCGTAAGTCAGGCTGCCCTGTTTGCCTCTGGAGAAAGACAAGCCCTAGCTCGTCTGCAGCGAAAGTGGGGGTGCTGGCTTGTGGCCATGACAGACGGTACACTGAAAGGCAGAGTGGAGGACGGCCTCTGAATTCCAGCATGCCCTGACGTGTCGGCGGGGACAGAAGTGTATGCAGCCCCTCCTCCCCCCAAGCTCAAGGCTGGCAGCCTGAAGGAAGAGACAGCTGGAGCGGTGGGTTATGTGAGGAATCTTTCACTCGAGTGTGCCGGGTCAGAGGCCTACCTCTAGGGTCAGTGAGCAGAGCCTTGTGTAATGTGTGCACCTGCAAACAAACCAGGACAGGCACAAGCGCTAATACACACAGCCCTGTACACACAACGAGTAACGGCTTGAGGAGGTGAGGGAAGGGAGAGGAGGGAGGAGGGAGGAGAAATGCGTCTCGGCCGGAGCAGGGGGCGGAGCAGGGAGAGCGGGCTTAGAAATGTACTTGGGGAGAAAAAAAATAAGCGAGAGAGAAAGCAGGGTAACCTGACCCAGGAGGGGGGAGGAGGGAGGAGGGAGGAGAAATGCGTCTCGGCCGGAGCAGGGGGCGGAGCAGGGAGAGCGGGCTTAGAAATGTACTTGGGGAGAAAAAAAATAAGCGAGAGAGAAAGCAGGGTAACCTGACCCAGGAGGGGGGAGGAGGGAGGAGAAATGCGTCTCGGCCGGAGCAGGGGGCGGAGCAGGGAGAGCGGGCTTAGAAATGTACTTCACACGGCCGGCCGGTCGTGAAACTGAAAGCATGGCCGGCCGGCCGTGAAAGCCTTTGATGCCGCAGGGGGTGGAGCGGCACCAGCTGGGAGAGTAGGCAAGGCAGGCGGCTGGGGGCATGTGCACGCGCTTTTAAGCTCAATGCGCATGCGCATTGAGCTTAAATTTCTCGTGCACTGCAAGGAATCGCCACGATTCCTTGCAAGTTGGTTAAAGAGTGGATAAGCCACCATAGTCTCGCTTGCTCGATGCGCATGCGCATCGACAGGCGAGACCTAAAAAATACCATAGCAGTAGGTACAAAATAGAAAGAAAAAGGCCTAGGCCTCAATCCCTTTTGTAGCATATCACCCTCTTTTTGTAAAAGAGACCAAACTTAGGCATCAGCCAATCAGAAATGCCTCACCCCTTAGAACCCTCCTGAAGGAACCTCAGAGCCTCAGATGTTCGTAGCCGTTGTGTACCAGTCACCATATCAGTTGTAGGCTGAGCTTTCCTCTGGGAGGTGGGTGGGCGCATGGGAATCTATGAAAGTTACCAATACTGGGGAACCAAAGTTACAGGTGAGTAACTTATTTTCTTGCCCCAGTATTGGAACTTTCATAGATTCCCATGCTTTTGTATCAGAGTAGCAAGCAGTTAGCAATAAAAAAAACACACTTTGTGACATAAAACTATTGCAATAGCCAACATGACAAAGATACAAAATGTGTAACAACGGAAGGTGGGATAGAAAGGAACGCTCACCAATTATTGGAAGAGATTCCTCAGGACAGCCTGTCCCACTGCCGCATCATCTTGTTGTAAGGACTCCAAGCAGTAATGCTTAGTAAAGGTGTGAACGCTGCTCCAGGTAGCAGCTCTGCAAAGGTCTTTAATCTGTACCCCCGCAAAGAGGGCCGTTGAAGATGCGCCAGATCTTGTGGAATGTGCCCGAATCCTGCCAGTCAGAGGTTTTCCTGCCGCAGTGTGGCAATGCAGAATTGCACTTGTGATTCATCTTGAAATCCCCTGTTTGGATAGCGGGAGGCCTTTGCTTGGACCCCCAAAGGCAACAAACAATTGAGAGGATTTCCGAAATCCCTTAGTACGTTCCAAGTAGAATTTCAAGAATCGTTGTACATCCAAAGAATGCAGTGTCTTTTCCGCTGGTGTAGCCGGTTGAGGAAAGAACGCCTTCTGAATAACTGGCTCGTTTAAGCGGAAGTCCGAGGGTTCCTTGGGCATGAACCTAGGGTTAGTTCTCAAGATTAAAGTGTTCCTTTTAAAGTGTAGGAAAGGCTCCTGGATAGTAAAAGCCTGCAACTCTCCAACACGTCTAGCCGATGTGAGAGCGAGGAGGAGAGCCAATTTCCATGTATGTATGTAAATGTATTGCGACTTATATAGCGCATGTATCACCCGAAGGCATCAAGGCGCTTGCCTTGGGAACCCGTCCTGGCTTTTCCCTGTGAGATAACCCCTACTGGGCATCCCCAAGGTGAAAGCCAGGCATCCCGCAGCGGGTGGGCCACCGTAGTGGAGATTAAGCAAGCTATTGCCCAGAGTTGCAGCGTGGGACCCCATGATTAGAGTAGGCACCGAGGCGAGAATTATCGAGTCCGTGGACATTTTTGGGCTCATGACTCTGCCGCGTCGGGAATTGAACCCTGGTCCCGGGCCAGACCTCTGCATCAGGGTCTGCCGCTCTAATCAGTGAGCCACACTCCTCCACAAAAGGAACTTCATGTCAGAACGATGAATTGGTTCGAATGGGCCTTTCATAAGCTGAGAAAGGACTAGATTTAGATGCCAAGTAGGTGGCGGAGGCCTCACTGGCGGATAGACTCTGAACAAGCCCTTAAGAAACTGTTTGGCAATCCTGGAAGACCACAAGGAAGGCCCAGACCCTGACCTTCTGTATCTCGAAATGGCCGCCAAATGAACCTTAATTGATGAATGGGCTAGTCCTGACTTAGCCAGGGACAGCAGATAAGGTAGGAGCTGATGAGGCTTGGAAGCAAACGGGTCAATCTTTTCTCTCCTACACCAGAAACAAAATCTTTTCCATTTAAGACAGTAAGTCCTGTTCGTTGAAGGAGCCCTTGCCTGGAAGAGGACCTCCTTAATTTCGCTTGTGATGGGGAGATTTATAAACTCTCGCTGCTCAGGAGCCATGCTGTCAGGTGTAATGACTGTGGATCTGGGTGCAAAACTTGTCCTTCGGACATTGTGAGGAGATCTGGTATATAACCCTCAATGGAAGAGGAGGAGGAGGAGCAGCAACAGATGGAGTTCCGTGTACCAGAACTTTCTCTGCCAAGCAGGGGCTATCAAGATCATCTTGCACGGCTCCACCTTGATCTTCCTGATGAGCCGCGGGATCAGAGGAATGGGGGGGAAGGCGTAGACAAATGTCCTTGACCAGGCTATCGAAAGCGCATTCCCCAGTGACCCTCGATGGTGAAATCTACTTGCGTAAGACCGGCCTTTCTTGTTGGTCGGTGTGGCAAAGAGATCCGCCTCCGGTCTGCCCCACTGACTGAAGACCTCTTCCAGAACTCGCTGGTTCAATCCCCACTCGTGGCTGACTGAGGATGACCTGCTCAGTCTGTCGGCGTCCTCGTTTAGAACTCATGGCAAGTGTTCCGCCTTTAGCGATATTCCCTGAAGGATCGCCCATCCCCAGATCTGTTGAGCTTCTTGTGACAATGGACGAGATCTGGTTCCTCCTTCCTTGTTCACGTAGTGCATGGCCGTGGTGTTGTCCGTCCCGATAAGCACTTGCGAACCTCCCAAGCGGGGAAGAAAGGCTTGCAGAGCCAGTCTTATTGTCCTTCGTTCCAAAAGGTTGATGTGGAGTCGTTGTTCCTGAGGAGACCAATGACCGCTGACATGTAGGTCTTGCATCACTGCTCCCCAACCCTCCACTGACGCATCCGTTGTTACTACTTGAGGAGACGGGTCGTTTACGAAGGATAGACCTTAGGACAAGTTGTCTTGATCTGCCCACCATAGGGCCGCTTCCTTCATCATTGGAGTGACGGTCACCTTGTCCTCGAATGATCCGTGAATATGCTTCCATTGGTTGTCTAGTTGCTCCTGTAGAGGACGCATTCTCAGTCTGCAGTGAGGAATCAGGGGAATACATGATGAAATTACCCCCAGCGGAGATTTGTAGCGGCGTACTGAAAGACACCTTCTTTCTTGTAAGTCCCGAGCCAAGGTCTATAGTTTCTCCTTCCTTTCCAGAGTAGGGAAGGCTTTCGAGAGCTTTGAATCCAGGATGTCTCCCAGGAAACTAGCCTTTCTGGACGGGACCAGGGATGACTTTTCTTTGTTTAGAGTGAGTCCCAGATTCTGAAACAAATTTGTACAAGCCTGAACAGCGTCCAGCGCTGCGTCCCTGGACGAGGCCTTCAGCAACCAGTCGTCCAAGTAGGGGAAGACCTGAAAATGGTTTCTTCGCAGAAATGCTCCTACTGGCGCCAGCACCTTTGTAAAAATCCTCGGGGCTGAGCGGAGTCCAAAGGGTAAAACCCTGAATTGAAAGTGGCTCTTGGCTACTGGGAATCGTAGAAACATTCTGTGTGCTGGGTAAATCGGGACATGGAAGTACGTGTCCTCGAGATAGAGCATGGCCATGAAATCCCCAGGGATGATGAACCTCAAGATGTCTTGGAGAGAGACCTTCCGGAAGGACAGGGAGATGAGATCGGTGTTGAGCTCCCTGAGATCTAAAATGGGGCGCCATTTCTCCAGCGTCTTCCTTACCAGGAAGAACCTGGAATAGAATCCTTGTCCCTTTTGATTTGAGGGGACCGGCTCTATCGCTCCCTTCCGGAGCATCTGTTGGACTTCGAGCCGCAGGTGTTTCGATGGAATGGCTGCCGGGGGCTTGGGTGGTGGGACTTGCGTAAATTCCAAGGTATGTCCTTTCCAAATGATGTTGACAACCCAACGGTCCGATGTTATCCTGGACCAGTTCTGAAGGTATTTGGTTATCCTGCCTCCAACTGATTATTTCTTGGAGGAGGGTCCAGTAGGAAGAGCCAGGAGGCCGCTATTGGCGCTTGGACGAATCCCGTCCTCGTCCAGCCTGTTTCCCCTTATTGTAAGGCCTGGAGTAGTTAGAAGATTGGCCTGGTCTCTGTTGATAAGGCTGACGGTATTGCTGAGAACGTGAGCCCGTGGATGAATAGCACTGCTGTATATAGGATCCCCTGTAGTTATTACCTCTGCCTCTGGAACCCTTAAAAGGAGACTTGCGGTATTGAAGGGTACCCAAGGATCTGGCAGTTTCCATATCCTTTTTGATTTCCTGAAGAGTGTCATCGATCAGTTTTCCAAATAATGCCTCCCCATCAAAGGGAAGATCCAGGACTTTGTTTTGAATCTCCGGTCGAAACCAAGTAGCCTTCAGCCACCCCTGGCGACGAAGGACTGCTGCCCCAGCCAAGGAACGAAACGCTGTCGTTGCAATGTCCATGGCACAGTCAATGATCTCCATTGACGTCGCTTCTCCCTCCTGCAAGATCTTTTTTGCCTCTGATGTTGACTCTGGAGGTAGCTGGTCTAGGAACGGAGCAACATCACACCAAAGTTGGCGGTCGTATCTACCCAAGATCGCCAGGGCATTGTCAGCTCGCACCAGAAGACTCGCCATCGATGAGAATCTTTTCCCAGCATTATCCAATCCCGCCCTTCCTTGTCCGGAGGAGTTAAGGGAGCAGAGGGGTTACGGGATTTCCTCTGCGCTGCTTGTGAAATAACGGAGTCTGGTTTGGGATGGCCCGTTAAGGCCGCCGGTCCATCGTCAGGTGCTCTGTATTTCTTATCCAGACGCGGTAGCACAGGGACCACCGTCGCTGAGTTCTTCATAGCCTTCAGGCCTTCCTTCCACAGATTATCTACAATAGGAATGGACCTTGTTGTCTTCCTGAAGGGTTCCTTGAAGTCGTACAAGAAACAATCCGTAGACACCGCAGGCATGGCCAATTTGAACCTGCCAGCTGCTCTTTCCATCAGCTGATGGAAACCTCCTATGTCCACTGGCGGGGAATCTACTGGAATCGGAACTGGAGATGAAGGATCCGGAATGATGTATTCATCCCATTGAGTTGTATGTACAGAGTCATGATCCGAATTTTGATCCTCATCCGAGGAATCATCATGGGCATCTGCCGGCCCGGAAGGATCCTGTGGAAAAGATGTCTGAGGCTGAGGGGATACCTGAGCAGCTAATCCAGGAATAGCCGTTGAGGCATAAACCAAGGCAGGCGTAGCAGGCGCCTCCGGAACCAGAATTGGCCTAATAGCCTTAGATTTGTAGTCCTGCAGCATCTTATGCAGGTCCTGAAGGAAAGAAGATGGTACTGTAACCATATCCTGCCCAGAATAATGTTGTGACTGGGCCGCCTGATGATGTCCACCATCCTCCTGGTCATATCCCCCTACAGAGTCCGTCTCCTGACATTTGACCAGAAGTTGAGAGAGACCATAGCTATACGAGTCCTGGTCATCCTCATCCGACTCCCCTTCCTCAAAGAGCAAAGCTGGTGGCAAGGGGGCCACTCTCCTAGGAGATGTCATCTCCGGCGTAATTCTTGTCACTGAAATTGTAATTCTTTTTTCAGAGGACAATACCGTTGACTGTTCCGTCGACGACGGTTGCACACACGTCGACGAGATTGGTGTCGTCGATGTCGTCGACGATGAAACTGTCGTTGCTGTAAAGTCGGCGTCGTCAATGTTCTCGTCGACGACACCAATGTCGTTGTCGAAGACGTAGTCATTATCGTCGGCGACACTAACTCTCGTCGTCGATGCTGTGGTACTAGTCAACGACGAGGCGGCCGCAAACCTCCCGTCGGCGCTGATGAACCTGCCGTCGATGCTTCCTTCTTAGACGACGATCCCTTCGTCGACGAATCCCCCCGTCGACGAGCTCGTCGACGAAACCAATTTTGGCTTCAATTTCCATCGTCGACGGAAACTCCGCCATCGATGCCTTTGTCGTCGAGGACTTAGAACTCCTCTCAGAAAACTGGGAATAGGGTTTCTTGAAGGCTGAGTCAGTCTTCTCACCCTTGGAAGGCGTAGCTGGTCCTACCCTCACCTTTTCACCTCGGTGAGGAGATTTGCTGGGACCCCGGCTCTCAGACTCACTGGGGGTCTTTTTTGAGACCATAGAAGGACGCTCCACAGAAGGAGAAGGGGAACCCCTACCCCTCTTCACGGACCTTCTTGAGGAAGATGCCAATGCCGTATCCTCACGGTCACTAGAGAATCCTTCCTGGATTTCAAGTTCTGGAGCCATGTCAGAAGCCTACCCTCACGGTCCCGGAGGGTCTTGGTTGAAAAGACGCGACAGATTTTTCAGTCTGCAGCCTTGTGGTCAGAATAGAGGCAATTGATGCAATCCTTCTGCTTATCCTCCACAAAAAGCTTTTTCTTGCCACAGGTGAAACATGGCTTGAAAAGGGCCTTCTTCTCCTTGTCAGACATCCTGGAAGACAGCTTACAATTCTGAAGTGAATCTGTAAAGAATCTGAAGAAAAAACCTTGAAGAAACTCTTACAAGAGTAGAAGTTGAGCAGAGCTCAAAGGAGACTCCCTAAGCACAACCTGCAGTAGAAAATCTGAGGCTCTGAGGTTCCTTCAGGGGGGTTCTAAGGGGTGAGGCACTTCTGATTGGCTGATGCCTAAGTTCGGTCTCTTTTACAAAAAGAGGGTGATATGCTACAAACGGGAATGAGGCCTAGGGCTTTTTCTTTTTCTTTTGTACCTACTGCTATGGTATTTTTGTTACAGAGACTCCATTCCGACGGCGGGGAATGATACAAAAACATGGGAATCTATCAAAGTTCCAATACTGGGGCAAGTGCATTTCTAAACGTACCATACTTCGCAGTGTATATCTTTGATCATGCAAGAAAGCTGTAATACCCACTGGTTTGATGGTGGTAGAAATGGGTTTAGGCCTACTGCTCATGTGGCTTGTTTCAGAAGACCTCTTGAAGTCTCAAAATACACAGAATATAAAAAAATTACATACAAATCCATATTGGTTATGAGGTTTTAGGTATAGATACAAACTATTTAAAGCAGTAAAGGAGTGACAGCATCAAAGTTATGGCAAAGGGTTTAAACATATTAAAGTTCTAAACCTTACCTCCCATTCCAATACTTCTGGTTTTGAAGAAAAAGTGCTCTTGCAATAATTGCATTTGAGTTGAATATCACTCGGGGGCAGAAACTGGCCATTAGCAGAAGACTGCACGCTAAGAGTCTAAAAGAAAATTAGAAAAATTATTTGTGACAACGTTTACCTTCATGAACGTTTTCTCACCATGGTATATTTTCATCACAACTGTATACTTCCAATTTTATCATCATTAAAAGCGAGACATAGATTTGGACTATACTGCAGTTATCTATGCATATCATTACTAGGGCCTTTAAGAATTCTATCTTGGTAAGCATTACCCCAGAGTAGACACTGGTGATTGATGTCCACCTCTATCAATTCATCTTTTTTATGTTGATACAACTTCAGTTTTTGCAACAGGTGATGCAGAGGCCACAGAGGGGGTTTGAACCCTCCTAGAAAACTACCAGAGTTTTAAGGTGTCAAGTCCTGAAGTCTTTCCTGGCCTTTAAAAAAAGTGTTGCCTATGGCTTCCAATTATCTTGGTCTTTATCCACCACACTTCCCCATCAGCATGGAAGCCAAAAAAGTGTAATGTCAGGAAACATCTATATAATATGTTGGTGTAATTAAAGTTTTAGTCCAGTGAAACTTAGTGAGGATGAAAGTCACCCAAGGACAGAGGAGTCTGCAGGTACACTTACGATCTGTTTAAAACACACGTTCCATCAATCAACACCTTACAAAAATCTTCTGTCTTGTTGATGTTTGTCAGAAAAAACATTGCAATGAATCAGACCGGGATCTATACGTGTCAATTAAAGCTGGTGCTCTGGCTACATTCATGTCGGTAACAGATGTGCCACACTTCTTACTTAATAAAGAATCCCGGCGCCTACTTTGTTTTTCAGGAGGAACTGTATATCTTGGAGAAGTAGAGTTATATTCTCTTTCTACAAAAAGAATCATGGAATCCGGTTGTGGATCTGCCCTTAATGGAAGAGGATCCTGATCCACAGCCTTGTTTTTCTTCTGCAGTCTTGCTGAAGCTCTTTTGGTTAACCCTAGTTTCAAGAAGAGTTCGATGACTGGTTCCCAAAATCCCAGTCACAAGAGAAAACAATGGCATCATTGTGAAACATTGATTTAAAACATTTCACAGAAGTAGATGTTGAACTGTGGCCACGGGTTCATTCGGTCATCAATACTTCATTAAAGGTGATGATGTTAATAGATGATAACCTAGAATGTGTTAAATCAGTCACAGAATACCTTCCTTAAATTGAAGAGGAAGCAGAAGATACTAAGCACGATTCACTGTGTATGGTGTCTGTGATGAAACAAATGTCTATAGTGGATGGAATGGGATCTGTGACTTTCCTTCCAGGCACTGTGTCACTTACAACTCCAGTCTAGTGTCAGAGGTTGCTTCAGGAGCTCTCAAATTGGCTTTCTTTTCAAAAACATAATTGGCTTTTCTAGAGAACGTTGTATATTTTTATTGTTTAAAGTGCTCTGCAATGCCACCATTGGGCAAGGTAATTCAATGGTGACTATTATCAATGAAGATTCTGTGCATTTCCTGGTTTATCTTCTACCTGAGCAAGAGGTTAATGACTTTTGGCAATGAACAGGGGTATATGAAGTCACCAAGGGTAGGTCACTAAGGGTTCTCCTTTGTTATGTTCAAACAGCAAAGTACTGCATTTATTTCCAATGTTCCTTGTGTTTTAGAATGTCATGTGCCATGCCAGAGGCTGCTAGCAAGTTTCACCGGAGTTAGACTCCTCAGTGTGCCAGACTTGCAAGCATTAAGAACAAAAGCACTGCATAGGCTCTGTGATAATAACTTGAAATTAACAGTTATTTCACTTTCTACTGCACGCCCTGTATATTTTAAGCGGTTCGTAATATTATACAGTATGCAACCTCAGGAAAATTAGGGGTGCACAGTTGCACCACACTAGTTTACCTGTCAGCGAATGTGGTGCATATTATAAGTGGGATTGAAACTAATCAGAGTCAAAACAGGACCCCTTCTTATCAGCAGACATCTTTATTCACAAAGGCATGCAACAAAGCTGCCCGCTATCGCTGTTATTGTTCTCACTAGCTATCAAACCGTTGCTTTTTAAGTTATGTCATCGGGGAGCACCTGGGGTATTACAATAGGTTAAGGACTACATGTCATCTCATTAAACACAGACAATATGTTGCAGTACCTGTGAGACATATGCTATGTTCCCACCACAACTGATTTCACTCACATAATTTGCAAACATATCAGGCCTACGGGTCAATTGGGCCAAGTCTTGCAGAGTTCCCGTTCCTCTGGCATCAGCCAACCCTGACTTGAGGATTCAAAAGACACGACTGAACTAGCAGCAACATACTTAAGTACCTGGGCATACAGGTATATCACACCAAGTCGGATCTATTTGATGGTAACATCACAAAAGCAGTGACAATACTACATGCGCAGATGGCATTTTGGCATACACCACCATTAGCGGTCATGGGGAGGGCGTCTTTACTTAATGGTAGTTTTACCCAGTCTCCTTTTCTTGTTCATCAATCTTCCCCTCTATATTCTAGCTGCATTCTTTCTGAAATTGGAACAAAAGGTCCAAGACTTTATCTGGAACAGTCAAGATGCAGAGTCGCCCTAACAAAGGTCTGCGTCCCCACTAACAATAGAGGCTTAGCAACCCCACAGTTTGAACAATATTTGGCTGCTCAAATGCAACGGATTGCGAAGTGGCTGTTGGGTCGTTATTTATTTGACTCTTGCCACGTCCTGACCTGGATGCCCCTTGTTCGGAATAACACACGTATCTCATCCTTGCATGAAAATGCGATCACCAGAACCACTCTTAATAGAAGTGCCACATAGGTGCTATTGTAGGTGCTTACTGTAGGAAGCTGGCTCTGTATGTACTATGCCAAAATGAGGTATAGTGTGCACAGAGTCCAGTCCCTGAGAGACGACCCAGCTTGGCGCCGGATCCTCTTGCTCATCGGCTCTTTTTCCACCACGGGATAGTCAGAGCTGGTACACGGAGAGACGGGGGCACACTGTCTGGGCTGCGGAGCCCGTGAGGCCGGCACACCTACAGGACGGATAAGTACTACAGGCCGGGCGCAACATGGTTCGGAAGGGCCAGAGAAACGTGGAGGGCCCGGGGGAGCCGACAGGACCCGGCCCGCAGACAGGCTGGAGCGAGCGGGGGCGGACCTGGCATGGCTGACCAAATGATGTCAAGTACTCAACAGCCGGACAAGCTGGACCTTAAACACCAGGAAATCCGAGACTCCCGACAAGCGCTGGAACAACAATTGGGGACCCTCACCACTAACTTATCCCTCCTAAAAGCTGACCACCGCAAGCTGGCGGACAAAGTCAAGGACCACGGGCTAACACTCACAGACCTTGCACCTACGGTGGCGGATCATAGCAAGTCTATCCATGACATACAGGGTCAGGTCGCTGCGCTGATGGAAAGAGTCGAGGACGTGGAAGGACGTAATCGAAGAAATAATATAAGGGTGATCGGCCTGCCAGAAAAATGTGAGGAACCGCGAGCTGAAGAGTTCATGGAGCAGTGGTTCAGAGAACACATAGCGACGGAGGGACTCTCCCCATACTTCTGTGTGGAAAGGGCGCACAGGATCCCGACTGGACAGCCTCGGCCGGGGCGCCCTCCGCGCCCGCTCATTGTCCGCATCCTCAATTACCGTGACAGTGATGTCCTCCTGAGGAAAGCTCGTGAGAAATCCAACATTCATTTTGAGAATCAGAGGGTGTCGCTCTACCCGGACTATACGAACATGGTACAAAAACAGCGGGCCTCCTACATGGAGGTGAAGAAGAAACTGACAAGCGCAAAGCTGAAATACGCATTACTCTTCCCCGCCCGTTTGAAAGTTATCCACAGGAAGAAATCACACTTTTTCGAGAGCCCTACGGACGCTGAGGTGTGGCTAGAGGTGATGGGCTTGGACGGCAGTCAGGAGGCGTCCCAGGAGGCGGAAGCGAGAACGTCGGAGAGGAGTCCGGGAGATAGCCGCCGCTCATCTAGATCAGGAAAGGGGATTGCTGGGCACGGCCCGTCGCGGAACCATAAGAAGGAAGGCCAACTAGAAGCTCTCTCGCTCGCCGGCACCTTCAGGGAGGACTCAGCAAAAATAGCCACGGACTCTGACGATAACACGGTGCATTCAGACTCCGAAAACAGTGTGCTGCTTTTTCCTACAATCACACCTAGAGCCGCTGACGACCTCATGGACAGCTGACCTGTCGGGCAACATCCCGAACCAACACCTCTGCAGATGTCATTGCACTGTATCCTTTTCTGCTGTAATTGGCGCTCCTGGTGCCTGCCTACGTTTGGGTAGCTATGTATGGGGGAGGCGGGTGATGCACGTGATGAGAAGACAATGACTCATTCCCCAATGTACATCACATCCCCTGGAATTTACACTGCACTGGGTACCTCGGGGCAAGGCTTGAGGTCGCTTATTGACAACCCCACAAGCACTGTCTGTATATCACACTGAACCTTTCTTTTATGCATCAAGTGCCCGGCCGGGCCACTGTTGAGCCGGTGGAGACCGGAACTGGTAACAAAATGAACACATGTGTGCTGGACCATGTCCTGGGTTGCATATACGCCCCAAACTACGACCAGGAATCGTTCCTGCAGAGGGTCGGGAGGGCACTCTCCCCGTGGGCAGATATTCCCTGGGTACTTGGGGGGGACTGGAACGATGTACTGGATCTGACCCTGGATAGATCACACCCACCCCTACAGGCCGGCAGCGCTACTAAGCTTACTGACATTTTCAGGGCATGGGTGGAGGGCTGGAGACTGGGTGATGCTTGGCGAGAGGTACACCCCACACACAAAGAATATTCCTTCTACTCCCCCGTACACGACTTACGCACACGTATCGTCCGATTCCTGTGCTCTCATGCGCTGATTTCACAGATAAGAGCCCAGAATACTTAGCGAAGACCTTCTCGGATCATAGGCCTCTAACATGCACTCATCTCCTGGGGCAGAGTCCCGACCCCAGTACCTACATGGCAACTCAACCCACAGCACTTGGAGGACGGACCATTCAAAGCAACCCTTTCAGAGGCCCCAACACATTACTGGAAGGTTAATTGGGATACTGCCTCCTCCAAGTTGGTGGTCTGGGATGCGATGAAAGTGGTATTGAGGTGATCCACCGGAAATTGTGCGAGGTGGAGGACCGACAAATGGGGCTTGAGCGGGAGGCAGCTGAGGACCCGGGGAAAAAAACAGGCTCTACAGGAACAACATATTCTACATGCAGAGACGCTAGAAACTCTGCACACCCTTGATTATAAGGCCTATTTACAAAGACAACACACGGAGGCGGACCGTTCCGGTGCGCTGCTAGCCCGATTAGTGCGAGACCGGCCAGACACCCCAATCCTTACTCAAGTCCGTAACCGAGCGGGCGACCTAGTAGACACACAATCTAACATCAACCGTGCATTCCATGACCACTTACAGGCTCTATATGACCGAACTGGGACGGAAGATCCTACACGAATAACTGATTTCATGCGGGACCTCCCCTTCCCCCACATGACAGCGGAGATACAAAAATCGGTTGAGGGACCCATTACCCAACACGAAATATGCGCTGCGATCAAACACTTAAACAAGACACCGGGCATGGATGGACTCCAGGTGGAGTTCTATTCAACTTACGCTGACACATTGGTACCGGTTCTGGAACGAATGTACAAGGAAGCCTTCGAGGAGGGCCGTCTACCACACACAACCATGCAGGCCATAGTGATTTCTATCCCTAAACCGGGTAGGGACATCCTGAAGCTAGCAAATTATAGGCCTCTATCCATGCTGGCCACGGAATATAAAACCCTGAGCAAAGCTATTGCCCTACGTGTCCAGCCCCACCTGACTGCACTCATACACTGCGACCAGTGTGGGTTCCTCCCGGGGCGCAGTACCTCCCTCAACACGAGATGCCTGCACGCTATGACAGCGTCACCGGCTGAGCTGGCACAGGCCGGATGTATGGCGTTAGATCCCAAACAAGAGTTTGATTTGCTTTCTTGGCCCTTTATGTTTGAAGCCATGCGCCGATTTGGTTTTCCAGCCCCGTTAATAAGGTGGATCAGGTTGCTGTATACCAATCCCACGGCTAGGGCGAGAACGGGGCGGTATGTATCGGCCGAATACCCAGTCCAGGGATGCCCCCTGTCCCCAATACTGTTTGTGTTGGCACTGGAACCACTAGCCATTGCTCTACGCAAACATGCAGATACGCTGGGCATACAGATAGCGGGGACGTCCCATCTCCTATCTGTATATGCGGACGATATGTTATTATACCTCCGGGACCTGGAAGCTGACCACACGATATTATATGACACCTTCCGCCGATTTGAAACAGTATCGGGACTGGCCATCAACCCGGAAAAATCTGTGGGATTTTACTTCCGTGACAGGCCTGATCCGCCCTCTCTGCCGTTTGGCACCTACATGATCCCAGTAGCCCAGTCCAGCTTTAAATACCTGGGAATCCGCATATATAGGAGGTCGGAGGACCAGCTGGATGGTAATATTTCCAGGGCCATCGCCGGTCTCCGTGGCAGCATCAGCTTCTGGACCTCACTCCCCTTGTCAGTTATGGGCCGCATTGCAATTGCAAAGATGGTAATGTTACCACGCCTGCTGTATATTTCGTGAACCTGCCTATATGCATCCCGCACCGCACCTCTGAGTCCATTAAGTCCTTGCTGATTACCCTTATATGGGGGTCGGGCAGACGCCGGCTCAGCCTGCGTAAATTACAACTCAGCACCTCCCAGGGGGGACTTGGTGCCCCAGACTTCCAAGGATATTTTTATGCAAGCCAACTCCAATGGTTGTCTTATTGGCTGGCCGGGAAGAATCTCCACGAGATCGAATGGACAGCGGACCAATTAGGCCGGGGTGACCTACATACCTTACTGCTACCAAAGAGTAAACTTCCATAAGAATGCCACCTGCTGCTCCGTACCGCCCTTCTTTGTTGGAAGAAGGCATTGGCTTACACGTCTACGGTACTGCCATATGCAGATAATATTCCCTTACTAGGTATCCCGACACCACATTACCAAATACGCCCTACGGGACTGGACGGCAAGTGGGATGGAGGGGATAGGTAGTTTCTTTGGGGACAACCTACTGTTGGACCATTGCACCTTTATGCAGGCGACTGGGACTTCGGACAGACATTACTTACTGCATGCCACTGTCTCATTTTATCAGGACGACATGGGCGTCACACCGCATCCAACCACAGCAACACGAACTAGTGCACCTAGTACATTATATGGGGGCCGGCGGCCACCTGGTAAGATGGCTGTACACAGGGATTAGAACTCATGCTGCATTATCCCTTGACACTCTGCAAGAGACCTGGGCACGGGACACAGGGGAGGATTTTACTGATATAACCTGGCGGGTGGCCCTGGAACATCCAAAGAGGGTTTCCCGAAATGTGAAATTCAAATACATTCAAGCCATGGTACTCCACAGGGCTTACCTCACCCCAGAGAGGATCCACAACATGTTTCCCAACGCCTCTCATCAGTGCCCACGATGTAGGGCAGATGGGGCAGGACTCCTACATATGCTTTGGTCGTGCCCACAGTTGGGTGGTTACTGGAGTGAGGTCTGCCGGACGATGAGAGGTATCTCAGATACAGGTGAAGGAGAGTGCACTGTATTGCTTGGTGGGAGCCCGGCCTCGCCCCAAACAATTAAAAACTAAATTGCGATTTGTGGACTTAGCTCTCCTCTTAGCGATCAGGAAGATTACAATGCAGTGGAAGTCCCCGAGAGCGCCTAGGGTGGAGACATGGCGGGCAGATGTGGTGAAATGGGGCAGAGCAGAATGTGTTGCTCTTAGAAAAGAGGAAGAAGGTGGGAGGCGAAAAATCCCGATGGCACTGGACTGGGAGGTCATGCTTCTAGAATTAGATAGTATAGATCGGCCCCTGCCCAAGGGTAACTGAGCGCACTGAGACCCTGAGGGACTACTATAGTATATATTTGTAGGAAGGTACCTCCTGACTATGGTTGCCCCCAACTTTTTGCCCTTAGTTTTAGCTGGTTTTGGACATAGTCGACCTGGGACCCTGCCAATCAGGACCCCAGGCCTACTGCTCTCTCTTTAAAATGGATTCCATGTACCCTAAGTGCATTTCCAATTGGTACTGGGCCACCCTATCAGACCCTGTAACTCAGGGCATGGGTGTACCCAGGGCTGCCAGGGGCTGCAGCATGTATTATGCCACCCCTGGCTGGCCTCCTAAATTTGACACAACTGGCTGCATGACAGCTGGGGCAAAGTCGTGTAATCACCCTTTGCTGTAGGTGTAGTATACCTATACCTAACCCTAAAATGGACACACAGATTCCTATCAGTCACTCCTATGGCAGGCCTTGACAATCCTGAAGGCATAGTGCTTGGAATCGTGTGAGATGGTGCTCTGGCACGAGCTGAGCCTGTCTGCAGCTTGCAGAACCAAGTCCTAATAGCTGTTCCATGATATCGCATACCATATACTCTTAAGTGCATTATAATCCTCGCGGTTAAATGCTATCTTTGGTATTGCTTTATCAAAACATGTCGAGTAAGGTGTCATACGAATTGGAATACTAACCCCTCGCCAATTCTGGCGACGGGGTTAGCCTGCCACCCTTCTAGAGGGACACGACATGTATGTAACTGTGAACCCCGGTTAAAGTTAACTAAAGCCTCAGCTCCACAAAATGGATGCTGCCACCACAGACACGAGTCTGACCTCCTGCTGCTGGGAGTCCTTCCAGCGAGGGAGGCTTGGACAAAGGGTTTCCTGTCCGGGGCGGTGCTAGCACCATCCCAGACATGGTTTTGTGTATCCTGGGTAGGCAGGGCTTTTCAGGAAGGTGACTGCTGAGTGGCACCCCGGTGCTCACTACGCATAGGCCGGTCTGAACCAGTTCCAGGGGCACACCAGCCCCTGGCCTGGGGAAGTCCGGCATGGCAGAGGGGTGTAACCACCCCCCTCCTAGTCCCACCCATAGGCAGGACCTAGTCACCGGGTCAGCCCCCTTTTTTAGTATAAAGATGGGAGCGGGCCCCCTGTTCAAATTAGATCATCTTTGGAATCAAGACCCGACTTTCTACGAAAGGCATCAAGATTTCCTTCTTCAAGATTCTCCCTTGTGGCTAAGGAGTAGTCACCCTGCATCAAGCGGGCACCATCCTAAGAACACTGCGGTCTGCTGCAAGTCCTTCATCACGAATCCGACGACCCAGCTCGACGAGACCCGGCTTCCCTGGCACCTCTGACCTCTACTCACCTCTACAGCAAAGCTGAGAACTGTGAGTGCGACGAGACCTCGAGGGACCGACGATCGCCAAGACTGCACGACTTCTTTGCAACAAGCCCACCGTGTGCTCCACTGGTGAGTGCTTTGGGGTCCGAGAAGCCCCAACCCTGAGCAGCTCCAGCACCGAAGATCAGCCCTCCAGCATCTCCACGATCTGCGTGGGGCCCTTCTGCTTTTGCATGCTCACCGCGCTGTGTGGCTACTAGCCGGCTGGCTTGTGGCCTTCTACACGACGCCCGACGACATCACTGCTGCTAGTCTGGTTGCTCCAGACTGGCCCTTGCTTCCTTCTTCAAGAGAGGCATCCCGGACCCTCCTGGTCCACTCCAGACGCCATTTTAGGCCCACCGCGTGGGCTTGAATTTGCCAAGGCTTTGTTGCCCAATCCTGGGTCCAGCGACGCCGACAGCTTCAATCTTCGTGGGACAGCTCGCTCCTCCATCCTGGTCGCCGACAACGCCTCCTGGTCCGTGAGATCTGCGAGCACAGCGTCACCCACTCACCTAGTCGAGGTGGCTACCATCCGGTGCCCTCCTGGTGCCCACTGACTACTGGCTAGTAGTCTCGAACTTGGTCCCCTCTGCTTTCAGGTGTCATCTTCCTTCGATCCAGGCTTGGATCCATCGAACTTTCTTCACTGGTCGCCTGCCAGCAACTTCTTTCTTCCAGGCTCCTGGTCCGTCTACGAGGATTCCCGACGTCTTTTGAGACCTATGCAGCTGCAGCCCCTGGGCTAGGTAACTTCGGCATTTCGGTGCCCCAGCACAGCCTCACTATCCAAGGGTCCGAATCCACTTTCGTTTTCCTCCTACCAGGTCGGGTTCGCCCGAGAACACTAACTTTGTCATTACTAGCTACCATAGACTTTGTCCCGCATCACGCGTGAGAGTGCACACTCTGCACCCGAGTCCCCTGGGTCTCCTATAAGTAATCTGAAGGTTCTATAGTCAAGTCCTAGCGATTCCTAAGCCTATTAGTACTGTACTTACCTGCCAGTAATTTCGCATTCCACTTTCAGAGTATATGGTTTTCCGTGCCCCTCGGGCATTTGTATATACTGTGCTAACTTAAGTATTTTCGTAAAGGTTTTGTTTTGTGCTTAGTACCCTGTCCTCATAAAGAGTACAGGGCTGTTGTGATTCTTAATAAATATCTTGTTTATTTTCATAACACTTGTGTGGTGTCCTTTCACTTGGTGTTCAAGGGGTATATGTGTGGTAAACAGCTGGCTTAACACGCCCTCTCGAGTCTTTAGCCTTAGACTGCTCGTATCCACGCTACTAGGATAGCTGGTCTATAAGGTTGACTTACAACCAATCATCAATAAGGGTTGCTGGACTGATACATAGTGTTCACTAGAATAGTGAGCACTGCATATCAGGCCACCTTCTCACAATATTGAGCACTGAGGCGGGACGGAGGTGGATAAAAAGAGCTTCTATAGCATAATCCTGGAAGAGAGTGGTCAGCGCTGGGGAGCTGAGACGGAACAGTTAGGAGGAATTGAACACCTGAGTTGGTTGGGTGGGGAGAGGGATAGTTGGGGAGAGTGAGGGTGGGTGGGTATAAGGATTTGTCCTGATACTAATGAAGAACTCTAATAATGTGCACAAATCTGTATGGAAACGACCTAGAGGATGAGTCTCCGCCCTCTATTTGGGGACTGGGTGTAAATTGAAAAGCATGATGTATTGCATGTCTGTTGCTAATACTGTATACGTATGTGATGAATATACATTCACGAATAAAGTTTTATTTAAAAAAAAAAAACTTCCACCTGGAGAACAACTAGGACTGCAACACCGCCGCCCTGCTGGACAACCTCGCCAACCTCAGACTCAAGCAACTGGTGAACACCCCCACCCACTAAGCGGGCCACACGCTTGACCCCATCTTCTCCTCCAGCAAGCAAATCTCCTTCAGCCACTCCACGGACTACACTGGACAGATCACATCTACGTCCACTTCAACTTCAGGAGAACCACGACCCACCACCACCCGCAACAGGTTCCCCGCAGAAGCTGGAGCAAATCACCGCCGACCATCTCACCACCGCCCTCAGCCAGAATCCACCCACCAACACGACAGACCCCAGCGAAGCAGCCCGCAACCTCACAGTGGCTCACCAACTGGACTGACTACCTCACACCACTGAAAAACCCTCCCAGCAGACCAGGCAGCAGGAAAGCCCCGTGGTTCACCAACGACCTCAAAAACTCCAAGAAAACCTGCCGCACCCTCGAGAAAGCCTGGCGCCACGACCAGACAACAGAAAACATGACAGCCCTCAAGAACGCCACCCGCAAACACCACCAGCTGATCCGGCACAACCAAAAGGACAACATTCAAAGAACGACTGGACAACAACACCCACTACAGCAAGGAACTCTTCAGCATCGTGAAAGAGCTCTCCAACCCCAGCGCCTGCAACAACGATATCATACCCTCGCAAGACCTCTGCGACTCACTCGCCTCGTTCTTCCACCACAAGATTGCGACATACACATCAGCTTCGGAGCACAGATCACGCACCCAACCACTGAACCAACGCCCCCACCACCACCCTCTGCACCTGGACCCCGGTCAGCACCGAAGACACCACCCACCTGATGAACACCATCCACTCCGGCTCCCCAATCGACCCCTGCCCACACCACATCTTCAACAAAGCAGACTCCATCATGGCACCCCAACTCCGGAACATCATCAACAGCTCCTTCGCATCAGCCACCTTGCCGGAGAGTTGGAAACATGCCGAGCTGAGCGCCCTCCTGAAGAAACTCACCGCGGACCCCACAGACCTCAAGAACTTCCGCCCCACCTCACTCCTCCCCTACCCGGCCAAAGTCATCGAGAAGACCGTCAACAGACAACTCTCCGCCTTACTCGAGACCAGCGGATCCCTCGACCCCTAACAGTCCGGTTTCCGAGCAAACCACAACACCGAGACCGCTCGCATCGCAGCTACCGACGACATCAGGTCCCTGCTCGACAACGGGGAAACTGCTGCCCTCATCCTCCTAGACCTCTCAGCAGCCTTCGACACCGTATGCCACCGCACCCTGATACAGCGCCTCAGCAACACCGGAATCCTAGGAGCGGCCCTGGAGTGGATCATCTCGTTCCTCGCCGGAAGAACCCAGAGAGTCCGCCTCCCCCTGTTCTGATCCGCGGCCACCAAAGTCATCTGCGGCATTCCGCAAGGATCCTCACTCAGCCCCACCCTCTTCAACGTCTACATGAACCCTCTCGCAGCCATCGCACGCCAACGCAACCTTAACATCATCTCCTACGCAGACGACACCCAGCTGATACTCTCCCTCACCAACGACCCCGGCATCGCCAGAGCCAGCCTCCAGGAAGGAATGAAAGACGTCGCAGAATGGATGAAGCTCAGCCGTCTGAAACTGAACTCAGACAAGATGGAAGTCCTCATCCTGGGACCATCCCCTTCTGCCTGGGACGACTCCTGGTGGCCCCCTGCCCTGGGCACCGCACCCAAGCCAACGGACCATGCATGCAACCTGGGCTTCATCCTGGACTCCTCCCTCACGATGACCAAGCAAGTCAACGCCGTCTCGTCTTCTTGCTTCAACACCCTGCGCATGCTCCCAAAGATCTTCCGGTGGATCCCCACCGAAACGAGGAAGACGGTCACCCAGGCCCTCGTCACCAGCCGTCTGGACTATGGGAACACCCTCTACGCTGGAACCACAGACAAACTCCAGAAAAGACTCCAGCGCATACAGAACGCTTCTGCACGACTCATCCTGGACATCCCTCACCACAGCCACATCTCGGCCCATCTGAAAGACCTGCACTGGCTCCCCGTCAGCAAGAGGATCACGTTCAGACTCCTCACCCACGCACACAAGACTCTCCACGACATGGGCCCGAAACACCTCAACAGCCGCCTGAAATTCTACACACCCACCCGCCAGCTCCGATCCACCAGCCTCGCCCTCGCCTCCGTCCCACGAATTCGCAAAACCACTGCCGGAAGATCCTTCTCCTACCTGGCGGCCAAGACATGGAACTCCATCCCCACCCACCTACGGCTGACCCTGGACCATTTCTCCTTCAGGAAACAACTCAAGGCCTGGCTGTTCGAGCAGTAGCGGTCACCCCAATCCCCCCCCCCCCCCAGAGCCTTGAGACCCTAGCGGGTGAGTAGCGCGCTTTACAAATTTGACTGATTGATTGATTGATTCCGGGTGTTTTTTCTGTTCCGAAGCGTGTGAATCTGGAGCTTTAGGCATTTTTTTATTAGTTGGCTCCGAATGCGGTTTCGGCATCGATGAGCCGCTGCCAGTCTTCGGTGCCGTGTGCTTCGGTGTCGGAGCAATGGTCGGCGTGGTTGACGAAGATGGCTTTTTCTTCGGTGTAGGATCGGCACAGTGGATAGGCTGGCTCAAGCCCGAGCAGCCTGAAGGCTTAATGGGCTTCTTTGCCGGGCCCGAAGGCGGGGCGTGGAATGCAGTCTCTCGGTGTGCAACCGGGCCGAAGGTTAGGGTGTGCCCGAAGCCTTTTTAGAGGGTGTCGAGGAAGGGTTGGGGTCGACGATCTTACGACCCGTTGAGCTGGAGTAACTTCCTCGACGTCTGAGTCTTCGGCATCAGAGGAGCTGGTATTCTCTTCAGCGTGCTGGTGTTCTGGCACGTCGAAGCCCTCTTCGAAGATGTCGTCGGGGATGGAAGCTGACGAGTGGGCCTTTGTACTTCGAGCTTGTCGGTCCACGATCGTTTTCTTGGAGCGGAAGGAGGCACAAGCGGAATAGTCTTTAGACTCGTGCTCCGGTGAGAGGCAAAGGTTGCACACCTCATGTAGGTCGGTGTGGGGAAACTTTGACCCACATCGAGGACACTTCTTGAATGGCGTCCTTTCCATGAGCCAGAAGTAAGGCCTTCGTCAACGACCGGAATCGAAGACTTCGAAGGTGAAGAATCGAGTCAATGTGGAGCGCGATCGAAACAATACCGTCGAACTGGGTGAGCATTGCGCGCTCAAGGAAATTCGCTTCCTAACTGGAGCGCAGGAAACACATCCGAGCCCGATGGCGGAAAATAACTATCTGGGGATGGAGCCGATGCCCATGCGCAATGTGGTCCAAAGAAGGAGTCACCTATCTTGTGACTTCCAAAGAACTTTTCAGGACAACAACAAACTGCAAACATCCCGGCCCAACACTAGGTGGCGATCTATGCACAGTGTGCAATCTGCAGCTCATATGCCTCGAACATAAACATTTTAAACTATACTGCGTCTCTGATTACTCACGTTGGGGACCTTTATTAGAATACAAATTTAAGTGTGTTCTTGATTCCCACTATTCCTAAGAGGTTCCTAAGTCGCTTGTTCTGGGTGGTCTAATCATTGGTAGCTTCGCTGTAGTTTGGAGAACGAATGAGACACTGATGCTAGTCGGATTGGGGTTCTGGGCACTGAGGTGGGTTTTTGGTACACCACAATACACCGAGGTCCTGGTTTCCTACGCATAGTCCTGTGCATGAGCAGAAGCCCTGCAACAAGGGAAGTGTAGGAGTCTGTGTTATAGGCATCAAAGGCAAAATCTTGGAAGGCAATGACTGACTTCGGAGGGGCTGAGAATGGAGACTGGCAGTGCAGTGTCAAGTGATATCAGTGCAGCCAAACCTCAGAGTTCAGGTCCACCCTTTTGTGGGTCAGGGGGCTAATGGTTAGAGTTCGAACTGGCCTGGTAATAAGATCCAAGAGGACAGATTGTTTGCGGAGGTCCATCAGAGGACTGAAGTAGCACCAGAAGGGAACCAGAATCACACCAATATTTGCAGCACTGTCTCCCTGAAGGATGCCACCTGCTGCAGGGTTAACAGTAGCCTTGGAAACTCTGGGCCTGTTGGGACCCGCTGAGGAATCTTTTCCGAAACCAGGGACTTTGAAGCAGTACACTGTTTATCGTGACATCCTCAAGCCTTCTTTCAAGCTGCACCACTGGCTGAGAGTTGAGTCCTGCTTCCTCTTTTTGCACTTTATTTAGTATTCTAGTTTGACTTATCCGAAGACTTTGAGTGGAAAGTGGATCCCTTCATGGGAACAGCCTTGGAAAATGGACGATGGTCTGCAACTTGGAGCAGGAACAAGACCTTGGCTTCAACTGCAACCTCCTCTTGTGTTATGAAATGTACAGCTTTGTCTCCTAGTCCTGCATCACATTTGTGTGCATGAGGGCGCAGATGTTGCACAACTGAGTTGTGATTGGAGCTAAGGTACAAAAGCCCACCTAGGTCAAGTCTGTGACAGACTTCTTCTTGAAGTCTCTGCAAGTTTTTAAGATTTTAGTTTTTAGAAGGGACATGATTTCCTAACACACTGTCTGGAACCACATTGGAAGGCGTGGAAAGAAAGGAACTGATGCTAGTGCACATGGGTGGCGCTAACATGCAGCTCCTTTCAGTCACTTTCAGGGCAGTCTAAAGCCAACGCTGAGCTGCTCAACATGACCTGCTGGTACCTGGGAGCACTGCTGTTGAAACTCTCCACATCCAGTCTGGCGGTTCAGGAAATTTTAAAGTTGGGTATCTGTGGTCAGTGGGGTCCAGCAGAAGGATACATTGCCTACCTGTAATCCTAGTTCTCTTCCAGGGGAATACTAAAAGTCATTAGCAATGAATAGTCCTGCCCATGCACGGGGACCCGAAGGAACATAGTCAATATAATATACATGCATGTTTGTATGTTTAACCTCATTAATGTACGTAGTATATAAAAACATACATATACTACATATATATTAATGTGGAACTTAATGACGCAGATAAAAAGTTATTAGCACTTGGTTTGAGTTATTGCACGGAGATCAATTTTAAATTTATACAAACCTGTGTGGATGTCTACAAGTTTATCCATAAACTCAAATTAAAAAAAGTACTATACCATCAAAAATCATGGACAAGACAAAATACCACTTCTAAGACAAACACAGCGTTCGGAGGGGGTCCTGACGGCGGGGGAGATCCTGTTGAACAAGTTACTTACCTTCGGTAACGATATATCTGTAAGAAACAGTAGTTCGTATTAGATTCCTTACCTTATTCCTTACCTTAGAATTCCCCCTAGTGTCAGACTGGATCCGGAAATTTTTGTGTAGCAGTACCCTTGCGCGTCGGCAGGCGCCGTCTGCGGCTCCGCGTCCGTCGTCGGCGCCGTCTAATACGAACTATTGTTTCTTACAGATATATCGTTACGGAAGGTAAGTAACTTGTTCATCTGAAAGAAACAGGTTAGTATTAGATTCCTTACCTTAGAATAGATACCCCAGCAATAACAACCCCGGTGGTGGGTCTGCGAACCAATAATCACACCAGAAAGTCCTGAAGGACGGAACGGCCAAAGAAGCCGTCCCTCCGGACTCGACTGTCCAGGCAGTAGTGTCTTGCGAACGTGTGCAGCGAGGCCCACGTAGCTGCCTGACAAATGTCCTACAAGGGGACTCCCCGACCCAGGGCAGTAGTAGCCGCCAAGGCCCGAGTGAAATGGGCCCTCAGCCCAACAGGAGGTTCCTTCTTAGCCAAGGAGTAGCACGCCTTCATACACAACACAACCCACCGAGAGTTGGTCCGCTTGTGTACCGCCCATCCCTTCTTAGCGCCCACATAACCAACAAAGAGTTGGTCATCCACCTGGAACTGGCGAGTGCGATAGAGATAAAATGAGAGCGCACGTTTTGGGTCCAGACGGTGGAGCCGCTCTTCCTCTTTTGAGGGATGAGGAGGCGGAAAGAAGGTGGGCAAGGTGATGGACTGCCCGATGTGGAAGGCCGTGACAACCTTGGGCAGGAAAGAGGGTCTAGTCCGCAACACAACCTTGCCCGGATGGACAGAAAGGAAAGGAGGTTTGGAGGAAAGAGCCTGGAGCTCACTCACTCTCCTGGCAAAGGTAATGGCAACCAGGAAAGCAGTCTTCAGAGTAAGAAGGCAGAGAGGACAGTTGTGAAGTGGCTCAAAGGGAGCGCACATCAGATAAGTAAGAACCAGGTTCAAGTCCCACTGAGGCATCACGAATGGAACAGGTGGAAACGTGTGTGTGATGCCCTTCAGAAAACGAGTTACAATAGGGGACTTGAACAAAGATGGTTGATCAGGCAGCCTTAGAAAGGATGAAAGGAGAGAAAGGTAGCCCTTGATAGTGCCCAGAGCAGAGCCCTGCTGGGCAAGAGAAAGGAGTAAGAGAAGAACCTCAGAAAGAGGGACAGAGAGAGGATCCACAGCGTTTGCTGTGCACCATGCCACAAATCTATTCCACCTGCAGGCATATACCGACTTTGTGGAGGGCCGCCTGGCCGCCAGAATGATATTACAGACTTCAGGAGGCAAGTCAAATGGCCTCAACTGTCGCCGCTCAACCTCCAAGCATGGAGGTGGAGACTGGACAGGTTCGGGTAGAGGACCGTCCCCTGCTGCTGCGACAGAAGGTCCTCCTGAAGAGGCAGACGAACCGGGGGATCGACTGACATACTGAGTAGCTCGGGATACCAGTACCTTCGTGCCCAGTCCGGAGCCACAAGGATGACTTGGGCCTGGTCATGCTTGATCTTCAGCACTCTGGGAAGAAGTGGTATAGGCGGAAAGGCGTACAACAGACCGCAACTCCACTCTCGACGAAAAGCGTCTCCGAGCGAGTACCGCCTTGGAAATTCCAACACGCAGAACTGATGACATTGCGCGTTCTCTTCGGTGGCGAATAGATCTACCCAAGGCTCTCCCCACTGCAGAAAGACCTTGCGCCTAGTCAGAGTTCAGACGCTATTCGTGATCCATCATGCACCGACGGCTGAGTTCGTCCGCACTGGCTTTCAGAGAACTTGCCAGGTGTTGAACCACCAGGGTCACGCCCTGATGTTCCAGCCACTGCCAGAGGCGCAGAGCCTCCTGTCAGAGGGTCCACGCTCCCACCCCGCCCTGTTTGTTGCAGTACCACATGGCGGTGTTGTCCGTGAACACCTGCACTACACTCCCCCGGACAGAGGGGAGGAATGCCTTCAGTGCAAGACGAATCGCCCACAACTCCAAAAGATTGATAAGGAGCCGGGACTCCGCCGGAGACCAGAGGCCTCTGATCTCCGCCTTTCCCATGTGGCCTCCCCAGCCCTGGAGGGACGCGTCAGTCACAACTACGTGCTCCAGTTGGGGAAGGGAAAGGGATCTGCCGTTGATCCAATCGCGGTCCGTGAGCCACCACTGCAGCGGTCTTGCAGTGCCCTCCGAGATCAGGACATGGTCTGACAGGTTGCCCTGATGCTGGGCCCACTGAAACTTCAGGTCCCACTGCAGAGCCCGCATCCGCCAACAGGCGTGATGCACCAGAAGGATGCAGGAAGCCATGAGACCCAGAAGCCGCAGCGTCAACCTGACCGAGATTTGGGATCAAGGCTGAAAGATCGTAATCAGAACCTGAATATCCCAAACCCGCTGCTCGGGGGGATAAACCCGAAACTGCGCAGAGTCTAGAACCACTCCGATGAAGAGGAGCTTTGAGAGGGACACAGGTGTGAATTCGGCACGTTGATGGAGAACCCCAGCAGGTCTGGAGGTGGCTGACAACTGTCTGGGGCGAGCCCGTCGTCAAGGTAGGGGGAAGACTGAAACCCCTAACCTGCGCAGATGATCTGCGACCACCGCCATAACTTTCGTGAACACCTGTGGGGCGCTGGTAAAGCCGAAGGGGATCACATTAAACTGAAAGTGCTCGTGGCATACTGTGACCCGCAGGTAGCACCGGTGGGCCGGCAGGACAGGGATGTGGAAATAAGTGTCCTGCAAGTTCAACGCTACCATCCAGTCTCCTGGGTCAAGGGCAGCCAAGACCTGAGCCAGGGTCAGCATTTTGAATTTCTCCTTCTGGAGGAAGCCGTTGACGTTCCGTAGGTCCAAGATAGGACGTAGGCCCCTTTGCCCTTCTTGGGTACCAGGAAGAAGTGGGAGTAGCAACCACACCCTACTTCTGGCCCAGAAACGCGCTCGATGGCCCCCTTGGCGAAGAGGGCTGTAACTTCCTCCTGCAGAAGCCGCAAATGATCCCCCGATACGCTGTGGTATTTTGGTGGCAAGGCTGGAGGGGTCGTCTCGAAGGGGAGGGAGTAGCCCCTTCGATCGATTTGCAGCACCCACCTGTCCGATGTGACAGTGCACCAGTGGGAGTGGTGATGGCGAACCCTGCCCCCCACTGGCGTCACTTGGGCCTGAAAGTACGGACTGGAAGGTTTTGAGGCGGATGCTGCGGAGAAAGGTGTGGACCGGCCTCGCCGTTGTCCCGGACCGCCTCAACAGCGGTTTCCACGGCCACCACCGTGTTGGAGGTTAGTCTGCAGTGCGTGGCTGGCAGCACGTGTGGGAGTGCCCCTTCCTTGGCCACGAAAGGAGCGAAAGGCACCCATTTTCTGGCGCGGGGCCGAGAGGCCCAAGGACTTAGCCGTAGCCCTGGAGTCCTTAAAGCGCTCAAGCGCATGGTCTGCCTTGTCGCCGAAAAGGCGACGGCCATCAAATGGCATGTCCATGAGTGTATTCTGGACATACGCAGAAAAGTTGGCGGACCTCAACCAGGCGTGGCGACGAATCGCCACAGTCGTTGCCATCGCTCTGCCCAGTGAGTCGGTGGTATCCAGTCCACACCGGATGGAAAAACGTGCCGCATCTCGACCCTCCGCAAGGGCATGGGCGAGTTTAGCCTTGACCTCTGCCGGGCATTGTGGCAGCACGTCCGCAACCGTGTCCCACAGGGAGTGGGTGTAGTGGCCCAAGAGGCATGCAGTATTGGAAGACCGCAGTCCCAAACTAAGGGAGGAGAATATTTTCTTTCCATAATTCTCATACCTCTTGGATTCCCGATCAGGCGGAGCCGACGGGAATGCGGTCTGGGAGTTAGAGGCCTGGATGACCAGGCTCTCTGGGTTGGGGTGGGTGGACAGGAAAGCAGGGTCGCCCGGGGCCGGGCGGTGGCGTCTGGCCACGTTCCTATCTACAGGCCGTCCTGTAGCGGGCCTGGACCAGGTGCCCAAAAGAACGTCAGTTAAGGCCTCATTAAATGGCAGCAGAGGCTCAGCCGAGCTTGACTGCGGTTTAAGGACCTCAGTGAGAAGGTTATTCCTCACGGCCGCGACGGGGAGCTCAAGGGCCAAGGCCTTGGCCGCCCGCGTCAATACCACACTTAATGATGCCCCCTCCTCCGTAGCCACGGTAGGAGGTGAGACAAATCCAGTGTCAGAGGGTCCTCAGACCCCTCCCAATACTCATCACCCATCCCCTGATAATCAGGGTTGTCAAATGATGGGGCCGGTTCATTGAAGTAAAACTCCCCAAGCGACGTCGAGAGTGGCGCTCAGCGGCGCCGCTCTGGCGCCGGGTCGAGGGAGGTATCAGGGACAGCGCCGCCCGAGGACGGCGCCGGAGGTGACACCTGCAGGACAGGCACCGGTGAGGTCATCAGGTCGACCGGCAACGATCCAGATCCAGCGGGGCCCTGCGGCGCCGGGCCAGAACGCGCCGGCGGCGTCTAGGCCGAAGCACCCGCCGGCTTCGGGGCCTAAGCACCCGACCCGCTATGGCCCCCCAGAGGGGTCCGCTGGGCCCGAAGGCGCCGCGGAGCCCGCCGGAGGAGTGAGGGACCTCATGGCCATGAGGAAGCGCTCGATCTCCTCTGGCGTCGCTTGCTGCCCAGGGACCGGAGGGTGTGGGGCCGGTTGCCGCATGGGTGGTGTCACCCGAACCCCCGGCCGCATCGTGCGAGCGTTGGGGGGGGGGGGGGGGGGGGGGGGAGTCGGAAGAGCGATGACGTCTCTTCAACTTCTTATGCTTACCTGACGACTTCGAACCTGAGGAGTGATGTCGACTCCTGGAGCTATGATGGCTCCGCCCCCAGTCCCTCGACCTCCGTCTGGACCGGGACCTCTCACAGCGCGGGGCTGACTGCCGGAGCTCGAGCCGCTTGCGGGACCGCTCCCGCCTAGCTTTCGAAGTCAGGGCCCAGCAGTCGGAGCAGGCCTTGTCGTCGTGATCGACGCCGAGACAGTGGAGGCACCGTCGGTGAGGGTCGGTGACAGACGTCAGCTGGTCGCAGTCCTTACAAGGTGCAAAACCTGGCATCCCTACTGGCACCGATCGGAGTCGAAGAATGATCAAAAAGATCTCAAAAAAGTTTAGTCAAAAAGTGAATAAGGTACCACTTTTTCCGGATCTGCGCTGCTGGCGCGGAAAAAAGAATAACTGACGTCAGCGCGCGGAGGCGGCGTCTAAGTAATCGGACGACGTCATTACGGCGCCCACGGCTACAAACGCAGAGCCGCAGACGACGCCTGCCGACGCGCAAGGCTACTGCTACGCAAAAAATTCCAGATCCAGTCTGACACCTGGGGATATTCTAAGGTAAGGAATAAGGTAAGGAATCTAATACTAACCTGTTTTTTTCAGATGTTAATGACACTCCATGATCTACATGAAAGTGCATTGGTCTCTGAAATAACAAACACACAAGAGGTTGCAAGGCAAGAGAATACCATTGTGTTTTCACCTGGTAACAGTCCTTTCAGAGCATCATCCACATTTGTTCCAATAATGCCGAGAGATGCCGTTGATGTATTCCATGAGAGAATTACGGATGAGCTCAAAATTCTATTTAAAAATATGTGCAAGGCCAAAACGAAGTCGCAAGGACAAGGAATATTTTCAGTTGATGAGCAAACTAAAGAACAATGATTCAATGGTCATAAACAATGCAGACAAAGGAGGCAATATTGTTGTCTGGGACAAACAATCTTACAGAGCTGAGGCTTTCAAGCATTTAAACTATGCACAATGCTTCGAGCTGAGCAATGGGGCCACTGTGCGCAAAATCAATGGGGACTATAAGAACGAACTGATAAGGTGGCAGCGGGAGGGACTTATTTCCAAGGATGAATTTAAGTTTTTATTTAATGAACATCCCACCTTACCAACATTCCATCTTATCCTAAAAGTTCATCCAGGTATAGACCCATTACAAGGGAGGCCCATCATATCAGCGATTAACAGCACGTTTGAATGCACCTAGAGATATGTGGATTATTTTTTACAAGAATTTGTGACCACCTTACCTCCTTTTCTGCAGGACTCTCGAGACCTTTTGTCCAAGTTAGAAACGGTGCAATGGACCAAGGATTTTCTGTTTTTAACACTGGATATTGCCTCGTTGTATACTTGCATCAAGCATGAAGATGGTCTACATGCAGTAGACTGTTATTTGAAACACAAACATTGAAATGTATTCACATAAGATGCTGCTGAGTATGATACATTGGTGTTTATTCAATAACGTGTTCATGTTTGACGGCAAAGTGTATAGAAAGAAACAAGGCGTGGCAATGGGGGCATGCTTCTCCCCCAATTATGCAGGTTTACATATAGGCTGGTGGGAGGAGCATGTCCTCAGGGTAGAGCACCAGGCACATTTTGAACAACATGTGATGCATATGTGGAGATAAATAGACAATGTCTTTACTGTTTGGAAAGGGACTGAGGAAGAGGCAAAAAAATTTGTAGAAACTATTAATGTTAACAAACTCAACCTTAAGTTCACCTCACACATTGATCCCCTTTCCACCAACTTTCTTGATATCAAAGTTACCATGCAAAATGAGACGATAGAAACATGTCTTTATCAGAAACCCACAGCTGGCAACACACTTTTGCACGCCTCCAGCTTCCACCTGCACCACACGATTGCCAGTTTGCCCTATGGGGAATTCTTACGAATTCGCAGAGCATGCAGTACAGAGCTCGCTCTGCAAGAGTCTCAGGAGTCTACTAAGAGAAGACTTATGGCACGTGGTTACAGTGCACAAAAGCTAGATCTTGCTATCAAAAAGGCAAATAAGAAGGATAAATCTGCTTTGATCAAAACAACATCTGTAGCAACGGTCGGTACTAGTATGTCTTTAAGCAGCGCGGTTGTGTATACACAGGACAAAAAACCCGAAAATGCCTGCAGATTTATCTCTATGAATGAATGAATGAATACTTTATTGTTTGGTTACTCAAAACCATTACATTAAAACCAAAGTACAAAATTACAAAGTTACAAAAGTTAAAACCAGCAGAGTTTCGGAAGATCAGTCTAAATGGTGGTTCCCTGAGCACTGGGAGTACGATAGATAAAGTTCGTGGAAAGACTAGGGCCTGCTAAGACTCTATATGTTCGAACCCTCAGAAGCCATCAGCAGGGACCGTGTCTGATGGATAAACTTTCCAAAAGAGGCCATATGCTTTACCGTGGTCAGGGTGTAGAGATGGGAGATCCCCTCCTTTGCGGTACATGGCCCTGCTTGTGTTAGGATTGGCATGAGATAAAGACTGTGAGCCATGCGCAGTGCCGGGCAGCAGAATAGAAGATGGGCCAAAGACTCGCGTTTATACCTGCAAAGTCTACATTCCCGGGTTCCTGGGCCAACCGAAGGCATATAATTCTTTGAGGGGCAATGGATGTAGTCTGTAGGCTAAGATCTTATGTAGGGATGCGCGGCCCACGGCCTGCGTGAGATGGTG
This sequence comes from Lissotriton vulgaris, assembly GCF_964263255.1. Classification (NCBI taxonomy): domain Eukaryota; kingdom Metazoa; phylum Chordata; class Amphibia; order Caudata; family Salamandridae; genus Lissotriton; species Lissotriton vulgaris. Next base: position 332,388 of record NW_028249137.1, read on the forward strand.
TTTGGGATTGTGCAGGATATGCGGTAGGCACAGGGACTCATGAAAGTCTTTTCTTACCAGAGACTCCAGATCCAGTTCCCGTGACCGCGCGCGTACATGTTTATTGATCAAGTTTTTGATGGCGATGTAATTGACGAGTTCGGGGTTCCAAGACTCGATGACAAGGTTGAGATGATCCTTAGCCGCGTTGAGAGTGGCCGACCAGGGATTCCCTGGTTCTCTGAAGATACATTTCAGGACTGCCTTGAGTGTGTTCTCCTGTGCCGCCGTTGTTAGAAAGTAATATTTGTTTAGAAAGTAATATTTGCTTAGGGCGGCCATCTCTTCCAGATTTTGCTGGTTGAGTAAAAACTCCAGACAGACCAGGGTGTTTCTAGTGCACCTTGGTAGGTGGAATAGTCTCTTGTAGGCTCTACAATGAATTTTTTCTAGCTCATTATTCAGTTTGCCCGGGAATGCCTGTAGAGCGTAGTTGAGGGCCGGCATTAGCATGGCCATTGTGGACGGGCTGTATAAGGAGGCTTGTAGCTTGCAGATGGCGTAGGTGATGGTTTTACCTTTGCCTTGGATGGTCTTTAAGTGGGCACCGGAAAGCCCAGACTCCTGGAAGCGGATGCCCAAATAGGTGTACCGCTGTGTGCTTTCCAGCAAGAGATGGCCAAGCCTCCATTTTAATGATTTTTTCTTTGGGTAATGTCCGAAGATAATTACTTTTGACTTGGATGGATTTGCTACAAGCCTGTTTTTATCGTTGTATACGTCAAGTGCCGTGAGTGCCTTTTGTAGCCCAATTCTCGTGTGATCCAAGAGTACCAGGTCATCGGCATATTGCATGAATTGAATTTTGGTCCCACCGATCTTTGGGGTGGCCAAGGCTGCCCCAGTCAGGGCCCTCTCCATGTCCGCTGTGTATAAGTTAAACAACAATGGGGCTAGCACACACCCTTGTTTTAGGCCTCGATCTGTGTCGATCTTCTCGGATACGTGCTCCCTCGAAAGTTTAATTCTCACCCACGTTTTTTGATACAGGGACTGGATCGCTCTTAACAGGGATGGATTAATGTTCCATTGAACCAGCTTTCTCCACAAAATTGCACGATCTACCCCATCAAACGTCGCAGAGTAGTCAATGAAGCAGGCGAATAAGGGGGGGCTTTTGCGTGTCCGCGCGCGGTGGACCAAAAAGGAAAGTGCGATATTATCGAATGTGGCGGACCCAGGTCTAAATCCGGTTTGGCAGAGTGGAAGAAGACCTTCTGCGCTCATCCAGTCTGCGAGGTCCCTCAAGATGGCACTAGCGTAAGCTTTTCCCTGGATGTCCAGAAGGGCGATCATGGGATAGTTTGATGGTTCTGTTTTGGGACCTTTTTGTGGATTGGCTGTAAGAGTGAGCCTCTCCATGAGTCTGGTACATCCCCCAGGAGCCAACATTCAGTGTACAGGTGAGTCAGGTTTTTGGCGCCTCTCGTGCTCCGGTGAGTCCTTAGTCTCTTCCGTGTGTTCCTTTGCAGATCTCCTTAGTGAGTACGGTGGGTGGGAGCGGTAGTCTAAGCGTCCGTCTTGCTACGGTGTAGATGGCGTTCTGGCGTCCTAGCGCAGCTCGCGGGCTCCCTCCAGTGTTCCAGACAGTGTACAGTGGCTTCACTCTCTCTGTGTCAGATTTATCTCTACCTTTAGTAGACAATCCCAGACCATAAGAAAAATCATCAACACACAATGGCCCATAGTGCTAACTGACACCGTTCTTCGTGGAATTTTAACTTTAAAACCAAATTTTACATACCGCAAGGCACATTCTATGAGAAGTGCCTTGGTGAGAACTAGCCCAGAGCTTTACAACAAAGAAATTTGGCTTTCTGCAAAGAAAGGTTTCTTCAAGTGCAGTACTTGTAGAGCCTGCAAATATGGGGTCAACACTAAATCTTACACCACTATTTTCAGAAGCCCCAGTTAAGATCGGGGGCCATTACACATGCATAACAGATCATGCTGTGTACGTGCTTCGATGCATTTGTAGGCTCCAATATGTAGGAAGCACGAAGCTACAAGTACATGCAAGAATTTTACAGTACTTGAGGGCAACCATTAACTCAGATCCAACATATCCCGTTGCCAGACACGTCAAAACTGAACACAACAATAATCTAAATGTATTACAGTATTATGTGATTGACAGTGTCCCACAGAATAATTCAATTCAATTCAATAAATTGATATAGCGCGCTACATACCCAGAGGTTCTCAAGGCGCTAGGAGAAGGGTGGGGGATTACTTGTCGAATATCCAGGTTTTAAGTTGCTTTCTGAATGCTAGGTGGTTCTGAGTGAGGCGAAGGTGAATGGGAAGTGAGTTCCAGGTTTTAGCCGCCAGGTAGGAGAAGGATCTTCCTCCCATGGTGGTTTTGTTGATACGAGGTACAGCAGCAAGGGCTTGGTTGGAGGAGCGTAGCTGGCGGGAGGGGGTGTAGAAGGAAAGTCATCATTATCTCTAGATTTAAGAATAGAACTCTTTGATAAACTATGAATTCTGATTTTATTACATGAATTTGACCTTGCTGTGATATTTATCTATATATTTATATATTTTTATTTATCTTATAGTGTACATAGATTGCTCTTTTAGTCTTTTTATGGGTGTTTTTAGATCTTTGTTTGGTGTTCGATGGATGTGTATTTCATCATGGATTTGTATTTTATGAATTTATGGTTTTATGCTATTTATTGGCACCATTTGCACTGATCAATTGACCATATGAATCGATTGAGGGGTTAAGTAATGCCACTATGATGCATTGTTTGCTCATCAAGATTAGCTCTATTTGGACATTTTATCCACATTGCAACCTAAGCCCTCCGACTTAATATCTTGAAGTACTGTATATAGATAGTTCCCTCTGCCCTTTCCCTGCCCCCTAATCTAATTAAATCTATTCAAGCAAGTTCCCGACTGGGAACTTCATGCACTTTACACTTAGCACTTGCACTTTGGTTGTCATCTTTACGGGTATGGCTATTTTTTAATTTAGACTGTCTTACCGAAATTGATTTCTGCGGCCACCAACACCGATCAGGTACATTAAGATGTGTAGTGGGTTTTAGATATAAATTGTGGTAACAGCAAATTACAGGTTACTTCCGTCTAACCAACTGACAATAAATTACTGTATTTGAGCAGTTAATAACCAGTCACCTGTTATCCAGTGTTTAGGCGCAATGGCTAGTACACATATGCATCTCATTTTTGGAACTGTTTCACAAAAATAATGTGTTCCTTATTGACAGAAAAATGTATATATAACAATGTTTTTTTAATTGTATTTTACAATGTATTTGGTGAAGCAATCTGTCTATTTTTCAAGTGCCAAGAGCCTTTTTACCCGTATTTCTGCAATGACATATAAAGTCTGTTTTCGATGTTGTTTACTGGTCAGATGACATTCCATCCTCATGATTGGTTAGTGGTGTTTTTTAAAATGTTAATGGGGAATATGGCACTTTTGTCCGGTGATCAAGGCGACAGAGTTTGCCGAAGCGAGTCTGGCTTTTTCTTTTCACATGCAATGCACTTTGAAAAAATGAAATAAAAATTACCTGCAAATTGAAGCTGAAGCAAGTGTCCGTTTCTCCGTGCTGGATGGCATCGTGGAGCTTTGTTTTGTTATATAGATATATATATATACACACAAATACATATATACACACCCACCCACCCTATAGTAATATAGGATAAGATAAAAGGCCCAAATAACTGAGCTTTTCATTTAAAATGCACCACAACCATTCAACAATTCTGTAGTACAGAAAATGAAACTTTAAAATGTAAAACATAGCCTTTCTTTGAAAGGAAAAAGCAAGGGAATGAGAGGCATTGTAAGCCAATAGGCTGCACTGAAAACCATAACAGAGAAAACTGGCACTGTGCCTTTAAGATCACCTGGACATCCTGAATCCCACCATGCCCCACAGGTGACAGTTAGGTCAGGTCCTTTTTACAGGGACATGAACATTCAGAGGAAAAACAATATATCAGCTGCTGTCTTAAGTATTCGTCCAAGCAGGAGGGAGGGTTGCTTAGGACTTTGAGGAGCATTCCCCTAAAAGAGAACTAGGATTAAAAGAAAGCAATGTTTCCTTCTCTTCCAGGGAATACTAATCAATAGTCATAAGCACTGAATAGAATATCTAACCCATCCCACCCCCGCAGTTAAACGGAACCATTGAATAACAGCTGAAAACAAATTATCCAAAGAGATTTCTTTAAAAAGTCTGCTCTACTTGAGCATCTGCTTAATTGTCTGAGTCAAGATAACAATGCTTAGCAAACATACATACCAATCTCCATGTTGCAGCCTTGCAAATTTCCGCAATGGGCACATTTCTTAGCAGAGCAGCAGTAGCCGCTTTACCTCTCGTACAGTGGGCCTTGGGTCTAGAAGGTAAGTGCTTGTTGGCTAACTGGTAGGCAAGCACTATACAGGAGACTATCCACCAAAACATGGTTTGTTTGGAAGAAGATATACCAATTCTCAATGAACCGTAGTTGATAAGCTCAGATTGTCTGGTATCTTTTGTTTTGTTGAAGTAGAACTTAAGGACTCACTCAAGATCTAATAAGTGTAAAGCCCTTTCTACTGGCGTGGAAGGGTTAGGGAAGAATGTGGGAAGAGAAATGGTCTGATTAATGTGGAAATCAGAAAGTCCTCATAACCACTCTGTTGCAATGAAATACCACAGAGCCTGGGTTTCACGAACTCTACGTGCTGAAGAAATTGCAACTAGAAAAGCGGTTTTCCAAGTAAGGGGTAGCAAGGAAGCTTTGTGTATCGGTTCAAAAGGGGAGCCAATTAGCTTTGAGAGCACCACATCCCCACGGAAGGGAAGGTGACCTTAGAAGGCGGTATAACTTCTTTAACCCCTCTGGGAAATCTTAGATCACAAGTATTTGAAAGAAAGAAATCTGTGTGGGAGATTTTCTGTATACAGTTATGGCTGCAAAGTGTACTTTTACAGATGAAAACTGCAGACCAGACCTCGCTAAGTACAGGAGATAAGGTAAGAAAACAAGTTACTTACCTGTAACTTTAGTTCCCCAGTATTGGTAACTTTCATAGATTCCCATGCTTTGTATCATTCCCCGTCGTCGGAATGGGAGTCTCGGTAACAAAAATATCATAGCTGTAGGTACAAAAGACAATGGAAAAAGGCCTAGGCCTCATTACCTTTTGTAGCATATCACCCTCTTTGTGTAAAAGAGACCAAACTTTGGCCTCAGCCAATCAGAAGTGCCTCACCACTTAGAACCTTCCTGAAGGAACCTCAGAGCCTCAGATTTTCGTAGCCGTTGTGTACTGAGACACCATCTATGCTGTAGGCTGAGCTTTCCCCTGGGAGGTGGGTGGGCGCATGGGAATCTATGAAAGTTACCAATACTGGGGAACTAAAGTTACAGGTAAGTAACTTGTTTTCTTACCCCAGTATTGGAACTTTCATAGATTCCCATGCTTTGTATCAGAGTAGTAAGCAGTTAGCAAGACAATCACATTTTGCATTGTAAATAATAGCAATAGAGAATATGACATTAGATACAAAATGTGAAAAATGGAAGGAAAGGAAAGCTCACCATTAGTGGAAGAGGTTCCTCAGGACAGCCTGTCCTACTGCTGCATCCTCCTGTTGCAGAGATTCCAAGCAGTAGTGCTTGGTAAAGGTGTGGACGCTGCTCCAGGTTGCAGCTCTGCAGATATCCTTAATTTGCACCCCTGCGAAGAGTGCCGTGGAGGAAGCCACAGATCTTGTGGAATGCGCTCGTATCTTTCCAGTCAGAGGTTTACCAGCAGTCCTGTGACAATGTAATATAGCGCTTGTGATCCACCTTGAAACACCCTGTTTGGATAGTGGAAGGCCTTTACTCGGTCCCCCGAAGGCCACAAACAGTTGAGTAGATTTTCGAAAATCCTTAGTACGTTGTAAGTAAAACTTCAAGCATCGTTGCACATCCAACAAATGCAATGCTTTTTCCGCTGGTGTGGAAGGCTGAGGAAAAAATGTTTTCAGAATGACCGGTTCATTCAAATGGAAATCCAAGGGAACCTTTGGCATGAACCTAGGGTTAGTCCTCATGATGACAGTGCTCCTCTTGAATTGAAGGAAAGGTTCTTGAATGGTCAAGGCCTGTAACTCCCCTACACGCCGAGCCGACGTGAGAGCGAGGAGAAGAGCCAATTTCCACGAAAGGTATTTGATGTCAGAACGATGGACTGTTTCATAAGGGTCCTTCATGAGCTGAGAAAGGACCAGATTCAAATGCCATGTTGGAGGAGGCGGTCTCACTGGTGGATAGACCCTGAACAGGCCCTTAAGAAATTGTTTGATTATTCTCGAAGACCATAATGAAGGTCCAGATTCTGTCCTCCTGAATCGTGACAAAGCAGCCAAATGGACCTTAATTGATGAATGGGCTAGACCAGACTTGGCCAAGGACAGTAGGTAAGGGAGGACCTGATGAGGTTTGGAATTGAATGGATCAATGTGTTGCGGTCGACACCAACAACAGAATCTTTTCCACTTAAGGCGGTAAGTTTTGTTAGTTGAAGGGGCCCTTGCTTGGGACAAAACTTCTCTAACCTCGTTTGATAATGGCAGGTTCATAAATTCTCGCTGCTCAGGAGCCATGCAGTCAGGTGTAACGACTGAGGGTCTGGATGCAAAATCTGTCCTTCGGACATCGTGAGAAGATCCGGCAGAATTTGGAGAGGTAAAGGAGGAGCAATCGACAACAGATGGAGCTCCGTGAACCAGAACTGTCTCGGCCAAGCCGGGGCTATCAGGATCATCCTGCACGGTTCCACCTTGAATTTCCTGATTAGTCGTGGTATCAGAGGAATGGGAGGAAAAGCGTAGACAAATGTCTTCGACCAGGGTATCGAAAGGGCATTTCCCAGAGAATTTGGATGGGGAAGCCTGCTTGCGTAAGACCGGCATTTTTTGTTGGTCGGGGTGGCAAACAGGTCGATGTCCGGTCTTCCCCACCGGCTGAAGATTTGTTCCAAGACGTCCTGATTCAACTCCCATTCGTGGCTGACCGAGGATGACCTGCTCGGTCTGTCGGCGTTTTCGTTGAGGACGCCCGGCAAGTGTTCTGCCATCAGGGACATTTTGTGTCGGATCGCCCATTCCCAAACCTGCTGGGCCTCTTGTGACAATGGGCACGATCTGGTCCCTCCTTCCTTGTTCACATAGTGCATGGCCGTGGTGTTGTCCGTCCTGATAAGCACTTGTGAACCTTCCAGGCGAGGAAGAAACGCTTGCAGAGCCAGACGTATCGCCCTGAGTTCTAACAGGTTGATGTGGAGGCATTTTTCCTGGGGTGACCAATGACCACTGACATGAAGGTCCTGTAATACTGCTCCCCAACCTTCCAACGATGCGTCCGTCGTTATCACTTGTGGAGACGGGTCGCTTGCGAAGGATAGGCCTTGGGACAAGTTGTCTAGGTCTGTCCACCATAGAGCCGCATTCTTCATCTCCCGAGTGATAGCCACTCTGTCGTCGAAGGAACCGTGGACTTGCCGCCATTGATTGTCCAGTTGTTCCTGCAAGGGACGCATCCTCAGTCTGCAATGTGGGATCAGTGGAATACACGATGATATTACTCCCAGCAGAGACTTGTAGCGGCGAACTGAAAGAGACTTTTTTGTTTGTAAGTCTTGGGCCATCGTCTGTAATTTGTGCCTCCTTTCCAGAGTAGGAAATGCTCGTGAAAGCCTTGAGTCCAAGATGGCTCCCAGAAACCGGGCTCTTCTGGACGGGATCTGGCAAGATTTCTCGTCGTTTAGAGTGAGACCCAGGTTTTGGAATAAATTGGTACATGCTTGAACCGCCTGTAGCGCTACCTCTCTAGACGGAGCTTTCAATAACCAGTCGTCCAGATAGGGGAAGACTTGAAACTTGTGCCTCCGCAGGAAAGTTGCTACTGGAGCCAGCACCTTCGTGAATATTCTTGGGGCTGAGCGGAGTCCAAAGGGTAAAACCCTGAATTGGTAATGGCTCTTGGCTACTGTGAATCGCAGAAACCTTCTGTGTGCTGGGTGAATCGGAACATGAAAATAGGCATCTTCGAGATCGAGTGTGGCCATGTAATCCCCCGGGTTGATCAGCTTCAAGATGTCCTGGAGGGACACCATCCTGAAGGACAGAGAAATGAGATAGGTGTTTAGCCCCCTGAGGTCTAAAATGGGGCGCCACTTGTCGAGCGTTTTCTTCACCAGGAAGAACCTGGAATAAAATCCCTGGTTTCTTTGGTTCGATGGGACTGGCTCTATCGCCCCTTTTCAGAGCATTTGTTGAACTTCGAGCCGAAGAAGACGCTGGTGTTTCGCAGGATTGGCTGCCGGGGGCTTGGGTGGCGGAACTTGAGTGAACTCTAAGGTATGCTTTTTCCGAATGATGTTGAGCACCCAACGGTCCGATGTTATTAGGGACCAGTTGTGAAGGTATTTGGTGACCCTGCCTCCAACTGATGACTTCTTGGAGGAGGGTCCAGTAGGAAGAGCCAGGAGGCCGCTATTGGCGCTTGGACTAATCTCGTCCTCGCGCACCTTGCTTTCCTTTACCGTAAGGCCTGGAGTAGTTGGTAGACTGGCCCTGCCGCTGTTGGTAAGATTGGCGGTGCTGCTGGGAACTGGATCCTGTGTTGGAATAACGCTGTTGCTGGAAGGATCCTCTATAAGTACCACCCCTGCCTCTGGAGCCCTTGAAGGGGGACTTCCTGTACTGAAGTGTTCCTAAAGACCTAGCGGTCTTTGTGTCCTTTTTAATATCTTGCAGGGTGTCGTCAATGAGTTTGCCGAATAGAGCTTCTCCATCAAAGGGGAGATCCAATACTTTATTCTGGACCTCTGGTCGGAACCAAGTAGCTTTAAGCCACCCTTGGCGACGGAGCACTGCTGCTCCAGCCAGTGAACGAAATGCCGTAGTCGCAATATCCATTGCACAATCGATGATTTCCATCGACGTCGCTTCTCCCTCCTGCAAAACTTTCTTTGCCTCCGACATAGATTCAGGAGGCAGCTGGTCAAGGTACGGGGAGACATCGCACCAGAGCTGACGGTCGTACCTACCCAGGATGGCTAAGGCATTAGCTGCTCGCACCAGCAAACTTGCCATCGCTGAGAATCTTTTCCCCACGTTATCTAACCTCCGTCCTTCCTTGTCCGGAGGAGTTGTCAGCGGTGCTGAAGGGTTGCGCGATTTCCTCTGCGCTGCCTGCGAGATCACAGAGTCTGGTCTTGGATGACCTGTCAAGGCCGCTGGGGCATCATCGGTCGCTTTGTACTTTTTTTCAAGACGCGGTAGCACCGGCTCCACCGTCGCCGGGTGTGTCATGGTCTTTATGCCCTCTTTCCATAGGTGATCCACGATTGGAATAGACCTGGCAGTTTTTCGAAAGGGTTCCTTAAAGTCATATAAGAAACAATCTGTGGTGACTTTAGGCATTGCTAATTTAAATCTTGCCGCCGCTCTCTCCATTAGCTGATGGAAACCTCCAATATCCGCTGGCGGGGAGTCCGCCGGGTCCGGATTTGGTGATGCAGGTTTGTCAATAACGTACTCATCATATTCCGTGTCAGGATTAGAGACGTGATCCGACTGCTGATCCTCATCCGAGGATTCATCAACGTCATGTGATCTTGGTAACCCAGAGGAATCCTGAGGGACGGCTGCTTGAGGCTGTGGAGAGGTTGGAGCCGAGAGAGTAGGTGGCACCAATGACGTCTGAACCCTTGAAGGTGTAGCAGGCGTTGATGTATTTGGCAAAGGTCTACCGGCCTTAGACTTATAGTCCTGTAGCATCCTATGTAGATCCTGTAGGAAAGATGTTGGCACTGAAACCATTTCCTGGTCAGATTGCTGCTGTTGCTGTTGACTATGACCATGTTCCTCGTGGGTGTATTCGCCCTCTGAGTCAGTGTCCTGGCACTTGACAAATAGTTGCGAAGGACTATTGGCATAGCTATATGCATCTTGGTCATCTTCCTCTGATTGTCCCTCTTGCAGGAGCATTGTTGGTAGCAGAGGGGACACTGTCCTTGGAGAGGTCATCTCCGGTGTGATCCGCGTCACAGAAATGGTGATACGCTTTTCTGTGGACAAGATCGTGGGTTCCGTAGTCGACGGTTGTATATACGCCGTCGAGATAGGGGTCGTGGACGTCGTCGACGCCCTCGTCGTCGACACCGTCGTCATCGTCGTCGACACCGTTGCCATCGTCGTCGACGGGGCCTTCGACGTCGACGGGGCCTTCGACGTCGACGGGGCCTTCGACGTCGACGGGGCCTTCGACGTCGACGGGGCCTTCGACGTCGACGGGGCCTTCGACGTCGACGGGGCCTTCGTCGTCGACGGGGCCTTCGTCGTCGACGGGGCCTTCGTCGTCGACGGGGCCTTCGTCGTCGACTGGACTTTGGGCGTCGACGGGGCTTTCGTCGTCGACGGCTCCTTCGTCGACACCTGTGAAGCTGGTACCTTCGTCGTCGGCGCCTTTAGTTTCTCTGTCGACGGTGAGGACTCCGCCGTCGACGGTCTCGACGTCGACTAACCTCCAGTCGACGGAGCCTTCGATGTTCTAGTCGACGGGCCTCCCGCTGTCGACGTCTTCGTCGTCGAGGACCTAGAAGTCCTCTCAGAAGACTGGCCTGAAGGTGTTTTGAAGGCTGTGGAAGTCTTCGCACCTGTAGACTGCGTAGAAGGTCCATCCCTCTCCTTTACACTTCCGTGAGGAGATTTGTTGGGACCTGGGCTCTCAGACTCACTGGGGGTCTTTTTTGAGGCCTTAGAAGATCGTCCCACAGAAGAAGAAGGGGAACCCCTACCCCTTTTCACTGACCTTCTAGTAGAAGCCATCGATCCAGCATCTTCACTGTCACTGGAGACAGTATCCTTCCTTGATTTAAGCCTTTGCAGCCATGTCAGGAGCCTACCCTCACGGTCCCGGAGGGTTTTGGCAGAAAAAGAGCGACAGATTGCACAGGTTGCTACCTGGTGGTCAGGATAGAGGCAGTAAATGCAGTCCTTATGCTTATCCTCCACAAAAAGCCTTTTCTTGCCACAGGAGGAACAAGGCTTGAAAAGTGCTTTTTTCTTCTCAATTTCCGACATCCTGTCAGGCAGCAACAATCCTGAAGAGAATCTGAAAGATCCTGATGAAAATCCTGTAGAAAAAACCGGAAGAAATCCTTTAGAAGAGTAGAAGTTGAGCAGAGCTCAAAGGAGACTCCCTAGCACAACGTGCAGTAGAAAATCTGAGGCTCTGAGGTTCCTTCAGGAAGGTTCTAAGTGGTGAGGCACTTCTGATTGGCTGAGGCCAAAGTTTGGTCTCTTTTACACAAAGAGGGTGATATGCTACAAAAGGTAATGAGGCCTAGGCCTTTTTCCATTGTCTTTTGTACCTACAGCTATGATATTTTTGTTACCGAGACTCCCATTCCGACGACGGGGAATGATACAAAGCATGGGAATCTATGAAAGTTCTAATACTGGGGTAAAATGTCACTTTCTTGGCCCAAAATCAGATGATGAACATTTTGAGCACACCACAAGTAGAACCGTTTAAATATAAATGAATAGGATTTTCGAGTTGAGGGCCTCTTGGACTTTCTCGAAATATCCATACAGTCCTTCTCGAGTCCTAAGTATCCTCGCTGGAGGAATTCAGGAGCCATGCTGTCAAACTCAGCGAGGGCAGGTTGGGACAGAAAATCTGCCCGACCTTGTAAAGCAGATCCTATCTGCATGTCAACCTCTTGTGTGTCCTGTCTGATAGGTATAGCAGGTCTCGGAAGCACCACTGGCGAGGTTTTGAATCTATAGAGTTTGTTGATTACTGCAGGAATCAACGGAAGTGGGAGAAACGTGTAGCGAAATCTACCGGACCAGTTTATCAAAAGGGAATTCCCCATCGATCCTGGTCAAGAAAACCTGGATGCATAGTCTTGGCATTTTTTGCTGCTTTCATCCGCCAACAGCTCGATTTGTGGTTGGCCACATTCCTAAAAGATGTATTGAGCGACTTTGTTTATAATCCAGTTGTGAGATTTTGCGAAGTTGCGACAGTCTGCTTTGGAAAAAAGAACTGACTTCAGCGTGCGAGGGCAGCGACTAAGTACTCCAGCAACGTCATTCCGGCGCTAACGACGACGGACCCGTGGACGACGCCTACCGACAAGCAGGGGTATTGCAACGCTAAGTTTCCGGATCCAGTCTGACGCCTGGGGATATTCTAAGGTAAGGAATCTATCCCTAACGTGTCTCTTTCAGATGAGGTAATCACCATGAGAAATACTGTCAAGATGGCGAGTAGTCATAGAGAACAGTTGTACATGGGTTCGAAAGACATATGCAATAGAAACACAAGGACCAACTTAAAGTTCCACTAACCATAACGAAAAGTGTTGATAGAAACATGTACGTCAGTCCTCTGAGAAAGCGTTTCACAACTAGGGACTTCAATAACAACGCTTGATTGGACAAATGGAAAAAAGGCTGAAAGGTAACATTTAAACTTAAATTGGGAGTACTGAAAATGTACCCACGGTATAGCCCACACAGTCTGTTGTGTCAAGACCTGCATATTTTACAGCATCTTGTCTATCCTGAATCGTTTGGGCAAGGGCATTCCTGAACTTGACAGGGACAGTAAAATCTTGGATGCCATGTCCCAAAAGGCAAGAGTATATAAGCCCAGAACCAAACAGTATTCAACAACCTTAAAGCATGGTGGTCGAAAGGCACACCCTTTTGACAAATGCATTAATTTGATTTCCTACCCCAGCTGGCATTACAGAAGGGAACTCATTAGAGCTGACCTTACTGGTGGAAGCCTGAACCACAAAGCTCTCGGAGTTTGTGGCCGAGTCAGAAAGGCCGGGTTTCCAGGTGCTGCCCTATAATGCCTTGCAACTGGATGAATGGCCAATGAAGCCAAACAATCTTTGTCCATTATGCCATCAGGGTGTCTAGTCAAGACCTCATCAGAAGTTAACAAGGACCCAGACTGCAAGATCTCTATCAATAAACCAGCTTTGTCTCAATAGATGGAACATGTATACCTAGTTCTTCTGTCGCTCTGTGGAAACCCACCCAAAAGAGACTTTCCCTTGTTGAGCTCGGAGACGGGCAACACCTGCAGAGTTGGATCTTTAAAGTGTCAACTGCACTGCTTCTTCCTGGGCGAGAGCAATGAGATGGAGGTAACTCCCGCTTTGCCTTCTTTCATTTACAGTGCGACTAGGACTTTGACTTGCTTGAAGACTTGTTTCGGGATCCGGACTTAGCATAGGCATGGACCCGTGACTAGGAGTGGAAACGTGTGTTGATTCCAGAGTGATCTGTCCCGCTTTTTATGTTCTGCAACTGAGTTTTACTTCACGCTCCCTAATAACCTTCGGGTGCAACAGAAAGCACTTGTCCCATGACTTCAAGTCATGACCAGAACACCGACACAATAGGCAAAAGTCTCGAAGATCAGGAACCAACATACGATTCTTTCTGTCATGAAATAGCTTAAAGTATGTGGTCTAGGGGAAAATAAAGATCGGATTGGGGCTCCGGTTCAGCCTCAAAGGGCATGCAAATAAAGGAACTAAATTCAGAGCACAGGAATGGCATCTACAAACAGATCTGCAATTTCACTTATTGAGGGTGTGCAAAGCTGCCGCTGAGCCTACTGGCGCACATGAGGAATTGCTTGAATAATCCAGATCAAGTGTGTCACTTGGGCTTACTCAAAAGGTGATGATTCTGCAGTTAGAAGTGTTTCAGAAACCTCAGTATATACCGGTGTTGTAGATTTGCAATATGCACTTTTTTCTGCCATTAATTGTTGAGTTTAGAATAGCACAATGTTTTTATTGGTAGTCTGCCTACTTAACGTCATGCAAGTTTGGTCCATCTTTTTTTGTGCAAAGAAGTACTTGCCACCCAAAAAAGTCAGCTCTTGCAGAGTGCGTTAATACAAATGCTCAAACCAAGTATTCAAAAAGCTTGTTGGATGCATATATTACTTGTCATATGCCCAGACATGAGTCCCGTGCACACTGTCGCTGAAACCAAGCAGCACCTGGCTGATAAGCAGATAACTAGGGTAAAACCATCCTTTGTTGCTTGTCTTCCAGTTCAGGAAGTACCTGGCTTGGCAATTCGGGCCAGACTGCTTCTACTGGAGTATGGTCAAGACGGATTTGCATATAGCTGGGTCAAAACTGAGAAGGCATGGTGTGCAAAATAACGATGGATTGGGATGCAGCCACAAGTGATTACCAGTGGCTGAGATAATTCAAGCATTCCATTTATCACTGTTTCGTATACTTATTGTGTTGCCCTAAATGGGACGGGTATGCCCAGACGTGAGGCCCCTGCACACTGTCACTGGTATCAAGCTGTACCTGGCTAATGAGCCCATAACTAGGGTGAAACTGGTCCTGGGTTACTGGCCTTCCAGTTCATGGATGATCTGGTTTAGCAATTCGGGCAGGACTGCTCCTATCCATCACTGTTTTGTAGACTTATTTTGTTCTATGGCAGATATGAGTTTAATTTTCTTAGCTGTGATGAAGTTCGGGGAAAGATATTTCAGGACGAAACATGTTGAAAGCAAAGAAATTTATGTGGCCGATTATAGATCAATTAAAACAAGCATTTGCAATGCAATAGGTCTCGCATTAGGAAAGTTTGAGCTATTGGTATTGTAAATGACAAATTTTTTATTTATGTGTTAGTTTTGAAAATAGCGGAACTAATAGCTTTGTCATTTACAATGCCAATAGTTATACCTTTCACAAATGTGACACCTATAGCATTTGTAATGCAATATGTGTTGTATTTACGTGACTTAGATGTATTGATATTACAAATAACAGTGGCTTTTAATTTTTTTTAAAAATAAATACTTAAATAAAAGGTATTGTAATTTATAATGGCAATAGCTCAAACTTTTGTAAATAACTTTTGTGAAGATTATGTTCAGTGAATTTTATTGTGACGAAAATCCAAGAACAGAAGTGAAATATTAACATCTTTTTGTGACATTTGTAATAAAGCTTGAAACATTGAGAGAACATTTCAACGTTGCTCTTTATTGAACTGTTTGCTAGCATAAGTCAGACACTTTGAATTCTCTTTGTCTTAATCTTTGTATGAAGTATCTGCTTTTGATTTGACCAATGGCACATGGCACTTCGGAGCTGGAGCTGGATACATTATCTCCTACTGGCTAATGCATGTTTTTAAGCTTATAGTGATTTTACCGCAACATTTCTCCCATTTAGTTATTTCTGGGTTATCATTTCCCTCCTATTCTCTCTTCCTTGGGAATATTAGAATGGAGTTCAGATACTTAAAAAAACTAGTTATGATGCTTATGGTCTTTTTCGTGGTCTTCTTTGCTACTCGGAGTAGAAAAGAACTGCATGGATTTTCCCAGAACACTAGTGGCTCATGAGGCATAACAGTCTTCTTCTGTGAGACTGCACGTGTGAACACACCACCAGATGTGCTCTTTTATCAGTTTGCTTACTTAGCTAAGACATCATATCACGTGCTACAGATCCTGCTGACTTAACATTTTGACTTACAACGATGTCATCGTTACTTCTATCCTCAGCACTCTATCAGTTTAGTCTAGTCTGCCTGATGTTTGATACTGCAGTGCAGGTTGATTACATGTGTTAATACACACACAATATGTCTGGCTATGAGGAGGGGAAAGCAGGATGTTAAGAGTCAAAGGGAGTGCGCTGCTTAACGCCTTAACCGCGGCGGTTTTTCCGCCACGGTGTGGGCGTTCTAAAGGGTGGGTGAGGCTCCGTCGGACAACAGTGTTTTTAGGGTTGCGTTTAGATTGAGTTACAGATCGCTTTCAAAGACATGTCGGTTATGTTAATTATACTGATTCAACACCATCTTTTGGCCCCTTTGATTGCTAGAAAAAAGATGCCTTTTTGGTGAAGGTGTGCTGGATATGTAAGTAAATTCGATCAAATAAATAAACAAATAGAAGGGGGACAAGGATGGAAGTGTTTCATGCAAAGCAACCAGGAAAGCGCATTTGGTGCAGAGCCATCTTGAGACCTATAGCTAAAGGTGTTTTGCACCAACTCTTAGACAAATCTATCTGTCTCAGTTATTGGTCACCAGCTGACATCTAATCATGCATTTCTACCCCTACATTTGATTATTTGCTCTTGATTTTCTACCAGTGTAATAAAGAAAGAGTCACTTATGGCAACTTTTAATTTGCTCTTTATTTTATACCCTATACAGTTTGTCACTTCACATTTTATAAATCTAGCTGCTCTTATGTAAGGCGTTCTTCTAGCCTACGGGGTCTGAGTTACACAAAAAAAAGCACTATAAATAAATAAATAAATATTTGCCTTATCTGACTCCACGACCCGAGGACTCCAAGGCTCGGTCTGATCCCAATGTGCTCACTACAGGCACATAATTTCACTACCATGAATTGAATTGAATTGAAAGGCGATTTATAATGCGCAAGGCAATGACCCGCAGGTATCAAGGCGCCTAAACAAAATGATCAGAGAATGATCAGAGAAGGAGACAGGAAACCTTACATATATGCTTGCCGAAAGAGAAGAGTTTTTAGAGCAGTGCAGAAGTTCTGTAAAGACGGGAGAGATCTCAGGTCCAGGGGAAGGTCATTCCACCACTTAGGAGCAAGGGTGGAAAAGGCTCTGCCACCCCATTTGGCTCTTCGTACACGGGGGGCTGTCAGACGCAATTTCCCAGAGGAACGCAAGTTCCTTCCGGGGATATAGTGGGAAATGATGGACCCAATTCCTGTGTCGCTATTTTTGGCAATGGCTCTGTAGGTCATGCATAGAACTTTGAACCGGATTCGGTGTTCTATCGGCAGCCAATGCAGCGTTTTCCTGGCTGCAGTGGCCGAAGAGCGTCTGGGAATATCCAGGACAAATCTGGCTATGGCGTTTTGGACTACCTGTAAGCGCTGCAGCTGGCTTTTGTTAAGCCCAGCATACAGTGCATTACAGTAGTCCAAACGCGAACCAATAAGTGCAACAGCTATTTGTTTTTTTGCCTGCAAGGAGAGATATTTCCTGATCCTTCGTAGGGTGTGAATCAAACCCCAGCAGGTGGAGACGGTTCTGCTCACCTGGCTGCCTAAGTCAAGGGCAGGGTCTATCAGCACCCCGAGGTTCTTGGCAGATGTTGTAGGGGAAGGGCATGTTCCTAGTGAGTCAGGCCACCAATTGGCTGACCAGATGTTTTCTTTCCCCCCAAACACCATCACCTCCGTCTTCTCCCCATTCAGTTTTAGAGAGTTCTGAATCATCCAATGACCAACCGCCTCCATACAAGATCTGAACTTGGAGGCGATTAGTCCATCTGAATGGGGAAGAGAGACGAGGATTTGAGTGTCGTCTGCGTAAGAGACTACCTCCATCCCGAAAGATCTTATTAATTCGGCTAGTGGGGTAACATAGATATTGAAAGGGGTCGGGCTAAGTGCTGACCCTTGAGGGACCCCACATAGCACTGGTCGGGATGGAGATAGGAACTCCCCCAGCTTGACTCTTTGTTCCCTCCCCGTGAGGAAGGAGGTCAAAAGATCCAGAGCTGCGTTCTTCACCCCCACCTCCCTCAGCCGAGATGTAAGTACTGAGGGGGAGAGGGTATCGAAAGCCGCAGTTAGATCGAGCAGGACCAGGAGAGAGGTCTGGCCCTCATCTACTGTCGTACGGATCTTATCGAGCACGATAGTGAGGTCTGACTCGGTGCTGAATTCTCTCCTAAATCCATGCTGGGAGGAGTCTAGGCATCCCGAGCTTTCCACAAAAACAGCGAGATGCTTGTTAAGATGTGCCTCAAGCATCTTCGCTGGGGCAGGGAGCAGAGAGATAGGCCGGAAGTTCTTTAAGACCCCCGGATCCAGGGAGGCCTTTTTCAACAGGGGTTTTACTACCGCCTTCTTCCATTCTATAGGGAAGATACCGTCTCTAATGGCTAGATTCATTACCTCTAGCAGCGGAGGTAGGAGGGTCTCCCTACACTGTTTGATGACTTTCAGTGGGCAGGTATCCAAGAGAGAACCAGACTTGGTCTTAGTTCGCAATAGCTCAAGATCTTGCAAGACCAGCGGGGGGAAAAGAGTCCAGGGTGCTTGATGGGGAGATTTCTGTGGTGATCAAACTCATCTCTACCCCGGATGTAGATGCACTGAGACCAGCTCTTTGTTCCTCGAGGGCCAGGTGGATATCCTGGATTTTAGTGTGGAAAAAGGAGGTCAGAGGCGGCAGACCCGAGAGCAGAGGACGGCCCGGGACCAGGGTTCGATTCCCGGTGCGGCAGGTTTCTGGACCAGGGTCAGCGGACTCGATAATTCTCTCGCCTCGGTGCCCACTCTGATCAGCGATCACACTCGGCAACTCTGGGCATTAGCTTGCCTCATCTTCACTAACGGCCCCACCAGACCGCCGGGGATGCCTGGTCTCACCCTGGAGATACCCATTAAGGGACCATCTCTCAGGGAAGCCAGGAAGGGTTTCGCAGCGGTCGAAGCGCCTTGGGACCCTACGGGTAAGTAGTGCGCTATATAAATGCCAATACATTTACATTTACATTTACATTTACATAGATCCTGCGAAGGAATAACAGGGTCAGAGGCTTGCAGTTTGACCAAGGAATCAACAGTTTTAAAGAGCTCCTTCGGGGAGGAGAGCGAGGTGGTCACGGTAACAAAGTATTCTTGTTTGGCCTGCGCAATTTCAGCTTTGTATTTTTTAATAAGGAGTTTATGAGCTTCCTTGTTCTTGAGGTCCCAACTAGCATTCCAAAGCCTCTCCTTTCTCCTCACTTCTTGCCTAAGGAGCCTAAGGGAGTCGGAGAACCAGGGGGCAGATGGTCTCTTTCTAGCTTGGCGCCGAGGTTGTACAGGGGCCAGTTTATTCAAGGCCTCGGTGGTGACCTGTTCAAAGTGAGCGACTGCAGTCTGTACGTTATCTAGGCCAGTGATAGCAAGGCTTGCAGCCCAGGGCGTGAAAGAATCGCTGTTGATATTCATAGTAACTGTTCTATGTATGTATGCATAGTGAGAAAATGGAGGTAGGGTGAAAAGATGTGTCTCCCACGTATTCATACTCAAATGTAGCTTTGGTATCAAAAGACAACGCCAACAAAATGAAACCAGAATAAACTAGGAAAACGAGAAGAGAAGGGGACACTAAACTAGAAAAATAAACCTATTGTATTGCTTGTACATTTCCTCACTTTGGGCTTAATGACTCAGCGATAATGGTAAAAACATCACCCATCCGAACTCCTCGCGCAGAAAAGGTCTGCTGGGAATTGTAGTGTTTTCGGGCCACGCCTCCAAAAGCTGCACGTGGTATGGCTTCGGTAAAAAACTGCAATCCCCATTAGCTCCTCTCCCTTGTTCCTACAGGGCTAAAAGGTGGACTATGTCGCCGCTCGCCTCAGCTGTGAGTGACGCCCTCCTGAGCGCCTGGACAGAGACCAGGAGAACAACGGAGAGGAGGAGCAGCCTGGTGGAGAGAGGGAGCTGCTGCACGGTCCGCGGCGGCTTGGGAACGGAGCGGCCTGGGGGTGCGAGGACCTCCCATGGTGTCTGCAAGGTACCCGCGCTCTTTGGTCACTACTGCTGGGGCGGTATACCGGGGCAGAGGCGAGGATAGGGGGGGGGGGCGGAGAGGGAGCTACGCCTCTGCGAGGACTGTGCGCTAGAGTGCGTGCGTGTATGCGTGGCGGGGGGGGGGGGGGGGGGATTGTCTGTCTGTGCGTGTACTGTCGTGTGTGGGCGGCGGCGGCACGAGGGGGGGGCTGGGGAGGTGTAGTGTGTGTCTGTATGTGTGCGCTCGTGTGTGTGTCGTGTCTGCCTGCGTGTGCATGTGGTGAACAGCCTGCTCTGTGTGTGTAGGTGCGGCGACGGGGGGGAGGGAGGGGGAGGTGTGGCTGTGACTGATGTGCGCGGCTGTGATGTGCGCATGCGTGAGTGTGCGCGTGCACGCAGTGTAATCCAGCCAAGAGAAGCTCGTGGCAGTTTCCTGTCCTCCATTCCCCCGAGTCAGATAACTATAAGTCTCCAACCCTGGACGCATCCTTTGGATGCGAATTCCAGGGCGAGACCTAAAAAGGCTGGAGTAAACCATAAGAGATAACAGTGGTGATGTAAAAAGACTCAATTTTTCTGTGTAGTGCAGTTGGACTTAGTTATCTTTATTGCATGAATATACATTCAGGTTTTGGATTTTGAGCCATTCAGTATCCTTCCTGTTGCTGCACCAATTACATTATATATGCGTGATGCATCTTGTTCAACACTGTACTAGTGTATTCTCTGGGGTGGATTGTTATCCTGGCATTGCTGGATTCTGGATATATATCAACTGCAGAGAATATTAGAAAAAATACAACTGCATAACAAACATTCCACTATCCTCAAATAATTTACCGTCATTACCCTAAACAAATTATGAAAAGTCATAATATAAACACAAAAGAAAATTGTGTGACAAAAAAGCAAACCTGAAATTTAGTTACGCAACTGGAGCTACAAAAATTGTAGACTTTTCCATCAGGCATTGTGGCTTGAAATTGAGGTAAAGAGTTTCGTTTACAAAAGTGACAATTTATTCCCAAACCTAAAAAAAACGCAAAAGAAAAAAAAAACTGATTAACCACCGTAAACATTTTCAGAGATTACAGGAATTCATAAACTATCATTATATGGTATGCTCAAATATGTATATTAGCCATACTCTGAGAACAAACTAGCTACTATGGTACAGTTAAAACTTTACAAAAGAACAGAAAGTGCTTACCATAGCAACCCTTGCCACTGGTAGTACTCAGTCTTTGTTTTTCAGGCTCATGGGCATACTCGCTGCAAATCTTTACCCACACCCCCGTCCTTCACTATCTACCCCAATGGGTAGAAACTGAGAAGTATGCAAGCCATTTAAGTTTTGCAAGGATGTGCCCACAAGCTATTAATTGTTTTTTTTTAAATTACAGTTGACATGTTTATGGATGCTATAATTCTTACATTTTTTTGCTTTGTGGAGGATTAGATTAAAAGTTTCAATAAATGGCCAGAGTAGCAACACAATAACGCTGTAAATTTACTTTGTATACTGCACCAGTTAAACGTACCAGGTTTTCCCGTTTTTGTCTTGTGGTTGTTCATGCAGGTCGTCGAACAATAAGGCTCCATATGCCCATTGGCTCCAATGCACTGAGTCATATCAAAAAATTTGCACTGCGCCCTGCATCCAGTACAACCTGTCAGTTTGCCATGTTTCTGAAACACAAATAAAACCATAATTGTGTCTTAAAGAAAATCATGTCTAGAACATCTGCCAAGACCAAACCAGAAATAGGTGGTTGGATGAGTTGCATGTGACTACAGAAGATAATTAATTTTCCTTTCTTCTCAAACAAGAGATCTACATTTATAATGACCCTTGGCTAAAAGCTGATGGCATTTTATATAAATGTTACTTGACAACACAATGTAACATTGTAAGAGATAGCTGTGTATGGAACCGACTTTAACTTTCAAAAAGCTGTATCAGAGAGTACAAACTTCTGACTGAAACTATACAACCAAAAGTCCCTTTATCAATATTGAAGATATTTACTGTTTTATGTATTCTGTTAATCAGCATCAAAAATAGTCGAAAGACAAAGTATGTAAACTCATTTTAAATACCTTCTAAGGAAAGCAAAACAGTTTTAATATGATCAAAGTTACATCTTTTTGAAATCCTGGATGATCTAGTTCGTAGGCCTTATAAAAACACTCCTAACCAAAGAGGGCATGAATAGCTTAGAATATAGAAAAGACGCTACCGATCTAAAGTAACCATGATACGGACTGGATTCCACTGTATATTTTGGAATTGACACATCCTTTGCAGGCAGGCTGGGAAGCCTCGTCTGTGTGATTGTTATTTCAAGTAGGTATAGAACTAACCAAACATCATTCTCAATTGATTCCGCTGTGTAGCCTATCTTCTAAATATAAAGGGCTAGAAGGAAACTGTGTTATCCATTTGTACTCGGTCACAGAATCTGTGTGCCATACCTTAAATTGCCTGTCTGCTCGTTAAACGGCCTATTTATCACTAAGATCCCTTTTGAGTGCTTTTTTTTACTCATTATTTCAAGTCCGAAATTGATTTAAATGGGTTTTCTTCTTTTAATTCTTTGTGTCCGTGTACCTTTTACAACGTTTGTTTCTTGCTCTTACATAGGTTTGATTCTTTTTGCTTGCCACTAGAGAAACTATTTACTATTCATTTTGGCACAGACCATACAGCATCGCTGCACACCCCTAAGGATATAAATCAGTCCATGCATTCCTTTAGCAATTTTCTTTCACTACTATCCTTCCACTGGCATATGACAGTTCTCTTCTGAACCAGCTATTACTCTGCTACTATTAATGAAATAAAAATTAACCATTTGCACGTACTAACGTTCATCCTATCTCACGCCTTCGAAAATCAGATGTTGTGGACTTTATTGTACACTGCCAGCTTTTACCATTTCTCAAATACTATGATTTTACTTTTCCTAATGTGAGAAAGCAGGGTCTGAACCATAAAAACCTTCAGTATTTTTTTCTGCTTTTGGACCCTTAATTTTTGGACCCCTGGTACGTGCGAGTCTACCTAATTATTTCCTAATTTCATGTTATTTTTGATTACTCGGATTTTAAAGTACTGGCTGCGCTTGTATATAGCTGTCATTTATCCTGAAGCTCTTGTCTACAGTACTTATGGGGTAGAGAAAGGCAGGAGGTCCCCTCTGGATCACATAAGCTTAATAAACCATAGAGACATGCATCTGAAAATTGTACTATTAAGGAGACTGATACTCTTATCAAAGAGGTTGAATCATTTATTTTTGATGGCAAGACCCAGAAGGGCATTACGGCTGCATAACAGATAACTCCCTTTTTTACACAATCTTAAAATGCACTTCACCTTATCAGCCCATTCCACTCACACCTTCGTCCCAAACCCCAAGCTGAAACCCGATAAACCTCTCCCTGCCAATACTTCAAATACCCACATGAAAAATCAAATATTAAAACATGTTTTTCTTTGTAGTAACAGCTTCACTATGTTGGATAATCATGTGGCCACAGACCGCGAATTCCCAAACTCCTACAGATTCTCTCTCTACCCAAGAATCTGTCTTTAAAGATATGCCCTTTGTGGAAAAAAAACATTCTTTATGCCACCAGCTCAAATCTGTAGTCGTACAATTGTCCCAGAAGGTCCAGGACCTTTTATTAAGGGGTCCTCCCTCTGGGGTGTGCCAATGTGCTTCGAGACCCCAAGTGGGCAGTCCACTATGACAGATGTCCCACACGTGCCTTTAACCAGCAGACATCCAAACCTTGCTCTACCATTCATTGAGCCTCAGCCACCTATTAACCAATTCCATAATAGGACAACTGGGATGGAAGCCATTAATACATGCCCAGAGCTCCCAATGGCAACGACATCGAATAGAGCTCCAGAGCTCCCAATGGGGAATGGCCAGTGAATAGGCACCCTTCAACCCCTCTCCCTGATGTGAGACCCAACTGGGACATTAACCCATATAAATAAAGAATGCTAGTCAATATACTGCTCCCCTCCATAATCCCACTTTGCAAATGAGGAACGGTTTGGTTTCACTCTATTAAGTTAATGTCCCCAAACTTAGAGAAAAGGCTCGAGAGAGCACAGATTCCCTGATCAATAAGGTCGTCCACTGGATTAGGGTTGTCTATCTCTTATCCATCGATCATTCCTTAAGACCAACGTATAACGCGAAGCTCTAACTCTTTAGATTACACCAGATTAGAATTTATCCACAAAAACTTGACTGACAAGTTTTCTGAACCTGGATGTTAGATCTATTGCAGCTTCAGACTCGACCATCCAGTTCAAATACAATATTCATTAATACATTTCTACAGGACCTTTCCCCAGCCCTTTCTGTTGTGGGATATTCAGACGTGCAAAAAAAGGTCTCTTTCGTCCCATCCTCAATCTAACTTCCCACCTGACTACTCACAATCTTCTACAGCGCACTTTGATGAAGGTCGTCTAACGGTGTCAAAAAGGTTACCAGTTCCCGAGTCTCATTTTAGCAGCCCACTAAAAGATTTAGATTGACTGCATTTATCTCGGATTGCTTGTATTACAAACACTTGCACAAATGCTTCTTTCTAATCCGTATCCTAATACATACTCTTTCTTAAAAATAATAACAGCAAAGCTCCCGCACACAACAAGCACGGTATATCAATGACCGTTACTGGAAAACGGCGACCGGGAAACAAAGGAGGAGGGATGCCACTAAATTGATACTTCCACGAGTCCAGCCATACCCACAGGACCTTGAACAGGATTGTGGATCCCCTCCTGGCGACGTGCTTAATATATACACATATTAAGTGTGAATAAATAGCACTCGTTGACCCAATGTGCTCATGAATACCATGAGAGAAATATATAGTATTTTACGACAACTTGACTACATAGACAGACAATCAAACCAGTGTCACTTGGATTAAGGATTCTGATTACTTGAGAATATTTCGCCTAGACCTAAACTAGTGCAGGTCGTGCCACAAGCCCTGAAGAGTCGTTGTGAGTTGTTCCCACAAGACGAAACACGTGTCGGCAGGTTGTGGACTCATTAAACTACCCTTCTTTTGGATCATACATAAGATATTGCAGCTGTCAATTCATTGGCTATATGTTTATAACATTGAACTGTTACATAACTATCATTGATATACCGTGCTTGTTGTGTGCGAGAGCTTTGCTGTTTTTATTGCTGTGAAAGTCTGTTTCAGATTTTCTGTTGAGCGGTTAAGGGGTCTTTCCGTTCGCTCTTACGCACCACGCCAATATTAACCATCATCTAACACTGAACGTCCACACTAGGCAGAGCGCTTTCCTCACTGAGTACTCTAAAAACCCCATCAGCTGTATCATACTTTTTCTTAATGAGGACTCTTAATGAGAATTTGATTCGAATATCCGCATTCTATCATTAAATACTGCTGGAACATGCAGCAAAATGACTGACCCTGCATGGAATAATTTCAAAGGCATATTCCATATTGCTTTAATTCAGGAATATTGGGCTACGTCCCCAGTTCATAAAGTAGGGTACATCTCTTACTAGATTGACGCTACACCTTTCACTAATGGCAGGCACTCTGGTGGTTTGAATATTTGAGTAACAATTTCACTTCACTGTAGTATTAAAAAATTAGACATCTCTTCCTCTGATATTTGGAGGATGAATATTAGGTCCTCCAAAGAGCTTTGAATTAACATCTTTAACGTTCACAGTTGCTCAGTAACTAAAAACAAAGAGTTCTGACCTTAACTATTTTTGAAGATTATATATTTTGTTGCAAGAAACCTCTTCTCATAATTTTAGCTGGAGACTTTAATACTACTTATGACCTCTCGACTGTATTACAAGCATAACTCAATGGGAAGAGAAGACCTCAAGAAAGTCTATCTAAAACGCTGAGCCAATCAAAAACTGGCACCCAGCTGCATTACAGCTAGCATCTTCAACTTTGACATATGGGCTTAGGGCCTGCAATGGAAGGTTTAAATTTGATAGAGATGGGATAGTGACCGTAATGCTCTGAAACTAACACTCTCTGCTGGAGGTTTTGAAGAAGATCAGACTACCCTAAGAATGGGCCCCCAAGCTCTACCCCTTCTGACAAACAATAAAAGAGGTATAAAATGGCCAAGTATATCAAGTAATTCTGTATTATTGATTAAAATCTATACTATGTATTTTTGACCATCTTGGCCCCGTTAGAAGATCCATCTAGCAAGAATGTAATGTGTTAGATATGCTTAAGAAACTTTTTTCTTCCCTAAAAGATCTCCTCATTAGGCCTACCAGGTGAGCCTCTAATATTACACATAAAATTACTCCACAGTACAACAGAGTATCATCCTGCCAAATCCAATCTCAATTAAATTGAGTCACTGTAAGAGAAGCTAGGCTAACTTATAAGCATATCTTGAATACAAAAAAGATGCTGGGAGAAAGCCAACTGACAGGACTCCTAGTAGCAGTCCAAACAGAAATGAAACTTCGTTCTGGCAGATAGCCTGTGGTTCTCTGGGTGCTAGTAGCCAAACTGATTTTGTGCCACGGTCTATTAAGGT
The DNA here is from genome assembly GCF_964263255.1 of Lissotriton vulgaris. Classification (NCBI taxonomy): domain Eukaryota; kingdom Metazoa; phylum Chordata; class Amphibia; order Caudata; family Salamandridae; genus Lissotriton; species Lissotriton vulgaris. The sequence goes on from NW_028249137.1 coordinate 358,651, forward strand.
GAAGCACTTTTCAGAGTTCTACTCTGATAAAGTCTTAGATCTTACATACCCAGGTGATAACTTAGATGCTATGGCTCAAAGGATTCCCGAAGTTGATTGTCTAACTTTCTCATTGGCTGATTCAAGGAGGTCTATAGAATCAGACAAACTTAAGGCAGTAGGGAGCCGCTTGCCTCAACTATCCCCAACGATACTTGAAGCAATTGGGAGCTGCTTAGGAGCTGGGGTGGCCTTCCCATCGTGAGGTGGATCAAAAGCGGAGGAAAGGTGGCAGGTCTGTGGCCTCCTGCATAGTGTATCTCATCCCAGCAGGGACTTGCATTAACGGTGGTCTGATGAACTTGGGGCGTATGGAGGGAACTAAACAAGACACCATATGAACAATCATCTAGAGGGAAGGTCAGAGGAGGATCGGTGTGTGCCAAAACAAGGGAGCTGGGACTGGGAGCTGATCCTCTGAGGAGCTGATGGACCCTTGGCAACCAGAGCCAGAACGGAGGTGGTGAGGAGAGGGCCCTCTCACTAAAGCCTTAGGTGGGAGCGCAATCCGAGCAATCGCCACAGGAACTATGGGTAAGCCAAAGGCCCTGGCCCTGTGCAATCCAATAAGATGGATAAATACGCATTCAACACATCCGCATTGAACATAGAAGTAGAAAGGGGAACAGAAGAACCCTCCCTGACAGCGATAATGGCAGTAATTCAGGATGTCAAGGGAACCCTAGAGCCGAAAATTGACTGTGTCCACAGAGGTCACTCTGATCAGAGAGGATCTCTCCAAGTTATCCAAAAAGGGGAGCACGGACGAAAGAAATATTGCCCAGTTTCAGGCCATAATAAGACTCCTTGAACAGCAAGGCCTTACCCTAACTCAACGGTCGTCACACTTCACACCGCGCCTGGAGTATCAGGAAGGGAGAGTGCGTAGGAACAATATACGCGTTGTGGGGTTACCCGAAGATGCAGAGGTACCAAGAGTAGACCTGTTTCTGGAGGATCTTATCGTCAATAAACTGCATCCAGTGCGCTTGTCTAAGTTTTTCTCCATTGAATGAGCACACAGGGCCCCAATACCACCTCCAAAGCCGGGAGCTCCGCCCCGGACAATTATCGCTAGAATATTCAATCACCGAGATAGAGATTTAATATTGCAGGTGGCCAGAGCAACAAGGGACTTACCCTACGAAAATACTGTGATCAGATTTTTCCCCAACTTCACTCTCCAAGTGCAACGGAACCAGTCAAGAGGGAACTGCGTGCCAGAAATGTAAAATACATGATGCTCTTTCCACCGCGATTGCAGATGATTGCTGAGGGAAAAATGTGGCACTTTACTACACGAGAAGAAGCCCAAGACTGGCTGGAGGGATGGCACACAGTTGGCAGTAGGCAAGGCAAAGATTCAAGCTACGAAGGTGGAGCTTGCAGGGTAGGTGCGAAGACTGGGGAGGGGCGGGATCAGTGGTCTCCCTAACTGGTGCTGGCTAGCCCCACCGCTTCCAATGCAGCCAAAGGGTAATGAGTGGTGCGAACACAATAGAGGTAAGACTAAATTTGAGCCATCTTTTTATCAAGGCCCAGGAAGGAGAGTAGAAGTACAGAGAACTGAGAATGAGCTAACCGGAAATCCCGGTAAAGACTATCTAAATGGACATTAATAGACGTGATCAGCTAGGAAAAGGGGCTTGGACGGGAGGGGGTAAGAGAAGGGTGCGTTGAACGCAGGTCTGTTGGATCAGGCTCCCCCCAATTTTATACTTAGATTTGATGTGATAGTTACAGTGCAAAAGGCGCTATGTGGGCTGGAGAGTTGGGGCTTCCATAAACCTAAAAGCAGGGTAGCAGGGGAGGGGGTGGGAGTTGGGGGTTGAACAAGTTACTCAATACTACATCATAGAGCTGGGTAAAGGGTGCGAGCACAAGTCTACAATCGAAGCAACTTTATCAAGAATAAGGGAGGCAGACAGAACCTAAACCTTTAAATGGCGAAGATCGCACAGACCCAATCAGCGGTAAAGGTTTGGTCCTGGAATGTGAATGGCCCTCATGGCAAATTTAAAAGGACGAGGGTGCTACAGTTTGTTAAACGACATGCGCCTGAGGTGGTCCTTTTGCAGGAAACACATCCTAAAGGCAACTTCTGCAAAGGTTTGGGTACACACTAATAGCGCATGCAGGCTACACATCTGGCTCTAGGGGGGGTGGGAATCCTAAACAGGCGCACATTTCCCTTCATCCAAATTAAGTTATGGGCAGACGCCTTGGGAAGGTATGTGGTAGTCAGTGGGATTTGGGAAGAAAATCAACCTCTGCTCAGTGCATTCTTCTCCAGGGCTCCAGGCGGCTATGCTCGAAGCATTGGGACATCTACTACTACAGTTGCCGCAGGGTAGATTGGTCCTCGGGGTGACATGAATATCCTATCACCGGCGCTGGACGTGGTTGGCAGGGGTCCCGGGGGGACGGGCACAGTTAGAAAGGGGGGGGGTCAGCTGAGGGATTTCTCGAGGCAATGGGTCTGGGGGATATCTGGACGTACCAGCACCCAAATGCTAAGCAATATACACATCTGTCGGCGTCCTCTGGAAGCCTCTCAAGGATAGACTACATCATTACGCAAGGTCAGAGGCTAGGGGAATTTAGGGTTACAGCAATTTCGGCGCGGGGGATATCTGACCACTTCCCAGTGGAAAGGAAACAAAGTTGTCAGGCCCGGGGAGGGACCGTACACTGCCGCAGAGGATAGATCCATGGTTTTTCCAGAGAGGAGGATTTTCGAGACGACATGCGTGAAGGGGCAGAGCAGTTCTATGAGGATAACACTGGAACGGTTGACTTGCAAGTGGTCCTTTGGGAAGCCTTAAAAATGGAATTAAGAGGTCGAGCACAGGCAAAGATAGGAGTCATTAGGAAAGAGGAAAAAGTCCTTAAAAGCCTCACCATTGAAGAAAAAATTAGAAGGCTGGAATCCCAAGCAGTGGGGACTGGTACCCAAGTAATAAAAGATAGACAATTTCTAAGGGTGCAGCAAAAAGAGCAGAGGGATTTAGTGGAAGATAGTGCCAGGGTTCAAGCTCGGGCCACACAGTATAGATTATATGACAATGGGGATAAGGCCAACAAGCTGCTGGCCTGGCTTGACAAAAGACATACAAGAGGAAGCGGAGTTCCAGGGCTACGAAATGAGGCAGGGGACAGATGTGAAACAGGGGCAGCAATGGCGGAAGCGTTCGCTAAATATTATTAGGGGATATATGCCTCTTGCTCGCAACATGCAGAGGACGACTGCAGAGACTTTTTGCGCGATATTTTGCGGCCGCGACTCTCGGGAGGAGGATAGGGAGCGATTAGAGGGTGACGTGACAGCTGATGAAATCAGAGCAGCAACCCGTGACCTCCAATTCGGGAAAGCAACAGGACCAAATGGACTGTTGGTAGAAATATACAAAGCCATGTCGGACGTGACGGCAGAGCATTTACTGAATATGTTTGGTCAGGCGATGACTGAGGGCATACACCCACCAGACCAGAGGACGGCAGAGAACGACAATCCCAAAACCGTGCAAGTCGGCCAACAATACATGTCATATCGGTATATCTCATTGCTCATTTTTGAGATTAAGGTGCTTGCCAAGCTTTTATTCACACGGCTGGCCGGTGTTACCACCACCCTGATCCATCCAGATCAATCTGGATTTATGCCCCACCGAAGCACCAGGCTAAACCTCAGTAGGTTATTTGGAATCCTTCATACAACTGAGAAGTGCCCTAAGGCAGGCGGCTCTACTTTCCCTCGATGTCAGAATTTCACTTGACAGCGTGGAGTGGAGCTACCTCTTTGGGGTTTTGGAAAAGTTTGGCATGGGTCCCAAGTTTATTGGATGGGTTAGACTTTAATATGTACAACCATTAGCCAGGGTGCAGGTCAATTCTACTGGGTCACGGGCATTAGCTCTGCACAGAGGTACCAGACAAGGCTCCCAGTTATCCCTAATCTTATTTGTTTTGGCTCTGGAGCCACTTGCAGCATGGGTAGGGTAAGACCCCATAATCTGGGGGATACCAATAGGGGAAGAGTGGCAGGATCGTATATCCCTGTACGCAGATGTTATTCTGTTGTATGTGAGGAAACAGACCCTCCATGGACCGCATCCTTCATATTTTCTGTATATTTGGAGACTACTCTGGTTACCAAATCAATTGGGATAAGTCACTGCTATATCCCCAAGCCGGAGGAATCCCCACTCTGACTTCCCAATGTGTAGTGCTTGTGCAAGAAAGTTGCTTTAAATATCTCTGAATCTTTATAACACGAGATCACCAAGAATTCCAACAACAAAACATGTGTGCACAGCTTGACAGACTTGTAACAGACAAAGCTTTGGCACGCGCTTCTCCTGACAATGATGGGACATGCGGCAATGTTCAAAATGATGGCGCTCCCACGTCTTTTGTATGTGTTTCAAAATACGCCATATGAGGTGTCCCCCTCCGCTTACCAAAAAGTAAATACAGAGCTTCGGGCGTTGTAGTGGTGTGGCACAGCCCCACGTATTGCCCTTTGTAAACTACAAAGAGGGGTTATGATGGAGGACTAGCAGTACCAGATATTCGTGGTTATTATTGGGTAGCCCAGCAGGTGAAAGTGAATGGATGGGTATTCGAGGACAGAAATGATCAAGTGAATCAGGTGCACAGACTGGCTATCGGTGAGAGAAGCCCGAACTCTAGGCAAGTAGGTAAGAACCTGCCACCACATACTACTACAGTGATTAGGTCATGGGTTGCGGCGACAAGGTACTTGGGATGGGAGGGCAAGCTCACAGAAATTACACCTCTATGGGCAGGCGATGCTCTGAAGGAAATAAGTAAGCTGAAGGGGTTCGCCAAATGGGAACTACTGGGGCTGGAAACAGAGACATTTGAAGGGTGCATGTGTATATCACATTTGCTGACCTGGAAGTGGAATAGGAGATGGGGAAGGGAGAGTGGCTCAAGTATATTCAGTTAGGGCACGCACTACACAGATATCTTAGAGAGGGGGTGACCTTGACTTCGGCCTCACTGTTAGAGGATCGGATACTGACAAAGCCACTGCAGGGAAAAAAAGTCTTCCTAATCTACAATAAGATAAGCAACAATGCACCGGACCCGTTGGACTCCCTCAGGACAACTTTGGAAAGGGATGAGGGGCCTTTTGAAGAAAAGGAATAGGTGATAGTGCTCCAGGATCCGAGAGAAGTGACTGACTAAGACTGAGGGTATTTATAAAGCGCACTATTGCTGAGGCGTCTTGGCGCTGGGGTGAGGTGACTGAGACATAACTGACATATTTATGGTTGGGAAAAAAGCCATGTTTTGATTTCTTTCCTAAAGACTAATCTATTTGGTAACCTTCTCAAGTATACAGGCAGTGAGTTTCAAAGTTCAGGACATCGTCCACCTGATTTTGGACCCATTAATTGAATGATTAGAGGCACTGTTTCTTTCTCTTGTTTGTATATGGTGTTTTCATGAATGTTTTTCATTTATATTGTTTGTAAAATGTATTTGTAGTATGGTGTTCCTTGTGAATTCTACTATTTGAGTATTCTTGATGTTTGGATATATGTAAATGTTTCCTAAAAAGAATTATGAAACAAGTAAAAATCATCAAATGAACAGTGTGCACGCTTAGGATTTGTTTGGCTAAGTGTGGTGGGATTTTATTTGAATAATCTAGCTGGCCATTTGTAAGGATTCCACAGCACACCCCTCACCAGGGGAACACAAACAAAATTACACCACAGACTATACAATCAGTCATTGGTAAATTGCCGGCAAAAAGGGAACAAATTCCGTTCTGGTTAGCTCAAAAAAATAGTCAAATAGAGGCAGTATTTCCCGATAGCACACCACATGAGAAACACAGAATACTGACAATCTGTTTACCAATGGGGATCGCACCACACGTAGAGGACTGAGACACTTGGGGTACAGTCTTTGCTTCAATCTACACAAAAACACATGGTGTTCCGTCTATGGTGGTATACCAGACATCTTAAGACAGATTCAAAATAAATACAGACCAGAACCTGCCTTACATCTTGGTATGAAGTTACTAAAAGATTTCAAACAGCTCTCTGCTATACTATTAGCTAACATCAAAGGTGAAGCAGCATCCGTGGCAATCCGCCTAAAACTAAAAGAAACTGATATAACAGAGCAACCATATGAACTTGCAAGAATTATTGAAAAATCCTGTGAAGAACTAGGTAGAGATAGTTTGGGTGGGAAACCAGTAAAACCCCAACTAACAGAAAATCCTGAAAAGGTTTTAATAAAAATAATCTCACTATTCCTAAAAAGAAGTGGGAAAACACAAAACAGGACACTTCCTAAAGAGAAGCGTTCTCAGTCCAGAGGAAGGTCTCCTCAACAGGAGCTCTCTGAAAAGAGGTATAACCTCAGAAATAGGGATAATTTGAGAAAACCTAATAGATATCAAGATACTGATACACGTTCCTCTCGTACCTTTCAGTCTTCCTCACAGAAATCCGAAAGAGGATGACCAGAACAAAAGGAAGAACGTGTGAAGTCCAAAGACTAACAGCACATTCCAAAAAATAAGAAGACCCAATTAACCAAAAAGAAGGTAGCAAGTCTAAAGATCAGACATGCCAAGGACCTTGAGGACACAACTCAAGAACGGGGAGTGGGCCTAGACCATGCTAGACAGAGCAGCATAAGTGACCATAGCTCGCAAGATCCTGAAGGATCATCTGGAGACAGTGGACTAGAATGTATACATTCAAGTTGAAACTGCCGACACCACGGTTAGTGTACCACATATGTTATATGAAGTAACACTCCGAATGGATGGGGACATAACAAGGAAAATAAAAGCACTCTTTTGGGAGAAGCTTTCTAAGGATTATGACATTCTTCTAGCTGAACAAGACTGGCCACCTAAATTTGTCAGGGACTGCCTGCATGCCAGCCTTCTCAAATCACATTCCAATTCATAAAAAATACACACATGCCAGAAAATGGGCAGTAGCCCAGGCTCTAGCATTATACAAAAATCATGTTGGATGGGATGAGGACTCTCCTCATCATAAAATCCAGTTAAAAAAAATCAACCTACTGCACAAAGGCAGTATCCAATTAAGCAAGAAGCTAAAAAACAGGTCAGAGAGATCTTAGATCAACTTGAATACCAAGGGGTGATTGAAACCTGCACCTCATCTATGAACAATCCTTTGTTTCCCATCTCCAAGCCAGACAATACATAATGTCTAGTTTTGGACTATAGATACTTAAACTCTTGTTGCAAAACTTTTGCAGTACAAAATGCACATAGTGCAGCACTGATGAATAACATTGCGCGCAAAAAAAATAAAACCACATTAGATATTTCTAACTGTTTCTTCTGTCAAAACATTGCACCAGAAAGCAGGTACTTGACCGCCTTCTCCATTATGGGGATACAGCGACACTTGCCGTCTCCCCCAGGGATTCAAGAATAGTCCAGGGTTGTTTTAATCTAGAGTTACAACAAACGTACGATGATGAGGCATTATCTTATGTTGATGACATCTATCTTACAGACGATGACCGGGATGTGCACTTCAAAAGAGTGAACACCATAATACTTGGGTTTGCTTCTGAAGGGTATAAATTCAATTTTAAGAAATCACGAATTGCCCACCTCAACGTCCTATTCTTAGGCTACGAGTTATCAAGTGAAAGCAAAAGCCTGGCAGCCAACTTTCTAGAGAAATGTGCGCTGCTCCAACCTCCAAAAACGCTGAAAAACTTGCAGTCAATTCTAGGTTTCCTGAATTTTGGAAGAACCTATGTTCTAAAATACGCAGAAAGGGTTAAACCTCTCTACAAACTAATAAAATCTGATTTCAAATCAACTAATTGGACTCAAAAACGCACAGAAATTGTGCGTTCAGTGCAAACAGACATGTTAACAAAAACACAGTTACAGACCCGAGACAACGTGCACAACCTTGTGATTCGAATCATCCCAGAGAGATGCGGATTCACATACCTAACCTTTAATGAAGGTGAAAAGGTACCAATTGCTTACAAATCACACTTGTACACACAATCTGAAATGAAATTCACTTCAACTGAAAAGATTCTGACAGCGGTTCAAACTGCAGTAGCAAAAGAGCTCTCGCGCAGGGTAAACGCATAATGATCGTTACACCTGTACCTGCTTTACAGGCAGTGACTAAAACAGAGCTTTCCAAATGCTAAGGCTTTACATCCGAGATGGATACAATGGGTTAACTCTCTTGCTGCAACAGACGTTGAATGCGTTTTTGACCCCTATTTGAAAACACAAGAATTTCTACAAAACGAACACGAATGTCCTCTGCCAACCGAGATTCTGTCTCTAGAACATTACGGATGTATAATCTATACAGACGGATCAGCACAGCCCGCAATTGGGGGTAAACAGGCCTATAGTGCTGCGTGCGCGATTGTTAAAGGTAGCTGGTGCGAAGGTAAATTCAGAATTATGGTCACAAAAACTCAATCACTCAGAGACTGTACAGCTCAGCGAGCTGAACTACAGGCTTTCAAGATGGAGCTTCAGAATACCGATTGCGAATTCCCCACACTCATAGTGTGCGATTCGTATTACTGTGTCCAGTCTTACAATGAAAATCTGCAGAACTGGGTTCAAAACGGTTTTAAAGACGCAAAAGCTGGCACAATCAAGAATAAAATGCTTTGGGAACACGTAGTTCTATTACAGAAAGAACTACAAAAGACTCACGTGATCCATAAACTGAGCCATCAGCGTGATGGCGTTCACGTAGCAGGGAATTCATTGGCTGATGAAGCCGCAAAAGGTAGCTGTGCATACGGCTTCCGAAGCTGCAATCACTCGTTCAAAAACTAGAATACACGGTAACACAATGCTAGCAGTAAATGCCTCAATGAAAGGCAGCTATAAAGCATTACCTCTAAATTATCCACTTGGACATACATACATAACTGATGCAAACTCCCATTCCTTTTGTTCGAATCCCTGCAGTGGGGGATAGAGTAATTCCAAACAAGAACCGGAGAGGTGCTTTGGTTCACGAAGCACATATGGGAGAGGGTCTGACACATCAGGGGATCTTAAAATCTCTAATAGAATTAGAAGAGATGTACTGGTGGCCGGGAATGAGCGTTCAAGTTTACGAATTCGGAATTAACTGTGATACCTGTTACAGAGATCATAGCTTTGAAAGTCACCAGGTACCTGACTATAGTGTAGCCAGCCCAGCTCAGACACCATTGTTAGACAGCATTAGACTATCTACACGCAAACGTCACCATGGACGAATGCGGTCCCACAACTATTAGGACAAGATTCATTTGGATGTGGCCTCAGCGCTCGGCTGACGTCCGAACTGTTATAAAAGATTTGCGAGTCTTTATCAACACATACGCAAGCGGCACGCTACATTCTGACCAGGGTCCTGTGTTTAGCTCTCGAGCTTACAAGGAGGCCATGGCTAGCTCGGGTGTTACATTGCGGTACTCAAGTCCATTCCATCCTGAGGGAAAACCGTGACATAAAGCAATCTATAACAGCAAGGATATTAGGCTCAGGTGACAGCAGGGTCAAACATCTACTAAATGTCCCACGTAGTCTTAATAATCTGCCAAGAAATTCTCTGGGTGGAATCACTTCATATGAATTACTATTTGGTACTAGAATGCTCATCCAGGATCTTGATCGTCCAACTTCAGTGGTGGAACAAAAACCCTTTGATATCAAAGACAGTTTGGCTGTTTTACAGGACTTAAATGAAACAAGAAGAAGTCTGAGCAACAACAAAAAAGCCAACGACCACTGAAGAGAAGTCACAGCAAGGTCTGTCTGGATTCCAAAGATTGAGGATCTTGTCAGAGAAAAGATCGCGTATAAGAAGGAATTTGGGCCATCTTACAGAAAACCAATACCTGTACTAGCAATCCACGAATCAAGAACAGCGTTACTGCCGCCCCTTGCTGGAAGAAAGGAGAACAAGTCTGTATCCATCGACCTGGTAAAACCACACCATGTGGCCGATAAGTAGTAGGCCCATTGAACTCCCGAGATCTAGCAGACGACCAAATCTTGCTACAATCTAACAGGTTCAAACTGAAAAACTCATCACCTTTGATAAACCTGCAGTAAGAAAAGAAGGACTATGCAACAAAGCCATGGAACTTGTACCTCTTGAGACCCAAATAACAGTTTGTCAAGAACACCTGTCTACAATGATAGTCTCCGACTATACTAATAGGACAAAGGATGAAACCGCTCTGGCTACTTCATCAACTTTGATACATTTTCTGAGGATCCAGGTTAACCTGAAACTACGCCAGCAAAAAAAACTTTAAAAGAAAAAATAACAGAACTCTTTCATCAACTTGAAAACACATATCTGGTTTCACCATGGGTTGAATTTTGGATTGTGTTGTGTTTTTTTTCTCCTACTTTGACTCATTCTTGTTTTAAGTTTGGGACAGATGATAGATGGAAAATACAGTACAATGGACACAGCAAGTAAGAATATCAATGTGCTCCTAAAACCTCACAAATCATCTCATCGTGAACAAAGAGACCTGTCATCAGTGAACATCACAGCCGTTCCTATACCTGGTGGTATAGCATGGGACAACTGATTATGACATTTATGGCCCGGTGGAACTGTTGAAGATTCTACACCAGTTTAAGGTTTCTTTGAGTGACTGTCTCACCCAGCACATTTTCTGACGAGTGTGACTTTGAAACTGTTAATAACATGATGACAGATTTAGAAATGTCAGCTAAATTCAAAAAACATGAAGCCTTAGAAGGTTCATCAGATTATGAACAAATGAAAACAAGTTACTTACCTGTAACTGTAGTTCTTCAGTATTGGAAGCTTTTATAGATTCACATGCCTGAATCATTCCCTGTCGTCGAGACTTGAGCCTCCGGTATATAAAAAAAGCAATGCTTAGCAGTATAGCAAACTGAAAAGAGGCCTAGACCCATTTCCCTTTCGCAACCCATAGCCTTTTTATTTAAAAAAGGCCCAACCTTTTCCCTGAACCAATCAGAGCTCCTCACCCTCTAGAACACTCCTGAGAGAATCTTCTGCCCCTCAGATTTTCGCGCACTTGTGCATATAAAACACTTTCGTGCTAAATCCAAGGTGAGCCTCTCAGGGGAGGAGGGTGGGTGCATGTGAATCTATGAAAGCTTCCAATACTGGAGAACTACAGTTACAGGTAAGCAACTTGTTTTCTTACTCCAGTATTGGAACTTTCATAGATTCACATGCCTGAATTAGAATAGCGAGCAGTGATATTACAAAGCACCTTAATCTCGTAAATTTCATCCTGATCATGTAATACAGCATGAAAATCAAGTATAGGAAAATACAAGACATGTGACTTTGTAAAACAAGAGAAAAAAGGATGGAGGGATGGAAAGAAGGCTCACTGTTACTGGATGATGTTTCGCAGTACCGCCTCTCCCACCGCTGCATCAGATTCTGCGGCTGCTTCCAAGCAGTAGTGCCTGGTGAAGGTGTGCGTAGATGCCCAGGTCGCCGCCCTGCAGATAACCTGGATTGACACTCCTCCAAACAATGCAGTGGAAGTGGCCACTGCTCTCGTGGAATGGGCACGAACTCGTGCATTTAGAGGCTTTCCAGCAGCTTGATGACATTAGACAATTGCACTGGAAATCCATCTGGCAATCCCCTTTTTGATAAAGGGAAACCTTTCCTGGGTGCGCTGAAAGCAACGAAGAGCTGTGAAGATTTCCGAAAGCTCGTTTCTTTTAAATAGAACTTGAGACATCTTTGAACGTCCAGTAAGTGTAACACTCTTCCCGCCGCTGTTGTTGTTGGTGGTTGAGGAAAGAAACGCTTTAACACCAATGGCTCATTCAGATGAGTCAGTTGGTACCTTAAGAATACATTTTGGATTAGTCCTAAGAATCATTCGGTCTTCCTGAAACTGTAGGAAAGGCTCGTGAATTGTGAGAGCTTGCAGTTCCCCTACTCTTCTCGCTGAAGTTAGTAGTTGAGTAGAGCCACCTTCCAAGACAGAAACTTGAGGTCCGCCCTGTGTATAGGCTCAAAAGGCCATTTCATCAATTGTGACAGCACTATGTTGAGATTCCAGAGCGGTGGTGGAGGCTTTATTGGAGGAAAGACTCTGAATAATCCCTTCATAAATTGTTTGATGATCCTTGATGACCATAAGGAGGGGCCTGAGGAAGACCTCCTGTAGCAAGATAATGCAGCCCAATGTACCTTAATCGAAGCGTGAGCCAATCCGGACTTGGCTAAAAGTAAGATGTATGGGATAATCTGATGAGGTGCCGCAGTTAGAGGGAGAATGTTATGTCTCTGACACCATAGACAAAACCTCTTCCACTTCATCCTGTAGGTACTATCCGCTCTAGCCTTGGACAGGATTCTCCTACATTCGTCCGAGATTTTCAGATGTTGAAATTCACAGTGTTCAGGAGAAAGGTTGCTAATCGCAAGGATTTCGGGTCCGGGTAGAGCACTTGTCTCTGGGACATTGTCAGAAGTGATGGAATTGGTCGGAGACGAACTGGACAGTCCTTCGACAGTAGCAGGAGTTCAATGAACCAATGTTGTCTGGGCCACCACAGGGCTATCCGGATTAGCCTGCACAGTTCTTTCTTGATCTTCGCAAGCACGCTGGGCAGGGGAGGAATTGGAGGAAAAACGTAAGCAAAGACGCCGGACCATGCCATCGAAAACGCATTCCCCCAAGATCCCCTCTGGGGAAGCCAGCTTGCAAAGAACCAGCATTTCCTGTTTTTTCTTGTAGCGAAAAGGTCTACTGTTGGCGTTCCCCACCTTTGAAAAATGTTGTCCAGGATCCCCTGGTCCAGGTCCCATTCTGGGGCAGGACAATTTGAGTCAGAGTATCCGCCTTGACGTTCCGATCTCCCGGGAAATGCACTGCTGTCAAGGATATCCCCTGCCATAGTGCCCATTCCCATATTGTCAGGGCCTCTTGAGACAGTGAGAGTGATCTTGTTCCTCCGTTTGTTTAAGTAGATCATCGCCGTAGTGTTGTCCGTTCTCATCAACACCGGCGAGCCTCTTATTCTCAGCAGGAAAGCTTGCAATGCGAGGCGGATCGCCCTGAGTTCCAGCAGATTTATGTGTAATTGCTGCTTGTGCAACTTCCACCTACCGCGGACATGAAGGTCAGCTCCCAATCTTTCCAGGGACGCATTGGTAGTTACCAGCAATGGAGCTGGTCTTGAAAGAAATGACAGACCCTGAGAGACATTTTCTTTTTGTGTCCACCATGTCGCTGCTTGAACCATGACTGGTGTCACTTGGACTGTGTCTTCGAAGGATTCCTCCGCTTGACGCCATTGAAGATCGATCTGTTCTTGCAACAGGCGCATCCTTAATCTGCAGTGAGGCATGAGGGGAATGCAAGATGACATCATGCCCAGCAATGACTTGTACTTTGCTCACTGAAAGATGCTTTCTTTTTAGAAAGTCTTGAAAGGGACACGATCCTCAGTTGCCTTTCTTCGGAGGGAAACGCCTTGTTGCTGTCCGTATCTAGTATTGCTCCCAGAAATGTGATCAGTTTTGTCGGATGAAGGTTTGATTTTCCTTTGTGTAGAGTCAAACCCAGTTTGGCAAACAAATCTATGCAGGCCTTTGTTGACGCCCTGGCTTGTGCTTCCGATGGAGCTTTGACTAACCAGTCGTCGAGGTAAGGAAATATTTGATGTTTTTGCTTCCTTCACAAAATGCCTCGCTCCAGTAGTGGCTGTGTTAACACTTGTGGTGCTGACTTTAGGCCGAATTGATAATGTCTTCCGGCTACCAAGAACCAAAGGTACTGTCTGTGCGCGGGATGGATAGGTACATGAAAATATGCATCCTGTAGGTCCAAAGTTGTCATATGATCTCCTGGGTTCAATAGCAAAAGGATGTCCTGAAGAGACACCATCCTGAAAGATTGCTTTTTGAGATAGGTGTTTAGGGATCTGAGATCCAGAATAGGATGCCATTGGAGTATGTTTTTCTTGATCAAAAAAAAAAATCAGGAGTAAAACCCCCTGTTTCTTTGGGAATTCGGTATCGGTTCCATTGCTCCCTTTCGGAGCATTGTCCGAATCTCCTTCTGGAGTTGATGCAGATGATTGACTTTTTGGTGCATCGGTGGTGTACAAGGAGGAGTCTGTAGAAATTCTAGGGTGTGGCCGAATCGAATAATGTTGAGGACCCATTGGTCCGTTGTTATTTTTCTCCAATTCAGAAAATAATGCGCAATCTTTCCACCCAGGGGAGCACTTGATCCTAGGAATGTTAATGCAGCGGGAAGATGAAGGTTGTCATTGTCGTCGGGTGTTGTCCTTCCCCTGACTACCTCCTCTGCCTCTCGGAGTTAATTTTGTATAACCTCCCGACTGTCGCGGAGCTGAGATGAGGGCGGAGTAAGAGAAATATCTCCCTTGCTGATATCCTCCTCTATAAGATGATTGCCCTTAACCTCTAGAGCCTCGAAAAGGAACCTTTCTGTACTGCAGAGTTCCCAATGCTTTTGCAGTATCCGTATCTTTCTCAATACTTTGTAGAGTGTCATCAATATGCTTCCCGAATAAATCTTCTCCTTTGAAGGGGAGGTCTAAGATCTTATTCTGAACTTCAGGCCTAAAAGCTGTCGCTCTAAGCCATCCTTGTCTGCGCAGAACTGCCGCTCCTCCTAGAGACCTAAAGGCTGTGGTCGCTATATCCATAGCGCAGTCTATGACATCCGCCAAAGTCTTTTCACCCTCCAGAAGAATTTTTCTGGCTTCTTGTTTCTCTGGATCTGGCACCTGGTTAATATACGGCGTCAGGTCGCACCACATTTGCCTGTCGTATCTTCCTAGAATAGCGAGGGCATTAGCAGCTTTTACCAACAGAGCAGACATTAAGGAAAACCGCTTTCCTGCGTTGTCCAGCCTCCTACCCTTTGTCTGGTGGTGTTGTAATTGGAGTGGACGGATTCCTTGTTTCTGTTGCACTGCCTGCGTAATCTCTGAATCCGGTTTGGGATGACCCGAAAGACACGCTGGAGCATCTGCAGGCGCTTTATACTTCTTGTCCAATCTGGCGAGAACTGGAGTCACTGTAGCTGGCGTCTCCATAACCTAAAGGCCTTCTTCCCAAATAGGACTTACAATAGGTAAGGACCGAACAGATCTTAGATAGGGTTCCTTAAATTCATATAGAACACATTCCGCCTTATCCTCCGACATGGTAAGTGCAAATCTTTTAGTGGCTCTTTCCATCGGGTTATGAAAACCACCAATGTCCTCCGGTGGAGAATCTACTAGTTTTTGTGTAGGAGTTGAAGGTGAAGGAATGAGATAGTCATCCCATTCTCTACTAGGTTCTGCAATCTCTCCATCCTCATGGTCATCATCCGAGGTAACTGGGTCATATTGAGATCTTGGTGGTGGAGACTTAGGAATGGGTTCAGGCAAGATCTCCCTTCTTCGCACTGGTGTACCCGGAACCGATCGAGGCCGAGGTATAACCTCCGGGATTTCCTGAGAGGTTTGAGGCGTCTGATACCTTCTTTTATAATCCTCCAACATGCTCTGGAGGTCTTTCAGTGAAGAAGCTGGCACACTTGTCATCTCTTCATGATGCTCTTGGCGATATTATTGCTCTTCTTGGGGATGATCCCGAAACTCCCCATATTCTTCCTCCTCATCTCCCTCTTGGTATTTTACCTTTAACTGCGAAGGACTACTCGCATATCAAAAGGGACCACCTTTATCCTCATCCTCTGATTCCTCCTATTCCAGAAGTGAGAAGGGACTAATGAAGACACCTTGCTTGGAGATGTAACCTCTGGCGTTATTGTCCTTTTCCAGGATGACAACCTCTTTTCTGGGGTTTTTTCCCTAGTCGACGAGCCCGTCGACGAGATCCCAGTCGCGGACGGCGGCCATATTATCATCGTCGACATTGTAGTTACCGTCGACGCTGCAGTCGTCGACGACGATCTCGTCGTCTACGCTCCCGTCGTCGCCACAGTTGTCGACGATCCCTTCAACGATGTAGATATAGCCATGGTCGTCGACGATTAACTCGTCGTCGATACCGACGTCGACGGTGAAAGTGTCGACACTGTCTTAGCCATAGTCTTAACCTCTTGTTTCATCGACTATGATGATGTTTTTGTTGTCGACGAGGACATCTTCCTCGTCACCGGTCCCGTCGGCAGTGTAGATCCTTTCACTTTTTCCTCAGAAGGTGTAGATGAAGTCTTTTTGGTGCTAATCTTTACCCTTGGAGGAGATTTTGAAGGTTCTGAGGCACTTTTCTTCACCTGTTTCACCTCAGAAGCAGAACCCTTCTTCCCCTTAGGGGTACCTGAAGGACATTTTGAGGGACAGCGCCCTGAAGTGGTCTTTTTTGGGGCCTTCTCAGGTCGCCCACCCGAGGTATGCGCCTGAGGAGATCTGCTTCTTCTATGGGATCTTAGACAAAGAGGACTCCTCCTCACTCGAGAGGATCTCCCTTCTGGCTTTAACGTTTTGGAGCTAAAGTAGAAGTCTTCCCTCACGATCCCTCAAGGTTTTATTTGAAAAAGTTCGACATACTTTACAATTCTCTGCCTGATGGTCTGGATAGAGGCAGTAGATGCAGTCTTTATGAGGGTCATCTGTATAAAGCCTTTTTTAGAGCAGGTGGCACAAGCTCTAAATAATCCTTTCTTCTCCTTATCAGTTATGGTAGAGGAATAAGTAATTTCAAAAACGAAGAAACAAGAAAATGAGAGAACCTCAAAACCCAGTCAAAGTGAGTTGAATTGAAAAGTTTGAGAAGAGCTCAAAGGAGACTACATAAAACAACGTGCGGTAGAAAATCTGAGAGGATGAAGGTTCTCTCAGGAGTGTTCGAGAGGGTGAGGAGCTCTGATTGGTTCAGGGAAAAGTTTGGGGCTTTTTTACATAACAAAGGCTATGGGTTGCAAAAGGGAAATGGGCCTAGGCCTCTTTTCAGTTTGCTATACTGCTAAGCATTGCTTTTTTATATACCGGAGACTCCCGTCTCGACAACGGGGAATGATTCAGGCATGTGAATTTATGAAAGTTCCAAAGCTGTAGAAAGTATTGTTTTAATCATTATGGTCACCATTTGCACAAATATGCAAACCCTAGAAATATTTTTACTTATAATCAATGGGAACATGTCCAACACCGTCAAAAGGCAGTTCAAAAACATTTTATGAAAAGTATCTGTACTTCTCAGGGTTTAATGTCACAAATCAAGAAACATTTTATTTAAAAAATGTGAATAAGACAGGATTGAAAAACATGCTGTCTAATACTAAATACATTTATTCTGCAAACTTTTATGCTCAGCTGTCTACATTAGGTTTTAACTTTTGGAAAGACAACATTGATACAAAAACTGTCTGGGGCACACAAGACTGGCAGGTGCAAGGTTTAGAAGCCTTATTCAGGCCTGCATTATCCCAGAACAAATAATGTTTTTAAATGACACTGTTCAACAAACATCTTGTCTTGGCTTAGCGAAGATAAAAGATTTAAACAAACCGTCCATACCTAAAGCCACACCTGACAGTAATGGCACTGCAGATGAGGAGTTAGACGTAAAACAGATTTTACAACAGAACTAATCCTGATTGGAAAAAATGGTTAATCTGGCCCACAGACACGAATAAATGTCAAGATAGATTCCTGAACAAAACAAAAGGGTTCACAGTAACTAGGCCAGATCCAAGATATTCCCAGAGACAACATCCAGGGATAGTTAGAAACATACAGTGTAGGAAAACTATGCCTTGAGTGGCTACAGAAATCCACACTTCCAGATTTTAAACAACACTTATCTTTACCAAAAGAGGGCGTTTATTTACGATATTTCTTACTTGGACCTCGTAAACCACGGCAAAAACGTTTCATATACGCCGGTATATACTCTGCTTACAATGAAGCATGGAAAGTCCCGCAAATGGAAACTGCAGAAAGAATACGAGAAATTGATTGTATTCATTTAGAGAAAGCTCTCTCTGTAGTGGGCAATGGGTTAACGACTGTTCTCCAGCCAGAATGTATTCTTTGGACAGCATTGTATCATCTGCCATTGACATAATAGAACAGGACTTGCTAATGTTACAACATGGTCAGTCTCAATTGGGTTCTATAATGCTGCTAGGCTGGACGTTACAAAATCTCCATTCAGGCGACGTGCCATGGCGTCTAATCAACACCATGTCATTGTTTACTGCATTTAACCTTACAGATAAACAAATCTCATTGGCACAAAGAGGAGCAGACTATACGGTGCTGAGCATAGAAAAACTGGAAAGATTACCATTAACGGTTTCTGAGAAACCGGTCGTGGAATGGATAATACATGGCACCATCACAATACCAGTGATGATTTTCCAGTTTCAGTATTGCTTAAAATACATACCAGCAGGCCTGTATGAAAGGTTGGGTAAAGAGTACATTAAATCGACCTGGAATTTACCATACATACACAAATGTTGGAGTGGGGGAAAGGAAGTATTTCTTAGTGAAACAAATTGTAAGAACTCACTAAGCGGTACACTTGTGTCAGGGTATTAATTTACACGGAGCCTGTGAGGGTTCTTCAAAAAACCTTTCTTGCCACCTGCACGGTTCACCAGCAGCAGTGATAGATCCAGTTTTTAGGCAGCTATCCAATGGTAGCTACATAATGTTGAATGATCACAGCTGTTGTGGCATGTTGCCAGGAAAAGCCTATCTAGTTAGTGTGTCAGCCAGGGTCACTTGTTGTATGCAAGTATTGTTACCAAAAAGCAAGACAGACAGGGAGTCGGCGTTATGGCCTACACCTAATATCTCTTCTATACGAATTGATACTTTAAGCAGAATGAAAGCCATTCTTTTGCAAAAAACTTTGCCGCTGACCTCGTCCAGAGAAACGTATGATCTATAAGTCGCAAGGACTTCTGCAGAGATACATACCTTATTATCAACAAACTGCCCAATACCTTTCGCAGAAATGTTAGGTCTTATCTTAAACATGTCTGATACGAGTGGTATTGTAGATGTATTTAAGACAGTTGTTTCGGTACTGTTAGCACCCTTTCAAGCAGTCCTAGGCATTTTTCCAAATTTTGTGCACTCTGTTCGGCGGCCTGCCTCTCATTTTGGGACCCGTAGCAGGAATTCTATTTTTGTTTCTTTTACTCCGATATGGCAAGTCCAGTGACCAACGATACCCAAACTACCATGGAGACCGATCTCCTAGCCAAGCGGTACCGTGACAGAATTACAGATTCTTGGGTTGGCTCTTTTAAGATATCTGAATACTACAAGGTTTCTCTCGTTCAGACCAATCTGGCAAGATTGAATCTTACCTGTTCTACAATGCCTGCTTTGTGGAGAAGAATGCGTCTTGGACGTTTGTCTTACACTTCCATCAGCACTGCCAACGGATGTTGACGCATTACTGGGTCTGGTATCGGCTCACGTGTTGTGTTGCCCACAACGGCTACCAATCCTGATGACCGCATTCATTGAGATCTCACTGGCAAATCCAACTGGAGGGGAGATACGCGGATCAACAGGCACCATCTTATATAAACCTTGCTAATGCGGCTGACTCAGACGGCGATGCTTCATCTGTGCACAATTGATCTACTTAATGAAGTAGTTCCACTTTCACCTACTGTGGTGGACGATTTCTTTGCCAGCTTAGACGATTTGAAGTTCTCCTGACATCGAGAATAACTTTTGAAATCTGCACACAGCATTCCATGAACTCTGAATTCGGCCTTCATTTTTCAAAAACAAAGCCTCTAACTTTGGAACCCTATTTTTTCTACTACTTTGATTCGACTTTTTCCAAAATTGAACTCTTATGGCACAAAGTAATTCTGCTTAAAGTAGAACTATTCTTAGAGAGCAGGAAATTCTTTATCAAACACTTCCGAAAGACAATATTTGGCCTTGTCCTCAAAAGCAAAAACAGAATATTATTTCTGCTATGGGACTGTCTTGACTTTTTTTGTTATTAAGAGCCATTTCATAAACGTACATTTCATTATTGATTTAGTTAGTATTAATGCTTTCATGCTTTATGCTTAGTATGAAAACACTATTGTTAAATGCGTAGTCAAATGCTAATTTTTTCGTGTACAAACCTTTTCAAATGCATTTTGTGTATTTTGGGTGGGATTATAAACACATACTTTAGATCTGTTTTAGTACTTATAGTTTAGTAATGTTAAACATAATAAAGTGGAGTGGGTAATGTATATGAATTTAGGCCCTAGTGTAATTTTCCGATTCATGCCAATATATAGGTATAAATCACCCTATCCTGACATTGGCATAGAAATCATATCCATATTTAGACTTAGCCTATGCAGTCCAAATACGGTATGGCTACTTCCACTAGTTCCGAAAATCCACAACGATTTCTTCGAAAAACCTGCCTTCAGCAGTCAGGGACTTCCCCTTGCTTGAATATTAATTTATCCAAGAACTCATGGAGTTTTCACAGAACTGAGTCGCTGATGACGTTATTATGTCCAACCTTGCGTCAAATTAGGCACATTCAAGGTAGAAACATGCCCACACTTGCCCAGGCAAGGACACTGTGGTTTGGAGCAGTTTGACTATCTACCTACACGACACAGCTCGCAGAAGCAAGTGCCGAAGGAAGCCGACCCTCCAGCAGACGCACTGAGAAAGACGCTGTCTTTTCTCCTGTCGAGAAATCCAGCTCCAGTGTTTCCAAGCTACCCTTGCAGGTTGTTGGGAAATAGAGTCCTGAGAGATAGATACCAGACCTCCTTCATTCTAAAACAAAGGTACGGAGCTGATTAGACCCTTAGAGAATTCTTGGATTAAATTCTTGGCAAAAGAATACTGAAACTAAGCTACACCTCACTTACTTCTTCCTTCGTACTAGACTTAGGTTAGGTACACCAGGGTAGGCATATTTTAGAAGCACCAGTTGAGTACTTTTAGTCTTTATTTATTAATGTATGTATTCTATGTATTTTATGGCTTAGAAACCATACCATGCTTTTACAGCATTATTTTAGAATACTCTTCGTACAGTACGCATTGTACTTTACAACCAGTATTACGATTGTAGCAGTTCATTTCTCCTGCATGAGACAGAAGACTGTTCAATAAATACCTTTTATTGAAAACGCCTGTCTCTCTATTTCTCATCACCTCTGGTGAAACGAAGCATGCACGATTGACTGAGTGAAATAACTATCTATTGTTTCCGCGACTCTAGAGATCCGTTTTATTCTTGGGAAGCAAAGTGGTCATGTTTATGCGGTTGTCAGAAGCTAATCCCTTCTTGTGAATTCGAGAAAGTTTCTAGTGACCTCTGAGCTAGCTGGCACTCATAATTAAGTCTAATAAATTCGATAGAGACCTAGTCGACCTCAGTACTACGTCAAATCTATAGTATATATTATTCCAATGCGCAGAGCCTATTGGGAATATAGGAACTACACTACAGCACATCTCCCCAGTGTTCCGTCAGGAGCCCCCCACACTGGCCCGCTGCATATGGTTTTGCAGGCTACTTCACCAGGAAATGTCGTCTCCAGACTATCACACCATCCATACCCAACAGAAAGTGGCCCCTTGCTCCTCCCATGCACACTGGAACACAGAATTAAGCTTGGAGCTCACAGACTAACAATGAGATTTCTGCTTTTTACAAACGGAGCAGATCCCGGCAAGCAGCAGACTCCTTATCGCACACTTTAAATTTTTACACTAATTATATTACACCCCTGTCAAAATGTATAAGTACAAACTGAGGGAGTCGGATCTTTGTGACAGATGCGTTCATCTGGCCTGGCACTGCCCTGTGGTGCATGAGTATTGGTGGCAGGTCTTTGCGGCTCAAGCACAGATGACAGCACTTCCTTTAGAGCCCATTCCACAAATGGCCCTGCTGGGTTACATTCCATTGGTACCGAAGTCCCACCGCCGCTTCCTGTCACACGCTTTGTTGATGGCTAAACGCCGTATTGCCTGCAGATGGGGCCGAGGTAGAGCTTCAAAATATGAGGATTGTCTCTCTGATCTCACATATTGTCAAGAAAAAATGTGCAACTATGCTGAATCACTCGCTCTGTCCTCTCGGCCCAGGGATATCTGGGATCCCCTGCAAACCTACCTTGCTGCCAGGCCCTCGGCAACCCCTGATGTCACTAGCGAAGAAACAGTGGCATAGGTCACTAGAGTCACAATACGCATTTAATGCCTTTTGGTACATGTTGTAACAATGCTTCTACCTTGTCTTCCTCATGTTTATTCTCGAATGCATCTGGGTTGATATGTGAATAACAGGTCAAGTAACCTTACTATGTGGGTACTACCTGCCTCCTCTTTATTTAACAAGGGATTGCCGATAATAGGGGTGGAAATTTGTTTTTTCACTATGCACTGCTTCTGACAGTACTGACTAATGCCTGATGGTTTACGTGGATATGTCGCACTATGATTGATTCTAATGTGACAAGTAAGGTTATTTAAAATCAATAAATACAACAACAATAAAAACAATCATGCAGTATGCTCAATGTAAACCTTCAGGGAGAGGGATGAGATGCAATCTGGAAGAAAAACAATTGGAATTCTTGGGCAACAGAGTTAGCTAATCGGTCAAACTGTAATCTGGTTAAAATGTTTATATTCAGTATAGGGTGGCAATACTGTGCATTGAGAAAGAACTAAGTGTTTTTAGGTTGACTTAAGAAGTTTGAGGGCATTCATTTTTGGAAATTTGAAAACAAACAGTTCACAAACGAGAATATTATTGACAGAAGGGATTCACCTGTATAACTGAATATCACAGGGAAGCTGGACCCTTCATAATGGATCTCACTGGCCCTATGTACAAACTGAACTAGAACGGGTCAAGTATTGAGCCCTGAGGGACTCCCCATGTAATGTAGTCGGGGTAGGTACTTACTTAATGGTATACAGCTTTTTGTGATTAAGGTACGAGTATAAGGCCATACACTTGAGAACCACATAGGTTTTGTGTGTTGTGCTTACAGCGAAATATAATACAATACCAATTGTTGCTTAACAGTAAAATTTCAGCATATGCCTAAGTCTTGACTTGACTGAACATTTAATCAACCCCTGAAAACTATTTGAATTGCAGAAATTGTAAGTAATTAATTTAGGGTGCAACTTTCCCTTTAAAGAGTCACCATAAAGAGGGTTGCTTTGTCGGACTTAATTGCTCATCTGTTCTTACAGAAGTCCTATTGAGACTGACATTTTGTTTGTGAGTTGATTATCAAAAAGATGCAATGTTAAAACCCTGAAACTGTACGGTTAAACAACAATGGGTATTCGATTTATTTTTTCTGCTATGAGCACTTTAGAATAGCAACATCTGGTGGAAACCCCACTAGTATACCAAACGCACTACTTTTTTTACAGTATTTCAATTGAAAACATTGTTAACCGTGCTCAATTCAGGGTATCTGACACTCAATACTGTACTGAGAAGAAATTAATCAATATACACAATTTGATATAACATTGTCTTATCATTTTATGTTTTCATTGATGTAAGATATAATCCACAAGTAATAATGAATACACCAATATTCATACAGTAGATAAAGAAAAACAATTCTTAAGAAACAATAACAACATTGTCACGGTTTAACCAAATGACCCAATGCATTTCGGGAACTCTCCCTTCTTCAGGGGCACTATGGAGAAAATTGAAATAAAGATGTAATATTATCATTCTGTTATCTTAAGCAAGCAGTGTATTTCTGTTTCAGAAATGTTAAACGTAAACTCAAATACTCATATGAGATCTATTCAAATAGCGGTCCTTAGCACAATTGAAATTACATGATTGAGGATGTAAAAACAGTTGCCTAATGAGTTTATCAAAAGGTCAAAAATAAGCCCCAGTTAATAACCTGTTTGTGAGATAAAGAAAACACCTCTAATTGAAACCTCCACCAAGAGAAGATGTATTTTAGATCTTTGTGTGTGCTTCCAATCTCAAGTTTTAGAAACATCTGGTAGTTGTGCAAGATATGAACCCATTCACTAGTGGGGATGTACACTGCCTCGTGAATAATTGACTTACTTATTGCTGATAAAGTTAAACCTTGATGAACAAGCTGTCCTTAAGTTGTGATTGCAGATGCTCAATCATGCGACCTGAAGTATAAAAAGTACCACTGATTAAAGACTCAATCCCTTCACAGCATGTTACGTGCACAAAAGTAACGTAACTTGTGATTTTCTGTTGTATTTTATAAAACTGATCCCTCCCGGTAGTGAGTTGATTACTGAAGTTTGTGATCCATTGCCACTATTAAAGTAATCTTCACAGATTAGTTCAAAACAACTATCTGAACCAATTAAAACCGACAGATGACTGTCTCTCTCCTGGCAACACTGTGACCAAAATGAAAGTAAACCGTTGCCTCGTAAACCCCACTAACATATTAATTATACTTGATGCTAAACTCGCCTAAATACTGAGCACAGAGCAGCTTCTGTGTTAGCTTCTATTATTGTAGCCCATAAGGGCGTCCTTATCCTTGAATCGCCTTGATTATAATGTAACTCTCGTGATTCTTCCACTGCGCTGTGAAACCAGAGACACTCGGTCAATAAGCTGCAACGTGTAGATGGAGAAACCTCTGATAACGCGATACTTCGCACTGCCTGCACTCACCGTCAATTGCCCAACCCGCTCCTGTGTGTCTATTTTGTTCACGCAAGTGGTGAAATGCAAACACGAACTCGTCTGACAGTAGCGTTCTGAAAAAAAGAAACGCTTTATTAAACTAAGCTGTGAAAATGACGAGCCTGAAATCACCCGTAAGCTCCCTGCGAAATATAAGCTCACCTGCGAGCGAACGAGAAAATGCTGATCTGCTCCACCCGAGTTGCGAACAACTGTGCTACTCCTAGTCTGCTCCGGTAGCCGAAGTGATGCACGCGAGGAATCACTGACCCATTTAAAACCCGCGCGAGCTCCCGATTATGTTTAATGGACAGTGAAAGAGGACTACTGGGTTACTCCATCTTGGAGTGGTGTGAAAGAAAAACTATGTTTACCATGCATCTATTAATGTATGCCGAGCAGAAACAACGGATTAAAATGAACGGGCAGCCAGTTTCTATTGGTTTAGTAGTTCCCTCAAATTACCAGAAATGCCGGTCTAAAAATAAAGGCAGAAGTGTGAAAATCACTAAAGACTGAGGACAGCAACTTCTAAAGCAGCAGTTGAATTGATCCGACAGAAAATTCTCTCACTAGTTATAGACGTGAAGCTGTGTTGTGCTGTAAGATAATGCCTATGACTATAGACCTGACCTATGTAAAAATATCAGTTAGTGTGAACCATTAGAAATAAAAGTAGAGAAGTGCTGAAATGAGGGAAACAACAGAAAAACAGAAAACAGTGGGATTAAAAACAAATTCGTGTCATATGTGAAGAGCGTAAGGCCAAAAAGATGTTAGAAAACCATGACCTAAAGGAAATTATAATCCAGTTAGTTAAACACCCAGTGTCTTGTACTGTAGTGTTGACCTAAAGATAACCCCATGTACATACATGAATGAATAATTGTAAACAGTCAGAGACGACATGCCAAAACTCTCATAGAAAACATTGTAGCTCAATTCTGTCATTGAGCCCATCGGGTGCCAAAGTTTGCATGAATTTTATCCACCATGCTTCTCTTTGTGATAAACGTGTTGTGTGATTGACCCCCAGTTCGATTGTAACTATTTCAAGAATAGTGAAACGCAACTGTGCGATGTTATGGTGATGTTCCAACCAATGTGTTGTGAAATGAGACTTTGTTGATTTGGTGCGAAATGTACTTGTGTTCTGTAATGCGTGTTTTGATCTTTCTCGATGTTTTGCCCACATAGAGGGAACCACATGGACACTTGATAGTGTAAATGACGTTGGTACTATTGCAATCCCCATTGTATTTTAATGCAATAGGTTTACCTGTGTGCGGGTGATGTATTATGTTACCTTCCATTACATTGTTGCAATGCACACAATTGTAACATTTGCGCATGCCTCGATACTGCTCTTCTGTGACTGCCGTCTTAGAAGAAAGAATGTCCTTGATGTTTTTACTACGTGTGTACGCTAAAAGAGGTTCCTCGTCAAATAGTCCCTTGAAATCCGGCTCTTGTTTCAATAGCTCCCATCTTGTTTTGATGATTTTTTGGATCGCTTGGGATTTAGATGAGTATTTAGAGACAAATACTTGTCGATTAGATTTTTCTTCTGGCTTGGTTGACAGCAAAGTTTTGCGATCTTTAGATTCAGTCTTGTTCAGTGCTGTTTCTAAGATCTCCGATGGATAACCACGTACTTCGAATTTCTCCTGCTGTTCTCCAAGAGCGATTCGTAATTTGTCAGTGTTGGATGTAATCCGTTTCACCCTCAGCATTTGCGAATAAGGAAGATTTCTTATCAGAAATGGAGGATGGAAACTTGTGTATAACAACAAGTTATTTCTATCTGTTGGTTTAGTATAAACCAGGGTCTCCAGATTATTATCTTGTTGGCTTATCAGTACATCCAGGTAATGAATTCTTTCTTTGTTGATCTTGTGTGTGAATTTGATTCTCTCATGTTTATGATTCAAATCTACAATTGCTTGTTCCAATGATCTTGCTGAATTTTTCCATACTAAGAATATGTCATCAATAAACCTAGTGTAAAACACTAGATTATTGGACCAGAGATCATTGTTGAAGATGTGAATGTCTTCAAACTGTGCCATGAATGTATTGGCGTAAGCCGGGGCTCCTGAGAAGCCCATGGAAGTTCCACTGACTTGTAAAAAATAGTTGTCCTGCCATGTCAGGTAACTGTGTTGAAGACAGAAGATAAGTAATTCCAGCAGAAAAACTTTGTTGACTGCAAGCTCTGGTAACTGCAGTAACGCCCATTCGAAGGCCTCAACACCTTCTTTGAGAGGGATAGATGTATATAATGAGGTGACATCAATGGTACACATCAGCCAATCTTGATCATAATTCTTTTGTACCGATTGAAACAAGTTGATAAAATGTGTAGTATCCTTCACATAACTCCGCCAGGAATGTACAAATTTTTGTAAAAAATGATCTATCAGTTGCCCTGCTGGTGCAAAGATCGAGTCACAACCAGACACGATTGGTCGAAAGGGTGGATTGTTGAGATTTTTATGTACCTTGGGTAACATATAAAGTCCAGGTCTTCTCGGGTATTGGTTGGTTGAGAATTTCCATAATGATGATGTAATCCAGGACATGTTTTCTGCTTTCTCCAAGATCTGATTCAAAACCTCTGCAAAATTGTTTGTGGGATCTTCATCCAGTTTGATGTACGTTGTGGTGTCTTCTAAATGTTCATTCACTTTGTCAACATAAAAGCTTGAATCCATGATTACCAAAGCTCCTCCTTTATCTGCCATCTGTATTGTTATCTGTTCATCCATACGTAGTCTATGTAAGATGTCCATTTCATCCTTCCTCATATTGGGTTTTGCCCTTGAACGTAAATTGAGTTTAGACAGATCATGTCGTACCAGTGACTCAAAGGTGTCTATGATTTTATGCGACACTGTTGGCATAAAAGTGCTTTTGGTTTTGAATTTCCTGAGTTCCGAGTCATCTAGCTCAACATCTAATGTCGGTGTATCCAATGTTGGTACTACATTTGTGAAAAAGTGTTTCAACCTCAAATTACGTAGAAACCGGAAAACTGAGACTTCTAATTCTAGTTGATTGGTGTTGTAAGTTGGCACAAAAGAGGTGCCTTTATTTAAGACAAGCTCTTGTGCGTATGTCAGTTGTTTAGAAGAGATGTTTATCACGAGGGGTGACCTTTGCTCCTCAAACTCCTGGCTTCCGCTTCTCGTTCCTTGGCTTCTTTGTCTTTGGCTTCCTTTTCCTTGTCTTTTGGACCTCCTTGTTTTTTTAAAACATCTGGTGGTCTGCCTCCTCCTTGGACCTTGTCTAAAAAAGCCGGTGTGGTGTTTGAGGTACTTGCTCCATCTTTAGAAGCTGTTTGTGTGATCTCTTGTCCTATGGATACTGGTTGTCTAGAAGGATCCAAGTCAGTCTGACACTATAGACTCTTGAGATGAAGTAGCTGGTTTCTGAAAGGGACGCCGTCTCGCGTACACCTCTGCCCAGGTGTACACTTCATTCAATTTATAGTCAATAGTGTCCCTGCGAAATTTTCGCAGTTTCCTTTCTTGTATATCCTTACCATAGGCATCTAATTTAGAATTGAGATCTATGTTGTATCGAATAAAGTATATAAAGTAAAGAATTGAGATCATCTAGTGTGATCCTCCAAAAATCAGTTTCACATCGAGTTGACAAGTCAGCCTTGATGATGTTGATCTCTTCTTCCAATTCTTTAATCGTCTTTGATAATTCTTCAATTAGTAGTAAAATTAAGTCCAAAGAACATTTATTAAGTACAGCTTGCCACTTCTCCATAAACCTTTTGTTGTATTGAAATTTGTAAAGTAGGGGTTTAATTGGCAAACGTAAACCACGTGGTATTCTTTGTACCTTGTGGTACTGTATAAGTGTTGAAGCGTGTAAGCGTTGGCTTAACGCTCTCTTAGCTGTAAATTCCAATTGTTTGAGCTGTTGTGGAATCGAACTGCCTTGTGCATTGAAAGATGGTGCGTCTTCAATTAATGAATAAATCCCTTAGAATAGCTCCATTTTAAATTCTGAAGGGGTACCATATTAGCATGAGTATCCGTTTGTATATTTCACTTTCTTCTAATCTTGTGCTTAAGTTTCCAACAGATTCTCAGTGCAAAGCTTCTCTGGGTAATGGTTGTTTCTTCATTTCACGGTGTCACTTCACATTACTCACCATCTCTTTTTGTATATTAACATAGCTATGGGCATTTATCTTTTTTTAAAAATCTAAGACGACATAGTTATCTTCTCCCTCGCAGGTTCCTTTGTCACAAAACAGTATAACTTAAACACTATGGTATGGGTTTCTTTTGACTGGAATGTATTGGTCTATCTTTCACCCATTACTGCTAATGTTAATAGTCGTTGGGTCTCGGATTTTATCATTTAAATTTCCTATGAAGTTAATTACTAGTAATTCTGATTTTGGACTTTCTTGCTTGATTATATTGTTTATGACCTTTTCTTTACCTTTCTTGTATATGGTTAGTTAGTTCTTGTCTGATTTGACCTTCATACTTTGTTCTGTAAGGTTTTTCTTTTTACACTTTGTTTTATTGGTTTTTCGTATGAACAACATTACAAGCAGTGCAAAAGAGCCAAGTGTACACGCTCGACAGCATAAGAAAGCATATCAATTTCTATTGGCAAAAATCTTAACACATCATGGAGTGAAACATCAGGAGGGCATAGAAGAGGACACATACAAAGACAGAGCTAGACTAACACAGGGATCAAAACTACTTTTGGCAGCCATGAATCCTGTACAATAAGCCACAGATCTCACATCTCCACAAGGGATCCAGTGCCAGAGTCAGAGTGTTCATTGCTATTGAATCTATCCAACAGTAACCCCCAGGCT
This sequence comes from Lissotriton vulgaris, assembly GCF_964263255.1. Taxonomy (NCBI): domain Eukaryota; kingdom Metazoa; phylum Chordata; class Amphibia; order Caudata; family Salamandridae; genus Lissotriton; species Lissotriton vulgaris. The sequence goes on from NW_028249137.1 coordinate 388,288, forward strand.
ATCACATCGGCAGCCCTTTCATTTGTGTGGGACTGACGCAAATGATGCTCATTCGCTAACCCCCACTCAAGGACATCTTTAAGCCAAAACAATACCTGTGGCACCCTGGGTCAGAGTCACTCAATGGCTACACGCCGTTTAGCCAAAAGAAGTGCGAGCTGGGAAATCTTATAAGGAATCTATCTCCTCTTGGTACTAGCTACCATACCAAACAAGCAGGCCCCAGGAGTAAGGGGGATTGGGAGACCAGCAGCCACTCAATCTTGCGAACAACTTCCCTCCAGAAATCCTGCACTGCAGCACATGTCCAGGCAAGATGTAGAGAGGTAGCACCCACCGCTCCGCAACGTGCAGACTTTGCTGCTCTGGCAGGGTCCTGATGAGCTGGAAGGGGGGTCACATAGGTGCGTTGCAAGGAGTTAAAGTGCAGCAGCTTAAACCTGCTATTGCAGGAGACGGTCTTCACCAAGTAACTCACACGGACTCAGTCTGCATCTGCACTTTTCTCCCCAAACACAGTCTCCAACACCTGCAAGCCCTACAGGGAGGCCACAAGATGTTTTCCCAAAGGACCTTATACAAGAGAGTTATCAGATGTTTGCCCTCTCCCCATCGTAGCAGGCCGCCAACACCTGGGAGGGCTGGGAGTCACCGCAAACCCATTCCACATTTCCTGTGCCCGGTCTTTTTACCTGGCATAATGTAGGAAGCACCCCGGAAATGCATCCTGCGCATCTGGGAAAGAAAGAAAAACCTCACCAAGATACAAATCCTCCTGTCAATTGAGAGCCACCGGCCCTCGATTGCACCATAGACTTATCAGACTATCGCGTGGAACGGCTCTAATTCCCATAGAAACAGCTTTGTCAAATGGAGCCCTGCGAAGCACCTCTTAATCATGGACTCCCACACTGTGAAGGTGTGCATGACCAGATGTGCGATGGGATGCTATGACCAGCTACCGCGCATCAATACACAAGACAGTTTATCGTCACCAAAAAGAACCCGGAAGAGTCTCTTCTCCCAATTTTCGAGTTCAGCAAGCCACCAAGCTGCATGCTGCAAATGTGCAGCAAAGTAATAATAATGCATGTCTTAAAGAGCCAAGCCGCCATTCTCCGTGTCCCCTTTTTAGGACTGACAAAACCACCCAGCTCTGCCACCTGGCCCATAACAATGAAATCAGCGGCTGTCAAGCAGACGGAAAATAAGTGAGCGAAGCAGAAAAGAGAATTTTGTATTAGATAGAAACAGTGCGGGGAAAAACATTCTGGTGATCGCCGCCCTACCAATCACTGATGAGGCCAGTTTATTCCTGACCCGAATTGAGAGCGCGAGACCCCCCAAAATCCTATCTACATTCTTCCAGAGGTGAGAGGCCTCTGTGTGCGTAACCATGAGGTCCAAACAACGGAAACTCTGTTTCCCAACAAATCCCCAGGTCTGGGAGCTCCTCTGAAGGAGTCGTCACTAGCCGTCCCAATGGAAACAATGTCTACCGAACATTGACCTTTAAGCCACATACCACTCTAAATTCAGCCAAAAGCCTTATTAGGAGCATAGTGGAGTTAAGGTAAATAAGGGCATCATATACATAGAGCAGAGATATGGTTAGAACCGCCCACCCAAATGCCCCTGGGATCTAGCTTTTGGGCAACAATAACTCCAGAGGTTCGATCGTGAGCGCGAAAAGGAGTGGCAACAGAGGGCAGCTCTGCTGTGTACCTCTTCCCACCACTCAAGCCGCTGAGAGAGCTCACAGACCTTGATATGCACCACAGAATCAGTATAAAGTAATCTGACCCAGTCTCTAAACACTGTCCGAAATCCTATCCCCTGCAACACTATCAAATAACCCCATTCCACGGTATCAAAGGCTTTCTCTAGCACTATGGAGACAATAACCAGATCCAGATGATCCTCTGAAGTTTCATGCGAAACACGGGTGAGCCGGCGGGGACGGTATGCGGGGCTTTTGGCTGTCATAAACCGGCACTAATCTTCATGGACGAAATTGCGGATTCTATGGACTTGCAAGATGCACATTTCCAATGCTACAACGCAATCACCTGGGTCCAGGGCAAAAAGGACTCCTTCTAGAGTGAGCATTTTGAAATTCTCCTTGAGGAAGAAGTTGAGAGAGAGTAGGTCTAGGATAGGATGAAGGCCCCTGTCCTTTTCTTGGGCACCTGAAAGTAGCGGGGAGACTTCCGAGTCGGCTCTCTCTATAGCTCCTTTGGCCAAAAGAGAAGTCACTTGGTAGCGGAGAAGAGCTAGGTGGTCCTCTGTCAGCCGGTCACAAGTCGGTCAGAAGTCAGTGGCATGGAGGGAGGGGTTGTCTCTAAGGGAAGGTAGTAGCCCCTTTGGACAATCTTCAAACCCCAGCAGTCTGATGTTATGGCCAGTCAGTGGGGCAGGTGATTGCAAATCCTGCCACCCACTGGGTGCCCATGGTGGCAAACTGGCAGACTAGGAGGGTTTGGAGGCTGCAGCTGCTGAGGGTGGTGGACTGACCAGAATACTGGCCTCCCGACCCACGGGACCAGTACGTGCCACATCCATGGCCACACAGAGGCTGGAAAGCTTGCATGCCGGAGTGATTGGTGTGGGTAAGGACGTGGCTGTATACGTCTTCTATTACTGCAAAAGGCAAATTGAAGGAGAGGAGGGGCCATGAAAAAAGCCCAAGGACCTGCCTGTAGCCCTGCTGTCCTTTAAGCGATCCAGCAACGAATCCGCCATGTCTCCGAAGTGACGGGAGCCATCAAAGGGCATGTCCATAAGTGATGTCTGGACATCCAGTGAAAACCCAGCAGTCCTTAACCAGGAGTGGTGTCGCAGGGAAACTGTCAAAGAAGCCACTCTGCCTAGTGAGTCAGTGGTGCCTAGTCCACATCTCATGGTGAAATTCGCTGCATCCCTCCTGTCGGCAAATGCCTGTGAGAACACGGCATAGGCCTCCTCCGGGAGCCTTGGCAGCACCTGCGCAACTGTATCCCACAGGGTGTGGGAATAGCAGTCTGAAACGCATGCTATGTTCACCAACCGCAATGCCAGGCTGGTGGAAGAAAACACTTGGCTGGCCAAATTGTGCCGCCTCTTGGATTCCTTTTTTTTTGTACTCCTCATATACCCTTTTAGGCGTTCTAGATGGGAAATCCCGACCTCTCCCCTCTCCCCTCTGCTCAAGATGTACCGGTTCCGATGTCTGAGACCCATGGAGAGAGAGAGAGAGGAGGAGATATGACCCTCTAGCAGCGACTGTTTTCTTAATACACTCCATTTCACAATACATTGGTGACCCTGTGTTACTTTGAAGGAAAAGGAAAAGAACCAACAGTGCCCAGGTGAAATCATTGGAATACAGTCATCTGTTCCGCCAAGCCACAAGGGCCGCACAGACCTTACCATAGCTTGTGCTATCACATGCTATGTCCGATTCACTTGTAAAAATGACATGTTTCAGGCACTCTGTAAATGTAAGGGCATTAACATCTTTCCAGGCCCTGCATATTTCTTGTCTTGCCAGGATGATGACATAGAAAATAAATTTGGACGCCATGTCGTTAAGATGATAATCTGTGCCTAACCCAAACAAGATAGTACCCGGGGAGAGCTCCAGTTGTGTGTGTGTAGCACATCGGACAAGAATTCCTGTACTTTGGTCCAATAGCTTATTATCATTGGACTACCTACAAACATATGGAAGTCATCAGCTTCCAGTTGTTTACACCTGGGACAATAATGTTCTAAGCCAGTAATCTTAACTAACTTTTTCGTTCATTTATATAGGCTCTATACATAGTAAAAAGATGGTTTCTCTTGAGAGGGGCTGATTTGACCACTGCCTGCAGCATAGTGAAGGAGTCCCCCCTTTGATCTATTATATTGTTAAAATTTAGACCAGTAGCACTCCCCCACAATTTTTGAAGCTCAGGTTCCGTCACTCCTTCTGCCTCGATCAGGGCCCAGTACCAAAACAAGCATTTGCAATGCAATAGGTCTCGCAGCATTAAAGTTTGAGTTATTGGCATTGTATATGACAATGGGTTGCATTAAATTTTTAGCAAAGTCTGTATTGGTGTTACTAATAGCAGAAGGATTGGGCCAATCAGTATTATACGTTAATATGGTTTCAAAAGAATGTCTTTGTTGAGGAGATTTGGAAATCAGGTGAGTTTCCCTTGAAGAGGGTAGGACCGGATAGTGGTGGGTAAGGGTGAGGCCCTCAATAACTGGTCGGAAGTCCTCTTTCCCTGCTTTGTTTTTGTGCTTGTGTTTGTGGCCCCTGAGATGCTATATTCTTTTGGATGATGTCACTGAGGTTCAAGACCCTAAAGAGTGAGGCAAAAATCTAACCTCTGTTGATGTACCAAAGTCTAAGAATGTACCATTGAAGTATGGGTGGTGAGCAGAGATGGAGGCTCAGGAGACCAGGCTGAGGGCAGTTGTATCTGAAGGGGAAAGGGACGTCAGGACAGAACTTTCCATGGAGAGAGGCTGGGGTGGGAGCAGAAGCAGGGGTTTTGAGGATTTGATCGACTTTTCTGCCTGTGCCTTGGGTGTTTCCAGTTTGCTCAAGCCTGTATTAGCTTTGCCAATTGCCTTTGGTGGGGCTGCAAAGCATTGAGATGCTGCCCACAATCATCAAAATAAAAATGTATAACAAAATGCCCACACAATGGCTGTGCAGTTATTCCACTGTCAAAAGCATGCATCAGAATGTATGCGCACTTCGCTGACATTACATAGGTGTGTTTTGCTCCAGTTTTCTTTTTTTTCCAATTCAGTTTGGAAGACGGCAAATAGAAAAATAAATATTTTTTAGCACAAAAGCTCCAATTAAAATAAATAAATAAAAAAGCTGGTGTGAGGTAGAGCGGTCGTAATGTAGGAGCGGGTGGGAAACGGAAACAAGTCAGCCCAGCACCATGTGACTCTGGGCAATAAATTGCGTAATATTCCTGACGGCCCCCAACGCCGGGATGCCTCCGGGTAACTGTTCGTGCTTTACAAATACTGGATTTACAACCCCCCTTGACTGTCTTCAGCTTGGGGACAGGGGAGAAGGGAAAAGTATGTAAAAGGAAGATGTGGAAAGACCGCGAAGAGAAGGTTAGGTGTGGTAAGGGGCAAAGAGAAGGTGGGGTGAGGGGAAAGTAGAACAGAAAAGGGAGAACACTGAAGGAGCAGAAAGGTGGAACACGGATACAAGCACTGTGGAGAGAGAGGAAAAAAAACAAACGAGAAACCACACAAACCCGGGAGGAGCACATGAGACAGGAGGGATAGAGAAAGAAGAGGTTGAAATGGAGAAGAAGAGAAGACAACTGGGCAAAGAATGGGATGAGAGGAAGAGCGTGACTGAGTGACGCTGTGTGCACACGCCTAGGTGCCTTGAAGCGAGCAGCAGCGCAGTGCCTGGTGACTCTCCTTGATGGCGGCAGTGTGTTTGTAAGCTGGCAGGGCACACTGCACTTAATTACTACCTCTAGGCGCGGTCTAGTGTGTGTTGCGGCTTCCAATGCACACTGAGGTAGTGACGCTTTGTGCAGCGCCGAGAGTGCATCTGCCATTACTGCAAGGCGCTGTCCATACCACGGGGCCTGCGTGAGGGTGCTACGAAGGCAGAACTGTCACTGATGTCAGCACAGCGCTCTCTGCTGCTGCCAGGCACTTTATCGCACATGACCTCCACTCTTCTTCTCTCCAAAAGTCATCCTATGTTCTTTAAACCCTAAGACACAATGGATCCATCCTCGCACACAGCAAGAGTTGACCAGTGTGAGGGCCTACCCAGAGGGTGCCTCCACCTTAGAGTATGGATCTGTGGTGTGCCACAACCAGAGAACAAGCAGAAAATGCAGCACCCCCTCACTCCATATGCACAACCCTTGCCCCATCAGGATGTGCCCTAGTGACACACAGCAGGGGCGTAAAGTATGTAATTTGCTGTGTAATGAAAGTAAAAATGCACAAGATTATGCAATTTACACAGGGAGCATAACTAGCATTTTGCGCCTTTTTCCAGAGGGTGCATTTTGCGCTATTAGTACAGCAGTGAATGTAACAGCTTCTCGTACTTGTTAAGTTTGTGCTCCTGAGGTAGGATTTGATCGAATTACTCCCAACTATGCAACCAGACATAACCACTTTAGTAAATTTCGTATCTAAAGATGAACACAAAATTACTCTGCTTAACACTTAAGGCGGGTCTAATAACAGGACCTGTACACCAACACCTAGAACCAATCAAGATAAGCATAATGAATAAAAGAAAACCGACTAGCCTCCGACATACCTACAACAGAAATACACCCCTAAATCTACCAAAGAGGGCACATGCAAAGGCAGGCTACCCAATACAAGACCAAAATGGGCATCACACCAAAGCCAAGCACCCTTGAAAAACAGTCAAGCTACAAATCTCCCACACGTCAAGTCCATCTGAAACGCCTTCACCCACCCGCATTCATACCGCCTGCCAACCCTCCATTGCAGGGTGCAGATGCTGGTAGACCTCGTTTTCCTCTCTAAACAGCACCAGGAAGTAGCACATTTGACAAGCACAAACCAAACGTACCAACTCCAAAGAGTCGTTTAGCAAGAGAGCCTACCTAGAGCAAAGACATGCAGAAGAGATGGGGAGGACCGCAGTACGTACGTAGGTGCATTTTTACTTAATTTTTTTTTAGAGGCAAAATCTCACAGGACACTTTCAGCATGTTGGCACTTTGAGCCATTAGTGTTCTAGATTTTAAATACGGACCTCCGATTCACTTGATAAGAGCGGCTGGTCTTTTCAGCTTAAGAGAGGAAAATCGATTTACTCTTAAACTTGCACCACACACAGCTCACCGACTTAGTAAAATAAGGTGATCGCATGCAGACAAACAGGGTTCAGAAAGTAGTTTGACCCAGTATCTTAAATTAAGACGGCAGAAGGATAGGGGTTTGGTTAGACCTGGTAACTGCTACCAGAGCTCAAATAGAAACTTAAAATCAGAGTTTACCTGCCAATCCGGTGTGGGCGGCAAGGGAGATAGAGCGATCTAAAGTAATTTGAGGTACACATACACAGGCTAGGAAAATAGGTATTTTATACCACAATTCTGAAATGCACCGACTGCAGAAACGATGGTGTAAATGGCTAAAGCATAGAGGCTGTGGCGATAATATTAAGACGAGTAAAATGAAGTAGTAAGTTCTGCTACAAAATCTAAGAAGTCTGAGCCGAGTCAGAGTTAACTATACATGTGACTGACCCTACCCCAGCCTCACTAACCCGTGCGAGAGAACCAACCCGCTTGACTCGTTAGGACCCAGGCAGTACAGGGGCTAGACCCGCGGAGCAGCCGACAGAGTGCGGTTTGGCGCTATGGAACGGCCTCGACCCCGTACCTACCAGGGACATTTGCTTAGAGAGTTAACTATACATGTGACTGACCCTACCCCAGCCTCACTAACCCGTGCGAGAGAACCAACCCGCTTGACTCGTTAGGACCCAGGCAGTACAGGGGCTAGACCCGCGGAGCAGCCGACAGAGTGCGGTTTGGCGCTATGGAACGGCCTCGACCCCGTACCTACCAGGGACATTTGCTTAGCGGACCTTCCATGATAGACGCCATATTGGGACAGAATAACAACACCACCAGCGACGTCACGTGGCACGTTTTCTGTCGGGCGAAGTGATGACGTGATGACGTGGACTGTGGCGCGCGAGGAGAGGGGATGCATAAACTGGTGTCCTGCGAGATGAGGGGAAAGACCGGACTGGCGGTAAGTGGGATGGGGGGCGGTGCGCTTGTGTGTGCGAGCGTGTGTGTGTGTGCAACGGAGGAGCGTGTGTGTGTGCGCGACGGGGGTCTCTGTATGTGTGCGTACGTGTATGTGTGCTTGTGTGTGTGTGTCTGTGTGTGCGCATGCGTGCAGAGGGTGCCTGTGTATGTATGCTTCCCAGGAGACAGACACGGCGAGCGCGCGCGCGGCCGGCGGAAAAGGCAAAGCGCGCGACCCAGACTGTCTCCTGGGAAGCATGCTCCCTGACATAAGATCTCGGCGAGTACAGCGCTGACGCGCTGTATCGCTACGAGACCTAAAGATACCTCCCTCTTCCAACCACCCTTCCTAGATACTGAATCAAACTTTGGGTTAGGTGTATCAAAATCCCAACGAATAGTTGCCCACCACCCTGACAATTGGTAATATTTAAACCGGGTAAGAGTCCCGCCAGTCAAACTAGACAGGGATTCCCAATCCATAAGCTTTGAATTCTTTTGCAAGTCACGCCAGCATATTAACCCTGCCAGTTTAAAGGGGGTGAGATAGCTGATCATTGAGACAGTCTGGCGTCCCTGGAGAATCCCATATAGGGGCCTGGGGTGCATAGTATGGAATTCCAAGCCTTTTTCTAATGTATGCCCAATTTGTTAATGCCGCACCCAAGATTTTAAGCCTCACCTTTTTGTAAAACTTTGGACTACCATATTTAAAAAGAAAGTGTTCATGCCCTTGTAGAATGCCATGTAGTAATGCCTGAAACAGAAGACCTAAAGAGGAAGCATCCGCCTTATCGGCCAAAAGTCTGAAATGTTTAAAATGAAAAGAATGACAATAGATAAGTAGGTCTGGTAGAGCTAACCCTCTTGTTTTTAAGCTTCTCCTCGGTTTTTTCCAAGAGATTCTTGGTGTCTTGGTTTTCCAGATAAAGGAACCAATTTTCCCCTGTAATTTAGCAATGTCTGATATTTTAAAAATTAATGGGATTGAATTGAAAAGAAAGGTAATTTTTGGTAAGATCATCATTTTGATTAGATTCACCCTCCCAAAAATGTTTAGCTGGAGGCCTGACCACGGTTGTAGTAAACCACAAACATTCTTATAAACTCGTTCGATTTAATTTGGATATCTCAGAAATATTTTGGGCCAGATGGATGTCCAGATATCTCATTTGCAGCTTAACTCCTGGGGTCTTCACCTCCAGATTCCACTGCATAATCTCGGTTTTGTCTTGATTTATTTTGTATCCCCAGATTTCCCCAAAGGCCTCTGCTTGCTCGAATAGTCTGGGGATAGCTTCGTCCGGGTTAAAGGTGAACATAAGCAGATCATCTGAGTATAGGGCAAATTTTAAAGCCAGATCTGCGATTTTAAAAGGTTTAATCAAAGGGTCTGATCTTAACGGGCAAACAAACGGTTCAATATATAAATTGAACAAGAGGGGGGGGATATGGGGGCACCCTAGCCTGGTTCCGCTGGATATTGTGATCCAGTCCGTGAGGAGCCCATTTACAAGAATGTTTGCTATAGGGCTAGAGTATAGAGACCTAATTCATGCTATAAAATTCTCAGGAAATCCAAAACCGGATAGTGCCAACCATAGATATGACCAATTTACTTGGTCAAACGCCTTAGCGTCGTCAATAGCTACCAGAGTCAATGGAAGCTTCTTATCTGTAGCGACATCAATGGCGGCTATAGCTTGAAAAGTTAGTTCGTTTAGCTGCCTGCCCTGGGATGAAGCCCCTCTGATCCTGATGTACTATAGTTTTTATGACTCTAGCCAATCTCGCTGCCAAAACTCCTGCAAAGATCTTATAATCAGTGTTTAGCAACGAGATTGGCCTGTAGGACTCAATTGTTAAGGGGTCTTTATTCGGTTTCAGGATCAGAGTGACGGTGGCTCCTGACCAAGTTTGTGGGGTGGTCTCACCTGAAAGATATATTTTATTAAATAAATTTGTTAAAACCGAAACTACCTTGTCTAAGCCTATCAGATATAATTCTACCGGGAACCCATCTGGGCCGGCCACCTTTCCCTTGGTCATTTTTTTAATCGGATTTCAGACTTCACCTTCTCTTATCAATGAGGACAAAAATGCTTTATCTAACTCTGCTAACTGAGGCAGCCCGAGCTGTTTTAACCAAACATCTGCTCTTTGGGAAGAAAAACTATTCTCTTCTGTATATGAATTCTGCATGAATAGTTTGGCCTCCTCACGGATCTGGTCATCGTCGTAGGTGGTGACCCCGGTGTTGCGTACGGACAGGCCCTTAATCCGATTCCTGACCTGGTCTGTCCTAGCCTTCCAGGCAAGAAGTCGTCCACACTTTTCCCCATAAGAAAAATTCTGCAATTTGCTTGCCTCCCATCTGTCTTCAAGTGTTTTATCTAGTGTGGCCTGATATTCTGCCCGTAGGGAGTCTAGCTCACTTTGTATTGAGAGCAGGTTAGTCTGCTGGTCTAACGATGCCCTCTGGAGCTGCTGCTCTGTTTGATCTTACGAAGACATTCTTCTTCCACCCTTCTTCTGGTTTTATTTCTCCAACTCATTAATGAGCTTAGGGATCCTCTCATAAAGGCCTTCCGTACGACTTGATCAGTCGTGGTACCGCAATTTAGCCTAAAGTACTCCCCTACCTGCAGCTCCAAGTCATTTTTTATCTCCTCATTTTGGAGTAATGACCTATCTACAGTCCACCTTCTCAATTGTTTCCCCTGTTTAAGCTTAATTGTCAGTTCTACCAAAGAGTGATCAGAAAGTAAAGCTGGGATATATGATATAGTATCTACTGCAGAAAAAAGCACCTGATCTAATAAGAAGAAGTTGATTCTAGAACGGTGTTTATACCTACGGCTATAAAAGGAGAAATCGCTCACATTGCCATGCTTCACCCTCCAGATATCCAAAAGGTTGATAGGTGTCGCAAAAGCCAGGAGGCTAGCTTTTAAGCTCAACAAGGCCACAGGAGAGTCTACATTAGGCCCATAGTAGACTGCACATGGCAACCGTGAGCTATCGACTACTAGAGATGCAGTTAGCCATCTGCCTGAATGGTCAGTCTTGAACCTTTCTACCGCAATCCCGGCGTTTGCACAGATAATTATGGCCACTCCTCTGGTGTTTCGACTCTGGTTTGAGCAGAGACGGTCCTGGACCCACCTATACTTGCCAAATGCTGCTCTGCACTCTTGTGGTTCTAAATGAGTTTCCTCAAGCAGACGAATATGGGCCCCAGATTTGTTCAGAAATTCACAGATCCTAGAAAGTTTCGTGCTGTCTCTTAACCCATTTACGTTCCAGCTAATAATTTTTATTTTGTTAAATGCGCTGGTCATCTCGAGAGGATGTTTTGGAGAAGACTTAATACTACTTTCATTCTTTTCCCACTAGAGAGTTGCGCCTTATCGATATTTATTTTCATGATGATATGAGAAGTACTTTTTCTCTTTTCTAATCCCCACCCCCCCTGAGGAACCCCCCCCCCCGTGACCTCTGGCGATCTTATCGCCTATTGGGAACCCTCCGTTCCACCTTAGGATATACCTCCATGTGTAAAATAAGCTAAAAAGCGAACTGTGCCCATCCTTAATCTATAATTTTAGGTTTCCCCCAAGTGCCTTTTGACTACTATTCCTCTAACTCTCCCCGAAACCCCCCAGGCCCCCTGTCTTTTCGTCAAGAACTAGAAGTGAGGGGGTACTGACATCGTGTCTGTCCTATCGGGCTTAAGCTATAAACCTTAGACCTTTAGGAAGAGGGGAGGAGATTTTCTAGCGCTGTGTTTTTCATTTTATCTAAGAAAGTGTCGACTTCTTGAGTGTAAGTAAAATTATAGGTTTTGTTCCTCCACACCACCTTCAAAGCGGCTGGGAATTTCATCAAAACTTGCGCACCCTGGCTCCTCAAATCAGACATTCGTGACCCCAGCTCCCACTGCCTCTGTGCTGCGACTACCTACATCTGAATGGATGAGGTATTTTGTGGAGTTTATCAGCAGAGACGAGTGCGTGAGTGCCCTACCTAAGATTAGCTCCTTTACCGCATATGTGTGGAAGTTAACTAAAATCTTCCTTGGAGCTTTTCTATACGGGTGCTGCCTAAATGGGTCCCTGTGTGCCCTCTGGATTTCGCTTTCAAGGTCAATATCCGGTTTGTCTTTTAGCACCCCTTCTCTAAGAAGCTTACATATGAGAGACTTTACATCGCCATTTTCTGCCGCTTCAGGTATCTTGAGAAATTTCAAATTATTCCTCCTGGCATGAATCCCGTCGCTCCATATCCATTTGCAGCGATCTGTTCTGAGCTTTTAAATCAGTTATGTCTCTTGAATGGACTTGAGATGCTTCAGATCGAGTAGCAACCTCCCTTTCCAGCGCCTCGGTCCGATTGCAGATATCATCTAGTTTAGTTTCCAGGCTGGTGCATTTCTCGTTTATCTCCTTCTGGTTCCCCTCCGAGATTTCAAATTTAGAGAGCAGATCCTCTCGAAGGGATTGGAGGAGTAACCCAAGCTGGATATGACCACTACCCATCGTGATATTGTCATCTAGAGGTCTAGCCGCGGACTGAGGGCTTAGAGGTACCTGGGATGCCAAAACTTCCACCGCCTCGGGGGAAGAAATTGATTGGCCAGCCCCTAAATCTGTCTCTGGTTCGGACAGTAGTGGAGAATATCTGTTTTCTACCAGAATGAGCATGGGCAGTGGCAGGGAGGTCTGCCTGCTTGGCTACCTTAGGGGACTAACGTTGTCTGTACTGGTGATCGAGGGTGCTGACCGTCCCTTGGAGGCAGTAAAATGCTCCATAATTTTAAAAAAGGACTTCAGTGAGGGGGTGGGCTTTAATAAAGGGGGGCAGTGTTTGCGCTTCTAAGCCTCCTCTGTCTTGTTTTTTCTCTCCTCTCCTTTTTCTGTCGTGGTGTAAGAGGGACCACCCCTCCTGTCCAGCCAGTATGGGGCAACAAAAGCTCTCTATCCAGCTGGGAGCGTAGCTGGTATCTATTCTTGACTGCTGGTAGGGTGAGCTGCACTAAACCGTCGGATGTAGCCTTCAGAGACCCCCCGCCCTTCTCTAAGCCTACTACCCCTTCCAGCCTCCTTCCCACCTCGTGGCTCCTTCTGTTTCTGCTTTGCAAGACAGTCGTCAGGTACTATGCTCCCCTCAGTCGCAATGTCCATCCCCTCGCCGCCAGGCCTCAGGGGAACCTCGAACCTCCGCCCAGCTAGCAACAAGTGTGTTGAGCAATTATCTCCAGTTATGACAGCACTGGCGGCACAGAACAAATATGCTACTTACCAGTATGCATCTGTTCTTGGCATGTAGGGCTGCTGACATTCATATCTGTGCATAGATCGCCGCCTAGTGTTGGGTCCGGATGATCGCACATTGTTGTCCTGGAAGAGCCTTCGAAGTATCAAGAGATAGGTGGCTCCTCCCCTGGACTACAGTGCGCATGGGCATCGACTCCATCCTCAGATTGTTTTTAGCCATTGTGGCAAAGATGGAATAAAACTTTGTGAATGATGACCATGCTAGAAGTATTTGTAAGTGCTGCAGCCGCTACAGGCGCCGGGGAGGAGGGCGGGCGATATGAATGTCAGCAGCCCTACATGCCAAGAACAGATGCATACTGGTAAGTAGCTTATTCGGTTCGAGTCATGTGGGCTGCTGAATTCATATCTGTGCATAGAATACATAGCAGTCCCTCCATTATCGGCGGCCGCCTGTGCCAGCTGCAGCAGTTTGGAAAAGTGTTTTTAGAACAGCCTGCCCTACAGCTGCCTGCTGTTTGGAGTGCATATCTACGCAGTAGTGTTTTGTAAATGTGTGTGTGGTAGACCATGTGGCTGCTCTACATATGTCTTCTAAAGGAATATTTCCAAGGAAAGCCATGGAGGCCCCCAACTTCCTGGTGGAGTGGGCCCGCGGGGGAATCGTTAGAGTGCGCTTGGCTTTCTGATAGCAGATCTGAATACACTTAACGATCCACCTGGCTATACCAGCCTTGGAAATGGGGTTGCCTTTGTGTTGTGGCGAAATGGCAACAAAGAGTTGTTTCGTCTTCTGAAAATCTTTGGTCCTATCAATGTAGTACATCACGGCTCTTTTGACGTCAAGCGTTTGGAGCATCCTCTCCGCAACTGACTCAGGATTTTGGAAGAACACAGGTAGTTCTATAGTCTGGTTGATATGGAACTGAGAAACCACCTTAGGAAGGAACTTAGGGTTAGTGCGAAGCACCACCCTGTTGGAATGAATCTGTATGAATGGCTCTTGGATAGTTAGTGCCTGAAGTTCACTAACACGTCGTAGCGACGTAATCGCTATCAGGAAAGCCACTTTCCATGTCAAGAACGGAATCTCGCATGAATGAAGTGGCTCGAAAGGGGGACCCATTAGTCTCGTGAGGACCACATTTAGGTTCCATTCGGGAGCTGGTGGGGTCCGTGGAGGAATGACTCGTTTGAGTCCTTCCAGAAAGGCTTTGATGGCAGGCACCCCGAAAAGGGAGAGGTGCTGCCTGTTTTGGAGATTAGCCGCCATTGCGGATAAATGTATACGAATGGAAGCATAGGCCAGATTACATTTGTATAGATGTAAGAGATAACAAATGATGTTTTGAATAGATGCGTCTAGCGGGTTGATGTTGTGGTCTGCACAATAAATGACAAACCGCTTCCATTTCGCCGCATAGCATGCTCTGGTGGTGGGCTTTCTTGCCTCCCTGATTATGTCCATACAGTCAGGAGGCAAGTTGAGGTAGCCAAATTTTAAGACCTCAGGAGCCAGATCGCCAGGTTGAGCTGTTGCGGAACTGGATGCTGAATGTCGCCATGGCTCTGCGTCAAAAGCTTGGGTGTGAGGCACAGCCTTTGATGCGGTACCACGGACAGTTCCAGAAACGTGGTGTACCATGGTTGGCGTGCCCACGTCGGAGCAACCAGGATGAGAGTCATCGAGTGTTGCTTCAGCTTGCGTGCCACCAGCAGTATTAGAGGTGCTGGGGGAAAAGCGTACGCAAATTTGCCTGACCAGTTCATCCATATCGCATTGCCCTGCGACTGTGGGTGTGGAAACCTGGCGGCAAAGCTTCGGCATTTGGCGTTTTCCTTTGTGGCGAACAGGTCTATCTCTGGATGACCCCACCTTTGGAAGTACGGGTGGAGTACTGATGGTTGTATCTCCCACTCGTGCATTTGGTGGCTGTACCTGCTGAGCAGGTCCACCATCTGATTTTCCTTGCCCGGGAGGTGTTCCGCCATGAGGAAGATATTACTTCCCGGAAGCTGAGATCGGTCCTGGACCAGGGTTCAATTCCCCGCCTCGGCGGGTCTTGGGCTAAAAATTCCACGGACTCGATAATTCTCGCTCCGGTGCCTTCTCGACTCATGGGTTCACACTCTGCGACTCTGGGCAATAGCTTGCTTAATCTCCACAACGGCCCCTCGCGGCGGGATGCCTGACTTTCACCTTGTGGATACCCGCTGGGGCTATCACACAGGGGAATATCAGGACGGGTTCCCTAAGCAAGCGCCGGGACACCCACTGCGGGTAGCTGTGCGCTATATAAGCTCAACTACATTTACATTACATTACATTTACTTTGAATGGCCCACTTCCACATGCTCTGAGCCAGATGAGACAACTGTAGAGAGTGTGTACCTCCCTGCTTCTGGATGTAGTACATGGTCGTCATGTTGTCCGTCCGGATCAACACGACCTTGTTGCACAGATGTACTTTGAATGCTTTCATTGCCATGAAGATAGCCATCAGTTCTAGAACGTTGATGTGCATCTTTTTCTGCTGCGTCGTCCATAGTCCCTGCACAGTGTAGTGGAGTACATGAGCTCCCCAACCCTGGAGAGATGCGTCCGTAGTCAGAATGATCTGTGGCACAGGCTCCTAGAACGGTCGTCCCTTGCAAAGGTTTTGTGGATTCCACCAATGCAGAGAGTTGTATGCACGACCGGTTACCAACACTAGGTCTTTCAACTGTCCGTGAGCCTGATTCCACTGACGTGCTAAGCACTCCTGAAGGGGACGCATATGTAGTCTCGCGTGCGGGACTATGAAGTAGCAGGAGGCCATCATGCCTATCAACTGCATGAACACTCGTGCTGGAAGCGAGTGTTGAGGTCGGAATTTTTGTATCAGCGATTGAATGCTGCTGACCCTCACTGAATTTGGCTGTGCTTTGGCTGCCAGAGTGTTTATCGTCGCACCCAGATACTGCCATATGTGGGCGGGTTGCAGGTGGGACTTTGGGTAATTCAGTGAGAATCCCAGATCGTGAAACAGGTGAATGGTGTGAGACATGTGGGCGGCACACTGCTGGGCCGACTTTGCCTGGATTAGCCAGTCGTCCAGATAAGGGTAGACGTGAATGTTCTGTCTCCGTAGGTGTGCCGCCACTGTCGCTAGGCACTTTGTAAACACCCTGGGTGCCGTGGTGACCCCGAAAGGTAGGTCCCACACTGGTAATGTTGATTTTGGATGGTGAACCTGAGGTATTTTCTGTGTGACGGGTGCAGTAGAATATGAAAATACGCATCCTTCAGATCTAATGTTGCGAGAAAATCTCCCTGACTGAGCAACTGTAGGACTTGCTGCAGTGTTAGCATGTGAAAGTGCTCTGATAGAATGTACTGATTGAGGGGTCTGAGGTCCAGTATGGGTCTGAGGGACCCGTCCTTTTTTGGTATCAAGAAGTACAGTGAGTAAACTCCTGTGTCTCTTTCTTCCACAGGCACAAGCTCGATTGCCCCTTTTTGCAGCATGACGAGTACCTACTGCTGCAATAAGTGCAAATGCTCGGTGGACATAGGACGCTGTCTTGGGGGTATGTTGGGTGGAGTGGATGTTACTCCAGACAATAACCATACTGGATAAGCTGTGTGACCCACCTGTCTGTGGTGATGGACTTCCAGACTGGCAGGAACTGCTGAAGTCTCCCCCCGACAGGGGTTGTATGGTCGGGGGGCAGTGACAAGGCGTCACTGTTAGTGGCGGAGGACCTGGAGTTGTTGTTTCCACGACCTCTGCCCTTGGCGCTGTTTCCACGATATCCACCTCTACTTTGCTTGGTGTATGTGGTTTGCGCGCCACCTTTATAGTACTGTGTGTTCTGGGACAGCTGGCCTCTGGAAACCCCTCTATTGCTTGAGCGACGAAAAGAACCACTCCTGAACTGCTGCGACTGTAGAGCCCCCATAGACTTTGCAGTCCGTGTCTTTCTTTATTTTCTCCAAGGTGGTGTCCACCTCTGGGCCAAATAGATGATCAGGGTTTACTGTCTGATTCAGAATGGTGGTCTGTATCTCTGGCTTGAACCCGGAGATTCTGAGCCAGGCATGTCGTCTCAACATGACACTAGTGTTAACAGCTCTGGCCGCGGTGTCTGCTGCGTCCAGTGCACATTTGATTGAAGCATTTGATATGAGCTTCCCTTCCTGGATGAGCATCTCAGCTGCCTCTTTATATTCTGGTAGGCGCTGTAACAGGGTCTCAAGTGTGTCGTAATGGGTCCCGGCTAAGAGTGCTTGAGTGTTTGAAATGCGCCAGATATTGGCCGCTTGAGCTGCTACCCTTTTCCCTGATGCCTCAAACACCTTAGATTCTTTATCTGGGGGAGGAGCATCACCCGTTGTTTGTGAATTAGCCCTCTTCCGGGCATTAGAAACAATAAGAGAGTCTAACAGCAACTGTCCCTTAATGCAAGTAGGGTCTCCAGGCGACGGTTTGTACTTTTTTTCAATCCTGGAGTTTATTACCCTGGCTCTCGCAGGCTCCTTAAATATTTCCCCAGCATGCTTCAAGACACCCTTCAACATAGGCAGAGTCTTGACAGTCCTCTCTGAGGTGGAAAAGGTGTCGAAAAGAAAGTCTACTTCAATGGGGTCAGCATGGAGCTGGACGTCATGATTCTTAGCTGCCCTTTCAATGAGGGCATTCAACGCTGCCGAATCCTCAGTAGGCGACGTTTTCACAGCATACACCTGAGTGTCTGGGGCAGTGTGTGGATCACCTGGGTCAGCAGCATCTGCCCAGGGTTCATTTGTATCATCTGGATCAGTGTCCACAGGATAGCTGTATTCATCATTATCACCTTCTCCAATGTCCACATCTGAATAAGTCGGTGAGACATCATGTCCACGTGGAGATACAGGTTCTACAAGAACAGGTGTTGAAGTAGAATCCTTCTTCTTTAGTGGTATTTTATAGGACTCCATTGGCTGTTCTGGGGCGATTTTCCTCTTATAAAGAGAAAGTCTGCCTGTCTCGGCATCGATAAACTGTTCCTGTTGCTCTTCCAACGGGGATTGTTGATGCTTTGCGGCCGGGACCACAGTTGTCGGCTTCGGCACCGTGAACACCTTCCTGGGCACGTCGACGGCCATTTTAGGGACGAAAGCCTTTGGCACCACTTTCGGCGGCAGCGTGAAGTGGATGGGCGCCGACGTCTTCTGAGGTTTATCGGCAGGCTTCGAAGGTGGAGGATCCTTAGGCCCGACCCCCGAAGCCTTGTCCTTGATGCGCTTCAGGGAGTCAGCCACCAGCTTCAAGAAGGAGGCGGACGGCTGCGTCGACTCGACGGAATCCTTCGAGGCACCACCAGGCGTTGACTCGGGGGTTGTTCCGCTCTTGGCCTTGTCCGGCCGACGCGGAGGCTCGAGAACCTTCGGATCACCGAGTCCTTTGTCGGTGTCGACTGTCTTCGGCGCCGATTTGTTCGGGTCGACTGCCTTGACCTTTGCCTTCAGCGTGCTAGACTTGGTCTCAACGCCCTTCCGAAAAAATCGCTGGTCGACAACGCTTTTCTGCTTCGTCGGTGCCAACAGGTCCGAGGACTTCGAGCCGACCAAAGCAATACGCACTTTCGGTTTCGACGTAGTCACAAGTGCTTTTGGTTGCGTCGATACCGGAGCTTTCACTTTCGGTTTCGATTTCGTTGTTTGCGGCTCCTTAGACATGTCTGAAGCCGAGCCCGAAGGTGGGGCCGTAGAACTTATTGGAAGATCTTGGGTAAGGCCTTGTGGCGATCCCTCGACCTGAGCCTTGTGAAGCGTTTCGGCCCCAGTGTCAGTTTGTGGGAATAGCTCCTCGCTCGAGCAATCTTCCATGGCCCCATCGTCGTCTCCTACCTCGTCGACGACGTCTTCCGCATCGAGCGTCTCAACATCAGCGTCGTAGTTGGAGTCGACCTCCGACGCGGGATTAGACAAGTTTTCTCGAACCTCCCGGTCTGCTCATTCATCATCCCCGGCATCGAAGATGTCCACTGGCTCCGGTGCAGTCTGCTGGGCTTCCTTGCGTGCAGCGCGTCAATGCAGAAGTGTCTTCTTGGATCGAAAACGGGAACAAGCCATGCAGCTGGCTTCATCATGATCCGGCGACGGACACTTGTTGCACATCGGGTGGACGTCGATGTGGGGATATTTGGAGTTGCACACGGGACATCTCTTAAACGGGCTCCGTTCCATGATGGGTCGTCGATAAGGCCTCTGGCGTTGACCGGGCCTTCAGTGTCGAAAAGCACGCGGCTCCTCTGGATATCCGGCTCGGGAACGGAGCTGGAACAGAACAGGGCACCGATCGCAAGACAATACCGACAAAAAATTTAAAGGCCTTTTGGCCTTAAGAAACTTTTATATCGATTCCGACTTGAGTGAACCAATATGCATCCGAACCCAATGGCGGAAAAAAACAATCTGAGGATGGAGTGGATGCCCATGCGCACTGTAGTCCAGGGGAGGAGCCACCTATCTCGTGATACTTCGAAGACTCTTCCAGGACAACAATGTGCGATCATCCGGACCCAACACTAGGCGGCGATCAATACACAGATATGAATTCAGCAGCCCACATGCCTCGAACAGGTATACTGCCCTTCCCTTCAAACCTTGACCCCGTCACGGACCGTATGATTAAAGCACTAGCGGGTTTAGAGACACAGAAAATTTCTCTCGCACCCGCAGCCCTTATGTAACACCAGAGTCTCGCCCGGCGTCCGCAGCCTGTTTCCCCGGCGTTTCTCGCTCTCACATCATCCGCCGCCTCCAGCTCCGTTGCGGCAACCTCTGCGCCCATCCGGCTCTCTCCAGGGATCTGCAGCGCCCGAAGGCTCAGGCAGCCCGCCGCACGGGGTAGGAGAAAAATAGGAAAAATTATTCCGAAATCCGCTTTGTGCTAAGAAAGCAGCATTTATGCACACTGTAGGAAGGTACATCCTGACTATGGTTGCCCCCAACTTTTTGCCCTGTGTTTTAGCTGGTTTTGGACATAGTCGACCTGGGACCCTGCCAATCAGGACCCCAGGCCTACTGCTCTCTCCCTTAAAATGGATTCCATGTACCCTAGGTGCATTTCCAATTGGTACTGGGTCACCCTATCAGACCCTGTAACTCAGGGCATGGGTGTACCCAGGGCTGCCAGGGGCTGCAGCATGTATTATGCCACCCCTGGCTGGCCTCCTAAATTTGACACAACTGGCTGCATGACAGCTGGGGCAAAGTCGTGTAATCACCCTTTGCTGTAGGTGTAGTATACCTATACCTAACCCTAAAATGGACACACAGATTCCTATCAGTCACTCCTATGGCAGGCCTTGACAATCCTGAAGGCAGAGTGCTTGGAATCGTGTGAGATGGTGCTCTGGCATGAGCTGAGCCTGTCTGCAGCTTGCGGAACCAAGTCCTAATAGCTGTTCCATGATATCGCATACCATATACTCTTAAGTGCATTATAATCCTCGCGGTTAAATGCTAACTTTGGTATTGCTTTATCAAAACATGTCGAGTAAGGTGTCATACGAATTGGAATACTAACCCCTCGCCAATTCTGGCGACGGGGTTAGCATTCCACCCTTCTAGAGGGACACTACATGTATGTAACTGTGAACCCCGGTTAAAGTTAACTGAAGCCTCAGCTCCACAAAATGGATGCTGCCACCTGGACACGAGTCTGACCTCCTGCTGCTGGGAGTCCTTCCAGCGAGGGAGGCCTGGACAAAGGGTTTCCTGTCCGGGGCGGTGCCAGCACCGTCCCAGACATGGTTTTGTGTATCCTGGGTAGGCAGGGCTTTTCAGGAAGGTGACTGCTGAGTGGCACCCCGGTGCTCACTACGCATAGGCCAGTCAGAACCAGTTCCAGGGGCACACCAGCCCCTGGCCTGGGGAAGTCCGGCAGGGGAGAGGGGTGTAACCACCCCCCTCCTGGTCCCACCCATAGGCAGGACCTAGTCACCGGGTCAGCCCCCTTTTTTAGTATAAAGATAGGAGCGGGCCCCCTGTTCAAATTAGATCATCTTTGGAATCAAGATACCACTTTCTTCGAAAGGACTTCACGATTTCTTCTTCAAGATTCTCCCTTGTGGCTAAGGAGTAGTCACCCTGCATCAAGCGGGCACCATCCTAAAGAACACTGCGGTCTGCTGCAAGTCCTTCATCACGAATCCGACGACCCAGCTCGACGAGACCCGGCTTCCCTGGCACCTCTGACCTCTACTCACCTCTACAGCCAAGCTGAGAACCGTGAGTGCGACGAGACCTCGAGGGACCGACGATCGCCAAGACTGCACGACATCTTTACTGCAAGCCCACCGTGTCCTCCACTGGTGAGTGCTTTGGGGTCCGAGAAGCCCCGACCCTGCGCAGCTCCAGCACCCAAGGTCAGCCTCCCTGCATCTCCACGATCTGCGTGGGGCCCTTCTGCTGTTTGCTGTGCACCGCGTTGTTTGGCTACTAGCCGGCTGGCTTGTGGCCTTTTGAACGACGCCCGACGACATCTCTGCTGCTGGTCTGGTTGCTCCAGGCTGGCCCTTGCTTCCTTCTTCGAGAGAGGCACCCCGGACCCTCCTGGTCCACTCCAGACGCCATTTTAGGTCCACCGCGTGGGCTTGAATTTGCCAAGGCTTTGTTGCCCAATCCTGGGTCCAGCGACGCCGACAGCTTCTATCTTCGTGGGACAGCTCGATCCTCCATCCTGGTCGCCAACAACGCCTCCTGGTCCGTGAGATCTTCGAGCTACAGCGTCACCCACTCACCTTGTCGAGGTGGCTACCATCCGGTGCCCTCCTGGTGCCCACTGACTACTGGCTAGTAGTCTCGAACTTGGTCCCCTCTGCTTTCAGGTGTCATCCATCTTCGAGATCCAGGCTTGGATCCAACTGAACTTTCTTCACTGGTCACCGGCCAGCATCTTTTCTTCCGGCTCCTGGTCCGTCTACGAGGATTCCCGACGTCTTTTCAGACCTATGCAGCTGCAGCCCCTGGGCTAGGTAACTTCGGCATTTCGGTGCCCCAGCATAGCCTCACTATCCAAGGGTCAGAATCTATCTTCGTTTTCTCCCTACCAGGTCGGGTTCGCCCGAGAACTCTAACTTTCTATTTCCTAGCTACCATAGACTTTTGTCCGCATCTCGCGTGAGAGTGCACACACTGCACCCGAGTCCCCTAGGCCTCCTAGTCGTAATCTAACGATTCCCTAGTCAAGTCCTAGCGATTCCAAAAGCTATTAGTACTGTACTTACCTGCTAGGAATTTCGCATTCCACTTTCAGAGTATATGGTTTTCCGTGCCCCTCGGGCATTTGTATATACTGTGCTAACTTAAGTATTTTTGTAAGAGTTTTGGTTTGTGCTTAGTACCCTGTCCTCATAAAAAGTACAGGGCTGTTGTGATCTTTAAATAAATAACTGTTTATTTTCATAACACTTGTGTGGTGTCCTTTCACTTGGTGTTCAAGGGGTATATGTGTGGTAAACAGCTGGCTTAACACGCCCTCTCGAGTCTTTAGCCTTAGACTGCTCGTATCCATGCTACTGGGATAGCTGGTCTATAAGGTTGACTTACAACCAATCATCAATAAGGGTTGCTGGACTGATACATAGTGGGCACTAGAATAGTGACCACTGCATATCAGGCCACCTTCTCACACACACTCTCACCATTTGTCAGGATAACATCCAGCTTCGAATAGGCACATCGCTAACAAGGCTCTCCCAGTCGGTAACGGAGTTCCCGCAGCCGGCATCAACCAGCTGCCATGTTCCTCTACCCCAGCCTCTTGGATTCCCGATTCAGCGAGGAAGTTAAGAATGCGCCAGAATTTACATGAGAAGTGGAGGCCTGGCCAACCAAGCTCTCTGAGATAGGGTGTTCCGTGAGGAATTTGGGGTCTCCCGGAGCAGGGCTGTGGCTACGGGGAATTGTCCTGTTTACAGGAGCATCTGTGTTGGGCATGGACCAGGTCCCAATCAGGATATCAGTAAGTGCTTTGCTGAATGGGACAAGCAGTTCTGCAGGGGACACTTCTGGTTGAAGCACTTCTGTCAATACATTAGTCTTGACTGCCACCAAGGGCAAACTCTGTCCTCTGCACCACCATAGCGAATGAAGCTCCCTCCGCCGTGGCCACGGTAGGGGGATAACGCATGGCAATAGCTGGAGAAGTGTCCAGTCCAGTGGCTTCACCCGGATACTCACACCAGTTCAAGGAGTCATAAGGTTGGTATTCAGGGTCCAGCAAACTCCCTCATTATTCCCAGAGTTCTAGCTTATAGGAATAGTGGTCAGGCTTTGGCCTAGAAGGCATGGCTCCAGTCGGCACCGGACACGCCCCTTTGGCTCCGTGTGAGTCGGGCATGTAAATAGGGGTTGGCGCCGCCGGCCTTGGGACCGGCGCTGGGGGATGTTGGCATGGCACAACCAGTGCCGACCCAGATCAATCTGTGGATCCTTGGGGCCAGACTAGCGCCTGAGCTGTCGGCGTGGATCCAGTAGGCCCCCCTCCAGATCCCACAGTGGCTCTAACTCACGCCAGAGGGAACGGGCCGCTCAAAAATTAGGCACATGGCCTCCTAAAACTCTTGAATTTGAGCAGCAATTGCTCTGGCTCCCAGAAATGCAGGAAGGTGCAGGGTCGGGCCAGGAGCTGGCTCAACCGGGGAGCCAGGCCTCGACGGACAGTCCCTTGTCTCATCTGCAGACTGATGAGGTGAAGCTGAAGCACACTTCGACAACCTTTTTGTGGGATCGAGACTTAGCCGAACTACTCAACGACTTGACGTGGAACGACAACCTCGGACTCTGCAACCACTCCTGGGAGTTCTCTCTTGAGCGGGAACTCGAGCATCACATATCAAGCCACCAGGAGCAGGAGGGATCGCTCCCTCAAGCCTTTCGGCTTTATGGTGAAGCAGTCAGGATAGGTCTCGTTTGAGGCATCAGAGACAAGTGCAAGTCCGTCATTGGCATGTTGGTGACAGGCACCACAGGGTTTATAGCTGGCCTTTTCTGAAGAGATTTCAGCCCCACCATGAGGTAAGACTTCAAAAAGGACTTTGACAAAACACTGAAAAAGGATTTAATAAAAAGTGACTATGGGGTAGCTCATACTGAATCTGCACTCACTGGCGCGGAAAGAAAAGAAATTACGTCATGGCACCTAGGTGGTGCCTATTTAGGCAACGAGAATGACACTTGCAGCACAGACAAGGTCAACAAAGCAATGCGGAGCCGACGGGTGCAGGAGTACTGCTCATGAAGAAAAAAAATACAGATCCAGTATGACGCCTGGGGACAATCCTAAGGTAAGGAATTTGCGGCTGGTAGTCTATCTGATCAAAAAAAAAAATCTACCACTGAGTTACAACAGCAGACCCAAAGGTTATCCTGGGGTATCAGATAAGCTATGGGTAAAAAGTTACAATTTTACTTTTTCAGGCTTTCTTCCAAAAGGATCAATGTGGTACAAACATGGATCTCAAAAGTGTTTGCAGGGAGCTTTTCAAAACTGCATAGCACACACAAGAAATTAGTAACTAAACTGTACTCCAGGTCTTCGCAGTGGGCATCTTTTATATATGTATGGGCTTGAATCATTCATCTTCAGGCTGGGAATCCCCAGTAATATTAATCAGCAGTAAACAGAGTCAAAATGGCCATACAATGTGGGAGGCTAGCATGTGAATATATGAAAGATACTAATGGTGAAAAACTGGGAGGTACAGGTAAGTAGCTAATCCTTCTCCGTAATTAGATTTTTCATATATTCAAATGCTTAACTCAGGTCAGTAAGCAATACAAATTAATACTAAAGTGGAAAAGAGGCTTACCTTTACTGAAGCATGGTATGAAGGACAGCAGTACCACTTCTAAGTTATCAGTATCTGTTGTAATATTTTGCACACCTCATCAACATTATAACGAACTAAAGTGGCTCCATCAAATAGCAGGTCTAGTATTTTTTCTTTGATTTCAGGACAGAAGGTAGTAGATCACACCCAAACTTGCAGTCATATAACTGTTGCAACTACTGTTGAAAACCTCACTGGAAACATACACAGATGAGCCAACAATAGCTGCTGATGTGGCACTCTCTAATGACTCATGGCCATGTCACTTTTACCTTCCAGAATGCAGACAATAGCAGGGAGAGGTCATGCCATATTTGTCAATTGTGATGGCTCAGAATCGCTAAGGCGTTTGCGGCTTGGATACACGTAGCAGTCATTGAACCTATTCTACAGCCCAAATTAGCAATACTGTTTTATCTGTAGGTGTGGCGGATGGGTTTTCTGAACTGCATTGAGCTTCTAAGGCTATTAAAGACTGTGGCTTGGGATAGCTTATAAGGCAGGAAAGGGCTGTGTCAGGATCAGGTCGTGCACCAGCTCCCCCTGACGTCTCTGCCCTCGTGAGGTCTCTCGCGCTCGAGGTGTTACCCCCTGAAGCTCTCTGCCTTGTTGTTCTACCCCCCCCCAGCACCGCACAGGTCAGTTCCAGTTTAACCCCCACTGCGCCAAACTTTTTCCTGCTGTTCCACCCCCATTTCTCCCCACCGCCACCCCCACCCCGACACCTCCAAGAGCCCTTCCCAACCCCAGAATCTACTTAATGGAGGCAACAGTGCATTTGTGCAACAGGCACGTCACAGACAAGCATGTCAGTGACTGTCCACTCCCAGTGTCAGGAACACTGGTCCCTCCACCAGCACACCGCCGCCGAGCTACAGTCTCTCAACCCCTGGAGAAACACCAGCAGCTGCAGCCCTTCACCAAGAACCACTAAAGGACCTTTCGCCTGCCAGCACTGTGGCCGAACTTATGACGTCAAGGGCCCGCGACTCCAACCCAGTAGACACCCGTTCACAAGTCTACGCTCCACTGTACGTTGCTCAACGTCAGGTCCCTCTGCAAGTATGCCACAGACATTTAGGACATAATTACCAGCATTACCCCGATGTGATGTTCATCACAGAAACTTAGTTCGCCACCTCATCCACGCCAGACATCGCCACTGCAACGCCATCCCCGGCTACAAGAATCTTCACTGTGACAACCCTGGCAGACTCGGTGGAGGCATCGCCATCATCCCCAAGGAAACCCTCCAATGCACCACTACCGAGGATCATAGTTCGTCAATCAGAGAACATCTCAACTTTCAGATCAGAATAGAGGCTACAACTACCATTAGAGGAACCCTAACCTACAGATTCCCGGGCCCCTTTCAAGCTTCTGCAACGCCATCCCCTGATCGACTCCAAACACTACATCTATCTGGAAGACCTGAACTTCCACCTCGAAGACGCCACCAACACAAACTCCACCATTCTCTTGGAGAACATGAACTACATCGGCCTCTCGCAGCTGATCACCACCCCCATGCACATCGCAGGACACACACTGGACAAGACCTTCTCCTCCAGAGACAGAATCCTGGTCTCACACGCAACTGAGTTATCTTGGACAGACAACAGCATCATCCACTTCGCCACTGCCGGCTCTCCAGACCACCCTTCCCCCCCCCCAATCTGCCCACCCAGCTTTGCCAAAACTGGAGCTGAGTCATGGAACCCATCTGGAGCTCCACCCTCAGAGACCAAGCTCGACCTCTCAGACACCCTCAAACGCAATGTCCAGAGCTTCTCAAATTGGATCACCACCGGTGCCGACTCCATCGCCCCCATGAGGAACACCAACAGTAGCAGTTAGCAAACACGCCAGCTGGTTCACTAACCATCAAACACAACTGCAAGAGACTGGAAAGACTATGGCACCCTAACAAGAATCCCATTGACCTCAGCACCTTCAGGTCCACCTTAAACAACTACTACAACTACCACCACCATCTCAGGAAGGCCAAGAACTCTCACCAACTACATTAAGGAGAGCAAGAAACCACGCCAAGTAATTCTTCAGCAACGTCTGAGTTCTCCTCCCCAGCTGCTACGGAGAACATAATCCACCCCTCCCAGGCCCTCAGCGACAGCCTGGCAGACTACTTCCACCAGAAGATCAAAGAGCAGCCCATCGACCTCATTCACCTCTGCACACCTACAGATGCTACCCTCAGCCACCAACTGGAAACAGCTATCAATCCAAGGCACCACCACCCTCATTAATTCAATCTTCTCCGGGGCTCCCACGGATGTCTGCTGGCACCATATCTACAACCTGGGAAGGAAAAATCGGCAGCAGCCCCACAGAGATCCTCAACTCTTCCATCACAACATCTACCGTTCCGGCACATGGAGGCATGCGGAAATCAAGCCGCTGCTCAAGAAACCCTCTGCCGACCCCAACAAGCTTAAGAATTACCACCCCATCTTGCTACTCCCTTTCCCAGCCAAGGTCCTGGAGAAAGTCATCAATTGGCAGCTCACGGAGAACCTCAAAGAAAACAACTTGTTCAAGGCCTCCTAATCTAGTTTCGAGCCAACAACAGCACTGCGACCACCCTGATCGCTGCAACTCATGACATCAGAGGCCTCCTAGACTAAGGTGAAACAGAAGCACTCATTCTCATCGACCTGTTGAAGGTCTTCAACACGGTCTCCCACCACACCATCATCACCAGAATCCACCACATCGGCATCCAGGGCAACACCCTCAAATGGATCTCCTCTTCCCTTCCCGGTTTAAAGTGGGAGGATCCATCTACCGGCCTTCTCCTCTGTACACAAAATCATCATCTGCGGAGTACCCAAAGGCTCTTCCCTCAGCCCCACCCTCTTCAACATCTACATGACACCACTAGCAGACGTCCGTCAACGATACACAGCTCATCCTATACCTCACATTAGACCCAGACACCACCAGAGCCAACTTCCGAAACACTGTGTCCAATGTCGCTACCTGGATAAGTCCAACTTCCTAAAGCTCAATTCTGGAAAAACTGAAGTATTCATCTTCAGGAACAGGCTTTCTTCCTGGGAAGACACCTGGTGGCCCACCGAGCTCAGCCCCACACCAACCCCCACCAGCCACATATGTAATCTCGGAATCATCCTTGACAGCCAACTGATCATGAAGCAACGGATCAATGGTGTATTCTCCTTCTGCTTCCACACTTTCCGCAGACTTTTCCAATGGATCCCCACCTCCACAAGGAAAACAGTAGCCAAGCCATCTTATCCAGCCGCCTTGACTACAGCAACACACTACGCCAGTGCCACCAAACAGCTCCTCAATCGCCTTCAAACTGTCCAGAACACTGCAACAAGACTCGTCCTCGACCAACCCAGAAGAACTAGCCCCACCTCAAAACCCTACACTGGCATCCTGTGCAGAAATGATGCCTATTCAAACTCCTGACATGCTTACAAAGCACTCCATAACACCGGACCTGCCTACATCAACCACCGCTTGACACTCCATCGACCTACCAGGGAGCTCCACTCCACCTCTCCCCTTGGCACACACACTCCGCATGGCATGTATACCCCATATCCATTGGAGCCACTGACAAGGTCTCCTACCTCATTGCAAAGCCCAGGAACAACCTCCACCTGTGAACCGCCCCCTCACTGGAAGACTTCAGGAAGAAGCTCAAGACAAGGCTTTTCAACCAAGGCTCACAGAACCCAAGAACCTGGAGACCCCCTAGGGTGACAAGTCGCGCTATACAAGACAGATTGATTTCTTCTCCAAATGAGGCACCACAGCTGGAATTGTGGCCAGGGTTTTGATTAATTTCAGACCCTCTGACTATATGAAATCTAGTAAAGGAATAGATTTTATAGCCTTAAGTGGTTGCTCTTTAAAATAAAAGCACTACTGTTCTACAGAGGATACCTGCAAATTTAATTTTAAAGCAGCTGTCTTTATTAATTCATTGACTGAGGCTGTCGCCTGGTGAACCATCCCGCTGATTGGAGGCCTTGTCAACCTCTTTAGGTGCCATGTAATCATTCAAATCTTCAGTACTCATCATGAGGCAATCAATAAGCTAACTTCTTCCACGTCAGAATGTGACTCCGAAGAATCTCCTTCTCCCACATATTCTGGAGTGGGTGACACTGAAGTTGGATGACTGTTTTGGAAACTGACATCTTGGAGGGGGCAGTGGTGAATGAGTCACCTGGCGTGGAGATGGTAGTGGCGGAGGTGGAGTGAGGATGGGCTGAGACTGGAGTGGTAGAAGCCTTTGAAATTAATCCATCATCTGTTGCATTGTAATAAAAAATAAAGAACACACCTTAGAGATTTTAGTCTCCGAATAAGCACATGGTCGGTTATAAGGTTGCCGAGAATTATGGGTTCAAAATCCTGTGACTGAATCATATTTGTGGCAGGGATCATCATCATATAAGATTTCACCTTCAAACTCTGGTACATAGTGGACTTATAACTGCGTGGGACTGTTAGGAGTCTCAGAGGCATATTGGTCACAGCTTTCACCTTCAAATTCAGTATAGAATATTCGCCATCACTTTAATATGAGATAGGGTGATGGGGGGAGAAAAGTGTAGTAATAGGGACATTCCTAGAGGCTGCCATCAACTGCAGAATCTTTGTCGATGGGGTTGTCGTAGACCACGACTTCAAACTCATTAGCTGTAGTTAAGGTTGCTGCAAATGAGGTGGATATGCTTGTAAATAAAACACTATTGTTGAGGCCTATGGCTATTTTAACACCGCTTTCTGCTATTTAAGATTACAGTGGAGCCCCAGCCTGACAATGGGGAAGGATTCAAGCATGTGAATATATGAAAGATCGAATGCTGTAGAGCATGCATTGTGATAACATCCATAGGTGGTAGTTATGCCTATTAATACAAGTCTATCAAGGATCAAGATTACATTGTAAAACAAAATACAATTTCACCTTGTTTGGGATTTTCCTAAAGTAGTCTTCCGAAAGAAGATTTTCCAGAATGATCAAATCATTCTAATTCCTGCTCAGAAATCATCTGCCCAGACATGGATTTGTATAAATTTCAGTGGCATGCAAAATGGCTGCAAAGATTACAGGGTCTCATTAAGCTGGAGGAATAACATTGTTGGAGAGAGAGGGTCTTTCCAGGTTTAGCGCAGCAACTTGGACCCGTTCTGCTTTTCTTCTTATCAACAACCCTTCACTTTAACAAAAGACAAAATGTTTTAATGCCTTCACAGATTGAACAACGGGATGTTATTAAGCTCATAATGCCCAATAATTTAGGAGTTTGGACCACTGGGAACAAAGGATAGCCTGATACAGAATGTACACCTACAAATAATAGAACAAACTAAACACGCTCATAGGTTTGGTACTTCTCTTAACACCAAATCCTTTTATATGTCTGTCCTGTATTTAAGTGTTGCCGGTTTGTGGCAAATGTAAATGGAAAGAAGCAGTGGGAATGATGTAAAATCTGCTCTACAATAGAGGGGAAACTCCTTCATAAAATGAAGTTTAAGAGATTAGGCTTTGACAGGGCGGAATGTTGCTAGAGGAAAGGGTAGAATACTCCTGTTGAGTAGTACCTCAACAACCGACTGACCTTCTACACTCCCACCCGCCAGCTACGTTCCACCAGCCTCGCCCTTGCTGCCGTTCCAGGCATCCGCAGAGCCACCACCGGAGGAAGATCCTTCTCCTACCTGGCAGCCAAGACGTGGGACTCCCTCCCCATCCACCTCCGGCTAACCCGGGACCACCTTTCCTTCAGGAAGCAACTCAAGACCTGGCTCTTCGAGCAGTAGCTTCCCCCCCCCCCCCCAGCGCCTTGAGACCCCTCTTGGGTGAGTAGCGCTCTATACAAATGCTATGATTGATTGACACGGATTAAAGTCGCATGAAATGCAAACGCCTGTAAAAGTGCCAATCTCTGCCTTTGATATTGTAGATCATTGCTATGTATGACATGACAATCTACTTTCATTTTCCGTACACACTGTACAATGATCAAGGTTTAAATAAAGAATTCATAAAACAAAAAAAGAGATCAGGCTTGACATTTAAACCTTCAAAGAGCAAACAAACAGAGGTTTTTTCTTTGGAGATAACCATAGAGGTCATGCAAAATGTGACTTAAAGACTAAGAACAGAGGTTCGCAGAAGATAATGTCTTGAGAAACTTAGGGAACCTAATGTGCCCAGGTCAGGAGGATGCCAGTAGCATAAATAAATAACTCCATTACCTAGTTTAAGGTGAGAAGTGACAAGGCATTCAACCAAGCCGAAAGTAAATTCTGTTGAATACATCACTGGATTTTTTTTCTTTGGGGACCGAGCAAGGTTACAAAAAGGCACCAATGAACAAAATAAATGGCCACAAATATGAATAAGCTAGTAAAGAGACAGCAGATGTGTAGCTTCAAAGTTTAGCCACATTCCAAAATCGTTGCAATAGTGTAAGGTGGTACAAGCCTGCACAATCACAGGGGTACAGTAGTCCTACGTACAGCCAAGGAGGGCGTTGATCGCTAAAATACACCCAACTGGAATAACGCATGGAAGCATTTTCTTGATTGATTTCAACTAAATGAAAATACGACTGAGTATGAGACTACAGACATTTCGGTGAAGACAGAAAAATCTTAATTGAAACTGAATAAATTACATCGTAGAGAGCGTGCAGATCCCAATTTCTGACAGCCAGAAGGTGGGACATTTGCAATCTTTTAAGTCTTTTTTGTCAGAGTTTAGTTTGAGTCAGCTATCACCCATCCAATCTTCAGCATTCACCATGCATACCTTCAAGTGGTTTGGGCCAGTAGGTGTCTTATTCCACCCCACACCACCAACCATTTACTCAACTCTTAGGCAAACCATAGCTTTCTTAAAGCTTAGACAGAGGCATTCTGAAAAAGGCAAACTTCGAGAACTAGGATGATTGGATTGATTAAATCATTGGCACAACTAAAGAACGACTTTGGCATTCAAGTACGCAAATTGTGGATTAGCTGATCAATTGTCTGATAAACAATCAAATAAGCTACAAGGCACTTCAAAGAAAAGCAAAGATCTGTTGGCACTCATGAGATTTAAGAACAAATGTGTATTTATTAGACCCAATGTGTTTCTTTTCAATTATAAATTCCATTTATAGAGGTTACACCGTCAGTACAGACAACTAAGCTTTGAGAAACAGCGAGTAGCTGCATATAAGGGTGGGTACCATAGAGGTTCATACGGTGATTAGCTGTCTTTCAGATGTAAGAAATACACAGGAGAATTAACTAGATTGCATTATTTTTCGGTCTACAGCCATTACATTAAAAAAACAAATATTTAAATAGAATGCTTAAGAAGTATTAGTATTATTCAAATGTTTATTATTTACTGCTACTCTGAATTGCTGTTTTGAGCCAAATCAACATGTTGAATTGCTCCATGGACCCTTTGCATGAGTAAAGGCCAGACTGGACAAAATGATTTCTTTTTGCTAGAGTAGTGATTAATGGGAACTTATTTATTTATTTTTATTTTAGAGGTTTTATATAGCGCTGGCTGGACCCAGAGGTATCAGAGCACTATACAATTGTAAGAAAGGTGTTTAAATACAGGTACAGTGAGTATAAGTACAGAAAGTTGATTCATAAATGAGCAGTCCACATAGGATAAAGGTTAAACTAGATGAAAAAGTAAAAAACAATTGCTAAA
Organism: Lissotriton vulgaris; assembly: GCF_964263255.1. Taxonomy (NCBI): domain Eukaryota; kingdom Metazoa; phylum Chordata; class Amphibia; order Caudata; family Salamandridae; genus Lissotriton; species Lissotriton vulgaris. The sequence goes on from NW_028249137.1 coordinate 420,942, forward strand.
CACAATGAGATATACAATATAGAGGTCGCAGTTTGGTGGGAAGGATCGATATAGTATACCTAGGAGCAGGAAGGACAAAAACGTGAAAGAAAACTGAAGGTCATAAAGTGTAGTAAGGAACGGGAGGTAAAGGAGAGGCAAGGAGGGGAGGTAAGGTGATCAGATTGAAGAGGAAAGGAAGGAGAGGGGAGGGGAGGGGAGGAGGGGGGTCACTAGCCGTAGGCGGAGCAGCTGGGTGGGGGGGATGCTGAGAGGGCTATAAAGTTCCCCCCCATAGGTTGGTTGCTTCAGGTGCCAAAGGCTGACCTAGATTGCCGTAATTGGGCAAAACTTACTAGACAAAAGTTTTTTCTGTCTGAGTCGATATTCAACGTAGTTCTAACATTTCTTGCTCTCCTTTATATTTGATCGGGTATGCTTTAACTCGCCTCTCTTTAGCTGCTCAGGTAATTGTGGTTTCAAGATTCAAATTGGTATGTCCATTCTGTGCATCATTATCGAACCTCCTCCCCTTACCCTCTCCCCCCAAAAAACAAAACACACCCAATAATATGATGTTGCCAGGTGTTAGATGTCTTCCCAGGGAAAAGAAGTATATAAATGTGAAACTGGGGAAGTGGCGGTAGAGAAATCCATTCAAACGGTGAACTTAAATCATTGCTTAACCTTTGTCTGGCCAGAAAAAAATGCATTAAGCTGTAGACCCTGTGCTTTTGATATAATTAAATTCTGTGGAGTAAATGTGTATAGCTAAACAGGTTTAAAATAGCAAATTATGACAAAATAATGCTGTTGGCAAATTAGGATATGAAAAGACGCAAATAAGCAACAAAGATTTATTTGAAAATGTAAAAGTTGCTAAAACAAAGAAACCCCGATGGTATTTTAACAATGCAAAATACTGCAAGCTGTACAATTCATAAAAGATTAACCAAATCTGGATGACTTTCACAACCGCACAACCAAAAGTTGTGACTAATTGAAAAAAATATATTCTTATCAACTATGAATAAACATTAGACTAAAACTCACTCAGTAAAACGTGTATAAATTTATATCAATTTATATGCAAAACAAAAATGAAGAGCAAAGCATAATGGAAAGGTTAGCCGAAGCAAAGTATTATAACTGTCATTTAACAAAAGTGCTGACTGAACATGCTAAGTGACATTTATCCAATATGGCTAACACAATGGAACTAAGTACTAAAATATTCTTTAAAATCTAAAACTTCTGACAATATAAGTGTTCGTCATTCGTGCCCTAATCATGTTTGCAAGCATCTCACCTGTGATTAAATTGACTAACAATGAACTGAAATAATGAAGCAGTACTTTAAAGCCCCCGACTTATTCAAGTAACTGTGCGATGTGTGGTTTGACTGCAATGAATCATTTCACCGCATTTGCTTTAAATAAAGTACAGGCAAAATTTCGAAGACAGATAGCAGTATAAATTGTTCATTAGACATATATTTAAGAAAGTAAAGTTGAGGTCGATAATACATTAGCATATAGTATTGTCATGGGTCTTTGGATGCAAACATCAAAGTTTTCCAGGCAAAACTTTCATTTAAAAGGCCACTATTCAAGCTAACATATGCTGTAACTGGTCCCCGGCAGAAAATATTTTCAAAAGTGTATGGCAATGTAAACTTCAAAAATACAGGTATTGTAGAAAGAACTGAACTGATGCTCAGCATAAAACAATGATGCGCTGGACAATGTGTCATTGGGGGGGCATAATAGGAGATCTCCACTGTGATGTGAAAACTATACAAGCTTCAAATGGGTACTGGTACAATACAATGTAAAGTAGAACACTGTAAAGTACAATTGTATCTGTTCCTGCATAACAGTCTGTGTGTTTTGAATCCCACATAATAGATGCTTGAAGAATGGGCTGGATTCTGCCCATGTGCATTGTTTTATCGAGGAATCCTCTCAAGGGCCAAATGAGATGCGTCCCAGCATTCAGAGTAAACAGGGCTCATCTGCTCAAATAATATGCTTCCATCTTTCATAGTCCCTCACAGGTGAATCCCCTCTGGATGTGTTAGCCTGGTCGGGGTGTGGTCTAACAAGTAGGCATTGTGCATTTCAGAACCATTAGAACGTTTGTTTGGTATTTTCAGAACATTAAAATTGCAAGAAGGAGCACTCTCGACATTAAGACAAAGGCTCCATACTCTATGGAAGTCCTGCTGCCAGCTGCTGACGACGAGCAGATCACACGGAGGCAGAATATGTTAGCTGAACAGTTATCAGTTACGTGAAAGTCTGAAAGGTCCAACTGGCATCACATACTAGAATGAAAACAAATATATAAATATAACCCAGCTTAATGGTAAAATTAATAATTCACAACTAAAACGCTTACATATGGGAAAGCAATAAACATGAAAATTCTGCAGCATCTGGTTATGATTGAAAAATCAAAGACTGCAAAGATTTACTTATTCAAATATCTTTAACACAAACTGCTGTAGACAGAAGATAAAACAATAAAATGGGGTGAAGAAATAAAGTTAATCTGTAACAAATTCTCAACTCGATAATGAATATATGGAGATGATGAAATCTGACGTACTGAGTGAACACCAATGCTGTGAGGTGCCTTAAATTTAATAAAAAGGGTTAAAAGGCAGAAAAGGTTTCAAACAAGGTTTAAACCACACACTTCAAAGGCAATATTTATCGAAAAAATGTCCAACAGAAAATATAGGGTCAAAACAAATAGATGTTTACCTGTTTAAACTCACTGACACAAGCCGAACTGCAGAACCTTTTCTGTGCACCATCAATGATGAGAAAATTGTTTCCAGCTCCTTTGCTCGGCAAGTACTCTCCACACTGCTCACAACAATTCATGATTAAGCCATTCGCCATTCTGTATCTATTGAAGCAGTGGTCACTACAAAGCTTGTGGGTCATACTTTTAAAACTCACTTCATGACGAATCTGTAAAAAGAAAAAAAAAGAAAATAATTACCAGGTAAGGTAGATGGGTTAGTCGGACACTTTACCCAAGTCTTCATTTGAGGACAAAGTATTTAAGTGTTAATCTCTTACTCCCAATAAAGCACTATTGGACCAGCCCTCCCTCCTTTCTCGCCCCTGGAGTGCAGAGCGCTTCATACAAACCACAGAAAGGTACACAGACTAGGTACTTTATGAAGAAAAAGTCTAGGCTGGCCAATTCCGTGACTCCTTAAGAGATTTCCCTCATTCTTTTCTCTAAACTGAAGAAATACAGACAACAGTCCAACTAGAAAAGAAAATGGCAGTAAATCTAGTAAAAACATAAGTAGCACAAAATACAAGCTCCAGAGACTTGCGAGCTTTGATATGAGCAATCACGGCACACAAAAACTAAGAACTTAGACCGAGAAGAGTAAAAAAAGACAGTACTTTGGAGCTACGTAATAGGGTGGGCATACCTTGCGGAATTTGCTTTAGCGTAATTCTGAAAAATTACAACAGATTTATGTAAGATTACACAGATTTGTGACAAGCGTCACCTTAGAGCTATTTTCTTCGGGCAAAATGCACCATCACATTACAAAAGCGCCAGAGGATGCTTTTTGTGCTAAGAAAATAGTGCTAAATGCAACAGAATACAACAAACAGCAGCCGCCAGTAGCCGCTCACGCTCCCCAAGTTTGTTCCTGGGCGCCAAGTTACTAATTGCATAACTGGTGTAATCGTGTAAATTTCAGTAATTGCGCTTCAAAAGAATAATGCAATATTACTCAGATCACTCTGGCATAATTAAAATTTCACCAAGGCCTAGTACAAATAAGTAACATGCAAATTAGCCCTGCCAAGTACATTAAGGTCAGTGTTTAAAAACGGAAGTTTACGTTAACAACAGTAATGATTAACTAGTGGCCAATGATATCCTTTGACCTACCCTAACCGACTACCAAAGCCAAGCTACTAACTTAACACAAAGTAGAAGGTACCTGCAAATTTAAAGTGTTTTTGCCAGTATAAAAAACTCAAAGGCTGAAATTAGTTGGCAGGAAAATTCCTTACTAATAGTCCTACTGTAAACAATATACATGCTCTACAATGTTCCTGCAACAATGTGCAACACATGGCTAGCCACAGTTCTTGGCCATCACCATCCCTCACCAAAACCCCAATCCTTCTAGTTTTAACTCTGGCTTCTACTGAGTGAAATTAAGATTAAAAGCAAGGCAATCTCCAAAACTTAACACATCGATATATTTAAGCTACTTAATTGTAACAGTTTTGCAGCGCGAGACATGATCATTTTTGGCCATTTAGTAATATGGTCCAGAATAAAAGGGCAAACATAAATCTCTTTTGCCAGTTAACCACAGATGGTCTGTACAACTTATATGTTCGACAATAAGCCTACAATTTCCCACGACAGTCACTATCTTCAGATTTTTTCACTTGAATCTGATGTATTAGGACAAGATCTACAATATGCTGAGTAAACTATTATGCACTAATCTTCATCAGGGAAGCGAGAGGGTATAATGAGAATACATGCACCTTCATGAAACAGGTCATGGAAATCTTTAAAAACAACGCAGCACCCTGTAAATTTGCTGAATACACAGAATTTTTGTAATACCATGTAATAATCTGCTTCAGTTTTGTCAAACAAGATGTCCACGTTGGTGGCCAGAAGGCTTTATTAAGGATGTCTACACATCGCTGGAAGTTTTAGGCTGTGCGTTAAGGTGTCTGACCTGTCCCTTCACTGTGGGGGAAGGCAATGTCAAGCCTCCGCAGGGACGGTCGAGCCTCAGCGCTGACCACCCTCCGGAGAAAGCAAGAGAACATAAGCACAGGCCAGTTGCTGTTCATGGACTCGCCGAGAGAATCGTAACTGGCCTCCATACCTTCAAGAAAGTCTGCCAATATTCCCAATCCTCCTATGACCCTGGCACAGTAGGCCAGACCAAGCTACAAAGTGACCAACAGCGCAGCCTGCCAAACTGAGAAAAGCATTTGCAATGAAATAGGTCTCACATTTGTGAGAGTTAGAGCTATTGGCATTGTAAATGACAATGTTATTTATGTATGTGTTTTGGCTTGGAGTGGAGTTAATGTATATGGTTTGGAATGGTTGAATTGGAATTGTTATTTGTGGAATTGTGTGGGGTGGAATTATGTGGTGTGTAGCACATTTGTGTAGTGGAAGTATGTGACCAAGTGAATACATAGGGTTGAGAGCTGCACAGAATAGACAGAAAGGAAGATATAGAATGATAGGTAGTTTGTACATGAAGTGGTGAATGAACTCTAGACAGAGGTGGGGCTGAGTGATACTGAGGTGGTGGTGATTGATGATGAGGTGGTGCTTAGGTGGTGGTGAGTGATGTTGAGTTGGTGCTGTGCTGATGTAGAGTTGGTGCTGCACTAGTGTTGGCGCACTGATGAGGAGGTGGTGCTGTACTGATGCTCAGGTGGGGCTGAGTGATGCGGAGGTGGTGCTGTGCTGATGCTCAAGTGATTCTGAGTGACACTGAAGGGGTTGATGCTAAGTGATGCGGTGGTGGTGGTGAGTGATGTGCTGCTGAGTAATGTTGAGGGGTGGTGCTGCACTGGTGCTCAGGTGGTGCTGAGCTGGTGCTCAGGTAGTACTGAGTTGGTGTTGCTGGTGAGGTGGGACACCACTGCTGGTTGTGCACTGATGCAGAGGTGGTGCTGTGCAGATTTTGAGGTGGTGCTGAGTGATGCTGTGGTGTTGCTGAGTAATGCTGTATTGGTGCTGAGGCAATGACACTGCACTGATGCGGAGGTAGTGCTGAGATGGTGCTGAGGTGGTGCCGAGTTGGTACTGTGCTGGTGCACTGAACTAGAGGAGGTGATGTGATGAAACGTAGGTGGTGTTGTGGTGGCGTTGAGTGATGCTGAGGAGATGCTGGTGCTGAGGTAGTGATGAGTGATGCTTTGCTGGTGCAGCACTGATGCTGAGGTGGTGATGCCGCACTGACGAGGAGGTGAAAGGATGCTGAGGATGATAAATGTGATGCTGGAGATTAAAAATGTTAGGAGTTTATCATGGGCTGTTGACACAATATTACTAATTTCCAAATATCCACTTGAGGCTTGTGCCCAAAAGATGTAAGATTATATGAGCTCATGTACAGACTATGTGAGACCATAACCATGTGAGGAGCTTTGGAAAACTGTGCAGAGGGCGTGAAGTAAGATAGTGGGTGGAGGCAGGGGAATGTAGCGAGAGCGAAAGAGTATGGGGTGTGTGCAGTGTGAGGAGGCCTGGAGAGAGACTGAGGAGAATGGAGCACATGGAAAGGCTGTGCACGAGCCTGAAGTCAAAATCCAAACCCAGCAACCCCCATTGAAAACAGGGCACCGACCCCAAATCAGCACTCTGAAATTGGCCGCCCCTGTGGGTGCACTTAGAGTGCTAACTGGAACCCCCCCCTCATAAACAGCTACCAACCGGAGGCCCCATATCCCCAGTTGGATAACACTGGACCTCAGCACTCTGCACCAGGCCGCCCAAGTGCTGATGAGGGTGGTTTTTGAGTGCATTCTTGACCCTGGAGGAACCCTTGTTCTAACCCCAGAAACAACCCGCAAGACAGTTTAATTACCAGCAATACGATACCATAATTTTTTCTTCATAGGACTGCATGGACTATTTTCCTCTGAAAAACTTCTAACTGTTGAGGGTGTTTTGTATGAAAAAATAAACTGTTTTGACAAAACCTGCTTTACTCACCTTTTATCCAGAAAATGTCCCAGTGTGATATCTAGGCATATCACACTGAGTATGAAAAGTATCTTAAAAAGTATTCAAAGTAATTGCAAAGTAACTGAAACGTCATTTCAACTGTTTATGAACATTTGGCCTACCCGTATCTATATTCAACTGTATTATCAGAAAAGTAACATTTTTACTTAACGGCACCAAGTCTGGCTTGGTTTTAAAAATAAAAAACAGCAAATAAACACTTTTGGTACAAACAATTGGTCTGAGTTCAGTCTTTGTGTGTGACATCATTTCTTGCTTGAGTGTGTACAACAAATGCTTAACACTACCCTCTGATAAGGACTTATTGCTCACCCACACTACCACAAATAGAGAGTACGGTATTATCTACTTTAACCTCTGTAAGCCTTTGGGGATCCCTTGGAGTATGTGCATACTATGCCTCACATTGGTATAATATTAACAAAGCCAGCTTCCTACACAGGCCTACAACGTACTTATTTACAGAGGTTTCAACTTATTTGCAAATGCTGCCCTCAAACCAAAGGTAGGATAAAGGTGCCATCAAAATTGAATAACACTGGATATATAGAAATAAGGGTTAGAAATTAATAGCTTCAAAAGGTTGGAAGGAGAAACCCTTTTTAGAAAAGGGAAGGTTTTTTTTTAGAACAGACAAAAAAAGCAGGGTCCCTTTTCGTGTGATCTAGAGGAAGAGAACTTACGTCTCTAGTTATAGAAGGGGTTTGGAGTGAGCCAAAAACGCGTAGTTAAAGTTGTTCAAAGATCCACAAATTCACAATCAATTACACACTACATTGCTAAACATCATTCTGCTAATTTGTGTTTTGTGAAATAAACTTAAAAATGTGATTGTTTTATGTGACAAATGTGTTGTTTTGATAGAATTATTTTTACATTGTTGCTTTGGAAAAAATTATTTTTAAATTGTGACTTAGATATCTGATGCTTGGGAGTATAACCCCACAGTAGCGGTTTTTAATTATTTTAATATCGATGTACTACTTCAGAAAATGGTATGAACAGAAAATAATCAATTAATAAAGAAGTTTTTTTATAAAAATAGTGTTTACATCCTTATTACCCCATGTCATGCTAAAAGATAAGCAGAATGATGTTTAGCAATGTAGTGTGTAATTGATTGTGAATTTGTGGATCTTTGAAGAACTTTAACTACGCGTTTTTGGCTCACTCCAAACCCCTTCTATAACTAGAGACGTAAGTTCTCTTCCTCTAGATCACACGAAAAGGGAACCTGCTTTTTTTGTCTTTAGAAATTAATAGCCCTGCAATACAACCAAGGAAGACGTGTGTGGTGTGGGCAACCTATAATTAGTTTAAGTTTAAAGACAAACCCAACAGAAAGTAAATTATTTTAAAATTCATGATATTAGAGCTATATAGGAAGACAACTGGCTACCTGCATCCAATGTATCACCACTTGCAAAGCAGTAATATTATTAAACTAAGTATATTCACTTGTAGTTTTATGAAAATATCTAACACATTAAAGTGATGTAAAATTATACCCATTGCAAGATTTTTGCGACCAATTTGGTTATTAAATGACCTATTATCTGTAAATACATTTGAAATTACAAGCAAAAAAATTGCATTTTAAAGGGCTGAAAAACAGCACACCTTGGGAAAACGAATATGCTACATACCAGTATGCATCTGTTCTTGGCATGTAGGGCTGCTGACATTCATATCTGTGCATAGATCGCCGCCTAGTGTTGGGTCCGGATGATTGCACATTGTTGTCCTGGAAGAGTCGAAGTATCACGCGATAGGTGGCTCCTCCCCTGGACTACAGTGCGCATGGGCATCCTCTCCATCCTCAGATTATTTTTCGCCATTGTGGCAGAGATCGTGTAGTACAGTAAGTGATGACCATGCTAAGACTAATTGTGAGTGCTGCAGCCGCTACAGGCGCCTGGGAGGAGTGCAGGCGATATGAATGTCAGCAGCCCTACATGCCAAGGACAGATGCATACTGGTAAGTAGCATATTCGGTTCGAGGCATGTGGGCTACAGAATTCATATCTGTGCATAGAATATATAGCAGTCCCTCCATAAGCGGTGGCTGCCTGTGCCAGCTGCAGCAGTCTGAAAAAGTGCTTTTAGAACAGCCTGTCCTACAGCTGCCTGCTGTTTGGAGTGCACATCTACGCAGTAGTGTTTGGTAAACGTGTGTATGGTAGACCATGTGGCTGCTCTACAGATTTCCTCTAAAGGAATGTTTCCAAGGAAAGCCATGGATGCCCCTAACTTTCGTGTTGAGTGGGCTCTTGGGGGAATGGTTAATGTGCACTTAGCCTTTTGATAACAAATTTGTATGCACTTAACGATCCACCTGGCTATACCGGCTTTTGAAATGGGGTTGCCTTTGTGTTGTGGTGAAAAGGCAACAAAGAGTTGTTTAGTCTTCTGAAAATCTTTGGTCCTATCAATGTAGTGCATTAGGGCCCTCTTGACGTCAAGTGTGTCTTTCTGAAATCTTTTGTCCTATCTATGTAGTACATTAGAGCTCTTTTGACGTCCAGTGTGTGGAGCATTCTCTCAGCTACTGAATCAGGATTCTGGAAGAACACTGGCAGTTCTATAGTTTGATTCATATGGAACTGTGAAACCACTTTAGGCAGAAACTTAGGGTTAGTGCGTAGTACCACCCTGTTGGAGTGAATTTGTATTAATGGCTCTTGGATAGTTAGTGCCTGAAGTTCACTAACTCGTCGTAGCGATGTGATTGCTATTAGGAAGGCCACTTTCCCCGGTAAGAATTGAATCTCGCATGAGTGCAGAAGCTCAAAAGGTGGGCCCATCAGTCTGGTAAGGACCACATTCAGGTTCCATACAGGTGCTGGTGGGTGTCTGGGAGGAATAACTCGTTTGAGTCCCTCCAGAAAAGCTTTGCTGGCAGGCACTCTGAAAAGTGAGAGATGCTGCCTGTTTTGGAGATAAGCTGCTATTGCGGATAAATGTATATGTATGGAAGCGTATGCTAGATTGAATTTGTATAGATGTAATAGATAACAGATGATGTTGTGAGTAGATGCATCTAGCCGATTAATGTTGTTGGCACAATAAATAACAAATCGCTTCCATTTCGCCACATAACATGCTCTAGTTGTGGGCCTCCTTGCCTCCCTTATGATATCCATACAATCAGGAGGCAGGTTGAGGTAGCCAAATTCTAAGACCTCAGGAGCCAGATCGCCAGGTTGAACTGTTGCGGATCTGGATGCTGAATGTCGCCATGGCTCTGCGTCAAAAGTGTGAGGTGCTGCCTTTGTTGCGGTACCACGGAGAGTTCTAGAAACGTGGTGTACCATGGTTGGCGTGCCCATGTTGGCGCAACCAGGATGAGAGTCATCGAGTGTTGCCTCAGTTTGCGTGCCACTAGCGGTATTAGCGGTGCTGGGGGAAAAGCGTACGCAAATATGCCTGACCAGTTCATCCATATCGCATTTCCCTGCGACTGTGGGTGTGGGAACCTGGCGGCAAAGCTTCGGCATTTTGCGTTTTCCATTGTGGCGAACAGGTCTATCTCTGGATAACCCCACTGCTGGAAGTACGGTTGTACTGATGGATGTATCTCCCACTCGTGCATCTGGTGGCTGTGCCTGCTGAGCAGGTCCGCCATCTGATTGTCCTTGCCTGGGAGGTGTTCTGCCATGAGGAAGATGTTTCTCTGAATGGCCCACTTCCACATGCTCTGAGCCAGATGAGACATCTGTGGAGAGTGTGTACCTCCCTGCTTCTGTATGTAGTACATGGCAGTCATGTTGTCCGTCCGGATCAACAGTACTTTGTTGCACAAATGTACCTTGAATGCTTTAATTGCCATGAAGATAGCCATCAGTTCCAGAAGGTTGATGTGCATATTTTTCTGCTGTGCTGTCCATAGTCCCTGCACTGTGTAGTGGAGTACATGAGCATCCCTTGAGAGATAAGTCTGTTGTCAGTATAATCTGTGGCACAGGCTCGTGGAACGGTCGGCCCTTGCAAAGGTTTTGTGGGTTCCACCAAAGCAGAGAGTTGTATGCCCGACCGGTCACCAACACTAGGTCTTTCAATTGTCCGCGAGCCTGATTCCACTGACGTACTAAGCACTCCTGAAGCGGACGCATGTGTAGTCTCGCGTGCGGGACTATGAAGATGCAGGAGGCCATCATGCCTATTAACTGCATGAACACTTGTGCTGGAAGCGAGTGTTGTGGTTTGAATTTCCGTATCAGCAATTGCATGCTGTTGATCCTCACTGAATTTGGCTGTGCTTTGGCTGCCAGAGTGTCTATTGTCGCGCCCAAGTACTGCTGTACGTGGGCGGGCTGAAGGTGGGACTTTGGATAATTCAGTGAGAACCCCAGATTGTGAATGGTGTGGGACATGTGGATGGCACATTGCTGGGCCGACCTTGCTTGGATAAGCCAGTCGTCCAGATAAGGGTAGACGTGAACGTTCTGTCTCCGTAGGTGTGCAGCCACTGTCGCTAGGCACTTGGTAAAAACCCTGGGTGCAGTTGTTACTCCGAAAAGGAGGACCTTGAACTGATAAAGCTGATCCTGAATGGTAAATCTGAGATATTTTCTGTGTGACGGGTGGACCGGTATATGGAAATATGCATTCTTTAGATCTAATGTTGCGAGGAAATCTCCCCGACTGAGTAACAGTAGAATCCGCTGTAATGTGAGCATGTGAAAATGTTCTGACAGGATGTACTGGTTTAGGTGTCTGAGGGACCCGTCCTTTTTTGGGATCAAGAAGTACAGAGAGTACACCCCTGGACCTTTTTGTTCCACAGGCACGAGCTCTATGGCTCCTTCTTGCAGCATACTGGCTACCTCCTGCTGCAAAACCTGTATATGCTCTGCGGACATAGGACGGTGTCTTGGGGGTATGTTGGGTGGAGTGGATGTTAACTCCAGACAATAACCGTACTGGATAAGCTGCCTCACCCACCTGTCTGTTGTGATGGATTTCCAGACCGGCAGGAACTGTTGTAGTCTCCCCCCGACCGGTGTTATATGGTCGGGGGATAGTGACAGGACGTCACTGTTGGTTAGTGGTGGAGGATCGGGAGTTGTTTTTTCCACGACCTCTGCCATTGGTGCTGTTTCCACGATAGCCACCCCTATTGTTCTTGTTGTAGGTGATCTGCGTGCCTCCTTTACTGTATTGTTCTTGCTGGGACACCTGGCCTCTGGAAGCTCCTCTATTGTTGGAGCGACGAAAAGAACCGCCCCTGAACTGCTGCGACTGTAGAGCCCCCATACACTTTGCAGTCTCCGTGTCCTTCTTAATTTTTTGTAAGGTGGTGTCCACTTCTGGGCCAAATATGTAATCAGGGTTAACTGGCTGATTAGTATGGTGGTTTGTATCTCAGGTTTGAAGTTGGAGATTCTCAGCCAGGCGTGTCTTCGTAACATAACACTTGTATTAATCGCCCTGGCTGCAGTGTCTAGCGCACACTTAATAGATTCGTTTGATATAAGATTCCCTTCTTGAATTAGCATCTCTGCTGCCTCCTTATACTCATCTGGCAAGTGTTGTAACAGGGTCTCAAGTGTATCATAATGAGCCCTGTCATATCAGGCTAAGAGTGCCTGTGTGTTGGAGATTCGCCAGATATTGGCCGCTTGAGCTGCCACCCTTTTTCCTGATGCTTCTAGCACTTTAGATTCCTTGTCAGGGGGAGGAGCATCACCCGTGGTTTGAGAGTTCGCTCTTTTATGAGCATTGGAAACAACCAGAGAGTCCAACGGCAACTGTCCCTTGATATACGTAGGGTCCACAGGTGCTGGTTTGTATTTTTTCTCAATTCTGGGGTTTACCACCCTTGACCTTGTGGTCTCCTTAAAGATGTCTCCAGCGTGTTTCAGGACACCTTTTAGCATGGGTAGAGTTTTTGACAGTTTTTTCAGAGGTTGAGAAGGTGTCAAACAAAAAGTCCTCAAATAGGGTCAGCATGGAGCTGGACATGATTTTTTTGCTGCCCTCTCAATAAGTGCGTTAAACGCAGCCGTGTCTTCTGTAGGTGAGGTTTTATTAGCATAGACATGACTGTCCCCTGGGTCAACAGCGTCTGTCCATGGTTCAGTGTGGTCTTCTGGATCAGTGTCTAATGAAAAGTCTACCAGTCTCAGCATCGATGAATTGCCTCGACTGATCTTCCTGCAGAGGCTGTCGATGCTTGGCGGCCCCTTCCGTAGTTGTAGGCTTTGGCCCCATGGACACCTTCTTGGCCGCTTCGACGCCAGTCTTAGGGGCGAACGCCTTAGGTACCACTGACGGCGGCAGTGTGAACTTAATCGGTGCCGACGACTTCGGAGGTTTACTGACCGGCTTCTGGGGTGGAGTGGCCTGCGGTCCGACACCAATAGCCTTCTCTTTAATGCGTTGCAGCGAGTCCCACACCTGCTTCGAAAAAGAGGCGGATGGTTGTGTTGACTCGACGGTGTCCTTTGAGCCACTGCTAGTGTTGGACTCTAGGTCTTTACTGACCTTTGCTTTGTCGAGTCGACGTTTAGGATCGAGAGGGTTCTGTGTCTCGAGTCCTTTGTTTGTGTCTACGGTCTTCGGCGCCGACTTCTTTGGGTCGATGTCCTTGACCTTTTTCTTCGGTGCCCCGGCTTACGGCTCGACACCCTTTAGCAACCTCCCCGGGTCGATAACACTCTTCTGTTTTGTCGGAGACGATGGTTCAGAAGCCTTCGATGCGACCAAGGTAATGAGTACTTTTGGTTTCGATTTTGTTTCCGGTGCTTTCGGTTTTGTAGTCACCGATGTTTTTGGTATCGATTTTGATAGATCAACCGATGGCTCGTTTGAATTGTCCATAGCCGGGCCTTGAGGCGAGGCTGTAGAACCATGCGTTATATCTTGGGTAAGGCCATGTGGCGATCCCTCGACCTGAGCCTTATCGAATATGCTACTTACCAGTATGCATCTGTTCTTGGCATGTAGGGCTGCTGACAATCATATCTGTGCATAGATCGCCGCCTAGTGTTGGGTCCGGATGATCGCACATTGTTGTCCTGGAAGAGTCTTCGAAGTATCACAAGATAGGTGGCTCCTTCCCTGGACTACAGTGCGCATGGGCATCGACTCCATCCTCAGATTGTTTTTAGCCATTGTGGCCAAGATGGAGTGAAACTACGTGAATGATGACCATGCCAGAAGTATGTGTGAATGTTGCAGCCGCTACAGGCGCCGGGGAGGAGGGCGGGCGATATGAATGTCAGCAGCCCTACATGCCAAGAACAGATGCATACTGGTAAGTAGCATATTCGGTTCGAGGCATGTGGGCTTCTGAATTCATATCTGTGCATAGAATACATAGCAGTCCCTCCATTAACGGCGGCCACCCGTGCCAGCTGCAGCAGTTTGAACCAGTGTTTTTAGAACAGCCTGCCCTACAGCTGCCTGCTGTTTGGAGTGCACATCAACACAGTAATGTTTTGTAAATGTGTGTGTGGTAGACCGTGTGGCTGCTCTACATATGTCTTCCAAAGGAATATTTCTAAGGAAAGCCATGGAGGCCCCCAACTTTCGGGTGGAGTGGGCCTGTGGTGGAATGGTGAGAGTGCGCTTGGCTTTCTGATAGCAAATCTGAATGCATTTAAAGATCCACCTGGCTATACCAGCCTTGGAAATGAGGTTACCTTTGTGTTGTGGCGCAAAGGCAACAAAGAGTTGTTTAGTCTTCTGAAAATCTTTGGTCCTATCAATGTAGTGCATTAGGGCCCTCTTGACGTCAAGTGTGTGGGGCATTCTCTCTGCAAGTGACTCGAAACTGAGCTGGAAGAATCTGGCACCGAACGCAAGACAATACCGACGAAAAGCTAAAGGCCTTTTGGCCTTAAGAAAGTTTTATATAGATTCCGACTAGAGTGAACCAATATACATCCGAACCCAATGGCGGAAAAAAACTGAGGATGGAGTCGATGCCCATGCGCACTGTAGTCCAGGGGAGGAGCCACCTATCTCGTGATACTTCGAAGACTCTTCCAGGACAACAATCTGCGATCATCCGGACCCAACACTAGGCGGCGTCTATGCACAGATATGAATTCAGCAGTCCACATGCCTCGAACAGTGTTCTAGACTCGGCCCCCGTACCAACGGTTGGGGCTAGCTCCTCGCTCGAGCTATCTTCTACGGCCCCAAGGGCCTCATCGTCGTCTCCTACCTAGTCGACGTCTTCATTCTCGACCATTTCTACATCTGCGTCGTCACTGGAGTCGATCTCTGATGCAGGATCAGACAGGGTTTCCTGAACTTCCTGCTAGACTCCTTCATCTTCCTCGGCATCGAAGATATTCACCGGGTCAGGTGCCGTCTGCTGGGCTTCCTTCCGCACCGCGCGTCAAAGGCGAATTGTCTTCTTGGATCGGAACCGAGAACAAGCCATACAGCTGGCCTCATCGTGATCCGGAGACAGGCATGTGTTGCACACCGGGTGGACATCGATGTGAGGATACTTGGAGATTCAAACGGGACATCTCTTGAACGGGCTCCATTCCATAATGGATCGTCGATAAGGCCTCTGGCGTCGACCGGGCCTTCGTGCTGAATAGCCACGCGGCTCTTCCTGACGTCCGGCTTTTCTTGACGTCCGGCTCGAAGATAGAGCTGGAACAAGTACTGGGCACCGATCGCAAAGACAATACCGACGATAACTAGAGGCCTTTTGGCCAAATATAAAGTTATCTATCGATTCCGAACTTGAGTTAACAAATATACATCCAAACCCAATGGTGGAAAAAAACAATCTGAGGATGGAGAGGATGCCGATGCGAACTGTAGTCCAGGGGAGGAGCCACCTATCTCGTGATACTTCAAAGACTCTTCCAGGACAACAATGTGCAATCATCCGGACCCAACACTAGGCGGCGATCTATGCACAGATATGAATTCAGCAGCCCACATGCCTCGAACACACAGATTTTCAAAGGTATATCTGGCATTTCTTCGTAGACCAACTAGTACATTCCGTTGCCTCTCAATTAGTACGAATGAACATCTTATTTACTGTAAATTCCAGTATGTGTAGGGGCCAAAATGTATTTGTTTTTTTTTTGATGAGCTGAACTGGTGTGGGTCTTTCATTGAGGCTTCCTTCATACTCCATGCCACTGCTACCATTAATAAGCCTTTCAAGTTTTGTTTTTAACCTCTTCGATGCTAATGACAAGGGTAACTCGTCATGAACTTTCCATTCATTTCAATGGAAAATGAATGTAAAATATTAAGGTGCCTTAGCAGTGAAGCGGTTAAGGGAGGCCAGGTAAAGGAAAATGCTACTTACCAGTATGCATCTGTTCTTGGCACGTAGAGCTTCAGAGTTACACACTATGCATAGACGGCCACCTAGTGTTGGGCCCGGATGTTTGCAGGTTGTTTTGTTGTAGAAAAGTTTTTGGGAGTCACAGGATAGGCGACACCTCCTTAGGATGATACTGCGCATGGGCATCGGCTCCATCCTCAGATTGTTTTTTGCCATTAGGAAAGTGATGGCGCTGTACAAGAGGTAGTGATGTCCATGTGATTTGTATCTAATTAAAATAAGACTGGAACAGATAAAGGTAGGTAGGAGGCGGGGAGGCGGGTGGGCGTGTGTAACTCTGCAGCTCTACATGCTAAAAACAGATGCAAACTGGTAAGTAGCATTTTCCGTTCGAGGCATATGAGCTGCAGATTACACACTATGCATAGATTGTATAGCAGTAATGTAATGTAATGTAATGATGTCTTGTAAAGCGCCTGAATCACCCCACATGGGGTATCTCCGCACTGTAGACCGCTGGGGAACCCGTCCTGGCTTTCCCTGTGAGATGGTCCCTACTGGGTATCTCCAAGGTGAAACCAGGCATCCCCGGCGTATGTGGGGGGCCATTGTGGAGATGAGCTAATGCCCAGAGATGCTGTGTGTGATCCCTGGTCAGAGTAGGCACCGAGGCGAGAATTATAGAGTCGGCTGACCCTGGTCCACGACCCTGCCGCGTCGGGAATTGAACCCTGGTCCCGGGCCGTCCTCTGCTTCCGGGTCTGCCCCCTCTAACCAGTGAGCGACACCACTCCACTACTAGTACCCACACCTAGCGGCGACCACCAGTATCTGTTGCAGTTGTCTGAAACAGTGTTTTTAGTATAGCCTGGCCCACAGTGTCTTGTTGTTTAGTTTGCACATCTACACAGTAATACTTTGTGAATGTGTGCGGTGTAAGCCATGTAGCTGCTCTACATATGTCATCTAAGGGGATGTTCCCTAAGAATGCCATTGAAGCCCCTTTCTTTCTTGTTGAGTGGGCTTTCTTGTTGAGTGGGCTTTTGGAGGGATTGTTAACGTACGTTTTGCTTTTTGGTAACAAATTTGTATGCATTTAACAATCCATCTGGCGATCCCCGATTTTGATATGGGGTTGCCTTTATGTGGCAGAGAAAAAGACACAAAAAGTTGTTAATTTTAAGAAAAGGTCGTGTCCTTTCGATATAGTACAGCAGTGCTCTTTTGACGTCTAAGGTGTGTAGAGTTCTTTCAGCGACTGTTTGAGGCTGTTTGAGGCTGCTAGAAAAATACGGGCAGCTCAACTGATTGATTTAGATGGAAGGGTGAAATGACTTTAGGAAGATATGTAAGATTAGTACGAACAACCACTTTGTTTATGATGAATTTGCAAAAAAGGTTCTTGAATGGTAAATGCTTGTAGTTCACTAACCCTTCTAAGAGAAGTAATTGCTACTAGGAAAGCTACTTTCCAAGTTAGCAATTGCAATTCACATTTATGTAATGGTTCGAAGGGAGGACCTATTAACCTTGTAAGAACAATGTTCAGGTTCCACACTGGTGTTGGTGGCGTTCTGGGAGGAATTATTCTTTTGAGTCCTTCCATGAAAGCTTTAATAGCTGGTACTCTAAAAAGAGATAGATGTTGTCTATTTTGTAAGTATGCTGCAATAACAGCAAGGTGTAGCCTGATACACATATAGGCTAAATTACACTTTTGAAGGTGTAATAGATATCCTATTATGTGTTGAATAGACACATCTAAGGGATTTATTTGGTTATTTTGGCAGTATATGACAAAGCGTTTCCACTTAGCCGCATAACATGCTCTAGTAGTGGGACGTCTAGCTTCTTTAATGATGTTCATGCATTCTGGAGGAAGGTTGCGGTAACCAAACTATGACCGCAGGAACTAGATCGCTAGGTTGAGCTGAGCTGGGTCCGGGTGTCTGATCTCTCCATGGTTCCCTGTCAGTACAATTTGTGGCACAGGCTCTTGGAACGGTCGGCCCTTGCAAAGGTTTCATGGGTTCCACCAATGCAGAGAGTTGAATGCCCGACCGCTCACCAACACTAGGTCTTTTAACTGTCCTTGAGCCTGATTCCACTGACGTGCTAAGCACTCCTGAAGCGGACGCAGGTGTAGTCTCGTGTGCAGGACTATGAAAATGCAGGAGGCCATCATGCCTATCAACTGCATGAACACTTTTGCTGGAAGCGAGTGTTGAGGTCTGAATTTTTGTATCAGCAATTGCATGCTGTTTATTCTCGCTGAATTTGGCTGAGCTTTGGCTGCCAGAGTGTTTATTGTCGCGCCCAGGTACTGTCGCACGTGGGCGGGCTGAAGATGTGACTTCGGATAATTCAGTGAGAATCGCAGACTGTGAAGAAGATGAATGGTGTGGGACATGTGGCTGGGACACTGCTGGGCCGTCTTTCTTGAATAAGCCAGTCGTCCAGGTAAGGGTAGACATGTATGTGCTGTCTCCTGAGGTGTGCTGCTACTGTCGCCAGGCATTTTGTGAACACCCTGGGTGCCGTCGTTTCTCCGAAAGGGAGGACTTTGACCTGATAGTGTGGATGTTGAATAGTGAACCTGAGACACTGTCTGTGTGATGGGTGTATCGGTATATGGAAATACGCATCTTTTAGATCCAGCGTTGTGAGGAAGTCTCCCTGACTGAGTAACGGCAGAACCTGTTGCAAGGTGAGCATATGAAAATGCTCTGACAGAATGTAACTGTTTAGAGGCCTGAGGTCCAGTATAGGTCCGAGAGACCCGTCCTTTTTGGGTATGAGAAAGTATGGGTATCGAATATGCTACTTACCAGTATGCATCTGTTCTTGGCATGTAGGGCTGCTGACATTCATATCTGTGCATAGATCGCCGCCTAGTGTTGGGTCCGGATGATTGCACATTGTTGTCCTGGAAGAGTCTTCGAAGTATCACGGGATAGGTGGCTCCTCCCCTGGACTACAGTGCGCATGGGCATCCTCTCCATCCTCAAGATAGTTTTTTCGCCATTGTGGCATAGATGGTGTAATACAGTGAGTGATGTCCATGCTAGATAGTAATTCTGAATGCTACAGAAGCTACAGGCGCCGGGGAGGAGGGTGGGCGATATGAATGTCAGCAGCCCTACATGCCCAGAACGGATGCATACTGGTAAGTAGCATATTCGGTTCGAGGCATGTGGGCTGGTGAATTCATATCTGTGCATAGATTACATAGCAGTCCCTCCTGCTAGCGGCGGCTGCCCGTGCCAGCAGCAGCAGTCTGAAAAAGAGTTTTGAACAGCCTGTCCTACCGCTGCTTGCTGTTTAGAATGCACATCTACGCAGTAGTGTTTCGTAAATGTATGTGTGGTGGACCAAGTGGCTGCCTTAAAATATCTCTTCTAAAGGAATATTCCCCAGGAAAGCCATGGACGCTCCTAACTTACGTGTGGAGTGTGCTCGTGGTGGAATGGTTAGTGTGCGTTTAGCCTTAGCATAGCAAATCTGTATACATTTAACGATCCACCGGGCTATCCCTGCTTTGGAAATGGGGTTGCCTTTGTGTTGTGGAGAAAAGGCAACAAAAGCGGTTTTGTTTTTCTGAAATCCTTTGTTCTGTCTATATAGTACGTTAGAGCCCTTTTGACATCCAACGTGTGTAGGGATCTCTCCGCGACATTTTCCAGATTAGGAAATAAAACTGGCAGTTCTATGGTTTGGTTCATGTGGAACTGCGAAATCACTTTAGGCATAAATGTAGGGTGTGTGCGTAATACCACCCAATTTGCGTGGACCTGGATGAATGGCTCTTGAATGGTTAGTGCCTGGAGTTCACTAACTCTCCTCAGTGAGGTAATGGCCACTAGGAAAGCAACTTTCCAGGTCAGAAATTGAATCTCACAAGAGTGCAGAGGTTCAAAAGGTGGTCCCATCAATCTGGGGAGGACCACCTTCAGGTTCCAGACTGGTGACGGTGGGTGTCTGGGAGGGATCACCCTTCCAGAAAAGCTTTAATGGCAGGCACTCTGAATAATGAGAGGTGCTGCCTGTTCTGAAGATAAGCTGCTATGGCGGATAAATGTATACGATTGGAACTGTACGCTAGATTACATCTGTATAAATGCAACAAATAACAGATGATGTTTTGAATAGCTGCATCCAGTGGGTTAATGTCATTGTTGGTACAATATATGACAAACCTTTTCCATTTAGCCGCATAGCATGCTCTGGTTGTGGGCAGTCTTGCCTCCTTGATGATATTCATACATTCTGGCGGCAAGTTGAGATAGCCAAATTCTGGGACTTCAGGAGCCAGATCGCCAGGTTGAGCTGTTGCGGATCTGGATGCTGAATGTCTCCATGGCTCTGTGTCAAAAGCCTGGGGGTGAGGCGTAGCCGTTGATGCGGTACCACGGATAGTTCTAGAAATGCCCGACCGCTCACCAACACTAGGTCCTGTAACTGTCCTTGAGCCTGATTCCACTGACGTGCTAAGCACTCCTGAAGCGGACGCACATGTAGTCTTGCGTGCGGGACTATGAAAATGCAGGAGGCCATCATGCCTATCAACTGCATGAACACTTTCGCTGGAAGCGAGAGTGGAGGTCTGAATTTCAGTATCAGCAATTGCATGCTGTTTATTCTCACTAAATTTGGCTGTGCTTTGGCTGCCAGTGTCTATTGTCGCACCCAGGTAGTGTCGCACGTGGGCAGGCTGAAGGTGTGACTTCGGATAATTCAGTGAGAACCCCAGACTGTGAAGAAGATGAATAGTGTGGGACATGTGGCTGGCACACTGCTGGGCCGACTTTGCTTGAATAAGCCAGTCGTCCAGATAAGGGTAGACATGTATGTGCTGTCTCCTGAGGTGTGCTGCTACTGTTGCCAGGCACTTTGTGAACACCCTGGGTGCTGTTGTTACTCCGAAAGGGAGGAATTTGAACTGATTTTTTTTTTTAAATCTGCTTATTAGCATAGTAAGTAAAGCAGTTACATACATTTCCGAGCTCAGTAGTAATCAGGGTGGTATATGCATGCGCCTGCTCAGAACATATGATTACATAGTTATCTTGATTTTTCATTTTGTTGATGACTGCAACCATCTCAATTAAACAAACCCCAGTCGATTCAATCCCTACCTCCACCCTCAAGCAACCCTCCCAACACTCTCTCAACGTGCATATGACTGAAGTATTGTCAAACTGGGTCACCCATGGCACTGTAACATGTAGCTTCATCTATACACACAGGTAGGATGAGGTAAAATGGCCGATGGTTTGGGTTTCCCTGTACCCTATCGTGGTGCACCACAGTCAGATAATGTTGATGTTGAATAGTGAACCTGAGATACTGTCTGTGTGATGGGTGTATGGGTATATGGAAATACGCATCTTTTAGATCCAGCGTTGCGAGGAAGTCTCCCTGACTGAGTAACGGCAGAACCTGTTGCAAGGTGAGCATATGAAAATGCTCTGACAGAATGTAACTGTTTAGAGGCCTGAGGTCCAGTATAGGTCTGAGAGACCCGACCTTTTTGGGCATGAGAAAGTAGAGAGAGTAAACCCCTGACCCTTGGTCTTCTACAGGCACGAGCTCTATGGTCCCTTTTTGCAGCATGCGGACGACCTCCTGCTGCAATAAGTGTAAGTGCTCTGCGGACATAGGACGGTGTCTTGGTGGTATGTTGGGTGGAGTGGACGTTAATTCCAGACAATACCCGTACTGTACAATGTCTCTCACCCACCTGTCTGTGGTGCTGGATTTCCAGACCGGCAGGAACTGTTGTAGTCTCCCCCCCGACAGGTGTTATATGGTCGGGGGCAGTGACAGGGCGTCACCGTTTGTTATTGGCAGAGGATCTGGAACTGTTGTTTCCTCTGCCTCTGCCCTTGATGTTGTTTCCCCGATATCCACCCTGGTTGTTCTTACTGTAGGTGGATTGTGTACCTCCCTTATTGTATTGTGTCTGTTGCGTTGACTGGCCTCTCGAGGGGCCTCTAGTACTGGAGCGACGAAAGGAGCCACCCCGAAACTGCTGTGACTGCAGAGCCCCCATAGACTTTGCAGTCTCTGTGTCCTTTTTAAGTTTCTCAAGGGTGGTGTCAACCTCAGGTCCGAATAAGAAGTCTGGGTTAAGTGGCTGATTGAGGATAGAAGTTTGAATTTCAGGTTTGAATCCTGAAATCCTCAACCAGGCGTGTCGTCTAAGCATAACACTAGTGTTGATGGCCCTGGCTGCAGTGTCAGCTGCGTCTAGAGAGCACTTGATAGAAGCATTGGTTATGAGTTTCCCCTCCTGGATGAGTAGCTCTGCCCCCTCCTTGTACTGATCAGGTAGGTGTTGCAATAGTGTCTCAAGTGTATCATAATGTGCCCTGTCATATCTGGCTAAGAGTGCCTGAGTATTGGCAATGCGCCAGATGTTAGCCGCCTGTGCAGCTACTCTTTCTCCTGAAGTTTCCATAACCTTCGACTCTTTGTCAGGAGGAGGAGCATCACCTGTAGTCTGGGAGTTTGCTCTCTTACGTGCATTAGAAACAACCATTGAATCCAATGGCAACTGTCCCTTTATATAAGGAGGGTCCACAGGGGCCGGCCGATATTTCTTCTCAATCCTTGGCTTTAACACCCTGGCTCTAGTAGTATCTTTAAAAATGTCAGCAGCATGCTTGAGGACCCCTTTGAGCATGGGTAGGGTTTTGACTGCCCTTTCTGAAGTTGAGAAAGTGTCTACCAGAAAGTCTTCGTCCACAGGGTCAGCATGTAGCTCGACGTCATGATTACTGGCTGCCCTCTCAATAAGGGCGTTAAAAGCAGTTGTGTCCTCAGTAGGAGACGTTTTCACACAGTACACATGAGTGTCCGGGCCAGTCTGCGGAGTCAGCAGGGTCCGTCCATTGTTGGTCTTGATCATCAGCATCAGTGTCCACATGATAGAGGTCATCCTCATTGGTATTATCCCCTGTCTCAACATCCGAGTATGTTGGGGAACAATTTAGAGGTTCCTGTCCATAGTGATGGAGGGGTTCCACAAGAGCTGGAGAAGTTGTAGTAAGTCTCTTTTTCTTCAAGGGAATCTTATATGATTCCATGGGAGTCTCTGGCATTAACTTTCGTTTGTATATGGACAGTTTCCCAGTTTCCGAGTCGATGAATTGTCTCGGCTCTTGGTCTTCAGGCTCTTCCGTAGCCTCTATTGCCGTCGACCCAGGTTTAGTGGCGCCGATAGATTGTTTCGGCTCGAACGTCTTTGGACGCACCGAGGGTGGTAACCCAAACTTGATAAGTGTCGACGCGGTCTGAACTTGTCCGACCAGCTTCGGCGTCGGGGCCTCCTTCGGTCCGACCGATGTAGCCTTATCGTTGATGCGTTGGAGCGACTCCAACACTTCTTTGGCTATGAACGGACTGGGTCTCGTCGACTCGACAGGTTACTTGTCCGTAAGCTTCGACCGAGTATCGATCCCGTCTTTCGGTTCGAGCCGTTTGTGCGAATCGACCCCCTTCGGCGTTGGCTTCGATGGGTCGACGGCCTTGACCTTGGTCTTCGGCACCCAAACTATCGGCTCGACAACCTTCTTGAGCTTTCCGGCATCGACGGTCATTTTTTTTCTTCGGATCCAAGGGGTTTGAGGCCTTGGAGCCGACCAGAGTCACTTGCACTTTCGGTTTCGGGAAGGATGCGGTCGGTCTCGATTTCTTTGTATCGACCAATGGCGGTTTCGAAACCGAAGGCTCTTTAGTAATGTTCTAAGCCGGGCTTTTATGCGGGGCTGTAGAACGAGATTGTAGATCTTGGGTAAGGCCTAGTGGCAATCCCTCGACCTGAGCCTTATTGAGTGCGTCATCGTCGGCCCCCGTATAGCCGGTTGGGCCTAGCTCTTCGCCTGAGCTATCTTCTACGGCCCCAAGGGCCTCCACGTCGTCTCCTACCTCATCGACAATGTTTTCGTCTTCGTCTTGCACCTCTTCGTCTTCGGCGTCATACTCTGAGTCATGGCCCGAAGCCGGATCGGAGCAGTGTTCCTGATCCTCCAGATCAACGACCTCTTCGTCTTCGGTCCCAAAGATGTTCACGGGAACAGGCACTGACGTCTGACTCCAATCGAGCCGCGCGTCGAATCTTAAGAGTTTTCTTCGACCTGAACCGGGCCCAGGCCATACAGTTGGCTTCGTTGTGGTCTGGGGACAGGCACTTGTTGCACACCGGGTGGGCATCGATGTGTGGGTATTTTGCATTGCAAAGGGGACACCTCTTGAATGGACTTCTTTCCATTTGAGATCGAAGATCGGGTCGAGTGTGAGTCCTCGATGTCCTCTTGAAGCAAAGGCACAGATACCGAACGAAACGATACCGACGCTGTCGAAAGCCTTTTGGCTTTGTAGAAAGTTTTCCTAACTTGAGCTAAGATAATAACATCCTAACCCAATGGCGGAAAAAAACAATCTGAGGATGGAGAGGATGCCCATGCGCACTGTAGTCCAGGGGAGGAGCCACCTATCTCGTGATACTTTGAAGACACTTCCAGGATAACAATGTGCAATCATCCGGACCCAACACTAGGCGGCGATCTATGCACAGATATGAAGTCAGCAGCCCACATGCCTTGAACATGCCTTTTTACCGCTTCAGTCTTCCGTTCAGTGTAATGTGGAGACCGGTAGTGAATAGCGCCGCGCGGATATCCTATGCATCTGGCCCAGTTTAATCAACACCAGTTTTCACTGTATTGTACCTCTACAGTGAGTGATGAGCAGTCACGTGCTGTGTGTCAAACGGGACAGTTTCAATCAGGGCGGGGGAACCAGGGGGTGCTTTTGTGTGCGCTTTCCAGTACCAGCCTCCCTGCCTTCTTTCGACTAGCAGTGCAGGTTTAGAGTAGAGAGATGCACAGTAAACTACATGGCTGCACAGTATTACAGGAGGCTGGAGACTTAATGGTAGACTGACAAGATATGAAGAAAAGCAAAGGGCAGTGTTGGGGGAGGGGGTGCAGTGGGTGATCCTAT
The DNA here is from genome assembly GCF_964263255.1 of Lissotriton vulgaris. Classification (NCBI taxonomy): domain Eukaryota; kingdom Metazoa; phylum Chordata; class Amphibia; order Caudata; family Salamandridae; genus Lissotriton; species Lissotriton vulgaris. The sequence goes on from NW_028249137.1 coordinate 445,984, forward strand.
GGTTGCTGAAGGACACAATGATGGACTAAAAAAGTGTAGCTAAGTCGTGAAGGTGGCTCTCCTGAGGCTTGCCCGGTGCTCCTGCAGGCTGGGCAGCCCTCTGAATTGGCAAGTCAGCTGATTGTAGTGACACAGGAATTATAATATTTTATTAGCAGTAAGCTGAAATCATCCGGCTGGGGCCTCAATCTTCCTATTTGATACAGTCAGGCCCCAAAGTGGCCTTCTATTTGCAGCAATTTTAGTATCTTCTTTGAGTTTCTGATTGCTCAAACGGTGTAATTTCTAATATTTATATGTGTTCCTCTTCATTGCTTGATCTTGTTCGTGAGAAAGTGTCACTCAGTCGTTGAATGTCACTCATAATTTCACTGAAATGTTCAAAATGTCACACATAAGCAATCTGAAACCTTGGCAGCTATAGAAGCGCTGTCCTGTCATACTTCAGTTCATCGGAGCGGCACTCACACCAGGGCTTGGAGCCGGTACGGAGGCCGAGAAGGGGACCTGCGACGTGCGCACCATGTTCGGGGTGTGGAGCGAGGAGTACCACTGGCAGCACATCCACTGGACGGGTCAGTTCTGTGTCTTGGGATGCAACAGTCTTGGGAGGAGGGGAAACCTTGCAAAAGTTGGCAATCACTTTTTATATAGGGTATGTCAAGTGCCTTTCGTATATCGCAGCGCTGTGATAAAAATGACACATTCCTTTGACTGGCAATTTTAGCTTCACAATGTATACACCGAGCCAGTGTTACCTTGTCCCTTCGCCCCAGTGATATTAAATAACTCCCGAGACCGGTTCATCCTTTGTCATTGTACTGAACTAGTTTAATCCGAGGCAATAGATACTTATTGATTAGTTTCTAAGTACAAGCCTGTCGCCAACTGGCTTGACCATAGCGGATACTAGCGCTTTGCATCATCGCATGCTCATTTTATGTGATTATTGTTTGAATATTAGATTTACAGAAGCAGCTCTTCCTATACGGAAACAGCCATGAATTATCAATAATCAATGCTGCATGTTTTTTATTTGTAAGGCTGCAGGCTTTGTTGAAACAAGTGTCACGTTGTGCTCAGTGCAGTATGCCAACACAAACCTGTGTGAATAAAACATGCATTTCCACAACTAAGGGTGAAGCGGGCAAGCACCGAAGGAGACCTGAGGATAACAGATCAGGAATGCTGGGTGTACAGGTCCACGAGAGTTACGGACTCGAGAAGGAGTGCATAGGGACACTGACAGAGGCCATAAAGAGTGCATAGGGACACAGAGGACGAGTGCATAGTGACACAGAGGCCAAAGAGTGCATAGGGACACTGACAGAGGCCATGAGGAATGCATAGTGACAGAGGCCATGAAGAGTGCAAATAAACACTGACCGATGCTGTGAAGAGTGCATATGGACATTGACAGAGAGGCCATGAGGGTTACAGACTCAGATGTAGGACATAGAGATACAGACTGGGGCTGTGGGGTGCAGACCGAAAGAGGGTGGCTCAGGAATACTGAGAGGGGAGATGGGGGTGAACAGATCTCCAAACCCCCCTTATTGCCGTCAGGTTCGCTCGCTGCGCTCGCTCGTATACGTTGATTTGTTCTGCTTACGCCCACCAGTTTAAAATTCCACCAGCCGCCCCTGATGTCTACCCAATGATAGTGTGCATCCCTGTGAATTAATTCATTAAACCCTATAGTGTCTTCTGGTGGGGAAGGCCTTGAGGGGTATATGTCATCCTGAGGGACATTTGGGACATCTGGGGTGGTATAATCATCCCACGGGTCTGGGGATCCTGTATGGTACCCCCGATATCATCAGAGCTATCATCCCTGTCTGGTATGATAGAGGATGCTGGGGAATGTTGTGGTATGGGAGGATGTGGTGATGGTACAGGTGAAAGAGAAGGGGAAGGCAGTCTTAAGGGAGAGGTAGCCATGTCCTTCGATTGCGGAGCAGGAGCTGGTGTGTCCAGTGGTCGCTTTTTTGGAGCCAAAATTAAGTGTCCAGTGATTGCATCTTTAGCTAGAGTCTTTTGAGCAGGGTCTGGATAGGGCAAATCCTCTGCAGGGGGGTTGATCTTTTGGTGAGGAGGAAGACTTGGGCACCGAAATGGCTCGTTTTGGTTTCTTGGCAATGTCTTTCACTATGGAAGCAGCAGTCTTTTTCGGCTCCGAAGCTTTTTTCGGTTCTGGTATGGTTATTGGATCCGATGATTTTTTCCGATCCGATGACTTTCCGGTTACAGTGTTTTTTTGGAATCGGAAGCGGGTTTGCTTGGTTCCGATCTGGGTTTCGGTGCCGAAGGAGTAGTGGTATGTTTCGGTGCCGATGGTTTGGATGTCGGTGCCGTTGTCTTATTAAGTGCCGGTATGTGTGCGCTGGCACCGTGTGAAGGACGATTTGAGCTTGAGTTGCCCGAAGGCTTAATTGGCTTCTTAGCCGGGCCCGAAGGTGGGGCAGCAGAAGCAGAATGACGGTGTGCACCCAAGCCTGAGGGCGAGGGTGTGACCGGGGCCTTCTGTGTCGAGGAAAGGTCAGGGTCGACGGTCTTACTTACGACCTGCTGCTCTGGAGTGATGTCCTCAACATCGGAATCTTCTGCCTCAGAGCTGCTGTCGACATTGTGCTGTTCTGGGACGTTGACGCCTTCCTTGAAGATGTCGTCCGGAATCAGAGCTGAAGATCTTTGAGCAATTGTTCTCATGGCTCTTCGGTCCCGAATAGTCTTTTTGGAGCGGAAAGAGGCACAAGCTGAACAGTCTTTTGCCTCGTGCTCCAGTGCTCTCATGAAGGTCTGTGTGGGGAAACTTCGACCCACATTGAGGACACTTTTTAAATGGCGTCCTTTCCATGAGCTGGAGTCGAGGCTTGGGTAGGCCCGAAGGCAGTCGACGACAACCGGAACCGAGATCCTCTATGTTGAGAGTAGCATCGACTGGAAAAGCGTTCAAAACTAGTTTTGCAAGTTGGTGAGGATTGCGCGCCGAAGGAAATCGGTTCCAACACAGAGCGCTGGAAACACATCCGAGCCCGGTGGCGGAAAAAAGCAATCTGGTGATGGAGCAGATGCCCATGCGCAGTATCATCCTAAGGAAGAGTCTCCTATCCCGTGACTCCCAAAGACTTTTCTACAACAAAACAAACTGCAAACATCCGGGCCCACCACTAGGTGGCCATCTATGCATAGTGTCGCATACGTTATCGTGGCACTTCAAATTGCTGCAATTAAATCGCAATGGCAGTCACGCCGGCCATTATCCCATCGCACGTAGTTGCGATGCCATGCGGCAATTTAATTGGGTCGCATGTCACATCGGCGATTTAACATCGCACGACATGACAACGCGATGATGCAAGTGGAGGGCAGAAGGGCACGAAAATAGAGGGGAACAGAGGGCAGAAGGACACAAACAAGGATAGAGGGTTGGGATATTCTCGAGTCACTGACCGGGTGCGGTTGGTTTTACCAAAGGTGGGACTGCCGTCAGATGGAAAAGAAATGAGTGAAAGTGAGCGGGAAAAAGTTCAAATAGGGTTATTTAGAGTTCCGCAGATAGGGCACTCTGACACAAATATGGCACAGTACCCTGAAAGTCATGCAGATACTTCTGCCAGCGATGCCCCCTATGGCTCTGCTGACAAACACTTTAATATAACAGTATGATTGACTTTGGGCTGTCAGTTTAAATACTTCAGACTTTCCACCCTATTGAGGATGGACAGCCTGATGTACATGTTTCCATTTCGGAGCCACGAGGAAAAGCCTTCTCGAAAATGAAAAATAAAAATTACCCTCACATTCTGGGAAACATTTCTGAGAGTGTCAGAGCCATATTTTTGATTTCGTTTTTTAAGTTGCTTTTTGAGGCATAAAAAAGTTTGGTGAATGGCCGCCTGATATATGGAGGATACTCTGGAAACTTACAGTGCCTTCAGAGCATCCGCCGTGGCTGCAGCTCCTCTGGAGGCACGAAAGTCTCCCCATGTATGTTGGGAGCTATAAATAGCAGGCGCTGGTCTGCCAGGACAGCAGAATACATGCCCCCGCGTGCCTAGAGGAATGGAGTACAGTCTGTAACCCATAAGTCCAGGTGAAGTGGAGATGGCGATCAATGCATCAAGTTCAAGGTTCAGGAAGAAGTCACTAGAAGGATAGAAGTGTTTGAGGGAGGGGATGTCTGGAACAAGATCAGGCTCCTCAGAGAACTTCCAAACCGAGAGTATACAACAGCACAATGCTTAGGAATGAGGAGGACAGAGGCCACATGTTGGGAGAATTTTTTTCTCTCCTTCAGTTCCGGATACTTGCTATATCTGAATTTTGAATTCATCACGTTGAATACTTTGATGTTTAATTTGTGCTCAGTGTGTACTGTCACACCCATCCGTTCATCCATCTGCCATCCATTCATCCACCCATCCATGCATACACCCATCCATCCATCCCTTCGTCCATTCATCCACCCATCCATGCATCCATCTATACAGTCATCCATCCACCCACCATCCACCAGCCATTCATCCACCCATCCTTCATCCATCCATCCATACAGTCATCATCCGCCATCCATCCATTCATCCACCCATCCATTCATTCATCCATCCATCCTCCATACATTCGTCCAGCCATCCATGCATACACCCATACATCCATCCACCCGCCATCTATGCACCCGCCATCCATTCATCCACCCATCCATCCACCCATCCATGCATGCACCCATCCATGCACCCATCCATCCATGCACCCATCCATCCATGCACCCATCCATCCATGCACCCATCCATCCATGCACCCATCCATGCACCCATCCATGCACCCATCCATGCATCCATCCGCAATACATTAATAAAAATGTAATGTAGCGCTGCACTTTGAAGTTGTTGATAGGAGGCTCGAACCCTGGTCGGTCATCCATCCATGCATCCTTCCATAAACCCATCCTTACACCCATCCAGCACCTATCCATGCAACGATCTGTAATACATTATTAAAAATGTAATGTAGCGCTGCACTTTGAAGTTGTTGATAGGAGGCTCGAACCCTGGTTGACAACACCAAACTCAGTCAGGCTATATGTTAGCCCGTTTTGTAACTGTTTCCGTTAGTTTTTATGAATCCTTCGTGGTATTAGATATTTTTCACACCTCCCTTTTCCTATTTCCGCTAGTTTCCTTCGTGGTATTAGAGGTTTTTCACCCATCCCTTTTCCTATTTCTGTTCGTTTTAAAGAATCCTTCGTGGTATTAGATTTTTTTCATCCCTTTTCCCGTTCCATTCCTGCGGTCTAATGGCATTTTAACATTGCATGCGTTGTAATTGCATGCAATGTTAATTCCTTCGCGCTGTTGAAGCATTCGCACTAAAATGCTGCGATGCCAATGACAATGCGATGTAAACATCGCGGTGCGATAGCACCGCGATGTATTTACATCAAGTTTTATTTTATTTATGTTTTGGAACTCTTTACAGAGGTCCACATAAAATCATCCAACATTGACATTTGAAGCATTATCAACAATTTACAAAGAACAAATCTAATATATATCCAAGAAACTTTTTAAAAAGTTAAAAATTACACAACAAAACCTCTCATTTGGCGGATTACAGATAGCATCGAGAAGAGCAGAAGCGGAAAAAATATTTAGTTTTAGACAGATAGGTCTCAACCATTTGAGGCGATGTTTTAAAGCCGAACAAACGAATAACCATTGTTTAACATCTTGTTTGTTTTTGTTGCAAAAATTACACATCACTGATGAGCCATACCATTTTGATAACAAATTATTTAACGGGAGTAAGTTTTGCCTCCGGAGGAACAGAAATCGACGCACCCCATGGGGGAGATTCCAGGAAACATAAGGTTGAGAAATCCTAATTTGGTAATGATTAATGGCTGGTAGCGGGCCCCTTTTTGCAGTAAGGGCCTCTTTATCTAAATCAAAACTTAGGTTCCATGAGGCCAATTTTAGAGTCAGTTTTAACTGATAAGTAGATAAAGAAAAGAGTGTCAATTCATCCAATTTCAAAAGTTTAACTGCTAATCTAAAATTCTTTACAATAGTGGAATGCTCTTTTAGGGGTCCGAGAAGTTCTTTTTGGATCAGGTATCTTAAGGTACCAGGTTCACCATTCGCCAAGCTGGAGACCCACCGTACTACCCCAGCAAGACCCTGGACCCAAGCACTTCGTATACCAAATTCCAACCTAAAGGCTGCTATATTACACGCAGTATTAACCATACACAATTTCCGTAAAATTTTTCCCTCAGTAGTGTTCAGAAAACCCCATCTTCCCACTTAGAGTAATTCTATGCCATATCGTAAGGTAGATGGGACTTTAGCTCTAAAAACCTCCAATAAGTAGGCAAAATGCCTCTGTCCAGTAGATCTATAGCGGGTATTTAGTCTCCTCTCATGAGACATTGCCTTCCGGATATTGTTAGCTATATGGGCCTTATTGCTTAATGTACTAGATACAATTTTCCCCAAGAAAGTATAGGATTGGACAACTTCCAATCCAAGGCCCCCTATATTCCAGAAAAAGTTCCCATATTTTTGCTTTTTCCTTCCTACAATGCACATGACTTTACTCTTGGATATATTTATCCTTAAATGGTGCGATTCTGCAAATCCGTGAAGCGCATGCAACCGATTATTCAATCCAGTGGGGGTCAAATCCAAGATTAGTATATCATCTGCATATAACAGACATACTATCGGTTTGCCCCCCCAGAGTCGGGGCAATACCATCACTTGACGATAGGATTTGCGGAAGGTCCGACAGGTATAACGAAAACAATAGTGGGGCCAAAAGGCATCCTTGTTTTAGCCCGTTGGCGGACGGAATAGCTTGAGAGAGATCTCTTTCCCCTCCCAAGAGCACTCTGCATCATGTATCGGAGTGAAGCTTTTGGTCTATCGACCCCCTGGTCCGCCCGGAACGTTCTTTACTGACCTCGACTCGGTGTTGCTGGGACTGGCCCTGAGAGTAGAACACTGTATAGTAGCGGGGGACTTCAACTTTCGGATGGATGATCCGTCTGACCCCGCTGCTACCAAGCTTTCTGAGGCCATGATCCTGTTGGGCCTTATCCCTTATTTGCAGGGGCCGACTCACGTTAAGGGGCATACTCTAGACCAGGTCTTTTCTACATCGCCCTTGGTGGTGAAAGAGACCCTCCCGGTTCTGTGGTCTGATCATTGGCTCGCCAAATTTGCTATCACTGGCATCGCCAGGCCGGCCATCTCTGCCCCGCAGCAACGGGGACGTGCGTTCAGAGCGTTCAACAGAGTGACCCCTGAGATGCTGGCTCAGGCTGCTTCGGATCATCCCTGTCTTCTCTCCGGTGAGCTGGAGAGAGATTTGGAGTCCCTGCAAGCATGGCTTTCCGACAGGCTCAACGAACTGGCCCCGGTGTTGCCCCCCCGACTGACAGCGAAGCGGGTTTCTGCCCCTTGGTTTACCACTGCACTGTGGGCTAAGCGGCAGCAGTGTAAGGTGGCCGAAAGGGCCTGGCGGGCACACTATGATAGCATGGACAGGTTGACCTACAAGGCTGTGGACAAGGCTTACCACCGGGATATCCGCCTTGAAAAAAAAGCCTATCTTGCGGGGAGAATTGAAGCAGCCTCAAACTCCAGCAAGGAGATCTTTACCATAGTCAGAGAATTTATCTCTCCTCGGACCACTACATCGGAAGAGGTGCCCTTAGATTCCTGGGCGGCGGACATTGCTTGTTTTTTTACAAGCAAGATAAAACTCATACAGGACTCTTTTCCATCGGGAGCACCTGTTAGGCCTTTTACATCTGAGGCCAGTTTGTTCCCTCCGGCCGCGCAGGGCGTCACATTAGCTGAGTTTCCATCTTTGCCAGCCTCAGCCTCCCTAGCGCTTATGGGCAACTTGAAATCTGGGTCTCCACTTGACCCTTGCCCAGCCAAGCTTTTGGGTAAGTTGGCGGAAGTGATCAATCCACTGGCAAACCCTCTTCTGAATCTCTCGTTGAGGCAGGGAGTGGTTCCGCCAGTCTGGAAGCAGGCAATGGTCATCCCGCTGCTTAAAAAAATCGGGTCTTGACCCGAAGGTCCCTGCCAACTATAGGCCGATTTCTCTGTTGCCGGCTCTCGTTAAGATCTTGGAGAAATATGTTCAGTCGGTGCTCTCCAATTTTTTGGAGACCCATGAGATATTACATGACTCCCAGTCGGGCTTCCGTTCAAATCGTAGCACCGAGACCGCGCTCCTTGAGGTTTCTGAAACTATCAAAGGGGCGTTGGATACCGGGGGCAAAGTCATGCTGGTGTTGTTGGACTTGTCGGCGGCTTTTGACACCGTCCCCCATGATGGCCTTCTCGCAAGACTCTATGAGATTGGTCTTCGGGGGACGGTGCTCAGCTGGTTTTCGTCCTTTCTAGCTGGCCGCCGGCAAACGGTCTGGACACCGCCTGACACCGCCGCGATGCCGCCTTTGGGAGTCGGGGTCCCTCAGGGCTCTATATTGAGCCCGACCCTTTTTAACATCTTTATGACCCCTTTGGCGGCGGTGGTGGAGTAGTTTGGTGCCCGGATCGTGTCGTATGCCGACGACACCCAGCTCCTCTTTTCTTGTGAGAGAGGGGCTGACTTTGACGGGGAGAGTATCCGAAATTGCCTTGGGGCGGTGTTCACATGGTTCCAACTGAACAGCCTCAAGTGCAATTCCGATAAATCCGAGGTACTCTTTTTCGGGTGCGATACGGAGCCTAGCTGGCAGGCCTGGTGGCCCATCGATATGTTCCCTCCGTCCGGTTCTTCCCCTATGGCTAAAAACTTGGGGGTTAAGATGGACAAGGGGCTGACGATGAAAGCCCAGATCCTTGGAGTGACCGGCACCTGTTTCGGCCTATTAAAGATGCTGCGGAGGTTCTTGCCTCTTCTGTCGGAGGAGCACAGGAGGCTGACTGTGCAGGCTCTGATAGGTTCCAGGTTGGATTATGCCAACATTCTTTACCTGGGACTACCAGAGTACCTGTTGCAGCGGCTTCAAGTTGCGCAGAACGCGGCTGCCAGGGCCATTTTTGGTCTAAATAGACGTACTAGCGCATCAGGCCTGCTGTTGACTCTGCACTGGCTACCCATCCGTAAACGGATCGCTTTTAAGGCTATGACTTTGGCCTGCAAAGCTCTCCATGCTGTGGGAGCAAGGTATCTCCAAAAGAGACTGACCTTTTACCATCCGGCTCGTTCTCTGAAGTCAGAATCTTTGCTCTTGGCGGTTGTCCCTCGTGTTAAGAGAGCGCGCCTGGGTGGCCGTTCCTTCAGCCTGCTGCCCCCACAGATGTGGAATTCACTTCCGCTCCCACTCAGGGGGGCTTCGAGTCTGCTTGACTTTAGGAGAGGTCTTAAGACCTGGTTGTTCACTCAGTAGTCTCTCTAGCAGTCCCTTTTTTCCTGTGTGTTCTGTGCTCTTTTTAATGTGTTATGTTATTGTGAATCAGTTCTCCTTACCCAAAGCGCCGGGACACTCTTTTTGAGTAACCGTTGCGCTATACAAAAGAATAAATAACATAACATAACAAGCTCCCGGACCAAGTTTAAAAGCTCGGGGGGCATGCCTAGATCCAATAACTTTCTCCACAGCAAAGGGCGATCCACCTCAAAGGCTGTGGAGAAATCTATAAATGCTGCATATATTCTCCCTCCCCGGAGCGTGATGTATTTCTCCGATAAAACTTGTAGAGCGGTCAGGTTATCCATGGTGCCATGCTTTTTCCGGAACACCGTCTGCTCAAGAGGCAATATATTATTCTTGGCTACCCAATTATTTATTGGTTGCAAAAGGCATTTAGAAAAAACTTTGCCAACAGCATCGAGGAGGGCAATCGGTCGATAGTTTTGGGGTTCATTTCTGTCACCCTTCTTATACAGGGGGACCAGGATGCTACCCTTCCAGGAAGGAGGAATTGTGGTATGCAAAGAACAAAATTTAAACACCGGGAAAAGAATCTTACTCCAGATGTCACTATTCTGTTTTAATACAGAAATGGGGAGCTCGTCCGGGCCCATTGCTCCAGATGAACGCATACCCTTGATGGCTAGTTCAATCATTTTTTCGGAGGGTGCAACAAGGCTGGAATTGTTCTTTTTTCCTATTGAGAACAACTACCCTTCCATTTCCAGCATACAAGTTCAAGATATATTCTACCCATTTTTGTTCTTCAATCGGGAAGGTAAGGATCTAGATCTAAGACCACATCCTTCCCCGATCAGAGATCAGAATAGCCTAGGTTTGCCATTGAAGACAGGCTCCCGCAGTTTGATCCATACCGAGTCCTCTCTTTCCTTTTTTAGCTTAATTTTTTAGCCTTGTCCTCCTCCTTTTTAGTAGAGCCAGTCTATGAAGTCTTAATGGGCAATACCTCAGATATTGTTCTCTTATAAGTTTATCAATTTCTACGTTAAGCAACTTCTGAGAAATAGGAAGCTTTTTAATATGGTCTTTCTTTGAAGGTTTTTTTGCGAACGATAACACCTTATTCAGGAAGTTAGCGAAGCAAATTAATTCGGAACCCTTCCAATTGAGCACGTCATTTACTGCAATATTTAAGAGGCTCTTAATGTCCTTGATTGCTTTAAAATCCCAGAAGCATCTCCCATTATGGACTCCAAAATCAACCAAATTACCATCCAAGAACCAATGATCCGTAAGAGGGGGATTTAAATCTAATAGGATGGTTATTATTTTATGGTCACTAAGAGGAGTATGAGTAACCGTGAGGTCATTAAGAAGGGCGAAAGTTGGCATATCTACGACCACGTAGTCTAAAATAGATTTACCAGTGGTGGACTTTCTCGTGAAGTTTGCAGGAGTATCAGAGGGAAGCCTACCATTCACTATGATTCCATCTATTTCATAGAGCTCTTCAAGAAATATTTTCCCTCTCTTTGTTGTTTTAATATTCCCAGGAAAAAGACTTTGAGGTATCTGTAAAGAATCCTCTTTATGAGCGTTACGAAAGATCTCTAAACTAGAGTTGGATACTTTACAATTAAAATCACCTACTATCATTATATGGGGAGAGGCATCATTTTCCAAAAGTGCTTTAATATAAGAGAAAACCCTAAATAAAATTTCATTATGGCAGACGTCAGGTGGAATATAAACATTTATTAGAATAATAGGTTTATTTTTGGAATTAGCAGAGCTAAATAACGCAACTACTTGAAACAGGTTACTAGGGTCTAAAAAATGGGAAAATTTCCATTTTATTTCGGAGGACAAAAGACATGCTATTCCCCCTCTAGCATGGCCTCTCCTAGAGGGGCTTGCTTTGCCCTCCAGAACAAAATAGTTCTTTCCTGTAGGAAAATTCTCTATACACTAGGTTTCTTGAAGGCATATAACACTAAATTCTAATGAGAGTAAAAATAGTAGTTTTTCGGGGCGGTTTCGTATTCCTGCAGCGTTCCAGGATAGAAACCTGAAATCATTGTTAAAGATATGGTTGTGATTGAAATTTATGGGAGGATTTACTGGCTAGAATTCCAGGCAACCAGTTCCATTGATGATCAACCTCTGCAGGAGCACTTTGAAGGTGGGAGCAAGGGGGATTTAAATACTCCACCTGCCGCCCATTTTTTACAATACTAATTTTTAAATCTTCAAAGTCAGGAAGGATAACCCCATTTCCAGCTACAGCTTGAGAGAACCAAGGTTTGCCCATTGATCGATTAGATTGAGGCTCTACCAGAAAAGGCATTACATCGATCCCTCTGCGCTGAAAGCTTTCTGTTTTTTGGAGAAGAAGGTTAACAACTAACTTTGAGTAGAATCTTACTCTGCTTAGAGACCCAGCATCAATATTCAAGATTTTTACTAAATTCATATCGTTGGACTGTAACAATTTCAAACCATCCGTCTCGTGAAAACATTGGAGGAGCGTAGACCTATTTAAGATAAAATCAGAATCAAATAGCGGAAAAAAGTCTAAAATAAAAGTATCAATGTTTTCCTCCTCAATTACCATAGTTGGCCTTATTGATTTGGTTTCCCCTCATGCCAGAGCAGGGAATGGTCTCGCTAAGGGATTAAGGCTAACTGGCACTTGATCGACAGGGTTTAACAACTCCACAGGAGGAGCTATATTAGCAGATCCCCCAGGGGGCGGACAAGAAAAGCCTAATATGGGCTGCATGGAAATGGAGGGAAAGGGGATTAAAGGAGATTTATGAGGAGAAGGGAAAACAACGCCCATAACTGAAGGATCCGGTGTCTCATGCAAAGATTTATCCACCCGGGTTTCCTAACTGGAATTATTAACCGCAATATTGGGGTGGTCTTCAAAATTAATTTTCCTCCGCCTCTTTTTTGGAAATCTACGCAGTGGTTTCCTCCTTTTTCCACCATTCTTTTTTGAATGCGTTATCTTTTCCTTATTAGATACCACCAGAGCCTCCTTCATTTCAACTTTAATAGGGGGACAACATATGGGAAATAGCTCTTGAGATATTCCTTTACTCGAGACACAGATCGATTCAATTTCCAAAGCACCCTCCACCACACAGTTATTCCTAAAAGCCTCCACCTGGTTTGTTGGAGAGATCCTCCGGACTGATAATACCTTTTCTATATCTAAAGTAGGAGGGTTCTCCATCAAATCGGTTTGGACTGGAGCAATAGTTACAATTTCTTCCGAAACAGGTTGAGCAATCACGGGGGAAGGGCTAATAATCTCCCCGCCCTTTCTCTCTAATAGGACCTTTAATATTTGAGTCACAGATTCCAATACGCAATCGGAGCCACCAACAAACTTTTCCAGCAGGGACAGAATAGAAGCAAGCAAACGTTCAATGCAACCCAATGTTTGAGACTGGATTATCATGACTACCAGGCCCAATTGGGTCATTATTCGATGTATTAAAATGAGGACTAAGGGAAATGTTTAGTTGGGGCATAGAGAGGAAAGAATTATTGGAGGGGGTACTGTTGTATAGTTGAAGCCCAGATGGAACAGGAACCACCGGGGTTTTCCTTGGATCTAATGACACATTAATTACTTCCTCTGTATATCTTTTGCATAAGTCCATATCTATATCAAGACAGAGGGAATCAGTATGTTGTACCACCCCAGGAGCGTTCTCTAGGGGAATTAGGGATTCACCGGAGTTAAACGATTTGTTATGCCCTATGGCATCCGTAGTGCTTTAACTGGGGGTGAAAAGAGAGGGGGGAATGCTAGATTTATTTAAAGGGACGACAGTTTCCCGACCTGGTGTCGAAATTTTTAATAAAACTGGAGGATTCCCCAGCTCCTCTTTCGGGGGGCCTAAACATACCATTTCAAGGGTGTGAAAGTAGAGAGAGATGGAATAGTGTCCCTATTCTCTACATATTGTACCGCCTCATCTCCAACCTGTGAACTAGACTTTAGCGAGGGAATTCCAGTAAGGATTTTATCCTTGCCTCTTTCCATTAGATTAAATAGTTGAGCTCTTCCCTTTACAAAAGACGCCTGGCCGTCCTTATTACGTAAAGGGTTGGACTTAGTTTTTGAGCAGGACCTCCCTACCAAAAGTCTCCCTGACCTCAGATTCTTAGCAGTCATGACTTAAAGGGCTCGGGCCACTTTAACCACAATGGGACTAGCACAAGAGGATACAATACAATGTGCTAAGAGAAGAACAAATAAACAAAAAATGGTGCAAAGGTCCGCACCGCACCAGCCTTTTCAGCCTCTGAGGGCCTCAGAGGGGCCCACCCTTTGCCCGGGCTTAGCCCCGGGCTGAGTCCCGCGCGCGTCCCGCGTTCGTGGTGAGGGGCGGGATTAATATAGGAGGGGGTGGGGCGGGAAGAGGCTCCAGCTGCGGCGAGTGGCAGGCCACTCTGAATGCTGGGCCTCGCAATCCCGGCCCCATCCACATTCTCCCGTAGGTCCCAGTGATGCTTTCAAATACAAAAGTGAATGCCCCAGTTCAAGGCGATGCAGACTCCTCCCTTACACAGGTATGGCAAGTCCAGGAAATAAATAACAGGGCAGCAGAGATCACCTAAATGTTCACGGCTTGCGAGCGGCTCCCGCGGGGGTCGCAAGCAGTTTTCAGGTGCTGCAGGGAGGCGGGGCGGGAAGAGGCTCCAGCTGCGGCGAGTGGCAGGCCGCTGAATGCTGGGCCTCGCAGTCCCGGCCCCGTCCAATCTCTCCCGTAGGTCCGGGTGATGCTTTCAAATACAAAAGTGAATGCCCCAGTTCAAGGCGATGCAGAGTCCTCCCTTACACAGGTATGGCAAGTCCAGGAAATAAATAACAGGGCAGCAGAGATCACCACAATGTTCACGGCTTGCGAGCGGCACCCCGCATCGATGTCATTGGTGTTTCCCGCATCGAACACGTTGTTTCCTAGTTTTAAATTAATTTCTTCAACAATTTCAACGTACCTGCTTGATGCAGAAGTTTCCCCTTCCCATTGTTAATGTCACCATTTCAATTGCGATTTGCCACAAGTATTTTTTAGCTGATCGTTATTGTCATAAAAAACGTAATCTAAACAAGAACATGTCTAGTTGGGAGGGCGTGGCCAACTGCCGAAGGGAATGGCTGCAAGGTAGCCTAGCTCCGCTGCGCCACTCCCGAAACATCCGAATAACAGTCTGCGCCGGCCAAATTTCCTTTACATGGTGCGGGACTAAACTCAGCTGCTGCCCCATGATCTTACGAACTTTGGGCCAGATCGAAGGGGCTCCTATGCTGCTACGACCGCTGCTCGCACCGCCCGTCACGGCCGTGTTGTAGGAGTGAGTTGCTCCTCGGCAAAGGAGCAATACTGGGCCGTGGTTCGACGCTGTGGAGGCAGACATCTCCATCGGCAGCACAGGAGGCACTCGGTGCAGCTGTCCTGAAGGTTGGTGAATGCTGGGGGGAGGATGGGGCGGGATCGAGCACCGGCTGAGGCCGAATCCCCACATAGCCGCCATAGTCCACAGATTTGAACTCTGAGTACGGAAGAGGGCTTCCCCGTGGCCGGGGAGAATAAGGCTACCCTTATAACACCTGCCCAGTTACATCCAGAATCGGACCTGCGACCTGCCATCATGGCCGAAGACACAGCTGTAATAGAGTCTGGAGTAGGGGGCCACGTACGGGTGACCCCCCCTGAAGGACGAGGAGAGTGTTTGAACGACTCGCGCATTTACCCCTGGCTGCCCTGGACGTCCAGAGGGGCCGAACCGTCCTGCTTGCTGCCCGCTGTGTCCCCACAGACTGTGTGTGAGTAATCCAAGGTGTCCCGCTACATTGCGGCCATATTCCAAGGTCGAGAGGGGTGACGAAGGATCCCCTGATGTGGCGGTCATTACAGATCTCCGGGGGCAGTAAGTGATTGGTGCTCCTATTGGTAGCATGTCCTGGTGCTGGAATTAAAGTGGAGGCAGCGAGATTATCCGGAGGTGGAATATTAGCACTGAGGCCTACTGACCAACGAAGTGCCAGGGCCTCCAGCTACTCCATCACTGTGGGCAGCCAGGACTCTAGGCGCTGCTGGGAGGTGCTGCCTAGTGGTATATCGGCTCGGTGATTGGGGAGCTCCCTGCCAAAACCAACAGGCCGGGTAGAGGGGATCCCACTGCAGGCGGCGTAAGTAGCTGGCGCTTCCCGGCCCTCCACTGCACCCTCTCTGGCGGAGAAAACATGGCGAAGGGCCGCAGCGGACAAAGTGCCATGCAGGCAAAGTTGGCCAAGTATGCGTGGCAGAAGAATCAAGAGGAAGGCCCAGGCACCACCACGACCCAGAGTGAGCAGAGAACCCACAAACAAAGACTTTTATCTCCAATAACCACCGGACAGACCTCCTGTGAAACTCTGATCGACACAGTCGCCACGGAGGTTGCCTTGATCAGAAAAGGCATGAGGAAAATGGCGGATCGAGTTAGCTCTATCGAAAACATCACAAAAGAATTGGTGAATGACTCGGCCCTCCTCAAGAAACAGGTGACTGAACTTCAAACTTCCCATGAGGCGATGGCCCTGCAGCTGGACTATTATGAAGGCCGAATGAGGCGCAACAACGTTCGGATTCTTGGTATTCAGGAACGAGTGGAGGGGCAGGCAGCCGACCTGTTCGATGAGGAGCTGATCCTACAATGACTTCCACTCGAGGTCTATCCAAGTGTTTCTCCATTGAACAAGCTCACCGTGTGCCTGGGGGTAGGTCAGGAGCCCCCCCCCCGACCGCTTCTTGCCAGAGAGGAACCGAGATGTGATCCTCCAAACTGCGCGGGACCCCCCGCTAACATTCGCAAACAGTTAAGTGTTCTTCTTTCCAGATTTCACCCTGAGGGTCCAAAAACAACATCGTAGCTTCCTGGAAGTGAATTGCGCTCTCAGAGACCAGGAGGTCAAGTACGCTATGTTTTTCCCAGCAAAACTCTGGGTTGAATCGGATGGTATGTTGTGGTTCTTCACGAGACCAGAGGACGCCTGGGACTGGCTTGATGGCTGGTGTACAGTTGATAAGCGGTCACACAAATCTACACCGGCGGCCGGCGTGGAGAGTGACCGGCGTCAGCAACGACGGTCCCCTACTCATTCTGACTCAGAGCCCGACGGGGTGAATGCGAACATTGGACAAGTAAGAGGGACTGTCTGCTGAGTCTTTGACTTTCACACTCAGTTGGGGAGTGTTCTACTCCAGCTGTAGTTCTTCCGCGCACTGACTGGAGGAATCAAACTCTTTCTGTATGATCTTTTGTTAACCTGATATGTCAGATGCATATGTTATGTCTTATATTGTGTAACCCAACATTTGTTTAAGTATGTTCCGCCCTCAGGGCTTATTGGCCTGGGCTAGTATTAAGGTTTGTAGATTGTTGCTCTACGGAGTGGGGTCGTTCACGTACCCGAAGTTGATGAGAGGGCGACAGGCACTCTGCAAGTTGCGGGTGGTTCTAGACCTGTGTGCAGGGAGGCAGGGTGGAGGAGTGAGGTCCATACTGGGTGGTGGGTAAGGGGTTTGTTGTTTATGTTTCCTTTGATTTTTGTGTCAGTACATTGGCATGCTTGGTTCTCCTGAAAAGCAAGTGGTCTCACGGAACTCCATTTGAGACGTTCTTGTCCACCGCGTAGCTCTGACCATGGGGTGGAGGGGTGCTTTGGAGGTCCATTGGCTGCTGGGTTCCTCAAGAAGATTTCTTTTCTCAATAAAAGGGTTAGATGGCATCTGGCGTAGCTCTCAACTTTTTGACCTGGAATGTGAACGGCCTGGAGGACAAGATTAAAAGGAGTATAGTGTTGCAGTATATCAAACAGCATGGTTTGGACATTGTGATACTCCAGGAGACGCACTTGGTAGGGAACTCCTGTGGGGCCCTGAACAGATGGTGTTATCGAATGATAGCTCACTCAGGATTTTCTTCAGGCTCGAGTGGGGTGGGGATCCTCCTCCCCTAAGGCTGCCCATATATGATACACAACACCTGGACTGAAGCGCAGGGTAGATACTCAGCTGTCACGGGCACCTGGGAGGGATGAGTCCTTAACCTAGTCTCCATATATTCCCCTCCCTGGGTTACAGCGATTGACATTACCAGACATAGGGACTCTACTATTGGAACTACGCTTAGGAGTGTTGATACGGAGGGGTGACTTCAATTTAACTAAGGATGGCTCTTGGGACCGTCTCCCACCCCGAGATGATCTGCCACAGGGCTCGCAGCTAAACGAGTTTGCCAAAGCCCTCGGCGTCCTGGACATCTGGAGATGGCTGAACCCACTCCATACTCACTTCACGTTCCAGTCGGGGGCACACAATAGCCAGTCTCGAATCCACCACATGTTTACACATGCACAAGACATTGATGCTTTCACTATGTCCAGATGTTTAGCACGAGGAATCTCTGATCACTCACCCATTCTTACGATTTTCAACCTGAAGCATGCCAGGCACCACGGATACCCTTACTATACAACATTGGGCGCTAAAGATACCACACATCAGGGAAGCGCTACTTAAATAGATCGACTACTACTACGCGGGAAATGCGGGGTCCGCTGATTCTGCAGGGACACTTTGGGGAGTGTTTGGCGTGGTTATCAAGGGCAGTGCACCGTCGTTAATGGTAGGAAATAGGACTGAGCGCTCCAGGAGGGTGGTAAAGATGGAGAAAGCTATTTTAACCAGGGAAGAGGCCATTACACACGCCCCTGACCCTGAAGCCCAACATATTTTGAATATGAGACAGCAGGACTATAGGCAACTTCTCTTAAAAGATGCCACAGCGCGCTCCCTAGCCAACCGTCACAGAATCTATGAGCAAGGTGAATGCACGGGTAAACTCCTGGCGTAGCTGGAACGGAGGGAACAAACCTTGAGATGGGTCTATGAGATATCTGGCCCAGATGGAGTACTTCTCACTGACCCCCAACAAATTGCTGACACTTTTGCTGCCCATTTTGAAGCAGACTATAATATATCGGAGACATCTCAGGCACCGTTTTCGGCTGATCTCCTGGCTACTATAAATGTGGTGAGCCTTTCCCCACAAGATAGAGACACCCTGGAAGTGGACATCACTGAGACGGAGATTCAGAAGCACATACAGGATGTCCGTTCCGGCAAAGTGATGGGCCCCAACAGACTCCCATCGAGCTTTTTAAACCCTTGGCTTCTAAATTAGCGCCTCACCTGCTGAACATGTATACTGAATGTTTTGAGTCGGGACTCCTTTCGGCTGACATCCAGACCGCCTCCATTGTGATCGTGCACAAACCAAATAAGCCGGAGGACGACTGTAAAGCCTACCATCCTATCTCCCTCCTCACCGTCGAGGCAAAGATCCTGGCCAATCGACTCCTTCCTTATCACCGGATTGGTCAATCCGGACCAGTCCTGATTTATGCCGGGAAGGAACACAGCCCGAAATGTGCAACAGGTGAACGGGGCCCTTGGTAGACTTGGAACTATCAGCGAAGAGGCGATCTTGCGGTCATTAGATGCCACCATGGCAATTGACACTATTGAATGGGATTTCCTCTTTGCTGTATTAACTCGCATGGAGTTTGGACCTAGGGTAATAAAATGGATCAGGCTGCTGTACACGCAAACTACTGCACACGTCACCGTCAATAAACACCGCTCAGCTACCTTCTCCCTCCGACGGGGCACAAGACAAGGTCGCCCGCAGTCTCCCCTGCTCTTCGCCCTTGAATTGGAACCACTGGCCATCTGGTTATGGGGTGATCCAGAAATACAGGGACTGAAATGGACGGCAGACTACGAAGACCTCATCTCGCTGTACGGGGATGACATTCTTCTCTGTTTGGCCTCTCCTTCACAATCCCTGCGGCGTGTACTTCACATATTCCATATATTTGGCACCCATTCCGGATACAAGATTAAATGGTCTAAATCCCAGATGTATGTGCTATGGGGCAACCCCCCCCCTTCCAGTCCTCGGGGTTATACAATTCCGGTGGCGTCTCAGGGCTTTCACTACCCGAGTATCTTTGTGACCCTGGATACTAACCTATTCTTTGAACAGAACCTGCTGGGACCCCGCCAACATCTCAAACCAGATGCCCTACACTGGCAATCTCTCCTTCTTACTCTCCTGGGGCGGGTGTCAATTTTTAAGATGCTCTCACTCCCGCGCTTCCTCTATGTGTTACAGAACACTCCCATTTCTATCTCAGACTCCTATTTCTCCAAAATAGGACAGCTTTGTGCGGGGACTACTGTGTGAGAACTGTCCACCACGTATAGCAATGAATAAACTCACCATGGGATGGTACAACGGTGGCATAGAATTACCAGACATACGACTTTATTATCAAGCATCACAACTGGCCACAATAATTAGGTTGGTGTTTGGTCCACATGACAACCCAAATTTCCGTACAGATCACTGGCTCCTGGGGCTGGACGGCTACAATAGGGCGCAATACACGAATTTCCGTAAGTTTAACTTGAAAGGCCCGTACGGTTGAGGTCTGGCATGGAATTACGAGGAAGTTGAGTTGGCACAACCGCTTGACTAAAGCAACGCTACTCCGGGGACCAGACATATTGGGACGGCTCAGTAAATCCCGTGGGTATGATAAATGGGACATAATTGGGATATCCACAGTAAGGGACATGTGGGTGAACAGGAAACTAGCCACGTTCGCTGAACTTCAGACTAAGTATCAGTTGACACACACAGACCTTCAGATACCTCCAGATCAGTCATGCCATCTCCACCCCCACCCCCCCCATGCACACTTCAAGGAACAGAGAGGAACGTGCACTTCTCCAGAACTGGAGAATAGCTTTTAATTTTAAGAAGGGCAGCTATTTGGTTGACTCTGTCCTGGACAATACTAACATACATCATTCTCGCAAAGTCACATCACTTGGACATACAGGTGACTGAACGTGCCTGAAGCAAACTCCATATTGGGTAGAGGAGTTGGCCTAACGGCTAGGGCGGCCAACCTCAAATCTGGGGAACTGGGTTCCAGTCTCGGCAATGACGCTGGACATCCTGTGGTTCAGGGAAAATCACTTAATCTCCCAGTGCCTAACAAAAATTAATGTGACCTCATGTAATGCAACTGGTGCTATGTATAGCGCTCTGATACCCGATTCGGGTTAAGTTGGCGCTATATAAAACTCTGAAGAAAAGAAAAAAAAAAGCTCTGCAATGTTTCAATTGTAGTTCATATGCAGGGTGGGAACAATCGTAAACTCTTGAAAGAAGATTAACTGCTGTAGTTTGTGAACAAAGATAACTTATCTGCTCTGCCAGAAGACTTAACTTGTCTCCAATGTAAGAACCTATACCGAACCTGGTAGGGCTCAAAATAATTGGTAAAAATAATTGAAAGATGCTTCAAAGAGCCAAGACCATCCAGGTACTACAAGTTTCATGCAGTCCAGATGACTAGAGAAAGCAAAAGAAAGTGTGGAAAGGACAAGCGTATTCTTCCTCAGGATTATTAGTAATCCTACCTAGCCTCTGATCGTCCAGGTACTTTTAGAGTGCCCTTCAATCACCTTTGTAAGTCCCAAAATACACGCAAAATCTGCTGCGGTCACACCAATGAAATAAGTCCAGTTCTACTGGCTGACTGAGTTAATTCAGATTTTAGGGCAGTTGAATTGTCTCTCTTGCTACTACTGCTATGCACATACCAGTTTACAATCATGAATGATGCCTAAATCTAAAGTCCAGTTCCCATTAAAAACTAGGGAAGCATGATCTTGTGGGAACTCTGATACTCCGAGTAAACCACCCACCATACATACCACAGAAAGGAGGTCTCAAGGTAAACTAGATGCAGCCCTCCATACTATACTAGTTTTATGGGAAATGTTCTACAAAAATTAGTAAGCAAGCATTAAAACGTTTGGGGTAAAAATTGTACACCCCAGAAGGTGCTAGTACCTACTGTTTTCTCTATGCACAACATTTTAACTATTCTTTTTTTTAATTGCTAATCAAAATGCAGGCATCCAAAGTTCTAGTACTGTCTGACCTCAAGCTTTACAAGTGCGATGTATAGTGTAACATGGTATGTGAATTTCGAATGTCCATCATCCTAGTAGAGTAAGCCTTTACTTTGCATCCCTGTGAAAATAGCTTGGTTAACCAATGGGTCAGCACAGCACTGGTACTGGTGACCTTGTTACAGACATCGTTGCTGTCACATTACTCACACAAGATGCTGTCCCAGGAACCCATGAACAGACTTCTAGCTGGTATTCAATGTGAGAGTGAATCGCAGTGCCAATAAAATCACAATTGGGAAGTGAAATTGCCCAAGTTACAAGAGTGCATCTTTTGAGAGAGGGGGTAAGTCAGTCTTCGTTAGTGTATCTATTTGTGTGCACACAAGTATTACGTATTCAGCAAAATTACTCTTCAGGTTGCATACCTCAGTTAATTTACCACAAATTGTACATCTTGACTTGTTCAAATTCTTTGCAGAATTTTGTTTATCTTCATAGAGTGACAAGCAGGATGTGCTGCAGAACTCCTGAAAGGACTCACTGGAATCAACTTGAGCAACTATGGTACCTTTCATCGTTGTTATGTCCCTAAAAGAGAAGGTGCTATGTTAGAAAAACTTACATTTTCCTTTGGAGTGATCCATCAGCTTAAACAAAGCAACATCTTAAGAACTAGAGTGAATACATACATATGACTCATTCTTCAGGTTCTAAATGCACAGGATACAGTAAGAACTATTTCTTATAAGTCTAATGAATGCTACATAAAAGTCTAGCCATTTTTACAAAAAATCTACATTATTTTAGTAATATAAGCAAAAAACGAAGTGGTGAAATCTATGCAGATACATTAATCTACTGATTGCGAATATATTTTCTTAAATACAAAAAAAGCAATGGAGTGTCTTGAATTCATAAAATACACTGGAAATCACCCTGGGTAGCACTCCATACAATTATGGTTAACCTGGTCAGAACAGTTACAGAAGAGGATGAGCAATATGAACAGGAGTATAGTTTGCCCCAAAAAGAGCTGGTTGAAGCTTAAACTGATAGACCACACCTTCCCTGAATTCGAACATAAACCGAAGCCTTTCCACGTGCATTTTTAGCGCGTTGGTCTAATTTATGTGCAGCAGTTCCTATGTCATAATGAGCTTGGGACAAGTATCTCACAATGTCTCCATCACTTCTACAAAAACGTAATTAGCATGAAACAAATGCTGGGGTTGTGGGCATAGATGCCTACACTGCAAATTCCTCTGGGTAGCACAACATTATTCTTGCCAGAGGGAACACATCACTGGGGTTGTAAGCTGAATGTTAAATTATCAAGTAAATAGATACATTTCTTAAATCAAGAAAGTGATACTCACCTGCAATACTAGTTCTCAGCAATATCTGTCCAGATATGCATTGTATTACAATTCTTCGCAATTGTGGCTAGTTCCGAAAAACCTAATACTTACCCACTGCATTACTAAGCCATATGCCCCCTACAAGTCAAACCACATCTAACACCCAGCACTTAAGGCCTTATTCGCCCCTCCAAAATCCTATTCGATCCAATTTTGAACCCCTCCTTCCAGGTTGGGGACTGTAGACTAATTTCGGATCTGTTTACAAGAAATTAGCAAAAATTTAGCCTTTTTTTCAAATCACTCATATGAGCTTTTTTACTTTTTCTTTTTAAAGTTGCAATTAGTGGCAAATAAAAAGCAAATCGGTGGCTAGGGCTCCTGTGTGGCCCAATAAGATGACTAACCGTGACAGAGGAACAAACAAATTAGACCAGCTAGTGACAGCGGACCGGACCATCGTACCTCAGACGACTCGAGACGTGGAACACCCTCCCAATTCAGCATACGGCAGACCGAAGACCTTCTAACCTTCAGGAGACTCCTTAAGACCTGGCTCTTCGAACGGTAGCAGCATTCCCCCCCACTAGCGCTTTGAGACCCTCACAGGTATGTAGTGCGCTTTTCAAATGCTATGATTGATTGATTGATTGGATTGATTGATTGACATCCAGTCTCATCTCTGACCAATGCCACCTGGTAGGCGCAGTGGATGAGTAAGGTCTGACAAACATCAGGAATGAGGAATGCATCCTACATCAGAGGAGACTACATGGTATGACAGTTCTAAAACTATCTGCACAAAGCCTGAAGATAGAAGCACTGGAGCAGGAATAAAAAGAAGTAACCTGTGCGCTATTAGCCGAGCATCAGCAACCCTTAAAGCCAGTAAGCAAGTATTCACCCCCTTATAACTGTGAACCTTTGAGCGCTGTGCAGAACACCTTGAGGGAAGTGCCAGAAACATGAGGGACTGGCACAGGGGATGCCTCTGCTGTGATGTGTGGCACCAAGTGCCCTGTAGATGACTGCAGGAGGATTAAGGCTCCAAAAGAGTTAGAGGAGTCACAAGCTGAAGTACAGCAGGGTCCTGGGCTATTCTGTGGTCCGCCATACTGCAAGCTGGCTATACTGCCGCCTGACACATCTGCAAGTGGCAGATGAGACCCTTTGACCGCGACTCTTTGTCGGACAACCTGTTGAGCAGAACAGGCTTAAGAGATTGGCACAAGGATAAAGCGGTTACTACATGGTGAGAAAAGGAGGGGGGCTTGGCGCATCAAGACAGCTGTCGCACTCAGCACTCCACTCCACTCCACTCCACTCCACTCCACTCCACTCCACTCCACTCCACTCCACTCCACTCCACTCCACTCCACTCCACTCCACTCCACTCCACTCCACTCCACTCCACTCCACTCCACTCCACTCCACTCCACTCCACTCCACTCCACTCCACTCCACTCCACTCCACTCCACTCCACTCCACTCCACTCCACTCCCAGCTCCGGATGCGGGTATGCCCGCACCTAAGATGTCGGTGAATGCTCCATGAGGCTTCCCTTTTCAGCGACGGAGGCGCGGCCTCGCTCGGCCGTGGACGGAGATCCCAGCGGCGGACTCCTGTTTTCTTGTGGAGTCCCTGCTGCCATGTATATCAGATGCCTGGCGGTCCTGCATCGGGCCTGAGGTGCGTCCTTTCATCCCTCACCCAGCCGAACCTATGAAGCACCTGAAGCCGCAGCTCGCCTGAGGCGCGGGAGCCGGGAAGCCCGGACGTTTTGGCTGCTACTTCGAGCAGAGGGGTCTTGGATCCTGCAGCCTTCAGACCACATACGGACCAGCGCTTGTGCCCACAGTGACCCCCCGCCCGGCTCCTACCACGGGTGGGGGCTGACTGGGGCAAAGAGTGTCTCCCAAGGGCCTGTCTTTGATGCGACTGTTGCTGCGACCTATCAGCCAGCCCAGGCCCGGTTCCGGTCTTGAGCTGCAGCCACGGAAATCATTTTGAGCCTTTCTCCCCTCTTGCAGCGGGAGTGCGTCCA
This sequence comes from Lissotriton vulgaris, assembly GCF_964263255.1. Classification (NCBI taxonomy): domain Eukaryota; kingdom Metazoa; phylum Chordata; class Amphibia; order Caudata; family Salamandridae; genus Lissotriton; species Lissotriton vulgaris. The sequence continues at coordinate 470,852 of NW_028249137.1, forward strand.
GCGTTCGGGTCTTGCGGGTGCCAGTGCCTCCATGTCGGAAATGCCTGGTGCTCTGATTGGGACCCCCCTGGCCTGGACAACGGATAGTGGTTCCTCGGCCCCTGCTGGGACCACCACACTTCCCACAATCAATCTCATATGCCCCTGAGACCAGCCTTCACCGCCCGGCCTGGAGGGTGGGTGCCCTGTGGCCGGCTGGCCAGCAGCCACACCCTCTTCCTGCGCCTGGAGGGGGCCCTCTGTCGCCCACCACTGAGATTCTGGCCTGGGTCTGCGAGATCTGTCCACCTGGATTCGCGCTACTGGCTTTGCGCCCCTAGCTGGGGTGATACACCAGATCTGGGAGCCGCCAGCTGAGAGGCGGAATCGCCACACTAATCTGGCGACGGGTCCTGGGCGCGGGCCCTCTCCGCAGCTTCCATTCCCCCGCCCTGCAGCGTCCAGGAAACCACTGTTAAACTCTGCCGCTTCAGACGGCTGAAATGCCAGAAACCGGTCCTCGGAAGCTTGTTTCCGGTCCAGGGAAGGCATGGCTTGGCAGTTCGGGTTGGACTGTTCCCATGAGGCACAGGGTCAGACTGATTTGCATATGGCCATGTCTGCACTGGGGTGGCAGAGGGGGCTAAAGAACGGTGATGGATTAAACCCAGATCTTTGACTGGGTGTGAGTGTTTAATTGGTTCAGATGCTCAGTCCATCACCACCCCCTTTTTTACCACTGAGGCCAGGCAGCCTGTTTTGACTCTCTGCAGCACCCTATGACCCACGACAAGGAACGTACCGTCGGCCGCAACCACCGAGTGGCATGGAGTCTACGGCGCTGGACCTCCTGCTGATACTTCGTTCCGCGCCACCCCCGGGGTGCCTGGTCGGACCCTGCAGGCCCTAGATCGAGACGACTCCCCGCGCCCTGCCTGCCGTTAAATTGCGGTGCCTGGGTATGGCGGCCGACCTGCTGTGGTGGGAGCCACCCCCCTCCTCCCTTGGTGCTTGAGTGGGGCGTGAGGTGTGTTGCGACTGCTGGTTTGGGTAGTGGTGGCTCTATTTGTGTGGGGTGTCCCTCCTGGAAAACCTAATGTTGGACAGTGGCAAACAGCTGTGGCCCACCCGGTAGATCTCGGCCGTTACATCGAGTGGCAGTGTCCTTGTGGCCATGGCTTGCCCCAGTTCCCTCCCCCCCCCAGACACTGAGGGATCCCTCACTTGGCCATCAGGAGTTTGACTTCGGTCCCTCTGCTCCAATGGGCCCGTAGGTCCTGGACTGCCACCAACCTTACCCCCTGTAGACCAGTGCGCCTGGAGCTCTCTCCGATGTTTGCGGGGGTCCCCTGCAGGGACATCTGTGGTGGTCGCGGAGCGGGCGGCCTAGACGTGCCTTGCCCGCCTTCTCTCCTACTTCGCCTCCACTGGCTTGCCTGACCGCCCGGATCCCAAGCTCCATGCTCTTTGTTAGAGGGTAGCCATGGCTACTGCCTGGATTAAAGAAGCGGAATCCTGCGTATCTGCCGTAGAGGAAGACGGCCATCAGCTTAAGCTCCAGGTGACCGAACTCCAGTCACAGACACAGGAGCCGCATCGGCGGACCAAGGATGATGAAAACCGAGCCAGTCGTAACAATCTTCACATGATTGGTTTTTCCGAGGGCGTAAAACCGGGACAGGCGGCGGACTACACGGAGCGCTGGCTACGCTCCTGGATGCCCGAGGGCTCTCTCTTTCCTGGTTCACGGTCGAGAGGGTACATCGTTCGCTTGCTCCCCGCCGGGCACCGTTTCCAGACCAATCATCCTGCGGATCCTCAACTTCAAGGACAGAGTCGCTATCCTGGCAGAGTCTCGTAAAAAGCAGCCTCTCAAAACATGAGAACCTGACGATAATGGTTTTTCCTGACTACACTCGAGAGGTTCAAACCCAACGTCGTTCCTTTGGTGAGGTCAAGCAAAAGCTACGCTTGCTTAACATCCAGTATAAGCTCCTCTTTCTGGCTTGTTTGCGAGTGGTTTTCCAAGACAAATTCCCTCTTACTTGACACGCCTGAGGAGGCATGGACATGGGCAACAGAGGAACGTCCGTTGAGGCTGAATACCCAGGACCCAGCACCATCCAGCGGCAATGAGGGCGCCCGGCGGGGCATGCCGATCCTCCGATCACGACGCAGGCACTTCTGTAGGCGCAGGGCCCAAAGGAGCGCACACTCAGACTAGTCGGTGGGCCCTTCGCGGGGGAACACATCCGAGCCACCTGGAGAGACCTCTTCTGCTAGGCGGCGCTCCAGCTCCTAAGGCTGCTCCGACCCCAGAACTGCTTCACCTCGGCCACCCTTGCTGGTATCCCAGTACTAAACAGAGAAAGTAATCGTAACTGTACTTACCAATAACATGAATTTTCTTCCATAGAATCCATTGACTGTTTTTCTGTGAAAATTCTTCTAAGTGTCGATTTTTGCAAACTACAAATATTCATTAAAAACCGTGCCAACTACCAAAACGTAATTACTTACCTGTCTTAGGTAGAGATCCCAGTACTGAACCTAGGAGTCCAGTACTGGATTACAAAAGTAACTGGAACCTACATAACCTGTAACTTGACATTCCTTCCATAGGATAACATTGCTTGGTTTTCACTGAAAAGTTTCTGTCAACTTTGAAAAGACATTTATATTCTTTAAAAATCACAACTGTAACCAAAACGCTTTTACTTAACTGTTTGCAGCTTATGTCCCGATACTGAATCCAGGATCCAGTCCTGTGGTAATCCATACAGTAATCTATTGCATTTATGTAGAAAAACCCATTGAGCTCAATGTAAAATTGTGTTTAAAATTGTGTTGCCGGGGGGGCGTGGCCAAGATGGCGGGGTGAGCGGACGCTTCTTCCCGCAGCTCCTCCGGCCCGACTAGGCCCGAGCCCTTTATCAACAGCTTCTCTCCCCCCGCTGGAGCTCAGCGGCCGCGAGAAGGGTGGCGGAGACCTTGGTGCATGCACGGGTGTTAAAATTTAGTCCCAAGTGCCGTTGTAGAAGACTACTGGAGCAATGGCGAATTGACTGCGGAGCACCACTGAGCCAAGGCGGAGCGAGTTGCCGGACGCAAGGTCCTGGGCGAGCCCCGGCACGGGGGCTTCGGCTGAACAGCGTGGCGTCTGTTTACCTCTTTGCAGCGGCTCTGTTCCTTTGAAGCTGGTGAGCCGGACGACCAGCCTGCGAGAGACGCCGCGGGGAGAGACGGTCGCTGCCTGAGCATAGTGACACTCGAGACCGCGGCTGCGGCCTGGTACGCCACACGCTCCCCGGTCCCGTATCAAGTTGAGGAGTACGGAACGGAGAGGCAGGACACTCGACCCCCCTACGGATCGAGGGGCCCCGGAGGGGACTCATTGTTGTGGCCCTGAGACTGAATGCAATCCGGGCAGTGGCCATCGGAATCGGAGGGTCTTCTTGGAAACGCCCAGCCGCCATTTTGTCCCCGAGAAGGCGATGGAGGCGAGCCCCTGAGGTAGCGGCCTGGGTTACTACGCGCCCCCCCGGCCCCGAGCGGAGCGCCCAGCAAAGGTGTGGTTCAGTTGGCAGTGCCACGGACCAGGAGGTCTCTGAATTGGCCGGCAGTCTGGACATTGGTTGGAGATGTAGGAGGGTCTATACAGTGGCGCCCGGCCGCCATTTTGTTCTCGAAAGTACGGAACACACGACGGCCCTGCTATATCGGGCTCTCACCTCGATCGCACCTTGCCCATAAGTGGAGACCCAGCAACGCCGGGACCAGCTGTCTACAGCCCGGAATTACCTCTTCCATTGAGCGGCGTGCTGTGGTCCACGGTGTGCAAATGGCGAGCGGCCGGAACGTGAAGAAAGGAGATCGCACGCTCCCGGACATGCTCAGCAGGGCCCAGCAACAGCGTGATAGGGCACAGCCGTCCCCGAGCTCTTCCAGAAACTCAGGAGAACCGGCTGGGAGGGAGCCCCCGGTCACGAGATCTTTCATGGAGGCCCTGTTTAGTTCGCTCAAAGAGGACTTTGAGACACTAAAGCAGGAAGTGGCCAGCGAGGTGCGCGAGGTTCGCAGTGAAGTGGAGGGCCTTGGTGAGCGGATGGAAACGGTGGAGACAGCGGCCCACCGGAGGGATGAGGAGATTGTCCACCTACAACAGGAAGTACTCCGCCTCAGGGAACAGCATGTGGACCTCCAAGCGCACAATGAAGACCTGGAGAACAGGTCGAGACGGAATAACATACGGGTCCGGGGAGTCCCGTCCGCTGAAGAGGGAGCTGATGTTGCTGGCTACCTGAGGGACATGTTCAGAGAGATCCTGGGTGAGCCAGCGGACTTCCCGATCCGGATTGATAGGGCCCACAGGGTCGGCCGTCAGCGACAATCGGCGGCGCCTCCACCGGACATTTTGGCCTACCTTCCGGATTTCCTAGTAAAGGAGCGCATAATGGCGGAGGCCCGCAAGAAGCAACCGCTGACCTTCCGTGAATGGCCCGTCGCGCTGTTTCAAGACTTGTCTGCCATCACGTTGCAAAAACGCAGGGCCTTCAAGATTGCGACGGACTTTGAGGGAGCATGAAACACCATACTCTTGGGGGCATCCCGTTCGCCTTATCTTTCGCTGGAACGGCGTGATGCACCAATTGCGCTCCTTGCAGGACGTCGGTGGGGTCCTGGGTCTCACAGCTACGGAGGAGGGTGAGGCGACGCCGGGCCGGAGACGCTCAGAGCGAGGAGGACGACGGCGGACGGCAAGAAGGAGATCGGTGGCTAGCGCTGGAAGGCCGGATTCACCTACCATCAGAGCGGAAATGGCCAACGCGATGAGAGGCGGCCAGGGAATCTGCTGCCACGAACGGTGTAGCCTTGACGGCGTAGAAACGCTGCGGGGGGAGAAGGACATAGCTTCTGATGATGACAGGTTTGGGGCTGGAGGGGGGTTGAGGGGGAGGCGGGAAGAACGAGTGGCCGGACGTCCACTTTCTGTACTTTCCACGGACTTGTCGGTTTTGGGACATGACCGGGACATTGGGTTGTTCGAGTTTGGGTAGGGGGTTGGCCAGTTGCCACGGGGTTGGCTCGGGGGAAGTTGGGGGGAGGGGGGGAAATCGTCCAGTATCTTATATATTATTGCATTATTTCACTTTAGCTCCCCTGCGCTGCCGTCCCGTGCCCTACCCTCCCCGATTGGGTGCCCACGGCTTAGCGCACACTGTCCTTCAGGAATATGGCGACACTGAAAGTAGTAACCCTTAATGTTAAGGGATTGAACAATCCAGTCAAACGGAGGGCAATCTTGTCTTTGTTGGAGGGGACACAAGCAGACATTTGTCTCCTGCAGGAAACCCACTTGTTAACACAGGACTGTCATAGGATGCGTTCTCGCAAGTTTCCCACACAGTTTTTCTCTTCCACTACCTCTAAGAAAGCGGGGGTGGCCATATTGATAGCAAGTTCCTTCAGGGGGGAGGTGCTGTACAAATTCGCAGAACAAAAGGGGAGGCTGTTGGCGTATCGCCTCAAGCTGGGAGATGTGACGTTCACTATTGGCTCTTTGTACAGCCCGAACGACCACCAGGAGCGCTTTCTAGACTCGGCGCTGGTGGACGTGACTGCCTCCCCGGACAGACATGTCATTCTAGGGGGTGATTTGAACATAGTTTTTGATTCCACACTTGATAGGTCCGCGCAGAGACACCCGCAAACTGGGGAACTTTCACAGGCAGGAAAGGCTTGGCTCGCTGATCTGGACCTGCATGACCTCTGGCGCACACTGCACCCCACGAGTAGGGACTATTCTTACTATTCACATGCACACCGGACATATGCACGGTTGGACCACTTGTTGGTCAGCGGACAGATGTGTGCCTCCGCTACGACGGCGGACATAGGGGTCCTCTCATTATCCGATCACGCGCCGGTCGCGGGTACATTTGTGCTCCCACCGGTCTCCCCCTCCCGCGGTGTCTGGCGCCTTAGGGACACCCGCTTACATAAAGAAACTGTTGTGAAACACATTGAGGAGTCGATCCGAGAGTACCAAACACAACAATAACTCAGACACCTCGCTAGCGACACAGTGGGCGGCGTTGAAGGCGGTCCTGAGAGGGGAGTTAATTCTATCTCCTCGGCAGAGAACAAGGAGAGACAGCGCAAGAGGGAGGAGCTGACTTCCAAAGTTAGAGAACTGGAGCATGTACATCGCCGTACGGAGGGCCCCTAGGATATGGAAACAGTTGAAGGCTGCTAGGAAACTCTTATCAGCGTTAGACATGGACAGGGCCGAATACGCGGCGCTGCGCCTGAAACACGCGTTTTGCACGGGAGGGGATAGGTGTGGTAAACTCCTGGCGAATAGGCTTCGTATGGCGTAACCTGGTAAAGGAACTGCTAGATTCTGATGGGGTGGCGGTCTCTGAAGACGCAGCGGTAGCGGAGGTGTTCCGTAGGTTCTATGAAGACCTTTACACAGGGGAGCCCCCTTTGCCGCAAGATACTGCGGACTATCTGGAGTCGGTGGCCCTTCCGGCCCTGGACACAGCGCAGGCGGAGCACCTGGAACGTAGTATTCACGTAGAGGAGGTGATAGCCGCCATCTCCAGGCTCAAGCATGGGAAGGCCCCGGGCCCGGACGGTTACACGTCCTTGTTTTATAAGACCTTTTGCCCGGTTGTGGCACCTATCCTTGCCCGCTTATTCAACTCCTTCTCTGCACCGGGAGCCATTCCGCCGGACCTATTAAGAGCAACGGTCTCGGTAATTCCGAAACCAGGGAAGGACCGGACCCTCTGCGGCTCGTACAGGCCAATATCCCTCCTGAATGTTGACCTAAAGCTATATACAGGGATTCTGGAGTCTAGACTGGCTTTACATCTGCCGGGCCTAGTAGAGGCTGATCAGGCTGGATTTGTCCCAGGTCGACAAACAGTCGATAATACCAAGAGAGTGGTGCACGTCTTGGAGAAGGCCTCACGGATTCAGGGAGAGAGAATGTTGCTGGCGGTGGACGCGGAGAAAGCATTTGATCGCGTTCATTGGCCCTATCTTGAACAGGTGCTCCGGAAGATGGGTATTGGAGAGAAGTTCTGTTCGATGGTTTTTAATTGCTACAAGTCCCCTTCGGCTACAGTTAGGGTTAATGGCTGCAGCTCCCGCAGCTTCGAGATAGAAAGGGGTACTAAACAAGGGTGCCCGCTTTCCCCACTTCTCTTTGCCCTTTATATGGAGCCGTTTGCCCAGAGGATTCGCCAGAACCCAGATGCGATAGGGGTTAAGATGGGGCGATATGTCCATACGGTTAGTCTCTATGCGGACGATGTCCTATTGACCCTGGATGACCCGACGTGGGCCCTCCCGGCATGCATTAAGGAACTGGATGATTTCTCGAAAGTGGCGGGCTTCAAGATGAACATGGGCAAGTCAGCGGCCTTGGATGTGTCCCTGACTGCGGATATGAGACGAGATCTGCAGAGGCTTTTTCCTATGCAGTGGTCGTCATCCCTGGTACCTTACCTGGGGATTCTGTTAGCACCGACGTTGCCAGCAATGGTAGCGGCCAATTACGCATCTCTGGGCAGGAAAATCAAGGAAGAGCTAGCCCGCTGGGAAAAAGTAATGTTGTCCTGGCTCAGCAGAATAGCTGCGGTCAAGATGACGGTCTTGCCCCAGATCTTGTATCTCTTTCGGGCCTTACCGCTCCAACCGCCTACGGGATGGATCAGACAGACGCAAGCAGATATTGCACGTTTCATCTGGCAAGGCCGCAAGCCGAGAATGAAGAGGGTTCTCTCCACACTGGCCCCGGAGGCCTTGGCATCCCAGATCTCCGGAAATACTTTCAGGCAGCGCAGTTGCGCTACTTGGTGGAATGGAGCAAATGGGAATCTGACAAGCATCGGCTCTTTCAGGACCAGGAGGTGCCATTCTTGCGGCGGATCCACCGCCCCCCCCCAACCTATACGCTTCCTATGTCACGCGAGTTCCCTTGAGAGTGTGGGACGCTGTTAATGAAGTTCACGACCTCACCACATTCCCCTCGCCTTTCACGCCGATAGTGGAGAAGGAGTAGTTTCTGTCCTGTAACTCCAGTTCTGTAGTAGGGGTATCTCTGTTATAGTCATATTCTAGTGAATAGTCCCGCCCATGTGCGTGGACCCCGGCAATCAAAAAATAATCTCTTAAGTTGTCAAAATAATGCAGACACTGCAAATACACTTAAGAGAGAATTTAAAGACAAATAATGCAGCCTATATCCACAGGCTACACTGTCCAGTACTTCAACTAGAAATTCCACCAAAAAAACACCACACACAGCACAGCCTGCCAGTTTCTACCATAGAGAAACTTGCCTCCCCCAGTCAAAGACTCTGGAATGATAGAGAGGAAGGTAGGGACAGACAAGCCCCATAGGCTGCCATTATGTGGCTTAAATAGGATACTGTGCCTTTAAGAGAACTTTCCAGAACTTCTACCAGTATCCCAGAATGCATAGCAGGTCCCTCTACTTTCAGTTCTTTTTGAAGGCTAAGCACGCCAGACCTGTCGCATTCTTTACATGATGAAATATCTCCACCGGGGAGGAGGGCGGGCGCTTATGACTATAACAGAGATACCCCTACTACAGAACTGGAGTTACAGGACAGAAACTACTCCTTCTTTAGTAGGGGATCTCTGTGTATAGTCATAATCTAGTGAATAGAATGGCAAGCCCATCCCCACACCAAAGCGGCGGTGGAGAATAATACATAACGCCACTACTGTGCGAACAAATTCCGCAGCGAAGCCTGCCCAACCCGAGCGTCTGCCCTGGCGTCAGTGTCCAGGCAGTAATGCTTAGCAAAGGTATGAACCGACTTCCAAGTGGCTGCCTTGCAGATTTCAGCAATCGGCACGTTACGGAGCAGAGCCGTCGTGGCAGCTTTGCCCCTGGTGGAATGAGCCTTAGGCTTACCTCCTAAGGTCTTATTAGCCTTCTGATAACACAATTGTATGCAGGACACAATCCACCTAGAGATGGACTGCTTAGAGGTCGCAAGACCCGTCCTGACCGATCCATAATTGATAAACAACTGGTCAGACCTACGAATATCTTTGGTTTTATCCAGATAAAATTTCAACACCCTCCTAACATCCAGGGAATGGAGAGACCTCTCCGCTGGGGATGAAGGGTTCTGAAAAAACGTAGGCAAAGTTATAGTCTGGTTGACATGAAAATCAGAAATAACCTTGGGAAGAAATTTAGGGTGAGTACGCATAACAACCTTAGCAGCATGAAATACAGTATAAGGTTCATTACAACACAACGCCTGAATTTCACTCACCCTGCGGGCCAATGTAATGGCCACGAGGAACGCCGCCTTCCAGGACAGGTGCTGCAACGAAGCCTTATGAATAGGTTCAAAAGGCTCCTTCATCAATCTGGACAGCACCACATTCAATTCCCATGAAGGCGAGGGAAGCCTGACAGGAGGGAATACTTTCTTCAATCCTTCCAGAAAATCTTTGATCACGGGTATCTGGAAAAAGGAAGTCTGTGAAGGGCATTTCCTGTAGGCAGTCAATGCAGCCAGATGAACCTTAATGGAATGCACATTAAGGCCAGACTGCGCCAAATGTAAAAGGTAAGGAAGGATGACATCTTCCTTACAGGTCGTAGGATCATGGTTCTTAGACTGGCACCAGATACAAAACCTCTTCCACTTGTAAGCATATGAAGTCCGAGTGGAAGGTCTCTTAGACTCCTTCAGTATGTCCATGCAATCATCGGGCAGATTCAGATGGCCATATTGCACTATCTCAGGAGCCATGCCGCCAAACTCAAAGACGAGAGGTTGGGGTGTAACATCCGTCCCCCGAACTTCGTGAGAAGGTCCGGCCTGCACGGCAACCGAATGTGAGGAAGGAGAGACCGGTGAAGTAGGTCCATGAACCACCACTGCCTGGGCCACTCCGGGGCGATGAGTATCATCCGAGCTCTGGATCGGGCCAGCTTGATGAGCACCGCCGGAATCAGGGGAATGGGAGGAAAGGCGTACAGAAAGCTGTTCGTCCAGTCGATCCATAACGCATTCCCCAGCGTCCCTTGCTGGAAGTACCTGGAGGCGAAGTCTCTGCACTTGCTGTTTTCGGCGGTGGCGAACAAATCTACGTCTGGAGTTCCCCACCTTGCGAAGACTTCTCCTAGTACTTCGTCGTTTATGACCCATTCGTGGTTTTCCTGAACCAGTCTGCTCAGTGCGTCTGCCTGAACATTCTGCACACCTGGCAGATGGGTGGCAGTTATCGTCAGTCCTCTGGCTAGGAGCCAGTGCCAGATCGTCTGCGCCTCCTGTGACAGAGTGCGCGATCTCAAGCCCCCCTGCTTGTTGAGGTAATACATCGTGGTGGTATTGTCCGTCTGTACAAGCAGAGAGTTGGTCTGGAAGGACGGAAGAAAGGCCTTCAGCGCCAAGTGAACAGCCCTGAGTTCCAGGAAATTGATGCGATACGTGGCCTCCATCGGTGACCACGTGCCTTGAATCTGTAGAATCCCGGAGTGCGCTCCCCATCCCAGAAGAGACGCATCCGTCACGACAGTCTGCGTGGGAATGTCCTTGTGAAAGGGAACCCCTCTGAGGAGATTCTCCGCCGAACACCACCACTTCAGAGACTGAAGAGCATGCAGCGACAGTCGAATCTTGTCGTCCCAAGATCCTTTCCTCTGATCCCACTGGTCCTCCAAGCACTCCTGCAGTGGTCTCATGTGCAGCCGTGCGTGTGGCGTCAGGAAGATACAAGAGGCCATCAATCCCAGTAGAGAAGACACCGTCCTCACTGTTGTAGATGGAGTCATCATAAGAGCCTGAGCCTTCCGAAGGAGTGATAATCGTCGCTCTTCCGAAGGAGACACGCTTGCTGACAGCGTATTGATGGAGGCTCCCAAGTACTGTATGCATTGGACCGGAGTCGGGACAGACTTGGCCATGTTGAAGTGCAGCCCCAGCTTGTTCAAGAGAAAGCATGTCTTCTGGAAGTGTGCTCGCGCTTCCGAGAAGGAGGATGCCTTGATCAACCAATCGTCCGAGTACGGGTAGACAAACACCTTGTTCTTCCTCAGGTGTGCTGCTACCACCGCCATGCACTTCGAGAACGTCCTTGGTGCAGACTTCAGCCCGAATGGGAGTACTGTGTATTGATAGTGATTGGTGCCGACTTGGAACCGCAGGAACTTCCTGTGTTTGTGTGCAATGGGCACATGGAAGTAAGCATCCTGTAGGTCTATAGCACATAGCCAGTCTCCCTGTTGCAACGGAGGGTAAATCTGGTGCAACGACAGCATGCGAAATTTTTCCCTGCGAATCCATTTGTTTGCCTGTCGCTAATCCAGAATAGGCCTGAACTCGTTCTTGTCCTTCTTGCGAACCAGAAAGAACCGGGAGTACAGACCTCTCCCTCTCTGAGACAGAGGTACGTCTTCTATCGCCCTTTTCCTCAACAGGATATCCGCTTCCGCCTGAAGCTCGCGCAGCTGAAACTGCGAGCTGACCGGTGGAATAGCTGGAGGAGGGCTGGTGAACCGAAGACTATATCCATTGCAAACAATATTCAGCACCCACTTGTCCTGAGTAATTTTTCTCCACTCTGCCAGAAAAAATTGAATGCTTCCCCCTACCGGAGTGGGTAACGGATCCGGGGGAAGGGGCGGTACTGCTTTTTGGTCTCTTTAGGCTTCTCCAGGCCCACAGCCGTTAGCGTCTCGGCCTCTGCCTTCATGCGGGCCATTTCATCGTCCGCATGCTTCCCGAAGAGGGTCTCCCCGGAGAACGGTAGATTGGCCACCCTCTGCTGTGCGTCCGGTTTCAGGGACGTAAGCCGGAGCCATGCGTGGTGCCGTTGGTTGACTCCGTGGCAAAATCCGTGAGCAGCCAACAGGGAAGAGTCTGCTGCCGCGCTGATAATCTGGTTGGCCACCAGCATCCCCTCACTCAGTACTTCCATGAAGTCTTCACGCTGCTCCCGAGGTAAATGCTCCGCAAAGCGCTCGAGGGAGTCCCAGAGGGCACGGTCGTATCGGCCCAACAGCACCGTGGCACTCGCCGCTTTCATGGAGGTAGCGGAAGTTCCACAGACTTTTCTCCCCGCCGAATCCATCCACCTTGACTCCTTATCCGGGGGGACCGTGGAGGACGGAGTGGTGGCATGCTGCTTGCGGGCCGCCGTCCCAATGACAGAGTCAGGCGGAGGCTCCGTTCTCAAAAAGGCCGGATCCGAGTCGGGAGCCCGGTACTTCTTTAGTAATCTTGATGGAGCCGCCTTCGTCACCGCAGGGGTGAGAAACAGGGCCATAGCCGGTTCTTCCAGGCCCAGCACCAGAGGCAGGAGAGGACGAGACAGGTGCTTTTGATGTAAAGTCTCAAAAATGACTGACGTCTTCAGAGTAGGCACCGTCAGGGATATGCCCAACTTCGCAGCGCCCCTCAACAGGACGTCATGGAACGCCACCAGGTCATCTATCGGGGACACTCTCGTGTCCGGCGACCCCGATAGGGTAGGGGAATAATCCCTGGTCCCAGAGGACCTCGTGTGTGAGCGAGATTCGCGCCTCCTACGGCGGTGTCTCGACCTCGTGGATGATCTGCGTCGCGATCTCTCCTTCCTCCCAGAGCGAGAGCGAGACCTGCCTGCTCTTGGCCGCTCCTTCGGTTTACGTGGAGGGGTCTTCCTCGGTTCCTCACGGGGTTTCGTCGGTTCCTCCCGGGGCTTCGGTTTTGGGGTCCCCTTAGGAGGAACAGGCAGGGACGGCAGGGAAGTGGACCTCGGAGGAGGAACCTTCGGCTGCGGGGTGGGCCCATGCGGAGGGACCGGAGGCGGAGGAGGGTCTCCTGAAGGCAGTGGAGGTTTGGGTGGAGGGTCCTCCTTAGGCACAGGGGGAGGAGTCGGAGTACTGGGCCGAGATGGAGTGTACACCTCAGAGTACACCGAGCCCGGTGACCCTTTAGGCGAAGGGTGCGTGGGGCCAGCCCCATCAGCCGGTGACCTCTTCCTCTTGCGTCCTCCACTTGAAGCAGCGTGACTTCTGGGACTAGAGTCCCTCTTGCGTCGTTTCGGAGAGGCTGACCGACTCCTGGACGCAGAGCGACGCTTTTCCGGCGTCGAACGCCGTTTCCTCGACTCCGGCGTCGATCGCCGTCTCCTCGGCGTCGACCCTCTTTTCCTCGGCGTCGATCGTCGACTCCTCGACGTCGATCTCTTCTTCCGCGACGTCATACGCCGCCTTCTCGACGTCGAGCGTTCTGTCTTCGACGATGAACGTCGCCGTCTTCGTGATGCTCTCGACGTCGAGGAGCCCCTCAACGTCGACCGGTGCCTCGACGCCGATCGACTGTCGCCTCGACGGCGATCGACGGTGTCGCCTCGACGGCGAGCGTCGATGCCGCTTCGACGGCGAGCGCCGATGCCTGTCACTACGCCTCCGGCGTCGGTAGGAAGACCTCGACGTCGACAAAGACGATGACGTAGACGGTGGCTTCGACGGCGACTTCTCCATGACCTTCGACGTCGAGCCGTCCCGCCGTCTCGACCCGGAGCCCCGGGGAGAAGGGGAGCACACCGCCGTCATCCCTCTCGACGTCGTCGTCGATGCAATCGATGTCGACGGAGACCGGGAGCGTTTGCTGGACTTCCTGCCTCCGGGGAGCCCCCCAGAGGCCTCAGCAGAGGGAGCCTTCCCAACCTGCCCAGACCCACCTGCAGCCTGCAGACACCTCTCTTCAAGGCCAGAAAGCCTGATCTTCATCCTGTCCCGAGGAGTAAACTTCTGGCAGATGGTACAATCCTCAGGGACATGGTCCACAGGGAGGCACACGATGCAGACATCATGGGGATCACTCTTGGCCTTCTTCCTCCCACATGCTGGGCACTGAACAAACAGGCCAGGCATTTTAGGGTCCTAAAACGCCTAAAACAGCACAAAAAAAGGAGAAGAGAACACCAAGAATTAAACTGCAACGCTTTTAGAATTCAAAAGTGTCAAAAAAATCCAATAAACCCTTGAAAAAGGGAGAGCTTAATGCCAGGGTCCTGTAAGCAGGAGCCGGAAAAAAGAACTGAAAGTAGAGGGACCTGCTATGCATTCTGGGATACTGGGAGAAGTTCTGGAAAGTTCTCTTAAAGGCACAGTATCCTATTTAAGCCACATAATGGCAGCCTATGGGGATTGTCTGTCCCTACCTTCCTCTCTATCATTCCAGAGTCTTTGACTGGGGGAGGCAAGTTTCTCTATGGTAGAAACTGGCAGGCTGTGCTGTGTGTGGTGTTTTTTGGGTGGAATTTCTAGTTGAAGTACTGGACAGTGTAGCCTGTGGATATAGGCTGCATTATTTGTCTTTAAATTCTCTCTTAAGTGTCTTTGCAGTTTCTGCATTATTTTGACAACTTAAGAGATTATTTTTTGATTGCCGGGGTCCACGCACATGGGCGGGACTATTCACTAGATTATGACTATACACAGAGATCCCCTACTACAGAACCCTGATTTCTACTCAGGTCTAGAACCGGGTGCGTTTACGCACTGGAGGGCAGCGGGTTGCCGTGCGCTCTTCCAGATGTATGACTCGGAGGGGGTGGTCCCTTTCCAGCATTTGAAGCAGTAATTCCAACTGACTGAGGCAGAGAGGTTAAGGTACATGCAGGTTAGGCATTGGGCGCTTCAGCCGCAGGTACGAGACACTGCAGATCGTCAGATGAGGCCGTACGAGAGGTGGTTAATAACTCGCACCTCTGACGCCAAACTGATCACGGACCTCTATAAATTCCTGCAACCCCCCCCCCCATTTCATTTTTATAACCCTGGCAGGGAACGCTGGAATAGAGAGCTGGGGAGGACGCTCAGTCATAAGGAATGGGATCAGATTGCATACCGCGCGAGACACTCAGCATACCACACAGGACTCACAGAAACATTCACAAAGGTGTCCACTTATTGGTATTATACCCCGGAGAGACTACATGAAATGAATAGGAATATTGGGAAGGCGTGTTGGAGGGGATGTGGACAGACGGGGACTCTCACGCATGTGCTTTGGGATTGCCCCCTGTTGAGGGAATACTGGACGGAGATCATTGATGAGATAGATGCTCACTTTGAGGTAGAATTGCCACGCTTCCCGGCGTATGTTTTGTTGGGCCTCCCGAATGGGCTAATGTACCCGCTGAAGTCCCATAGAGGTCGGCAAATGGCAATAGCACTGGGATCGGCAATCCAGTACATATTGATACATTGGCGCACTACCACAGTCCCCTCCATCACGGGCTGGCTCCACAGACTTTGGCATGTTCTAGGCATGGAAAAACTATTGCTTATGGTGGCGGGGGACGTGGAGCAATTTGATGAGTTGTGGCGACCATTTCATGCGCTCTTGACCACAGAATTTAGAGAACTTACCTGTCCGAGGTACCTTAGACTCCTGAGACTAACACCTCCTGTAGACCCAACCAACTAAACAGACATGAGATGGGGACTCATGGGGTGGGGGGGTGGGGTGGGGTGGGGCAGCAGGACGCATCAATGCTTAGGCACTGGACGGGGGGAGGTTGGGAGGGAGTTGGGGTGTTGGGGGGGAGGGTTCAGGGGGGGAGTGAGGGTTGGCTTCTTGCTTTTCCTTCCTTTAGCTTTTCAGCCTCACCGACAGTGGCAAACATGTTCAGCTTTTTCTCAACGGAACCTTATCTGCAGTAGCCACTGTCCATTACCATGCTTTGATTACTTTCGCTTTGACATTTTTGTTTGTAATGTGCATACCCCTCCCTTCTATGTCCCCTTCCCTCCTATGTTTTGCCTTAATAAAAAGCTTTAAACCTAAAATTGTGTTGCCTATTGCAACCACTTTAGCTATTGTACTTACAGAGTCTATTACTTTTTTACAAAGTAATTACCTAAAGTCACTCATATTGAGAAAGGAAAATGCTACTTACCAGTATGCAGCTGTTCTTGGCATGTAGACCTGTAGAGTTACACACTATGCATAGATGGCCACCTAGTGTTGGGCCCGGATGTTTGCAGTTTGTTTTGTTGTAGAAAAGTATTTTGGAGTCACAGGATAGGTGACTCCTCCTTAGGATGATACTGCGCATGGGCATCGACTCAATACCCCAGGTTGTTTTTCGCCATTAGGGAAGTGATGGAGCTGTACAAGAAGTAGTGATGTCCATGTGGTTTGTATCTAACTAATATTATGTTTCAAAATTTGAGAGAGACCCCTTAGCACACCAGGGGAATAGGGTACTTTAAACAGTAAAAAAGGTTTTTCCCTTGGCGGACGAACTAAAGTTTCACAAACTATGTAATTATCTAGGTCACCCAAACAAGAGCACTGGGTCCTACACAATTTGATACACCAACACAACAGTAATATGACTCACTGTTTTTTTTGTTGAAATAATTTTTTCATCATAAATATTGCAATTCTTAAAAACACATTGTGCACTTACATCGAAACTCATTACAATTTCATTAACAACATTTTTATACACATAATGATTAAAAACACATTAACTCACAATCACTTATCAGTTGGCTATAAAGAGAAATCACAGAGGGGGAGAGACATACAAAGACACTCCTTATTAGTCATTAAATTTTGTACATCTGAGAACCTAACATTAAAAAAAAATCAAGACCTGGACGTGCTTAATATCTTGTCTACAGGGTAGAGTCAGTCTCTTGATTATGCAGTGGTGGCGTCTAATTAATATAATACTTGAACAGATAAAGGTAGCCGGGGAGGCAGGTGGGCATGTGTAACTCTGCAGCTCTACATGCCAAGACCAGATGCATACTGGTAAGTAGCATTTTCCGTTCGAGGCATATGAGCTGCAGATTATACTCTATGCATAGATTGTATAGCAGTACCCACACCTAGCGGCGGCCACCCGTATCTATTGCAGTTGTTTGAAACAGTGTTTTAATACAGCCTGGCCCACAGTGGCTTGTTGTTTAGTTTGCACATCTACACAATAATGCTTTGTGAATGTGTGCGTTGTAAGCCATGTAGCTGCTCTGCATAGGTCATCTAAGGGGATGTTCCCTAAGAATGCCATTGAAGTCCCTACCTTTCTTGTTGAGTGGGCTTTTGGAGGAATTGTTAACGTGCGTTTTGCTTTATGGTAACAAATTTGTATGCATTTAGCTATCCATCTGGCGATCCCCGATTTTGATATAGGGTTGCCTTTATGTGGTGGCGAAAAAGATACAAAAAGTTGTTTTGTTTCACGAAACGATTGTGTTCTTTCGATATAGTACAGCAGAGCTCTTTTAACGTCTAAGGTGATGATCAGCCATCTGGATTATGGCAATGCCATGCACTTTGGACTGAACGAGGACCTGCTGGCAAAACTGCAGACCCTCCAGAATGCGGCTGCCAGACTAGTCCTGGACCTACCCCCTGGACCTGCATCGGCGCCATGTTTGAGAAAGCTCCATTGGCTTCCCATCCGTCAGAGAAGCCATTTTAAGATCTTGAGTATAACGCACAACTCTCTGTAGAATAATGGGCCCAAATATCTTCATAAGAAACTTAATTGGTATGTCCCCAAGAGATCCTTAAGGTCCAGCAATAAATCATTTCTGACTCAGCCGCGCGTCCGTACCTCCAGGTACGGTCAGCGCTCTTTCTTATCTTGCCCCTCTTCTCTGGAACAAACTGCCTCCGCACCTCCTATCCATCACTGAACACAAGCAATTTCGCAAAGCATTAAAAACCTGGCTCTTCCCCAAGTAGTTCCCATTTCTGGTTTAGCCCCAAGCAGTCCTTCTGATTCCGGCCTAGCCCCCCTTCTGATCATTTGGTTTTAATGTTGCAAGCGCCTTGAGACCTTGCGGTGATAAGATGCGCTATATAGAAACCTTTGACATGACATGTGTAGAACCCTTTCTGCAACTGTTTGAGGCTGCGAGAAGAATACGGGCAGCACAACGGATTGATTTACATAGAATGGTGAAATGACTTTAGACAGGAATTTTAGATTAGTACGAAGAACCACTTTGTTATGATGCATTTGCAAAAAGGGTTCTTGAATGGTAAATGCTTGTAGTTCACTAACCCTTCTAAGAGAAGTAATTGCTACCAGGAATGCTACTTTCCAAGTTAGGAATTGCAATTCACATTTATGTAATGGTTCAAAGGGAGGATCCATTAACTTTGTAAGAACAATGTTCAGGTTGCACACTGGTGCTGGTGGCGTTCTGGGAGGAATTCTTCTTTTGAATACTTCCATGAAAGCTTTGATAGCTGGTACTCTAAAAAGAGACTGATGTTGTCTGTTGTGTAAGTATGCTGCAAAGGCAGCAAGGTGCGGTCTTATAGACATATAGGCTAAGTTACACTTTTGAAGGTGTAATAGGTATCCTACGATGTGTTGGATAGACACGTCTAAGGGATCTATTTGGTTGTTTTGGCAGTATATGACAAAGCGTTTCCACTTAGCAGCATAACATGCTCCGGTAGGGGGACGTCTAGCTTCTTTAATGATGTTCATGCATTCTGGAGGAAGGTTGAGGTAACCAAACTATGACAGGGGTCTCCAAACTGGTCCTGGAGGGCCGGATCCATGCCAGATTTTTAAAATTACTACATGTATCTCAATGGGGATATCCCAAAAATCTGTCATGGATCCGGTCCTCCAGGACCGGTTTGGAGACCCCTGCTTTAGGACTTCAGGAGCCAGATCGCTAGGTTGAGCTGAGCTGGGTCCGGGTGTCTGATCTCTCCATGGTTTTGCGTTAATAGGCGTGGAGATAGATTTCGTTTTTGATGTGGCACCACAGACATTTGCAGCAGCATGGTGTACCACGGTTGTCTGGCCCAAGTTGGAGCGACTAGAATGAGTGTCAGGGAATGTTGTTGTAGTTTGCGCACCACTAATGGAAGTAGTGGGAGAGGAGGAAAAGTGTACGCAAATAGTCTTGACCAGTTCATCCATATCGCATTGCCCTTGGACAATGGGTGTGGGTATCTGGCGGCAAAGTTTGGGCATTTTGCATTTTCGTGTGTGGCAAAGAGGTCTATCTGAGGTTGTCGCCCACATTTGGAGGAACGGATGAAGAACTTGGGGGGTGAAGTTCCCACTCGTGGATCTGCTGTGTTTGTCGACTTAGCAGATCTGCGATAGTGTTTGGTACTCCTGGGACGTGTTGGGCTAAGAGAAAGATTTTTAGCGGTATAGCCCATCTCCATATCGGCTGTGCTAACTGAGAGAGCTGCAGAGAGTGTGTCCCATCTTGTTTGTTTATGTAGTACATAGCTGTCATATTGTCTGTACGGACTAAGACAGCTTTGCCTGACACTTGAGTTTGAAATGCTTTCAGAGCTAGAAACACAGGTAGCAACTCCAAGTGATTGATATGGAGTAACTTTTGTTGCGGTGTCCACCTGCCCTGCATGGTGTGATGCAGTAGATGGGCTCCCCAGCCGGAGAGCGATGTGTCCGCTGTCAGGACTACTAGGGGAACTGGCTCTAGAAACGGTTGTCTCTTGGAAAGGTTTTTGGTGTTCCACCATTGCAGAGAACGATGAGTCCGAACCTCTACCAATACTAGGTCTGTTAAGTGACCTAGAGCCTGGTTCCATTGGCGTGCTAGGCCCTCTTGAAGGGAACGCATTTGCAATCTTGTGTGAGGTACTACAGATATGCAAGATGCCATCATTCCTATGAGTTGAATGAACACTCGAGCTGGTAGCGAGTGTTGTGGTTTGAATTTTGTTAGGAGAGTTTGTACACTTGCTATCCTGGCTGGAGAGGGATAAGCTAATGTTAATTGGGTGTTTATTGTAGCGCCGAGATATTGCTGTATGTGCGAGGGGTGCAGGTGCGATTTGACGTGATTTACTGTGAATCCCAAGTTGTGAAGCAGTTGAATAGTAGCGGGAGTGTGTTGCGCACACACTGGTTGTATGAGCTGGCTTTTATTTATTTATTTATTGATTGATTTTGTTGAGCACGACAGCTACCCATAAGGGTTTCCCGGCGCTATGAGCCAGTCGTCAAGATATGGGAAGACGTGAATGTGCTGTCTTCTTAGGTGTGCTGCTACTACTGCTAGGCATTTGGTAAACACCCTTTGAGCTGTTGTGACTCCGAAAGGGAGCGCTTTGAACTGGTAGTGTTGTTCGTCTAGCACAAATCTGAGATATTTTCTGTGTGCTGCGTGGATAGGAATATGGAAGTAGGCGTCCTTGAGATCTAGAGTGACAAGGAAGTCTTTTAATACCAGTAATGGGAGGACCTGTTGTAGTGTGACCATATGAAAATGATCCGACTGTATGTAAATATTTGGAGGTCTGATGGGTCTTAGAGATCCGTCCTTCTTTGGTATTAGGAAATATAGGGAATATACTCCATTGGTTTTCTGATGCTCTGGAACTATTTCTATTGCATTTTTCTGCAGGAGGGATATTACCTCCTGTCTGAGCAATGTTAAATGTTCCTGTGACATTGGACGTTGCTTGGGTGGTATGTTTGGGGGGTAGATGTTAGTTCCTGACAATAACCCGATTTAATTCTTTGGAGCACTCACCTGTCTGATGTGATGTTTTCCCAGGCTGGCAGGTACTGTTGAAGTCTTCCCCCGACAGGAGTGGAATGAGGCGGGGGAAGGGGAATGGAGTCATTGGGCATGGGTAGAGGCAGAGCGCGAGTTGTTATTTTTGCCTCTGCTATGGTTACCCCTGTACCCACCCCTTTGGTAGCCTTTACTGTACGTAGACTGTGTAGGGGCTTTGTACGAGGTAGAAGCTGTGTCTGAAGTATATCCCCTGGTGGCACCTCGATAGTTTGAGCGACAAAATGAACGTCTGGGAGCCTGCGACTGCAGGGCTCCCATAGATTTAGCAGTGTGTATCTTTTTTCATTTTCTCTAATGATACATCTACCTCGCGTCCAAATAGATGTTGTTCGTCAAAGGGTTGGTTAAGAATGGCGCTTTGTACCTCTGGCTTGAACCCGGATATGCGCAGCCAGGGGTGCCTGCATAGCAAGACGCTGGTGTTAACTGCCCTAGAGGCAGTGTCTGCTGCATCAAGGGCACACCCAATAGAGGTGTGTGTGATGTTTTTCCCCTCCTGGATGAGCTTGTTTGCTCTATCCTTGTACTTGTCTGGGAGGTGCCTCATTAGTGACTCTAGCTCATCGTAATGTGCCCTGTCATATCTGGCTAGCAGTGCCTGTGTATTGGCGATACGCCACATGTTTGCTGCTTGAGACGTTGTTCTTTTACCTGATGTGTCAAGTAGCTTAGACTCTTTATCTGGTGGTGCAGCCTCACCGGATGTTTGTGAGTTTGCTCTCTTGCGTGCGTTGGAAACTACAAGTGAGTCTAGTGGTACTGGGCCTTTAATATATGCTGGGTCTGATGGGGCAGCTTTACATTTTTTCTCTATCCGAGGGTTAATGACCCGAGTTCTGACTGGGTCTTTGAAGACTTCAGGAGCATGCTTGATCACTCCTATGAGCATGGGCAAGAGGTATGAAGACCTTTGTGCATTATCAAATGTATCCATCAGGAAGTCTTCCTCAACAGGATCTGTATAAATATCTACCCCATGATAGTGTGCAGCCCTGTGAATTAATTCATTAAACCCTATAGTGTCTTCGGGTAGGGAAGGCCTTGAGGGGTATATCTCATCCTGAGGGACATTTGGGATATCTAGGGTGGTATAATTGTCCCACAGGTCTGGGAATCCTGTGGGCATTGTTGGATTAGGTGTGTTACCCCCAATATCATCAGAGCTATCATCCCTGTGTGGTGTGATAGGGGATGCTGGAGAATGCTGTGGTGGTGGTGATGGTACGGGTGAGAGAGAAGGGGAAGGCAGTCTTAAGGGAGCGGTAGCCATGTCCTTCTTTGAATGCAGAGCTGGAGTGTCCAGTGGTCGCTTTTTTGGAGCCAAAACTAGGTGTCCAGTGACTGGGTCCTTAGCCAGAGTCTTTCGAGCAGGGTCTGGGTAGGATAAATCCACTGCAAGGGGATTGGTCTTTTGGTGCTGAGGAAGTCTTGTGCACCGAGATGGCTTGTTTTGGTTTCTTGGCAATGTCTTTCACTGGGGAGGCAGCCGTCTTTTTCGGCTCCGAAGCTTTTTTCGGTTCAGAGTGTTTTTTTGGTTCCGGTACGGTTTTTGGATTTGGATACGATTACCTTTTCGGATCCGATGATTTATTTCGGTTCCGGTGGGGTCTTGGAATCCGAAGCGGGCTTGCTTTGTTCCTGCCTGGGTTTCGGTGCCAAAGGAGTATTGGTGTGCTTCGGTGCCGATGGCTTGGATGTCGGGCCGTTGTCTTTTTCGGTGCCTGTGTGCGTGCGCCGGCACAGTGTGAAGGTCAACTCGAGCTCGAGTCGCCTGAAGGCTTGGTTAGCTTCTTAGCCAGGCCCGAAGGTGGGGCAGTAGAAGCAGAGTGATGGTGTGCACCCGAGCCAGAGGGCGAGGGTGTGACGTGGGCCTTCTGTGTCGAGGAAGGGTCGGGGTCGACGGTCTTACTTACGACCCGCTGCGCAGGAGTGATGTCCTCGACTTCGAAATCTTGTGTTTCGGAGCTGCTGTCAACGTTGTGCTGTTCAGGGACGTTGACGCCCTCCTCGAAGATGTCGTCCGGAATCGGAGCTGAAGATCTTTGAGCCATTGTTCTCCTCGCTCTTTGGTCCCGGACAGTCTTTTTGGAGCAGAAAGAGGCACAAGCTGAACAGTCTATCACCTCGTGCTCCAGAGAGAGACAGAGGTTACACACCTCATGCAGATCGGTGTGGGGAAACTTTGACCCACATTGAGGACACTTCTTAAATGGCATCCTTTCCATGAGCTGGAGTTGAGGCCAAGGTAGGCTCGAAGGCCGTTGACGACGACCGGGATCGAGATCCTCAATGTTTGAAGATTAACAATGACTGTAAAGCGTTCGAAACTAAGTTTTGTAGTTTGGTGAGGATTGCGCGCCAAAGGAAATCTGTTCCAACACTGAGCGCTGGAAACACATCCAAGCCCGGTGGCAGAAAAAAACAATCTGGGGATAGAGCCGATGCCCATGCGCAGTATCATCCTAAGGAGGAGTCACCTATCCTGTGACTCCCAAAAACTTTTCTACAACAAAACAAACTGCAAACATCCGGGCCCAACACTAGGTGGCCATCCATGCATAGTGTGTAATCTGCAGCTCATATGCCTCGAACAGTATATTTTGCTACTGTTGGTTCTAAAAATAAAACTGGCCTAGAGTTCAGTTCTTGAGTGTGAGAGACCATTTGCTGACCGAGTATGTACAACAAATGCTTTACACTGTCCTCCGATACTGCCTTATTGCTCAACCAAGCTACCACTTTAGAGAGTAAGGTTATATCTAACTTTAAACTCTGCCATACCTCTAGAGACTGGGGACTCTATACACACTGTACCTTACTTTGGTCCAGTATATGTAGAACCACTTTCTTACATCTATCTCTATTATTTAGCGACTCTGCTCCTTACGGTACACAATTGGTTTAACAGCAACTGTTCAGACCCAGCATACCGCCTGGAATTGCACACCTTGGGCTTCTCCTCTATCCAGGGGATGTTGTATGGCACCATTGTTCCCCCAGGCTCTCCCAGAGGTCATACGCAGAGTGCTCCTGGCCTGGCGGGCCTCTCTGCGTCATACCCGCTGGTCGGGCAAGCTGACCCAATATACCCCCTTGTGGTAAGGCACCAGGCTCCGAGAGATTGCTTCCTTGTCAGGGTTCTGGCCCTGGGACCTCAACTGAATCTCTTTGCTGGGCGATGTCTGGAGCGGTTGTAGGAGAGTAGGGTCTGCAATCCTATGATCACCCAGATTTTTTGCTTTTGTTTCACTGGTTTACGACTTTCTCTGGCTGTGGGCCTGCCAATCAGACCCACAGCCTGGCTGTTCTCTTTCTAAATTACCACATGTACCCTAGGTGCATTTACCAATTGGTACTGGGCCACCTTATCAGACCCTGTAGCTCAGGGCATAGGTGTACCCAGGGCTGCCAGGGGCTGCAGCATGTATTATGCCACCCCTGGCTGGCCTCCTAAATTTGACACAACTGGCTGCATGAC
This sequence comes from Lissotriton vulgaris, assembly GCF_964263255.1. Classification (NCBI taxonomy): domain Eukaryota; kingdom Metazoa; phylum Chordata; class Amphibia; order Caudata; family Salamandridae; genus Lissotriton; species Lissotriton vulgaris. The sequence goes on from NW_028249137.1 coordinate 494,914, forward strand.
AGCTGGGGCAAAGTCGTGTAATCACCCTTTGCTGTAGGTGTAGTATACCTATACCTAACCCTAAAAATGGACACACAGATTCCTATCAGTCACTCCTATGGCAGGCCTTGACAATCCTGAAGGCAGAGTGCTTGGAATCATGTGAGATGGTGCTCTGGCATGAGCTGAGCCTGTCTGCAGCTTGCGGAATCAAGTCCTAATAGCTGTTCCATGATATCGCATACCATATACTCTTAAGTGCATTATAATCCTCGCGGTTAAACGCTAACTTTGGTACTGCTTTATCAAAACATGTCGAGTAAGGTGTCATACGAATTGGAATACTAACCCCTCGCCAATTCTGGCGACGGGGTTAGCATTCCACCCTTCTAGAGGGACACGACATGTATGTAACTGTGAACCCCGGTTAAAGTTAACTGAAGCCTCAGCTCCACAAAATGGATGCTGCCACCACAGACACGAGTCTGACCTCCTGCTGCTGGGAGTCCTTCCAGCGAGGGAGGCCTGGACAAAGGGTTTCCTGTCCGGGGCGGTGCTAGCACCGTCCCAGACATGGTTTTGTGTATCCTGGGTAGGCAGGGCTTTTCAGGAAGGTGACTGCTGAGTGGCACCCCGGTGCTCACTACGCATAGGCCAGTCAGAACCAGTTCCAGGGGCACACCAGCCCCTGGCCTGGGGAAGTCCGGCAGGGGAGAGGGGTGTAACCACCCCCCTCCTGGTCCCACCCATAGGCAGGACCTCGTCACCGGGTCAGCCCCCTTTTTTAGTATAAAGATAGGAGCGGGCCCCCTGTTCAAATTAGATCATCTTTGGAATCAAGATACGACTTTCTTCGAAAGGACTTCACGATTTCTTCATCAAGATTCTCCCTTGTGGCTAAGGAGTAGTCACCCTGCATCAAGCGGGCACCATCCTAAGAAACCCTGCGGTCTGCTGCAAGTCCTTCACGAATCAGACGACCCAGCTCGACGAGACCCGGCTTCCCTGGCACCTCTGACCTCTACTCACCTCTACAGCAAAGCTGAGAACCGTGAGTGCGACGAGACCTCGAGGGACCGACGATCGCCAAGACTGCACGACATCTTTACTGCAAGCCCACCGTGTCCTCCACTGGTGATTGCTTTGGGGTCCGAGAAGCCCCGACCCTGCGCAGCTCCAGCACCCAAGGTCAGCCTCCCTGCATCTCCACGATCTGCGTGGGGCCCTTCTGCTGTTTGCTGTGCACCGCGTTGTTTGGCTACTAGCCGGCTGGCTTGTGGCCTTGTGAACGACGCCATCACTGCTGCTGGTCTGGTTGCTCCAGGCTGGCCCTTGCTTCCTTCTTCAAGAGAGGCACCCTGGACCCTCCTAGTCCACTCCAGACGCCATTTTAGGTCCACCGCGTGGGCTTGAATTTGCCAAGGCTTTGTTGCCCAATCCTGGGTCCAGCGACGCCGACAGCTTCTATCTTCGTGGGACAGCTCGATCCTCCATCCTGGTCGCCGACAACGCCTCCTGGTCCGTGAGATCTCCGAGCACAGCGTCACCCACTCACCTAGTCGAGGTGGCTACCATCCGGTGCCCTCCTGGTGCCCACTGACTACTGGCTAGTAGTCTCGAACTTGGTCCCCTCTGCTTTCAGGTGTCATCTTCCATCGATCCAGGCTTGGATCCACCGAACTTTCTTCACTGGTCGCCTGCCAGCAACTTCTTTCTTCCAGGCTCCTGGTCCGGCAACGAGGATTCCCGACGTCTTTTGAGTCCTATGCAGCTGCAGCCCCTGGGCTAGGTAACTTCGGCATTTCGGTGCCCCAGCATAGCCTCACTATCCAAGGGTCAGGATCCACTTTCGTTTTCTCCCTACCAGGTCGGGTTCGCCCGAGAACACTAACTTTGCAAATTCTAGCTACCATAGACTTTGTCCCGCATCTCGCGTGAGAGTTCACACACTGCACCCGAGTCCCCTGGGTCTCCTAGAAGTAATCTAACGATTCTATAGTCAAGTCCTAGCAATTCCAAAGCCTATTAGTACTGTACTTACCTGCTAGTAATTTCGCATTCCACTTTCAGAGTATATGGTTTTCCGTGCCCCTCGGGCATTTGTATATACTGTGCTAACTTAAGTATTTTTGTAAGAGTTTTGGTTTGTGCTTAGTACCCTGTCCTCATAAAGAGTACAGGGCTGTTGTGATTCTTAATAAATAACTGTTTATTTTCATAACACTTGTGTGGTGTCCTTTCACTTGGTGTTCAAGGGGTATATGTGTGGTAAACAGCTGGCTTAACACGCCCTCTCGAGTCTTTAGCCTTAGACTGCTCGTATCCACGCTACTAGGATAGCTGGTCTATAAGGTTGACTTACAACCAATCATCAATAAGGGTTGCTGGACTGATACATAGTGTTCACTAGAATAGTGAGCACTGCATATCAGGCCACCTTCTCACAGCGGTACCCAGCTACGCTACATCTAGGATTTGTGGGCCAGACACTCCCTCCACTCCTCTAAATTTCTCCGATATTTGCAGCTGCGCCATGCCCTTCGCTCCTATATCCCAGATGGCACTGCTTTGCCTGAGTATAGTCCACCTTAAGCTCAGGTCATGACCGGTGATTTGGGAAGAGGAGGGATCTGGTGTGCCGAGCAGGAACAGCCTTTTTATGTGGCATGGCGATGTCCTAAGAAATTTTACTGAATGTGGGGCAAATGGGTTGGAGTGATAGAAGACTAATGTGGATTGATTTGATCTCCAGATTCAAAGTGGATATACCGATACTGGACTTGTGTGTCAATCGTTAAATGCCAATGTTAAGTGTTTTTGCCTTGGTCTTGCCTTTTAAGATGTAGCCCTGAATGGTGCTGTTTTCCTAGTTACTTTCAAAACACAATAAAAATTGAATATAAAAAAAAAAAGGAGGGATTGGAGCTATGCTCCTAGAGATGATGATTATCAACGGGGACATATATGGACGGCCCCAATGACTACCTCTTCGTTACAAAAACTCCGGTAAAAGTTTTGACTACACACGTTACTTAGGGGAAGGCAAAGATGATAGAGGAGAACTAGTCTAGTGGTATTTTACAGAAGGTGTCCAAGTTGCAAATCTTTTCTAGGCGTTTGCTTTCGCTCCTGGGTCACCAATACTGATCTTTCTGCCTTTCTTATGACTGAGACGGCTCATCGCACTGGTTCAGAGGCAACCCTTTGGTGTCCCATCACACCCTTTAATGAATTGGATAATTTCAAAAGTAGAATTCCATGAACATCATAATTTTCCGGATTACACCAAATGTGCAGCAATAAAAACAATGTTGAAAACTTAAAACAAAAATTGTGTGCCATTAAACTGGATAGGTTTTTATATTGTGCAAAATTTAGTATGCTCTGATAAAGCCTCCTTCTATGATACCTGGGACGCAGTCAGGGAAACCCAGAGCACCTCATGTTAATATCCAAAACAAAGAGAGGGGTCAGAGGTAGATGCAAAAGACAAGGATGTGGTGAAGATATTCAACCTGACCATTAATACCGCACAATGGACAGACTGTGATGGACAGTTTAGACCAGTAAGAAGACCTACACTGTCAGGACCGGGCATGACCCCCAACACATGATCTCTCTGTCTGAGCTGAGGAGGCTAAATGAGTTAATAACTTAAATCAGTACCTGCTTTTAAAACAAGCTTTTAGATCCTAAGCCAATCAAGAAGATGGGCTGGAGAGTGGGCGGAGCTTTCACAAAGCTTCCATACTGTAGTGTATACTGCATGCCTCGCAAAGCGATGGCAGCACATTCCCGCTGCATCACTAAGTGAGACCTAAAAATATATAATAGTACTTCTTCAGGGCTTGTGAGGGACACTCACTGGCCGGGTATCTGCAGAAGAATGCGAGATTTAGTAAGAGCTACTGTCTAGCTTAAAACAAAGGCACAGACTAACCCTGCAATAAATGTTCTAATGCAAAGCATATTTACTCTTGCTCCTAACTTGTCTGATGGTTTGAACAGGGCTTCAATTTCCGGGCAATTATCGGTTTTTAATTCATGATGGAATTAAGTTTCAGTATCAGAATTTCTTTTAGATAAATATTAACATTTTCTATGAGGTTACTAAAAGGGCACATAGGTTACATAGGCCTAACTAACTGATGCTTCAAATTCTGAAATACAGAGAGTGGTGTTATTTTAAGTGCTCTTGCCTAATGTGAACTAGTGCTAGGAGCTTTACCACAGCATGCCCATTTTCTTGCAAAACAATGGGTGGATGTCTGGTGTAAGAAAATGGCCTCTTTTTGCATGGTTGCCCCCACTTTTTGCCAAACTGTTTAAGCACTTTGAATGAGTGTGCCCTGGGTTCCGGCCAACTAGGTACCCAGGGCATATATTCTTTCCCTAAACTGCGTGCGCACACGCACACACACACACACACACACACACACACAGACACACATGCACCAAAACGTGTGTGCGTAAGTGAACAGTCGACATGGCACTCACACCTGCATGCCGTGACTACAATCCTCTGCCTGGCATAGGTAAGCCACCCCTCTAGCTGGATGCACTATACCAGGGCTGAGGGTACAGGTGCAGCCAAGCAACAGGAGGCCTCCGATCCCCCGTTGGATAACACTGGGCCTCCACACTCTGCACCCGGCCACCCGAGTGCCACTGAGGGTGCTTTGAGAGTGCCTCCTCGACACTGGGGGAACACTGGTTCTAACCCCAGAAAACCAACTTCTACAACCAAGTACTTACCTGTAAATCGAGAACTCCATTTCCTCCCATTAGACTGCATGGACTACTTCTGTTGAAAATTGTTTTAAGTGTGGGGCTGGTTTGTATGGAACTCTTAAGAAAACTACAAATATATAAAAACTGCTTTACTTATTTTTTCTCTAGGAACTGTCCCAATGTGATATCTAGGCATTTTACACTGAATAGAAAAAGTTTTCTGTAAAGTACTTGCTTGTATTATTGAACTTTCTTGAAAAGTATCATTTAAACTTACCTGTGCCAGGCTTGCTTGTTTCTAGGAAATAAATATAACTAAATATTTTTAAGGCAACAAATTGGTCTGAGTTTAGTCTGAGTGTGACACCATTTCATACCGGAGTGTGTACAATAAATGCTTAGCACCACCCTTTGATAAAGCCTTACTGCACGTCCACACTACCACAAATAGAGCGCAAGATATTATCTACTTTTACCCCTGCCTACCTTTGGGGTTCCACTGGACTCTGTGCACACATATACTATACCTTACTTTGGTATAGTATGAACAATTGTTACTTACCTGTAAACAGTTGGTTCTCCAGTATTGGTGTCTTTCATAGAATCACATGCTTGAATATTCCCCGTCGCCGAAGTGGGAGTCCCACAGTAAATAAAATAGCAATAACATACTAATAACATATGTATGTAAATACATATCACAAAATATACACTAGAAAAAATAGTAAATACTCAAACACAATTCCTACATAGGAATACATGGTAGAGAGAGAAAACACTTGTAACATATTCCGGTCATTATGTTTGTCCAAACTACAGTCAATCAGGCGCCAGCACCCCTCAAGAACCTTCTCCTCAGAGATCAGTCCCTCAGATTTTCGTAACACAAGAGTGACAAAAGAGTCTATGAGGAGAAGCGAATTTGAGGGGAGGTGAGTGGGTCGCATGTGAATCTATGAAAGACACCAATACTGGAGAACCACCTGTTTACAGGTAAGTAACAATTGTTCTTCTCCAGTATTAGGGTGTCTTTCATAGATTCACATGCTTGAATAGAATAGAGAGCAGTAACAGACGAAGAGGCCCGAATTGCCATGAACAGCATGGAAGAACGTCAATGAGACAATAATACAGTCATGCAAGTACTGATAGCAATCATATAAAACCATAATGGAGGAGGGAAGACAGAGGCTCACCTTAGCTAAAAAGATGGCGAAGCACTGCCTGTCCCACTGCTGTATCCGCCTCGTTGATGGCATCCAGGCAGTAGTGTTTCGGAAACGTGTGCCTGTTGGACCACATGGCTGCTCTGCAGATCTGAAAAAGCGGCACACCAGCAAACAGGGTAGTAGAGGTTGACATCGCCCTGGTGGAATTAGCCCTCACTGAAGATTGTAAAGGCTTGCCGATGGCAGAAGATAATGGCTGAAGAAATCCAACGTGCAATAGTCGCCTTGGTAACAGGGCGCCCTTTACGCATGCGTCCATAGGCAATGAACAGTTGATCAGACATGCGAAAGGGGCCTGTCCTGTTGATGTAAAATTTAAGGCATCTTTTAATGTCCAAAGAGTGCAATCGTTGCTCTACCTGATACTGAGGATCGGAAAAGAAGTTTTTAAAGAAAACAGGTTAATTAAGATGGAAATCCGTAGGCACCTTTGGTAAAAAGGTGGGGTTGGTGCGAAGTACTACACAGTCAGATTTGAATTGGAGAAAATGAGGTTTAATAGTGAAAGCGTGAATTTCACTCACGCAACGTGATGATGTCAGAGCAAGGAAAAGGGCTACCTTCCAGGTCAGAAACTTGAAGTCCGCCCTGTGGATAGGCTCGAATGGCGCCTTCATCAGTTGGGCCAAGAAGACATTGAGATGCCAAGTAGGAGGAGGATGCAGATTAGGTGGGAACTTCCGGAACAGTCCTTTGAAAAACTGACGAATAACTTTGGAAGAGCAGAGAGGAGGAGCCATCTTGAGATTGCCGCCAAGAAAACTCTCAAAGTAGAATGGGAAAGCCCTGATTGAGCCAGTTGCAAAAAGAACGGAAGTGGATTGAATAAGATGGATATTAGCAACCGCGCACCAATGACAGAACCTTTTCCATTTGAGCTTGTAGGTCTTAATGGTAGACAGAGCTCTGGCCTGAGCGAGAACGTCTCTGCATTCTAGCGAAATATTCAAATGGGCAATTTCAAGGTGCTCAGGTTCCAGGCAGACAATTGCAGAGAGGAAGGGTTCAGATGGCAAATCTGACCCTTGTCCATCGTGAGAAAATCCGCTCGAGGATGGAGGAGGATGGACTCGCACTGGGACAGAAGAAGCAACTCCGAGAACCACGCCTGTCGGGGCCATCTGGGGGCCATCAGGAGAATGTGGCATGGTTGTCTCCACATCTTCCACAGCACGCAAGGCACCAGCGGAATCGGAAGAAAAGCGTAGGCGAATAGATCGCACCAGTTCATCAAAAGGGTATTCCCGCACAACCCGTGGTGGGGATGCCAACTTGCGTAAAAAGGGCATTTCCAGTTCTCCGGGGTTGCAAAGAGATCCAGAGACGGACAACCCCACTGTTGAAAAACGAGGTCAAGAGTTGGTTCATGCAACTCCCACTCGTGGGTCGACGACGTGGATCTACTGAGGGAATCCGCTAGGATGTTGGAGATGCCTGGTAGATGTACTGCAGTAAGGGTAACTTGAAGACGGGTTGCCCAATCCCAGATCAACTGAGCCAGCCGAGACAAGAGTTGAGACCTGGTTCCGCCCTGCTTGTTGACATAGTGCATACTGGTGGTGGTATTGTCCTCTGAATGAGCACCGACTCTCCTTGAATCACAGGATGGAACGATTTGAGTGCCAGAAAAACGGCCATCAACTCCAGCCTGTTGTTGTGCCAAGAAGGTTGAAGTAGAGACCATTTGCCTTTGATGGAGGCATTGAAGGTGAGCACCCCAACATTCTAAAGAGGCGTCCGTTGTTAGAGTGAGTTCTGGAGTGGTGGAGAAGAAAGAAGTCCCTGTTGCAAGGTTGGATGGCTGCGCCCACCACTGGAGAGCTGCTCTCATGCGAGCAGGGACACTGACGAGGTCGTTGAAAGAACCGGTGCTCTGACGCCACTGTACTTCCAATTCCTCTTGAATGGGGCGAGTCCGCAGCCTGCAATTTGAGATCAGCACAATGCAAGACAATGCCATCCCCAGAAATGACTAAGATCCGGACTGAAACGAACTGCTTTGCCCGGATCAGGGACACCAAGCGGAGGATTTTTTGTTGACACTCTTGTGACACGAATGCCTTGGCAAGCGTTGTGTCTAAAGTGGCTCCCAGAAAGTTCCTGCAGGGAGCTGCGTCGACCTGGGACTTGTCGGCAATGATTGAGAGACCAAGGGAGCGAAACGCGTCCTGACAAAGGCGAGTGTCTTGAAGCAGCAGGTGAGAGACTGACTTGGAGGCAGTCGTCAAGGTATGGAAAGATTTTGACGCCCTGGAGACGCAGGTAAGCCACAACTGGAGCCAATACTTTTGTGAAGACACGAGGGGCGGATCGAAGGTCGAAAGGCAACACCTTGAACTGGAAGTCTCTCCGTCCCACCCGGAAGCTTAAGAACTTCCAATGCCGTGGAAGAATTGGAACATGGAAGTAAGCATCCTCGAGGTCGATGGTGGTCATGAAGTCGCCCATGGAGAGACGACGCAAGATCTCTGAGCGTAAGCATGCGGAAGGATTGGCTCTTGAGGGGATGGAGGACCACTGAAGAGAACAGGGAGATTCGACCTCCAACACTTGGGGGGATAAACAAGTCATTGTCGTTTGGGAGTGGATCCTCTAAATGAAGACTTTCCCCTGTAGGATTTTGAATACTGCTGCCGGGTGGACTGCTGTTGGTTGGAGGAGTAACGTTGATTACCCTGGTGGTAGGAGCGATATTGAGTGCTGTGTCTGCGTGCACCATGAAAAGGTTGCTTTCGAAACTGTAAAGTCCCCGAGGACTGCGTGCCACTCTGAAGGAATCATACACATCATTGTCAGAATCAGAGTCCTGCTCAGGCTGTGGATCACTTGGGATGGATAGCTGATCAACTGGCCGCTTGCGACATTGGTGCAAGGGGTCGACAGTGGAAGAGCCAGACCCGGTGGAAGAAAACGGCACCAAAGGCAAAGTAGCAAAAGAGGATGGAACCGTAGACGACGGTGCAGACAACGATGATGGCATTGGCGTTGACTGAGTCGCTGCAGAAGGATCCACCGTCTAAGGGACCGATGTCAACGGAACCATTGTCGACAGTACGGCCGTCATCGACGGTACGGCAGTCAACGAAGTCGTCGTTGTTGATGAAGCCGGCATAGACGGGACCGACGACGAAGATTTCTTTAGAACTTTCGGCAACGATTTTGCTGACGACGAAATAGATTTTAGTCGACGAAGCAATAGGTATCGTCGACGGGACAGTCTTAAAGCTAAGTGATACCTTCATCGACATGGATGACATCGATGTTGCGGTCGACGATCCGGAGGCTGATGTCGTCGTCACTGTGCCGTCGACGATCCGGAGAAGGCAGACCTCATAGTCGGGACGATCGTCAATGCTCCAATCGACGAAGAAACAAGTTTTGGAGCAGAAACATGATTGGAAGCAGCAGAAGACGCCCGAGAGCAAGGTCTCGTGGGCGTAGACAAAGCAGGAGGTGGTGAGGACACCGCAGGAGCCACAGACAGTGAAAGTGTCTTCTTTTTCAGAAATGGAGAGGGCAATTCCTGCACACTGCAACGTTTGGAGGCTGCTTTTTAAGGTCCAGACACCAGGCTTTCTGCATTAGAAAGTGCCGAATCCTTATCCTTAATTCTCTGAAGCCATAGGAGGAGACGGCTTTCTCTGTCCTCAAGGGTCTTATTAGAGAAGGTTCTGCAAAATTTGCATTTACCAACCTCATGGTCGGGATAAAGACAATAAATGCACTTCTTGTGGAGTCCTCAGAGTAAAGACGTAATTTCCCACAAGAAGAACAAGGTCTAATTAAAGACTTCTTACTTGAAGAAATGCTGAATTCACAGGAAACTGGATGTTGAGAAATCTGAGCAGAGCTCAGGGAGACTCCCTTCACACGACGTGCGGTAGAAAAATCTGAGGGGCTGAGCTCTGAGGAGAAGGTTCTGGAGGGGTGCTGGCACCTGATTGGCTGTAGTTTGGACTAACATAACGACAGGAATATGTTACAAGTGTTTTCTCTCTCTACCATGTATTCCTATGTAGGAATTGTGTTTGGGTATTTACTATTTTTTCTAGTGTATATTTTGTGCGTTATGTATTTACAAACATATGTTATTAATATGTTATTACTATTTTATTAACCGTTGGACTCCCACGACGAAGAATATTCAAGCATGTGAATCTATGAAAGACACCCCAGTACTGGAGAAATATAGACATCAACCCTTTGAATCCTTACTTGAAATGTGAATAGACTGTTGGATAAGATTAAATGAGAAGCAGTCCAAAAAGCGGCTGAGAGACCAGTTCTAAAAGGAGATCAAGCATACTTTAACCACCAGTTTTCCACTGTTATTCAGGCAGACATTGCCAGAGGTTCGAGAGTGATCATGATCCTTAAATGCCACGTCCCCTTGGGGGTGGAGCTTGCCTGGCTCCAAGATGACAGCAAGCTAATGGAGCTCTGCAGTTAGCCACAAACATCCAATAAAATCCTGGTGTATTTCATAGCACCTACTCGGTTCCAGCGGCGATGGGTAGGTGCTAGACGTGCAGCTCAGGATATTACCAACCACATGGTGGAAGATCTCCCTGAAGCTTTACCCGCTGGACACTGTCGTTGCTGGATTGTTTTTAATGCTAGGTATTAACAATCGCAACACAAGAAGGGTAATATAATAGTGTTATCCTCTCTAAAAACATATTGTGGTAGCCATAGGAGCATACATACACCACACCCTATATTAATTAGTGTAGACAGTTCCCTTCACACTTAGATACCTGCTAACCTAGTCAATCGTGGTCCTGAAGAATCACTAGATATTCTCTTTATAGCGTGAAACATGTTGACCTGACTACAATAACCTAAGGATCAGAGTTGGAAACATTATTTTCCATTACTCTCCTCCAGGGTAATCGTTTTTAACCAAAGCAGTGGCCCTCTGAATAAAGTACTCTTGGTACCACTAGCTTTATTTTAATCCACAACTCCCAAGTCTACCACCTGTATCTGGCCCCATACCCACACTTCATCTATACGGCAGTTGGAAAAAGATCTCCGCCAAAGAGCCCCTCTTTGAGGTGTCGCCCGTTGGGTATTGCACCGCCGACCAAACGAGGAGCAAGCCCAAATGATGCAGCATGACACCTGAAAGGGTGTGTGAGGGCATTAAATCCAACAAAATGAATTCCCAGGGTGAACTTCTGACCACCCTCCCATAATCCATACACATCACTGACTGTACCAATCCATTCTTTCTTGTTAGGAACAGCACGACAACTCTTTGCATAGACGTATTTTCAGGGCACGTCGTGACTGGACCTTCTGTTCTCCATAGAACAGTAATTGCCCTCTACTCCTTATTTTTGATACCTAATAGCACCTACTCCCCCAGAATGAGATTACGTCATGTCAGCACCCTGGAAACCAGAGGGACCCGGCAACTCCGAGAAGTATATGCCCTAGCGGCCCGATTGTCAGTAGCGACTGCAACGACCTGTGCGATCCGGAAGGCCTCGGTGCTGGTAAGAAGGGTAGCTGCGCCCTTCCGGGTAACTGCGGGCCAGAGACAAGGGACTGAACAACAGCGTGGAGCTTCCAGAGACCCAGTGCTGGGAAGGGGACTGTGTGGCGACGAGCAGCGGCACAGCCCGTGATGGTACCCAGAGGGCACAGGAGCCATAAACGAATAGTGCAGCTTACCTCAGTAACCGTCGGAGCAGAGTGTGCAGCGGAGCGGGCCTCACCTAGGTGCCTGGTTGGGGCATGGTGAGTCGCGGCCCCCCATAAGTAGCGAGGGACACTTGGTGCATTTTGACACAAAGGAGTACTGCGTGCTGGAGAATTGAAGTGCCCACCACCTTAATATGCACAAATATTAGAAGCAGTGAAGCGCTCATCAAGCGGTGAAAGGAGCAAGCAGTAAGCGCCGCAATAGTACCCTGGCAGGACTGTCCTGAAGAGCAGCAATGTTCAAAAGTATATGATAGAACTGTAGGGGGACTGCTGGGGACGAGTGACAATCCGGGGCTCACTAAGGGGACCTCAGGCGGCCACACAAGATGGCGCTGGAGTTAAACATGATTCAGAAAAGGGGGTGGTGATGAACAGAGTGTCTGAATTAAGCAGACCACTCTTACCCAGTCCAAAGATCAGGGCTTGATCCATCACCGTTTTTTAGCTCACTGCACCATCCCTGCTCAGAACCTGGCTATATGCAAATTAGTCTGTCCCTGGCCCAGTGCATCATGGGAACAGGGCAGACCAAACTACCAAGCCAATTCTTCACCAGAAAGGAGACAAGCTTCCGGGGACCGGTTTCGGGCATTTCAGCCGTCGTCGGCCCGGTATAAGAATTGGCTTGGTAGTTTGGTTTGCCCTGTTCCCATCATGCACTGGGACAGGAACAGACTAATTTGCATGTAGCCAGGTTCTGAGGCGGTACAATATCCGCATTTTAGGCGTGGCAGAATCGTCAAATATAGTTAACATGTGGAGAAACAATTCATCACCCTACTGGGCAGAGAGACTTTTTCAGATATGTTTGTGGTGGAGCGCGCCCAGCACACCTTGGCACCCCGTCCTGTATCGGGCGCAGCCCCACGACCCATAAAGTAAGAATGCGAAATTACAGAGATCGAGATGCCGCCCTTAGGCGGGCATGTGAATTGGTAAAGCTAGGACATGAAGGCACAGGCATATCCCTCTTCTTCAACTTCACACTGCATGTTCAAGAGGCGAGAAGTCTTTTCATTCCTTCCAAAAAGTGGGTCATAGAATTGAACCTAGAGTACAGTATGCAATATCCAGCCAAGCAGAGTCTCAAATCAGAAGGTAAGGTGCATTTCTTTACTGACCCCAAAGCTGTTCTATGTTTCCTGATAGAAAAGGAACAAGCTTTGAGGAGGCAGGGGTCCCCGGGCGGTTCTAGCTCAAAACACAGACACCACTCCGGACTCAGACGATGGGCAAAGAGAATGAGGAGTGTCTGAAGGGAATCCAGTTGTGGACCTAGTCGAAGGTGCTGGAACCTACACAGAGAAAATAAATGCAGTGCCACGGGCACTGCTGACATTGCTGTAACATGGATTAGTAGTCACCTCTCTATGTGTCAGTTCATCAGAAAGTACTGTTAAGGACTTGGGAGGACCGATGCACTGGGGTGAGGCATATTAAAAACCAACTCTGCGCACCAGGCCATCAATTTACTTGCTGGGGGTATACATTTGTGAGGGGGAAGGGGGCAATTGCTTGGAACTGAACCTATGAGCGAACACTGGTGCACCACAGCACAAGTACACAATTAAAAAGTGGTGAAAAAACCCAGGAGAGATGGCAACATCTGCTCCCAATTGTATCAGACTATTTTGTTGGGGGTTATCGAGCACAAAAGGAACAAAGGGAGGGGATTGCTGTAGCTATGGAAGCTGGTGACACCCACAGCATGGGAGGGTTGTTTACAAATGCATGTATTGTTTTGTTTAGATTAGAGAATATTATACATCATAATTGCACCAGGAGTGTGAAAAACGCAGTGACCGGATTTTCAATTTTGATACGCAAATTAAAGACACCTGAGGGCGCTGGGGCACGGTTCTTGCGGCTTGTGACCTGGAATATCCGGGGACTAAATGACAATACGAAAGTTAGGAGGGTAGTGGCGCAGTTAAAGAGGCAGTCATTAGATGTTGTGGTCTTGCAGGAGACACATCTTGAAATAGAAAGCAAAATGCAGGGCCTATGGCTACGCAGTCTGGCTACGCAGTCTACTAAACCTCTCACGCCAGAGGAGTACAACTATGGGCAGAAAAGCGGTCAGAAGTAGACATGACAGGACTTCTTAGAGACCCAAACGGCAGATTTGCAGCAGCACTATATGGCCCGACCCACGATGATACCACTTTTATAATTTGCTAGAAGCAAAGCTGGTGCAATGGGCTAGGATCCCGCAGGTGTGTGTGTGTGTGGGTGGGGGGAGGGGCAGGGGGGATTAATTGCATTCTTAATCAGGATGTGGATAGATCCAAGGGTCAGCCCAGACACCCAGCAGCAGAGGCGTTAGCCATAGTGGACATTATGAGTAGAGGAGGCCTATTAGACATCTGGAGGCATCGGTCTCCCTCAGCAAGGGGCTATACCCATTACTCCTCAGCCTACGACACACACATTGATAACTGGTTGCTGTCTGGAGGCCTGAGCACGAGGGTGGGGGGTTGCACGCTCCTCCCCAGAACATTCTCCGACCATTCCCCAGTCCAGCTACTACTCGAAAATAAGTCACCTAGGGTCCCGCATTCATTTGGAGATTACCGCCATATTAATTGTTAGATACTGTTTTCAAAACAGAACTTACGAAAGCAATAGAAGAGTTCTTCACGACAACATAGCTTCTGTCCAAACGTTTGCCACACTATGGGAAACTTTTAAGGTGTACATCAGGGGGGTAGTGATTTCTTAGTACGCAGGAGCCCTCCTGTCCATACAAGGCAAGCTAGCGACCCTAGAAAAGGAACTTGTGAATATAGAAAGGGCACTCAAGGGGTGAAGGAACCCACACCATCGCAGAACTAAAATGAAAAACTGGCATAATTCCAAGACACAGCAAACAACGTAGTCAAGCATACGGGAAAGTATGTTACCACTCGCTGTTATGGGGAACAGGAGAAGCCAGGAGCTATGCTGCGGGATCCTATGATCTCAGAGGGACTTCGATAAACTGACGGACATGAAAGATGACTAAGGACACACTTTACACACTCTGGAGGCAATCGCGGATAACTTCCGTTCCCATTACCAGACAATGTATACATCGCAAATACAGACAGATAATGTTGTGCTTGACTAATACTGGTCATATATCAAAATGCTGTGGCTAGTGATGGAACATAGGGAACACTTGATGGCTCGCCTGGAATCAGCTGAAATTAGGGATGCACTGCGAAGTATGGCAGCCGGTAAAGCCCCAGGAGCAGATGGGCTGACGGTGGCGTTTTATAAAGAGTTCCAGAAACTATGATCCCACACCTCAAAACGTTATAGGAGGAAATGGGGGAGGCAGGAATAATGCCCCCCTCCCTATGAGAGACAGCGATAGTAACACTGTTAAAAGGCAGGCAAACAACCCACTCATTGTTCTTCGTATAGGCAATTGTCCCTGCTCAATGTGGATGCTAAAATCTACGCGAAACTCTTGACAAACAGGTTGGCGACAATATTACCAGGTGTTATTCGCCCAGAGCAAACGGGTTTTGTTCCTAGTCGGAATATAACGAAAAACCTGAGAACGTTATTCGGTGTAGTACAGAGACTGAATCCAGAGGTCAGGGCTGCCGGGATATTCCTCGATGCCAAGAAGGCGTTTGACTCCGTGGAGTGGGGGTTCGTGTTCACATTCCTGAACAGAATCAGGGTTGGGGATTTCTTACAACACTTGATCTCTGTCCTATACACACACCTACTGCTAGGGTAAGAATCGGAGATGCAGTCTCTAATACATTTAGTATCATGCAGGGCAAAAGACCGGGATGCCCGCTGTCTCCCCTACTATACGCAACTGTAGCCGAACTACTGCTGTATGCAATCCGCAAATATCACTCACAGTTGGTATTTCAAGGATAAACTCTGAACATCTCTACGTATGCTGATGACCATTTGTTATGTATATATGCAATCCGCCCGAAAATCTATCCAGTTCGGGGGCATTCAGGGCTGCACATCAATTGGGACAAGTCTATCATATTCCCTCTCACTCCTGTCACTGTAGCGCCTATTTTGGAGTTCCCTTTGCGTTGGACCACTGACTCGGAAAGATATTTGGGCATCAGGATCCACACTGACCCAGCTGTGGTAATACGTGAAAAGTACGGGGTGGTGGCGCAGAGATGAACAGATTATGTAGACAGGTGGATCAGGCTTCAGCTGTCGCTAATGGGGAGATCGGCTTTAATGAAGATGGTGGTTTTGCTAAGATTTATATTCCTATTCCAAAACATACCGATTCCACTACTGTGCACTCTAGTCAAGCAACTGCGCACACAGCTAATCAGGTTAGCGTGGGCCAGGAAGCAGTCCCGAATACGGTGGGACTCACTTACCTTACCGTACAAATTAGGAGGATTGGGTGCCCCAGACAAAGAGAAGTACTGTAAAGCAGCCCACAGCACATTTGCAAATTACTGGGTGCACGTCTTACTTGATACTCCTGCTTATATACCTATAGAGGAATTTAGCTGATCCGCTCACGTTGCCCCAGACGCTATTTCGACCAACATCTAGGTGACATCAAATATCGTTATCTACAACTTCACAGGCATGGAAAGTATTGCTACATATGCAAGCAGGGGCCTTGATATACTCACCAGAGATCCCTCTGAACGAATAGTTTCTTACCTGTCGGTGTAGTTTTGCAGCTTGAAGATCTTTCTGGATTCACTATGCTGTGCATATTCTGGCGGTCTTGTGGTTGGGTCCGGATTCGTAGTCTTTTCTTTTTTTCTTTTTTTTTTTTTTTCGTAGCCCAGGTGGGCGTCACCCCTCCTCGGGTGCATTTCCGGTGACGTCGGCATGCTTCCTGCGGAAGCTCCCACCCTTGGGCGCCATCTTCGGATTCTTTTTTCCGTGTTTCTTTCGTCTCCAAAATGATGGCAATGTTCCATGTAGGTGAAACTTTAACCGCTTTGTACATAAAGTCCTTTCTACTTTTTTTTTTTTTTTACCACCTCTTCCCTCTCCAGCCTCATCTTTCTGGCGGAGGTGGGTGGGTTCGCTAGTGAATCCAGAAAGATCTTCAAGCTGCAAAACTACACCGACAGGTAAGAAACTATTCGTTTTGCAGCGTGAATCTTTCTGGATTCACTATGCTGTGCATAGATTTTGTAGCGGTTTCTCATTTCTGTGGCAGCTGGGTGGAAGATGAGCTTTGGTTTTTGAATATGTGCTGGAGCACCTTTTGTCCGACTTGTGCTTCCTTGTTCATCTGAACATCCACGCAGTAGTGCTTCGTGAATGTGTGCACCGAAGCCCATGTTGCCGCCAGGCATATGTCTTGTATGGGTGTGTTAGCCAGGAAGGCTATTGTAGCACCTTTTTTCCTAGTGGAGTGGGCACGTGGCCCCTCTGCTAGTTCTTGCCCTGCCCTTTTGTGGCAGAGTTGAATTGTTTGCGCGATCCATCGTGCAATAGTGTTTTTGGTTACTGCGTTTTCCATGAAACTGTTGGCGAATGACACAAAGAACTGTTTTGTCTTCCTGTGTCCCTTTGTCCTCTCGATGTAGTGCATGACCGCCCTTCTGGCGTCTAGGGTGTGCAGAGCTCGCTCTGCGCTAGTGGTTGGTTTTTGGAAAAAACTCGGTAGCTGTATGGACTGGTTCATGTGGAATTTGGACACCACCTTTGGCATGAAGTGTGGGTCAGTCCTCATCACAACTCTGTCATTGTGTATTTGTATGTAGGGATCCTGTAGCGTTAGCGCTTGAAGCTCGCTTACTCTGCGCAAGGACGTTATTGCAACCAAGCAAGCTGTTTTCATGGTTAGCATTTCCAGTGAGGCCTTGTGGAGTGGTTCAAAGGGCTCCTTCATGAGTTCCGTCAGGACTATGTTCAAGTTCCATGCCGGTGGCGGCACACGCTTGGGTGGTGCGATCCTCTTCGCTCCTTCCAGGAACCTCTTCACAACCTGTGATGTGAAGAAACTCCTGCCCATCTCACCCCTTGTGTAGGCGACTATCGCTGCCAAGTGGACTCAAGGAGGACGAGCTGAGGTTCTTCTCCAGTAAGTGCGTGAGGTATTTTAGCACTGTGGAGTCCCTCATCATTTTATTGTGAAGTCTTTCTTTCCTGCACCACATCGTGAATCTTTTCAACTTTGCCACATAGCACTTCCGTGTGCTGGGCCTTCGTGCCTCCCGAAGGACCCGACCCTGAGGGTGCTCTCTGGCAGTCTCAAGTGTGCGAACTCTATGTCCTCAGGAGCCATGCCACTAGGCTCAGGCTCTCTGGCTCTGGGTGCAGTACCTCTCCGTTGTGCATGGAGAGCAGGTCTTTTCTCCTGCCGAATCTGTGGGGTGCACTCTGCGTCATCTCCATGATCTACGAGTACCATGTCTGTCTGGCCCACTGTGGCGCGACCAGTATCAGGGTCATGTTGCTCGCTCTGCACTTGCTCAGTACTCTGTATCAGTGGTATCGGGGGAAAAGCGTAAGCAAATGTCCCGGACCAATCTATCCACAGGGCATTCCCAAGGGACCCCTCTTCGGGTTGTCTGGATACGAAGCTTTGGCATTTTGCATTCTGGCGTGTTGAAAACAGGTCCACTGATGGCGTTCCCCACCTGTTGGAACAACCACCTCGTCTCCTAAGCATTGAGCTCCCACTCGTGGGATGCCGATGTCTGTCTGCTGCGCCAGTCTGCTTGAATGTTCTCCTTCCCTGGTAGGTGTATGGCTAGTAGATCTATCCTGAGGGGGATGGCCCATCTCCATATCTCCTGCGCCAGTGTTGAAAGCGTGGTTGACTGTGTTCCACCCTGCTTGTTGATGTAGAACATCGCAGTGGTGTTGTCTGTCTGTAGCAACACCTTGTGCTTGTACAGTCTTGTTTGGAAGGCTTTCAGTGCAAGGAAGATTGTCTTCAATTCTAGGTAATTGATGTGCTTTGTCGCATCGGTTGGTGTCCACAGACCCCTCACTTTGAGTTCCTCCATGTGAGCGCCCCATCCCTTCAGGGATGAGTCTGTGGTGATGGTCACTGTTGGTGTTGGGGGTGTTAGAGGCTTTCCCCTTGTTATGTTCTCCATGGTCCACAATGCCATCTTCTTCTGCACTGCGTGCGTCACAACCACTAGATCCTCCCAACTGCCTGAATCTTGCTCGCAGTCCTCACTGTCCGAGCTTGTCCCCTCCGGTAGAGGCGAGTTTCCCTCACCAGGGCCCTTGCTCTCCTCTCGCTGGGGAACACCCTGCCCTGTAAGGTTTTGATCTGTGCCCCCAGGAAGATCTTTACTCGCTCCGGCTCCATTGACGATTTCTTCCAATGGATGGAGAACCCCAGGTTTATAAGCGTGCTCGTCACTGTATGTGCGTGTTGCTTGCATTTCTGGTACGAGTTTGCTTTCACTAACCAGTCGTCCAGGTAAGGGTATACGTGTATTCCCTGCCTTCCTAGGTGCGCTGAGACTGCCGCGAGGCACTTTGTGAAGACCCTCGGTGCTGATTTTAGCCCGAAGGCTAGTGTTGTGAACTGGTAGTGGCTTTCTCCGATCGTGAACCTGAGCATATGCTTGTGCTTTACGTTCATTGGGATGTGCAGGTTGGCGTCCTTGAGGTCTATTGTGACCATGAAGTCTCCGATCTGCAATTGCGGTAGCACCTCCTGCAGGGAGGTAATTTTGAATTTTTGTGTTCTTATGAATTTGTTCAGGAACCTCAGGGCCAGAATGGGTCTCATTGTCTCGTCGACCTTTGGTACGAGGAAATACGTGGAGTATATTCCCTGGTTTCTTTGCTTGAAGGGAACCCGTTCTATGGCCTGCTTTTGTAGGAGTTCTTTTGCTTCTTCCTGAAGCCGCTCTAGCTGTTCGTTTGCTAGTGGCTTTATCGTTGGTCTCCTGCTTGTTGGCCTCCCTTCCAGCTCGATGCAGTATCCGAATTGGATGATGTTGAGGATCCATTTGTCTGATGTGATTTCTCTCCATTCCTGGAGGTAGAATCTTAATCTTCCACCCACTGGTGTTATGTGGTGGTAAGTGTCCAGTTTGTCTTGACCCCTTTGTACGTGTTGCCCCCTGGGATCTTTTCTATGGGCGGGCACACAAATCTCTTTGAAGTCATTTAGAGGCGGGCTGCTGGTCCCCTCTTATGCTGTCCTCGTCCATTTCCTCTCCCTCGAAAGGACTGGCCTCTTGACTGGTACTGCCAGGACTGCTTCTGCTGACTCGGTTGCGCCTGCGAATCCGCCTGGTGCGTCTGTTGGAAAGCCTGGTGTGATGTACCTGGCTGGTTTCCACCCCTTCCGCCAGGCCTCCGTGACTGGGTGCCCCTTTTGCTGCCTCTGAACTGCAATGCTCCCATGGATCTTGCAGTTTCATTGTCTTTCTTTAGTTGACTGAGTTTGTCGTCAACTGTTGTTCCAAACAGCGTCTCGCCGTTGAACGGTGTGTTCAAGACGCTGTGTTGCACCTCTGGTTTGAAGCCCGAGATTCTGAGCCATGAGTGTCTTCTTTCAGTGACACCCATCATCATGAGCCTGCTGGAGGTGTCTGCTCCATCCAGGGCCGTCTTGAGGCAACAATTTGCCGCATTCTTCCCGTCCTCCACCAGTTTCTCGGCCTTCTGCCTGGCCTCCTGGGGCAGGTCTTTCACCAGCCGTCCCAGCGCCTCCATTATCTGGTACATGTGCCTGTTTATGAGGGTATTGGAATTAGCCATGCGCCATTGGGTCGCGGCATTCAGTTCAATCCTTCTGCCCACTAGGTCCATCCATTTGCTCTCCTTATCAGGTGGTGGCCCAGAAGTAGTGGGCACGTTAGCCCTCTTCCTTGCTGTGGCCGTGATGATGGAGTCAGCTGAGACCATGCCTCGAATGTAGGCTGGGTCCTTTGAGGAATGCTTGTACTTCTTTTCCGTTCTGGGAGTGACTGCCTTGCATGTTGCAGGCTCCCTGAACGCTTCCATCCCCTGCGCCAAGACGCTATCGAGCATAGGCAGATACTGGCTGCTTGTTTGCGTGGGGAGTAATGTCCGCTTTCTGCTTCTCTTCGTCGAGCTTGAGTTTAAAAGCTGCAGCCGCAGACCATATCACCGAGTTGTAGGCCCAGATGTCGTCCGGCGGCGATGGCCTCGAGGGATATGTGTCGACCGCCTCTTCCGGGCTTTCGGTGTCGACATCCAGGTAATACTCCTCCTGCGGGTCAGAGGTGGCCGACTCGGCATCCATCCTGCTGTCCTCTTCTTCCCCATAGCTGTAACTCTCGTAGGGGTTCTAGTCATCTTCCTGGTCGTCTACCATTTCGACGCCAGGCTCATGCTCCTCGACGTTTTAGTCTTCCTCCTCGACCAGTTCTAGCACGGGTGGCTTGGTCTTGTGGGGAATCGTGAAGGCTCTCATCTTGGCGTCAAAAACCCTTTCTTCCGCTGCAAGATGTTTTCCATTTAGGCTTCTAGTCGCATTCTTTTCTTCTCCATCTCTGCCGCGTTGTCCGCGCCGGGTTGTTCGGCCCCTCTCTTCGACGCCTGGCTCGGCGGCGAGATTTTCGGTGCCGGAGACTTGGACGTCGAACTGGGTTTCGGGTCCCTGGACGGCGTCGGGGCTTTAGAGTCCTTCTCCCTCAGCGTTGATCGGTCCCTTTCGGGGGCGATTTTCGACAACTTCTGCTGTTCAACAGCTCTCGGCGCCGGGGACTCCTTCTCAGAGGATCCGCTGGGCCTGTGGGTAGTCGCGGACGCCAGGTGTTTCTGCGTCGGCGCTTTCGAGGTCTTGCCCTCGTTTTTTCGAGACTCAGAGTCTCTCGTGTTCTTGGGGAACGACAAGTCTCCTACCTTATCAGATGTCTTCGTGTAATCGGTCTCTACGACCGTGTAGCTGTCGGCTTCGGCGGCAGCGTTGTCCTCCTCCGAGGACATCCCCAGCTCTTACAGCGATGGCGTCGGGGCTTTTCCTTGAAGGGTGGCGTGCGCTACCCTCTAGCTCTCTCACACGAAGGGTCTTCAGGGCGAAGGCGGAGCAGGCGTTGCAGTCCTCGCTTCTGTGGTCTACCGGTAGGCAAAGGTTGCAAACCGGGTGTTGGTCTTTCTGCGCGTACTTGTGGTGGCAGTTACGGCAGAACTTGAACGGCGTGTTGTCCATCATCGAGTGTTCAGGCCTCCCTGGCCGCGTGGATCGTCGAAGTCCTCGATGATTTCTCCTTCTTTTTCGCTGGTCAGTGATCGGCGAAGTCTTCCGTAGTCTTCTTGGTGAATTTCTTCTCCAATTTCTGTCTTTTCCTTGAACTTTCTCCAAAAATGTCTGGAGCCCAACAGGAACGATCCAGACCCGACCGCGGAAAAAAGAATCTGAAGATGGCGCCCAAGGGTGGGAGCTTCCGCAGGAAGCATGCCGACGTCACCGGAAATGCACCCGAGGAGGGGTGACGCAGACGCCCACCTGGGCTACGAAAAAAAAAAAAGAAAAACAAAGAAAAGACTACGAATCCGGACCCAACCACAAGACCGCGGAATATGCACAGCATAGTGAATCCAGAAAGATTCGCGCTGCAAAACTGATGTTTATTGTTCTCACTGGGGCAGGACGGTGGAGCAAGGCAGGCGCTGCTCACCGTGGGTATCTTAAGATGGGGGATTTCTTCAAAGCCCGAATGGTTTCTAGCTGGGCATCATTTCAGGGACCGGAATCACTGCCGGTGGGAACGGCATTGTTCCACTTCTTTAGGGCTTGGCATACCTGGCAGGCCCTATTACGGGATGACATGAAAGAACCACAGGTGATGGGCGTCCTCACCACTCTTATTAAAACAAACGTACCCTCTAAACTAATCACTAGGTTTTATTCCAGCATGCAGGAAACTCGTCAGACGGAAGTACTGAAAGTTAGATTGGAGTGGCAGCGTGAATTGGGTAATCCGCTGAGCAACAGTGGCAATATTGTTGTGCCCGCACTAGAACTGTCTCCCTAAATGGGAGACATAGGCTCATCCATTATAAATTCCTGCTTAGAGCCTAATGCACTCTGGAGAGTCAGTACAAATATGGGCTATCAGAACTCCAAATGCCAGAGATGCAGGAGGGATGAAGCAGGCTTTTGGCATTTGGCTTGGCAGTGCCCCAGAATTCAGGCATTCAGCGCATGGTGTTTCATGAGCGCAGATCTGGAGCCTGACCCTAAAATGGCACTGTTAGGATGGGGTTTATATGTGGATAGAGTGGCACAGCCCCATAGTAGACAATGGTCACCTGTTAGGCAAGCACTGAGTGGCGATAAGATGGGGTGGGGATCCGCTACCGACAATGAAAGAGTGGCAGGCAGATATGCTTTATTGTAACACACAGATACATAATGAGTGGCTCCATCACACCAGTCTTCCGAAGAGCTGTTGGGGTCCCTACCAAAAATATCTCCTCGCTAAAGATGCAAGTCAGGAGCTGAAGGAACTGAGTGCAATGGCACCAATGCGGTACAGGAATAGAGTAGCACGGATTGATGTAAGGCATAAGGGACAAAGGTTTGCCTCTGACACAGAGCTTTATTATGTTGTTGCAGAAATGCGTGAAGTTAAAATGGAACTGTTGTCATCTATACTCCACAGTTCTAGTGCCGGACTAAAGACACTGTGCTGGTACTCCGTCTGACCCAGGTGTTAACTAAAAAACTTTTGTGTTCTTCTCTTGGGCACTCTGCCATATAAAAGATTGTATCTGGTATCATGTGTTGCATGACTAGTCACAATGTATCTGTTTTTACTTTGATTGTTCAATAAAATGTAATATGAAGAAAAAAATGCCACCTCCCTTTCCAATACCTTGAGACAAGAAGATCCAGTGGTGCACAACACTGCAATCTCAGGATTGTCTATGTGAAACACACGCTGCACTTCAATGTATGCCATCCTCCATTAGCCATTACATTCCTAGGGAAAATTGACTCTGCCTTTGACCAGGTTTCCTTGAAATAGATCATACTGAGCCAAGACTTCAACAGGTTGATGGACTAGACTCTGCACCTATTCCATCCCACCACACAACCTCACTAAGGTAGTAATACCCTGGCAGTCTAAATCCTTGGGCCTTAAAGATGCT
Source organism: Lissotriton vulgaris (assembly GCF_964263255.1). Classification (NCBI taxonomy): domain Eukaryota; kingdom Metazoa; phylum Chordata; class Amphibia; order Caudata; family Salamandridae; genus Lissotriton; species Lissotriton vulgaris. The sequence continues at coordinate 518,616 of NW_028249137.1, forward strand.
TGGAATCACTTTTGCTCAAATACAGTATAATTCCCTTTTACTCTGGACACATTAATCTTTGCCAAACGGTGAAAAGAAATTCCCATTTGATGGAATCAGTGTCTTCCATAGGGGATAGGAGACCCCCAAAGCAGTTTGCAAGAGCATTGCAAACTAGACTCCTACAGTAGCTAGTAAATCGGTTAGCCCAAAGCCATTTTGATAGGTATAAGGGTGATGATTATCTCGCTTATCCCTTTATCTGTCTCAAAGGGAGTCTCAGGTCAAAAAGCACACGTACACAGCAGAAGAGGGACCTTCTCTAGCCTACCTGTAGTATTTCTCTTCCTCTGCCTTTAGATTTTCCAGACCTCCTCTTTGGCAAAACCCCTCCATGTCTTTTAGAGGTCTGTCAGTATGGCCTGTTATCTTCCGGCAAAAGTCCTTGCTCAAATAAGAGCAGAGTAAACAGACCACACACAGAAAAGTGGGTCAGAGACCGCCTTCTTACCATAAGGACACTTTACAAAGAGTTAAGGCATAATGTACAGAAATCCTTTAAAAGATGGCAGGATAGAAAAGGAAAAGCTTCAAACACATCTAAAGATGTTAAACGATGAATCACTGAACAATTCTGAGAAAAAACACGAAAACAGCATAAGTCTTGAAATGTTCTGAGAAAGTCCTGAAGAGCCAAAAAAAAAAAAAAGAATTTAGTCTGAGGTAACTACCACTTCAGTGCATGGTGGAAGCTAGGATCTGCAGACTCCTTAAAGCAGTGCAAGCCTTTCAGCCGTGTGCACTTTTGACAACACAGAACATGTTTCCATCTCTCACATAGGTGTTTAAAAGAACAAGTTAGCTGCATTATCTGGTAGACAATATCTTGCAGCAGAGGCCTTACCTTAGAATATTCCCAGGCATCGGGCTGGGTCTAGAAATTGTTTAACAATCCCTCTTTGCACTGGTAGGTGGCATAGTTTGGCTCCACGTGGCGTCGTTTGGGCTATGAGTAATGTGTAGGGTGCTTATATAGGTGCCACCTAGTGCGCGGATCCCAGTTTGTGACTATTTTTCCTGCACCAGAAGAAGAGCCAAGCTGAGGAGGAATAACTAGCGTGCCTGTGAGGTCCAAAAGGATCAATGAATGTGGGAAGACAGTCCTTACCTTAGACTAGATACCAAAGCAATCGCTTACCGCAGGTGGTTCTGCGGACTGTTTTAATCTAAGAAGTTCTGGAGGACCGGACTGGCATAATCACGGCCACTTGAATTATGTGGCACAGGAGGGTCAAATTATGCAGCAAGGTTGAATAAATCCTGCGTCAAGAAAAAGCAAATTATGCAGTATTATGTGGCAAATTTTTTGATAGCATTACTTCATTATTTTGTCTTTTTTAAACTTCACACTGTATGAGCATTAGTTGCACCACATTAGTTCTAGTATAACATATAAATAGAACAATAAGCTACAGAAAGGTGCAAGGCTGAAATATATTCAGATCAACTACGTACTTATGACCTATTTGACTCCCAACAGACTTCAGGTCACCTATGGCGGTGAGATGCGTAGATGCACAAGGTGCAATCACAGGGACGCAGACTTTATATACATGACCTAGGTCTGTGCTGGGCTATGCCCATTTTGGGACGAGGTCTTAACGATAAACGCCTCATTGAGGCACTTACTCAGCTCCACGATTGAGTAGTGTCTTCTGGGACTCTTTCCCCCGACCTTCTAAACTGAAGGTGGGCAATAGATTTATTGACTTGGCCATGGCATTAGCTAAAAGAAGGATAGCCCTGTGCCAGAAATCCCCAAATGTGCCCATGGTGTGACTCTGGAAGTGAGATATAACTTATTGGGCTGGGGCAGAGGGCAGGTTCCTGTCCCAAGAGGAGTCTAGAGCCCTGAGACGCCCTGAGATGCAGTCCCATGGCTGAGCAAAGGAGCAAAGTGTTGGCTAGTTGGGAGCACCTGATGTAGGCCTAGGGGGATGAGGAAGGGAATGTGGATAGAGACTAATCTGTGAGAGAAGACACAGAGGAGGCCTAAGAACACCTTGTGTTTGAACCCTTGCAGTGAGTCCCTCAGAACGAGAAGACAACAGACAAGACGTATGAGAGGTAGATGATACGATAGCAAAAGGAGATGGAAGAGCCACACATTTATACCGGTCACCTTTCTACCCTCCCCCATATGCCAACATGAAGGGTAGGGTAGAATATGGGGAGCTGGGTATAGATCTAGCAGGGAACCACTAGAGCACCTCGATCGCCCCCCACTCTCTACATGCTATCCTTCCCAATCAATCGCCCGAGTGATCATAATAATAATTAACCCCTTGCATGTCCTTGTTTGTTTGGTTGGTTGATCTTAGTTTTGTTCAGCATCCAACAGATGGCCCTTTGTGAATTCTTCCCCGAGCTTAGTTGATTAAATATGAAAAAGGCAACTGTACATGAGCTACAAATTGTATACTATAATGCCATGACTTCTGATGCAAGTGGTGGGAATACCCAAGACTGTCACTGCGTTGTATAGGGTATCTCAGAGGGTTGTGGATATAGGATAGGTCTGGAGTATTCCCTTACCGTTATGTAAAAATGACTCCCGAAATATGTCAAGAGCACTGACAATTATATGTATGTCACACTGTCAGTAAATTAAATGCCAATAAAAATATGTTTGGAAAAAAAAAGCTACAGAAAGGTGGTCAGTCAACCTTTGCAAAGGACCTGCCATAGTGTGGCAACAGGTGTCCTGATTTCTAGAAACACATTTTTAAGATAAGACAACAGATGGATGATTATGTGGCTTGGAAAAAGCGGCAAATCTATCACTATGAGAAAAATCGCTGCCCAATTGCATAATTCTATTGGCTCTGGGCATAAAGCCCATTTTGCCAGACGAGACTGTCCAAAGCAATGTTTAGCAAATATGTGCAGCGAGGCCCACGCAGCTGCCAGACAGATGTGGCCCTTGTAACCAACTCAGTGGTAGCAGCTGTAGCTCTGGTGGAGTGAGCTAGTAAGCCCTCAGGAGGATGTTTCTTTGCCATTGCGTAGCAGATCCTAATACAGAGGATGTCCCATCAAGAGATGGTTCTCTTCTGAATTGCCTTACCTTTCTTTGCCACTGCAAATCCAACAAAGACTGTAGTCTCTCCTCTTCTTTAGGAAAGTGTATGTGGGGGGGAAATAGGCAGTGTGATGTTCTGCCTGAAAAGATGCGACTATCTTTGCGAAAAAGGATGTGCAAGTTCTAAGAACCAGCTTGTCTGGGAAGAATGAAGGTTGAGGAGGGTTAACTGAAAGCACCTATAATTTGCTAACCCTCCTGGCAGATGTTATCGCACACTAACAAAAAAAAAAAAAAGACAGTTTTGAGATATAGGAGCCATAGAGGGAAGCTGCTTGGCTCAAAAGGAGAAAACTTGAGAAAGGCGAGAACTAATCGGGCATAATTAAGGACATGGGAGGAAACTTGGGAGGAAACTTAAGAGGAAAACCTTTAAGGAATCTAGTCACAACAGATGACAAACAGAAAAGGTTGTTCCAGCAACCATAAAAAGGCAGAAATGGCATACAGATATCCTTTAACTGTGCCCAAAGCAAAGTCCTGCAGAACCAGGGAGAGAATAAACATACAAAACTCCAGACAAGGATGCAGGCAGAGGATCAACCAATTTAAATGTACCCCAAGCCACACACTTGCCCCATCGGCAGGCATAAATAATTTTAGTGTTAGAAAACAGGACTGCCAGAATAACATCACATGCTTCGGGAGGTAGATCAAACTGTCGCCGCTCAATCTCCACGTATGAAGGTGGAGTGGACATTTTTGGGGGCAGTACTTTGCCCTTCTCAACAATATCGTGGTATATATTCCGAACACAAAATAAAAATGGTGCTCCACGGATAAAAAAGTGCCAAGTCATGCTTTCAAGTAGGAAACAAAGCTGCCTTCAGTCACATTCAAGATTAATCCTCAGCCCCAAAGTTTCAATCACAGTTCTCCACAAAGAGTTGATGTAGATATGTTCTTTTTATTTTCAATCTTCTTGTACATTAAATATATCCAATACAGTGTGCAGCCAATAGATCCAATATGATACATAGCCAACACGTGTTTCATCTAATGTATATATAGCACGGACTTAACAGGGCTATTAATTTAATTGCAAACTGCCAGTGTTAATGTACACACAATTTTGTGTAATCTTCCAAGGTCCCTATTTGTTAGTGAGGCCGCCAACCAGTTTCATAGTCCATTTTCTTCAATAAGGTTTTCTAAATATAGTGTTGGTAAATATAAGTAAATATAAGTTCCAGCATGAATGTTGGCACGATCTATTGGCTACACACTGTAGTGGATGTATAAGAAGATTAAGAAATGCGTTACTTACCTGTAACTGCAGTTATCCAGTATTAGTGTCTTTCATAGATTCACATGCCTGAATCATTCCCCGTCGTCGAGACGGGAGCCTCCGGTACATAAAAAAGTAATGTCCTAAGACATACATAAAGAGATTAGGTCTAAGGGACTCACCTTAGTGACCTATCTAGGTCCTTATGCAGGAAGGACCAAATAGAGTAGGCTCCAGGGTCCCACCTTGGTAGCCTGTGTCCTTTTGTAAAAAAGGACCAAAGTAAAAGGAACAACCAATCAGCTACTACCTCCATCTAGAACCTTCCTGTGAGGAGCCTCAGTCTCTCAGATTTTCGTACGCACCAAGTTGGTTAGGTGTAAACCTGTTAGAGAGAGGTGAGTCCTACCAGGGGAGGCGGGAGGGTGCATGTGAATCTATGAAAGACACTAATACTGGATAACTGCAGTTACAGGTAAGTAACGCATTTCTTATCCAGTATTTGGGTGTCTTTCATAGATTCACATGCCTGAATCAGAGTAGCAAGCAATACAATATGCACATCCTGTGTTGGTACAGCATACATAAGTTTGCATATAAGGAACATTTGTGACTGTAAACCAACATTAACAGTTGCATGCAGTATCTAGTAAGAAAGAAATGTGCATACCAGTCAAGGACGGTGGGAAGTAGGAGGGCTCATCTCACTGGAATAGATGGCGAAGCACAGCTCTGCCCACTGCTGCGTCTTTCGTCAGCTCCGCGTCCAAGCAGTAGTGCCTGGTGAAGGTGTGCGGGGACTTCCAGGTCGCCGCTCTACAGATGTCCAGGAGTGGCACTCCAGCAAACAGTGCCGCAGACGTAGACATGGCTCTGGTGGAATGGGCTTTGGCCCGTGAGTCTAGAGGTCGCCCAGCCTTCTCATGGCAGAGAGTTATAGCTGAAGAGATCCATCTTGATATACTTTGTTTTGTTAAGGGCATGCCCTTCCTAGGTCTGCTGAATGCGACAAAGAGTTGGGATGATTTCCTGAATTGTCTTGTTCTGTCAAGATAGAATTTGAGGCATCTCTTAAGGTCTAAAGAGTGCAGTGATCTCTCAGCCGAAGTAGATGGGTTCGGAAAGAACGATTTAAGAACCACAGGCTCATTTAAATGGAAGTCCGATGGGACTTTGGGTATGAATCGTGGGTTAGTACGCAGGATGACTGTCCTCTTTTAATTGTAAGAAAGGGTCCTGGATGGAGAGGGCTTGCAATTCACCTACCCTTCTGGCCGAGGTTAGTGCCAGTAGGAGGGCTGTCTTCCACGACAGGAATTTGATATCCGATTTGTGGATAGGCTCGAAGGGATGCTTCATCAACTGGTGAAGAACTACGTTGAGTTGCCATGTCGGAGGGACAGGTTTTGGTCTAGGGAAGGACCTAAAAAGGCCCTTTAGGAATTGTTTGATGAGCCTGTCCGCCCACAGGGAAGGGCCCTCAGAAGTTCGAGTGAACCTAGAAATTGCTGCCAGGTGGACCTTGATGGGCGCATGGGCAAGTCCTGAGTGCGCCAGGTGTAGGAGGTATGGCAGGAGTTGCTGGGGGGTGACATGGAAAGGGTGCAGACCTTCCTTCGCACACCAGACGCAGAAGCGTTTCCATTTGAGAGTATAGGTCTTTTTAGTGCTGTCAGCTCTAGCGTTGGCCAGGACATCTCTACACTCCTGCGGAATGTTCAGGTGGCTGAACTCGCGGTATTCAGGAGCCAGGCTGACAATTTCAGAGGGCCCAGGTTCGGGTGGAGAACCTGTCCTTGAGACATCGTGAGTAGGGTGGGGTGACTGTAGGCGAAGAGGCGGATGGATAGATAGACGATGAAGTTCCGTGTACCAGTGCTGCCTCGGCCAGGATGGGGCGATGAGGATCAGGGTGCAGGGCTCCGATTTCATCTTCCCGATTACTCTGGGTATCAGTGGGAATGGCGGCAAGGCGTAAGCAAACACGTTCTGCCAAGCTATGGAAAATGCATTCCCTAGTGTTCCTGGTTGGGGAAGCCTGCTTGCGAAGCTTGGGCATTTGGCGTTCTCCCTGGTGGCAAAGAGGTCTATCTGTGGTGTCCCCCACTTCTCGAGGATGTAGTCCATCGCCCCCGCATCCAACTCCCATTCGTGGGATAGAGACTGTTCTCTGCTCAGGGCGTCCGCTAGGACGTTGTCTTTGCCTGGAACGTATTCGGCCTTGAGTGTTATGCCGTGTTGGAGGAGCCAGTTCCAGACTCTCTGAGATTCTCGAGAGAGAGAGAGAGAGAGAGAGTGCGTCCCTCCCTGTTTGTTCAGGTAGTGCATCGTCGTGGTGTTGTCCGTCCTGACGAGCACTGGGGAGTTTCGGATGCGCGGGAGGAACGATTGGAGCGCCAGGAAAACTGCCCTTAGCTCCAGAATGTTGATGTGGAGTTTGGATTCCTGTGGCGTCCATTTTCCGTTGGTCTGTAGTTCTTGCAGGACTGCACCCCAGCCTTCCAAGGATGCGTCCGTGGTGATTATATGTGGTTGCGCCGGAAGCAGGAACGGCAGTCCTTGCGACAGGTGTTTTGTTGACCTCCACCATTGTAGATTGTTGATCATAGGTTGGGTGACTCGTATGCGGTCCTCGAAGGATCCCGCAGCTTGCGTCCACTGTTTTGTCAGTTCTTCCTGAAGGGGACGCATTTTTAGGCGGCAGTGCGGGATGAGCATAATGCATGACGACATCATGCCAAGGAGCGATTTGAAGATACGGACTTTTTGGATGCCACTGACTTGGCCAAGGAGATAAGTTTCGATTTTCTCTCCTGTGATGGGAAGGCTTTTGTGCATTCCGTGTCCAGGGTCGCTCCAAGGAAAGTGATAACTTTGGTTGGTATTAGTGATGACTTTTCTTTGTTGAGGGTCAAGCCTAGTCGGCGGAAAAGATGCAGACAGGCACTGGAAGATGCGGCCGCGGCTTCTTTCGACGGAGCCTTTACTAGCCAGTCATCCAGGTATGGGAAGACCTGGTGTCCCTGCTGGCGAAGAAAGGCTGCGACAGGAGAAAGGCATTTCGTAAAGATCCGTGGGGCAGATTTGAGGCCGAAGGGGAGGACACGGAATTGGTAGTGTACACCTGCGACTGCAAATCTGAGGTACTTCCTGTGTCCCTTGAGGATAGGGATGTGGTAATAGGCGTCCTGTAGGTCTAGTGATGTCATGTAGTCGCCTTTTTCCAGAAGTCCCAGGATCTCTTGCAGCGTGACCATACGGAACGACTGTTTCTTTAAGAACACATTGAGAGCTCTCAAGTCGAGGATCGGTCGCCATTTCTTTCCCTTTTTGTGAATTAGGAAGAAGTGGGAATAGAATCCCTCCCCCTTTTGGGCGTGTGGAACTTTTTCTATTGCGCCCTTCTGAAGCATGGAAGCTAGTTCTTGGAGAAGCAGCCGTAGGTGTCTGTGAGGGCGTTTGACAGGTGGTGTCTGTGGGGGATTTGAGAGGAATTCCAGCGAGTGGCCGAATTGAAGAAGTTGTAGAACCCACCGGTCCGTTGTTATTTGCCGCCAATTTTGTAGGTAGAAAGAAAGTTTTCCTCCAAGTCGTAAAAAAAATGATGGTGGAGGGGCTGGCCAATTGATAGAGTCATTGGCGATTGCCTGCGGGTCTCTTCTGTCCTTTTCCTCTGTAGGACGATTTGTTGAAGGAGGTCTGACGTCCCGACTGGTTTTGGCGCTGTTGAAACTGCGTCTTGCCCTGTGAGTACGAGTAGGAGGACTTGTTTTGATAAGAACCCCTATAGGAGGATTGTCCTCTTCCTCTGTTGGTACGAAAGGACTGATTGCGAGATTGTAGAGTACCTAGGGCTCTGGCTGTGTCGGTGTCCTTCTTGATTGCGGTGAGGGCTTCGTCTATCTTCTCGCCGAAAAGATGATCGCCGTCATAAGGCATATCAAGTATTTTGGTTTGGATCTCCTGTCTGAAAGAGGTGGCCTTAAGCCAGCCTTGGCGTCTTAGGACAGCGGCGCCTGCCAACTGTCTGAAGCCAGTCATGGCCACGTCAATGGCACAGTCGATGAGTTCGGAAGCCGAAGTTTGGCCCTCGAGGAGGAGCGAGTGTGCCTCCGCTTTCAGATCTTCTGGAAGGTCAGCAAGGTAGGGCGCGATGTCCGCCCAGAGTTGACGGTTGTAACGTCCGAGAAGGGCAATGGAGTTGGCGATCTTCACCGTCGTCGCAGACGTAGTGGAAAAGCGCTTTCCGACGGCATCCAGCTTCCTGCCTTCTTTATCGGGTGGAGTTGATAAAGGGGATGCAGGATTGCGCGAATTCTTCTGCGCCGCCTGGGTGACCACGGAGTCCGCCTTGGGGTGACCCGTGAGGCATGCTGGAGCAGACGACGTTGCTTTATATTTTTTGTCCAGTCTGGGTACTACTACCTGCAGGGAAGCTGGAGACTGCATGAGTTGTTTGCCCTGTTTTAGTAGGTAATCAATGATCGGGATCGATCTCGTTGTTTTCTTCGTTGGTTCCTTAAAATCATAGAGGAAACAGTCAGTTTCCTGTGTTTCCATGGACATATGGAACCTTTTGGCTGCCCTTTCCATGAGGTTATGAAAACCTCCAATATCTGCGGGCGGAGACTCCGAGGATTGTGGCTCCGGAGAGGCTGGAGAGTGAGTGACGTAGTCTTAGTCAGCGTCCACGTCTGTATCATCGTCTCGGACTTCCCCTTCTTCATGTTCCCTTCCTTCATCATCGGACGAGATGGGGTCTTGTGCTGGGTCCTGTGTCCTAGGAAGAACCAGTGGAGGGGGCTTATGCCGTGGCACGGGCGCAGGAACGGACACAGCTGGCTGCGGGGTTGGCGGAACAACAGGAGTGGCCTTTTGTGGAAACCGCTCTTTGTAGTCCTGAATGAGGAAACGCAAGTCTGAAACTAAGGAGGCTGGCAGGCACACCATTGGAGTCACTTAAGTGTGAACCTGGGTATTTACAACTGGAGTCACAGGTTCTTCAACCTCCTGCTCTTCGTCAGTACTTTGGCACTTGACAATCAGGTCTGAAGGGCTAGTGGCCTGGGTAAACATTTCCTCCTCCATGTCTTGGTCCTGTAAGAAGCAGGATGGCGTTAGCTGCTGGACCTTACTAGGCGATGTCATTTCCGGTGTAATCGGTTTTTTGGTAATTCTGATGGTAACATGGGAAGTTTGGGCGTCCATAGCATGTGATAGGAGCTCAGACTCCTTCCAGGCACCAGTCGCCGTCGACGCCTGTGACGATGGCTTCATCAAGGAGCTCTCCGTCATTGGTTGAACTTGAATGATGAAATGAAATGAATGAGACTTATATAGCGCACGACTTACCCTGGGGCATCTCAGCGCTTGCTTAGGGAACGCGTCCTGGTATTCCCCTGTGAGATAACCCTGGCAGGGTATCCACAAGGTGAAAGTCAGGCATCCCACCGCAAGGGGCTGTTGTGGAGATTAAGCAGGCTATTGCTTTAGTCTTCGTCGACGTTATGTCCGTCGACGACGCTCTCGTCGACGGTGATTTTGCCTTTGATAACTTTTCCGCCGTCGACTGCTTCGTCGTCGGCACCGTCGTCGCCGGTGGGGGCTTCGTCGACGTTGTGTGGCTTTCGTCGACGGCGTGCTCCTAGTCGTCGACGGAGCGGAGGATGAAAGCGGTCTACCCGTCGACGAGGAGGGTGTTATTCTCATCGACGAGGAAGACGCCGACGATGCAGTCGTCGTCGACACTGTCGTCGTCGATGTAGAGACGGTTTTCAGCGATGAGGTGGTCGTCGATGTCGCAGTCGTCGTAGTAAGCAGTGGCTGCTTCCTGGGGACAGGAAGGTCCTTGCTAGACACGGTAGGCTTGCCCTCTGAAGACCTTTTGGACTTCTTAGGAGGGGTGTCTGAGGGGCCAGGCGAGGAAGCCCTAGGCCTCTTCAAGGAAAACTGAGGCGCCAGACATGCTCTCACCTTCAGAAACCAAGTCGCCTTCTGGTTTGTCCTTAAGCCTGTTCAGCCATATTAGAAGTCTCCCTTCCCGGTCTTTCTGGGTCTTGTGGGAGAATTTACGGCAAATCCTGCAGTCTATGGACTGGTGGTGAGGATAGAGACAGTATAGGCAGGTCTCATGTTCGTCGCCCACGTGAAGCCTCAGCTTGCCACAGGAGGCACAGGGTCGAAAAAGTCCTCTCTTTTTGCCATCAGCCATAGCAAAGAAAGTCGAAAAACTGTCGAGTTTAGATGAAAATCCAAGATTCCTGAGGAGAACTCAGGTGGAGACTCCCTAGCACAACGTGCGGTAGAAAATCTGAGAGACTGAGGCTCCTCACAGGAAGGTTCTAGAGGGAGGTAGTAGCTGATTGGTTGTTCCTTTTACTTTGGTCCTTTTTTACAAAAGGACACTGATAAGCTACCAAGGTGGGACCCTGGAGCCTACTCTATTTGGTCCTTCCTGCATAAGGACCTAGATAGGTCACTAAGGTGAGTCCCTTAGACCTAATCTCTTTATGTATGTCTCAGGACATTACTTTTTTATGTACCGGAGGCTCCCGTCTCGACGACGGGGAATGATTCAGGCATGTGAATCTATGAAAGACACCCAAATACTGGATAAAACAAAATTTTCTACATCAACCTTTTGTGTAGTACTTTGCGCCATTGCTGCGACAGAAGATCATTACAAATGGGCAGCCTGACTAAGACAGATGCACCTGCTTAGGAGTTCGGTATACTATACTCTCTGTGCCGAGTCCGGAGGCACTGTTATAACTTGGGCACAGTCAATATTTGTTTTCCTTAGTACTCTGGATAGGAGCGGAATGAGTGGAAAGGCTTATAGGAGTCCCAAGCTCCACTCGAGACTAAATGAGTCTCAGAGCGAGAGCCACCTTTGGAAACTCAAGCGCACAGAAGTGCTGACATTGAGCATTCTAGGCTGTGGTCACCAGATCTAGCTAAAGCTCTACCCAATTTTGGAAGAGGCCTTGCACCACCTCCAGATGAAGACATCATACGTGATCTGCTAGGCATTGTCAGCTAAGTTTGTCTGTTGGAGCATTCAGAGAGTCCGCCAGATGTTTAACCACAAGGTATATGGCCTGTCGTTCTGGCCATGTAACAGACGCTGAGCGTTTTGACATTGGGTTCATGACCCCACATCGCTTGCTGCAATACCACACAGCGGTGGTGTTTCCATGAGCATCTGAACAAGCATCAACTTGATGGCAGGACGAAAGACTTTCAATGTCAAACTGATCACTTTCAGTTCCAATAGATTTATGGGAAGCCGAGATTCCATTGGAGATCATAAGCCTCCAATCTCCACCTGCTGACGAAGATGAAAATCTTGAAAGGAAGGAGGACCCTATTGCAGGAGTTTGACCACTTGGTGCATCTATCGTACGTGAATGCTGACCCTGTAACAGGACTAATGGATATCGCACGTGCCCCATACTGCTTTACAAGCAGGTACGGTTAGATGGAATCGAACATACTGTTGGATCGACCAGTGCCCACACAAGGTGGATTTGAAAACAAAGCGGCATACCTGGGGGGTGGGGAGGGTGGAAGTTGGGGTGATGTGGGAGGGACTCTGTTGGAGCATTGATCGAGAGGTAGAACCTAGAGGAGATTCATTACTGATTGCTCTTTAGTGCTTTGCAGCATATGCTAAGGGTTAGAGATCAGCCTGGGACTTTGATGGACACTATTTCCTTGCTCGTTAGAGGGACTGATGGTCGATTGTAGCTGAATATCCTGTGGTTACTATGCTTAACTACTTTAAGATGTAAGATGAGACTCCTGCGTAATTCCAATAGTATTTTGTGATGTTTAAATAAGACTACTGGAAAAATCAATAAAATCTGTTTTTTTTTTTTATGGGCGGAAGTTGACAGCTTTGTATTTAGCAGAACGTTTAGGATATTCCAGCTACATCACAGCTAGTCATGAAGGCGAACAACCTCTATAAATGCCTTCTTTTGATACCAGTCTGTCATCCTGGTCTTGCTCATTGTGGAATTAATTTTAAAACACTATCTAAAATCATTAAGTTGACTGTAGATGCACATGTAAGATTGTGATAAATGGCAATAAAAACATGTTACAAAGAAAATAAGCCTCCAATCTTCACCTCTCCCGGGGGCAGCCCCAACACACCAGTGACGCATCTGTCACTACTGTGACCTTTGGGTGTGGAAGAGAGGTCTACCCCTGGCCCAATTGTGGTCCGTGAGCCACCACTGCAGCTCTCTTGCAGTTCCCTCCAAAATCTAGACCAGGTCAGAGATACCATCTTCAAGTCCCACTACAGAGCCTGAATTTGCCAACGGGGATTTTCACCAACAGGATGCAGGAGGCAATGAGGCCCAGGAGCCTCCGAGTACATCTCATCGAAATCCAGGATAGAGGCTGAAACATAAGAATCTAGCCCAAATATCCTGGACTCGCCGTTTTGGAGGATATGCTCGAACTGCACAATATCCAGAACAGCCCAGATGAAAGGGAACGTCAGACAGGGAGTCAGGTGTGACTTTGGCACATTGATAATGAACCCCAGCTGATGCAGGAGGTCAGCCACAGTCTGGTGGTGGGGGGGGGGGGATGACTGAGGTGAGACCGCCTTCAACAGCCAATCGTCGTGGTAGAGGACGATTTGATCCCCTGACCTCATTTGATGTGCTGCAACCACTGCCATCACATTGGTGAACACCTGGGGGGCACTGTTAAGGCTAAACGGGAGCACAGCTCCTCCAGGCCCACCGTAAACCGCAAGTAGCATCTGTAGGCAGGCTGGTCGGGAATGTGGAAACAGATGACCTGCAAGTCCAACGCTACCATCCAGTCTCTCAAGGACAGATACCTAAGCGAGGGTGACCATCTTGAGATTTTCCTTTGTCAGTAAGCAATTGAAAGGGCGCAGATCTAAGATAGGATGAGGCCTCCATTCTTCTTTGGCACCAAAAAGTAGCAGGAATAGCAACCACAACCTTCTTCTGATGCTGGCACTCTCTCAATGGATCCCTTGGTCAGAAGGGCCAGTGCTTCCTGTTGCAAAACTGCAAGGATTTCTTCTGTCAGCCAATGTAGTGACGGAGGGAGTGGCAGTGAGGTTTGTTGGAACAGGAGGGCATAACCGCAGTGGACAATCAGGAGCACTTAATTGTCTGTTGTAATCTACCTCCATTGGTGCAGAAGATATCAGACTCTGCCGCCTGATACCCATGCTGGATTGAGGGCATACAAAAGAGCCTTTGACTGTGCGGTTGCCATGGTGGGGGGTTGCGGACTGGGCAGAACTCAGACTCCAACGACCTAGCAGTGGTCCTATTGTCCTTGAATCTCTCAAAGGCCGAATCTGCTTTGTCTTCTAGGAAACAGGTTCCATCGAAAGGTATGTCCATGAGCGAGACTTTGACATCCCCCGAAAAGCCAGTATTCGTCAATTAGACGCAATGTTTCTGCCCAGTGATCTGGTCGTATCCAACCCATATCAGATTGTGAACTTTGCTGTATCTAGCCCGTCAGCAATAGATTGGAAAAATCTAGCCCGGTCCTCATCCGATACCATAGGTGGCACTTTCACAACCGTATCCCACACGGTATGGGAATAACGGGCCAATAAGCATGAAATGTTCACGGACCATAGTGTTAGGATGGCTGAAGAAAAAAGAAAAAACTTTCCGAAGGTACTCCGCCTCTTGCATTCCTCGGTCCGGTGGTGTGGTAGTAAATTTGCTGGGATTGATTCAGGAAGTTGAGAACTGTACTACTAGACTCCCATGGGTAGGGTGATGGGAGAGGAAGGATGGGTCCCAGAGAGCAGGGTGATGGTGGCAATTGATGGTCCTGTGAACAGGTGTGCCTGTACTGGGCTTGGCCCATCCCAGGAGCTGAACTTCAGTAAGAACTTTGTTGAAGGGCAGTAACAGTCCTGAAGGGGATACCCCCATTTTAAGCACCTCTATCAAAACATTAGGCCCAGGTACTCAACCGCTCTCCGGATCACCATTGCAAAAGAAGCCCCCTCCACCATAACACCTCCATCAAAACAATTGTTTTGACATGAACCATAGGCATCTATTGGTCCAGGTACTCAACCGCTCTCCGGAACACCATTGCAAAAGAAGCCCCTTCCACCATAGCCACTGTAGGAGCAGAGAGGAAGCCAGTGTCTTTTTCAAGGGTGTAGGGAGAACGTCTTTCTATTAAAAGATCCTGGACTACCACTTGTGAATCTTGGCTATATCCCAAAAGGTTTTATTTGCCCTTATTGGTCCTCTTTTTTTATGCTTTGGCAGAACCACTGATTTGGAATTTTTAAATTGTTCCAAATTGTAAAATGGGTGATTCCAGCTCGACATCCTCCCTTCTCAGCGCTTGCAGAAAGGAAGCTGAGAAGGGAGGACGTCAAGCTGGAACCAGGAGACGGCATAGACGAAAAGGAGGACCCGGAAGATGCCATGCTGCTGCTGTATTGTGGAGACATCGATCCCCGGAGAAGAAGCAGACATGGAGGACGAACAACAGAGGGCGCCAAGTAGGACGGGACGAAGCAAGCGGACAACGGAACGTCGGAGCAAGAGAGCCGGTCCGAGTCCCCGCCGAGGGAGAAGCCAGGAGGCACATGGACCCACGCATCGCCCAGCCACGCGCAGGAAGACAAGTGGCTCACTCAGCCGTAAAGTCCGAGCTGTGGAGACTCCACCCGAAGACAAAGCAGGAAGTTACCCCGCAGTCCACAGGAATATCATTTGACTTTAATGTACTATCATGCCTAAACATCCTTCATAAAACTCCGTTCTAACGACCGTAATAGTGGCTCCTTCCCTCCTTGTACACCCTCAAGGTTATAAGGACCCTGAAGAAACTCTGTGGAAGATGGAAGGTTGGAGAGTCAGCCCACCTGTGGATACCCCGGGAACCAGAATACCTACACCAGGGTAGCCGGGAGCATAGGTGCGATGTGACGTCGGAAACCGCCGCAAACCCCAATGGAGGACTTCAGTGAAGATGCCGCTGGCAAAGGCAAAAGAGTCCGATGGAACTCAAAGGTGGTTTTAAGATGATGCAAGCAGAGAGGACAGTCTATGCCACTCAGGAGTGACCATGAGGCATGGAAGATTGGGGGCCTCTAGTACCTATGCCCTGGGTACCTTAGTACCATATACTAGGGACTTACAACTGTACTCAAGTAGTAAATCTGGGGTTTACCCAAGTACTCACAATGTCCAATTTCGGGAAAAAGGACAGAGACTGGGGTCCTGATTAGCAGGATCTCAGTCAGAAAAACAATGACACCAGCAAAAAGTGGGTGTGACCATGAAAGCAGATCAGAATTTCCTTCAGGGTCCTTCAGTCCTCAGGCTGTGTGGACCTGGTCGGCACAGGAAGAGACGTTTCAGAGTTGAGAATCCTGATCGGTTCAGCACCGCTGATGGGCATCGGCAACAGCACCATTGGAACGATCCCCAGTGGTCACGTCTGGGGCCGATCCAGATCGATCAATGAATTCTAACTGTTTAACTGGTGCAGAGGGAGACCCGCCAATGGAGACCCAGTCGAATAGTCTCCCAAACCTGTGGGACCCAAAGAGGTCCGACTGTCCAAAAATAAACATGGCCTCATAAAACTCTCCAAGCTGGCTAGGGGTAGAACCGGCCCCAGAAAATTCTAAGCAGCGCAGGTCAGACCCACTTTCCTACACTGGCTGCACAGGGACAGTCTACAAGCAAGGTCAAGATTTGTGGTGCTGTTTCCTCGAATCGTTGGAAGAATAGGAGTGACACGGAGAAGTTGTAGAGCGCTTAGATTTCTTTGACTACTTGTGGCACTTACCCTTTTATTATAGAACGAAACCCTCCTGGTTACGGGAAGAGCGGGCATCATAGGGGCTGATACCATAACCAATTCAACATGCAGGTATTTATGGTTTCAAGCCCTATAATAACCACCTAGTAGCTTGTGTACAAGTGCAGGCTTACCCTAAAAGCATATTTAGCTTAATTAACCACTTAGGATCAACTGGGTCTATATTTAACATGGGAATGAACATTTCTGGCCTTGGTGTGGCAAAATCCACTTTCTTGTATAATTATCCAAGCTCCATAGCACTCTGGTGTTTAATTTTCCATGTCAGCAGCCCACCATATGCAAGATGCATCTGTTGTGCTGAGTACATAGGAAGTCTGTTATTTGAGCAGCCCGCCCACTGTGATATTTTTTGCACCTTGCCTGACAGCCACTAGGTTCTCCCTACTGTTTTGACCATAAACATTGTAGCCATTCCTGAACTAGACTAGTGTAGCCTAGAATGGTGAGTTAGGGGTATACAGAAAGCCATTGTGTCCCATTAGTTTCCCTACAGGGCTCATTGTATGAGGTTTTCTGGAATAGGAACGTTTTTTCTATCAATGTCAGGGCCCTCTTTGGAACGGGAAATCCTTTGGCTTCCCTGGAATTTGTGAGTGCAAATAAGTCGTCACCGGGTGACTCTAGGTTCAGAGAACGGCACGATCTGTGGAGCACTTTCCTCACAGAAATGATGTTCTCCTGGCATTGTTTGAATGTCTTCGTCTTCACTGAACAATTGTCCAGGTTAGTGTGCCTTATCAAATACGCTGCCACAACTGAGGAATTTTTGGAAAACCCTTGGTGCACACTTAAACTGAAAGAGGAACACCCTGAACTGGTAATCATGACATGTTCAAGCTTCACATATAAATCAAAACTGCACACATACAAACATGTAGCAACTGCTTCACTAGTTATGAAAGACACTCAATAATGGACTGCAACATTTTGTAATATATCAATGATCCAATATAATTTTCAGAGCTAAAATGTATTCTTACCATGTCTACCTTTTCATTTTAAATTGTAGTAACCAAGCAGTATGAAATTAATAGTTTTTGGGGAAAAAGGGAAGTCTACCTATGCAAGACACTAAACTGAGGCAATGTTATATAACAAGCCCATGTTAGGGCTTGGAGGATTAACCTTAAAATAAAATGCTTACTTTTTACACATGGTGCATAGCTTCTTTGGAGCAGGCTTATGAGAGAACGTAGACAAACATGTAGTGGAACAAAAAAGGTGAGCAGATCCTTTTCGTTGATATGCAGTTTGCCCCTTCTGCAATGGTTTTTTGCAATTTGCACAGGTAACTTTCACGGGCTTCGGAGGTTGCTGCTGTGGTGAAGGTTGAAAAATCTGTTTTGGAAGTGAGGCTACAGGTGACATCGAGTCGACTCCTGGCTGCTTTTGATTTCTGGGGAAAGAAGCGGACTGCGAGATCCAGGAATCTTAAAGGAAGATACAATATATTGCATTTTACTCATCTTAGAATGGTCAGCAATTTAAAAAACACATTAGCTTCAACATAAATCAAAGTCCTTGCCTTTATTAATTTTTAAATCTTTGACAAAGTGAAATACATTGGACAGTCAACGAGTTTGGGAAATGTGATCACTGGGAGATGAGGAACTGACTATAACATTTGATTGTTGTTGAAATAAAATGTTAGCTCAAAGAGAGGAAGGACCTTTTGTGCTTATTGGCATTCTATCATGTTCGTAATTTTTTGTTTGTTAGTTCGGCGTTACAGACACAGACTGCTACTAAAATTGTTGCCCACTATAGGTTCGAGTGGGACACCATACATTGCAAGATGGATCATAATAAGAGAACAATTTCAGAGTTCAGTATATGGCAAGATGTGATATCAGATTACTTGACAAAGGTTTGTGTGAAGGGTGTAGAGAAGAAAGTATTGGAAATGATAGATGTAACTGAAGGATCTAAAAGTGTATCTTATTAGTCTGTGACAAGACAATAGTAGATGAAAGCGGATAAGTGTTTGGCAGTAGGAAGATATGTAGTTGTAGGGTGTCTGTTGGAAATAAATCTTGCCATGGGATTTTGAGTTGAAGGAGGAGCTGTACACTGATGCAATGAGACTTTTGGGTGATTCGTTTTTTACAAATATTGGGCTAAGAAGGAGAGAAATATGGTGTACATGGAACTTATCTGTAGAAGTGTACAGACATGTAAGGGAGAAGTTCTGGTGGCTAGGAATGAATATAATTGTGGAGGATGTGCTGGAACGGCATGTGGAGCTTGCTATGAGTGACAAAGGGTTTTAAAACGGAGAGTCCACCTTTAGTACATGTTCCAGATGTGGGAACAAGTGGCTCTGGAAATATAGGGTCCATTGGAATGGCTAGGAAGAATCAGCAAGCTTGTCATGGTGTTACTAAATTATTAATTCATGTCGGTGGGTTGAAAATGATTATGTGCTAAATGTATCTACTAAAGAGGTTTTGAGGCTTTAGGAAAAGACTCTCTGGTGGGGTTGCTCAACCCTTGTTGTGTTTGACAGAAAAGAGTGAATTCTTGACTGGACAAGTAACTGAGCAGAGGTGGACTTTCTTGTACAGCCAAACTCAAGAGATTGGTGGAAAGGATCAATAGAATGGCTATAGATAGCATACAACTGGTACTAAAGAATCATTTGTTGTCGTTAAAAGAATTAAAAAAGCATTGGCAAAGCCAATAGGTCTCACCTTTGAGGTATATTGCTTTGTCAATTGTTTTTATCCATAAACACACAAAGTGAAGCAACCATTTGTTGCATGAAATCGCACTTTTCAAGTACAGGTGGGGGGGTGAATGGAAGGAACAGGTGGGGTAGGTGGGGTAAGAGTAAGGGTGTGGGTAGGAGGAAGCAACATAGGAGGGGAGGAGAAGCAATGGGAAAATCGAAGGAGGGTGTGGGTGGGGAAGCAATACTGAGGGCATGAGAGGAGAAGCAACAGTCGAGAGCAACATGGAGCAGGTGGGGAGAAGCATATAGAGGAAAAATAGAGGGTGCAAGAGAGAGAGGTACAGAAGGGAGACCCCTAGAAAATACATCCACTCTTATGGAGTGCTTAGCCAAAAAAGAACAAGCATTTGCAATGCAATGGTCTCGGCATCATTAAAGGTAGAGCTATTGGCATTGCTCATGACATTTTTTTTCTTTAAATCAAAAATAAATGGCATTGTCATTAACATTGCCAATACACAGCACTATGCACTCAACAGCACACAATGCTCTGCACACTCACTCTGCGCACTCACTACTCACTACTCTGCGCACTCACTACTCACTACTCTGCGCACTCACTACTCACTACACTGCGCACTCACTACTCACTACACTGCACACTCACTCTGCGCACTCACCGCACACTCACTACTCTGCGCACTCACTACTCTGCGCACTCACTACTCTGCGCACTCACTACTCTGCGCACTCACTACTCTGCGCACTCACTACTCTGCGCACTCACTACTCTGCGCACTCACTACTCTGCGCACTCACTACTCTGCGCACTCACTACTCTGCGCACTCACTACTCTGCGCACTCACTACTCTGCGCACTCACTACTCTGCGCACTCACTACTCTGCGCACTCACTACTCTGCGCACTCACTACTCTGCGCACTCACTACTCTGCGCACTCACTACTCTGCACTCACTACTCTGCACTCACTACTCTGCACTCACTACTCTGCACTCACTACTCTGCACTCACTACTCTGCACTCACTACTCTGCACTCACTACTCTGCACTCACTACTCTGCACTCACTACTCTGCACTCACTACTCTGCACTCACTACTCTGCACTCACTACTCTGCACTCACTACTCTGCACTCACTCTATAGGTCTCACCGTTTTCTGCATACTTTTGTGAGAGACTGTTCTATTTCCTTGTCACTATTTCGTTCCATACTTCGTCTTTTGTTTGTAAAATTCTGGTACATTTCCTGTTTGTCTCCAATGCCGTCGTTTTGTTTAGTCTGCAAATTCTTCTTTCAAAGAGATCTTTTAAAAGTTTACATCATAAAAACGTCTCGCAAAACATAATTTCAGGCCGCCTGTCACATTACACAGTAGGAGGCACTTTAAATATAGAATTGAGTATGCCCCCGGAATGCCGCCGCCCCGGAAGTCAGGCACGGTCGCCTGTGACGGGGGCGGGGCCACGTCCAGACCGGAAGAGGAGGCAGGCGGAGTGAAATGCGTCTCGCGCCCGGGGCTCCTGTGAGCGGTGTGGAGCCCCGGGGCCGAGCCAGCAGGAGGTTGGGCGCCGCGTGCTGAGCAGAGTCCCCGACATTGGCCAGGTAAGTTCAAAAAAAGGCTGGGGGGGCTTGGTGCACTTGTGTGTGTGTGTGCGTGTATGCTCGTGTGTGTATGTATGCGTGCGACGGTGGGGGAGGGAGGGCCTCGGTGCACGTGTGTGTGTGTGTGTGTGTGTGTGTGTGTGTGTGTGTGTGTGTGTGTGTGTGTGTGTGTGTGTGTGTGTGCGCGCGCGCGTGTGTGTGTGTATGTGTATGTGTATGGGGGGGTGTCTCTGTATGTATGTATGTGCGTGCATGGGCGCTTGTGTGTGTGTATGCGCATGCGTGTGTGGTGCTTGCGCTTCCCAGGAGACAGCGCCTGGCCACAGCGCGCGTTCCAGTTACAAATCGCCTCGAAGGATGCGCGTGGCCGACACTGTCTCCTGGGAAGCATAGTCGCTGACAAAAGATCTCGGCGGAGACGCGCTTCCGCCCGTTGAGCCGAGACCTAAAAAAGGAGTGCTAGAAAAGCAAGCTGTGGAAACACAGAAGGAAGACAATAAAAAAAGTTAAGAGGCTATGCTCCACGGAAAGCACAAACACAGGATTGACAAGCTGGGACACAAAGGAAACATGCACATGACTATCAGGAAAGCCGTCCAATGGTAAACAACAGTTGGGCTCAAGCCTCTGTATGTTGTCCGTGAGCCCACAATGTGCCCCGCAAGAGACAGCTCAGTACTTGCACTGTTTAAGAGGCGCAACCTAAAAATGGTTAGGAGTGTATAGATCAGCGTAAAAGAGAGGCTAAAAGTGCACTGCTTATGTTGATGATTGCTAAAACATGGAGAATTGTGCCCTTTGTGGGTATGTCGCAGAGAAGGAAAATCTTAGTTGGAAGAGAGGCGTGAAAAGGTTCAGGACAGGCAAGTGAAATAGAAGAAGTGATGACAAAAAGAGGAGAAGACATGATGTAATGTTGCATGTGTTTGATTTGGTTCGAGGAAAGACCTGCATTTGTGAGAAGAAAAAAAAAAAGAATCTTTAAGTGGTCACATAGCCAGAGGAGGTTGCAAGGCACAACATTCCTGTATTCATAGGGGGACGACTTGCAAGTGACAGATCGGAAAGTGGTTAGAAGCACGCTGTTCAAGAAGCTTATAGTTTCCTTTTGTGGTGCTTTGTATTGGTTGCGCGGAGCAAGGGAATATGTATTATGAAGGGGGTGCAGGGTGTCACCTGCCATCCTTGCTCTTTTCTGAGAATAATGCAATCACCACAGGCAAACTGGACAAGGTTTGAAGAGGAGCCACTGGTTCTGTTATATTTAGCCTGTCTTCTTTCTACCTCTGGGGATTTCATGGTCACTCACAGGATGTCACCACTAGAACCTTTGGTGACATCATGGAGTGTTTGGGGCTTAGCCTGGTGACAACTGGCAGTTGGAACCAAGCAGGCTGAGTGGCAAGCAAGTCACTCCTGGTGGGTCTTCTTTGTAACTTGATTTAACATCCTGAAGACTAGAATAAAGTAGCCTACATGATACCAGGCTCCAGCATCTATTTACAACAGGTTCCCACTCGTACATCACACAGCAAAAAGCTCAGGCCACTGATTTCCAAGGGTGCCCCTCCAGGACAGGTAAGCACCAACTATCAGGCCAGGTCATTTTCATCCTAGTTCGGGCTCATCAGCCAGTTATAGCTTGACTCCAGTAACAGTGTCAACGGGTCCAACTTATGGGCATGCCCGTCCCACTTAGTCAAGACACTAAAGTATACCAAAATTGATGGATGAAATGCTTGAATTAATCTCTGCCACCATTACGGACAGGCATCCTATACGTGAGTCCCGTGAACATGGTCAATGGATCCAGGCTTATTTGGCTGATAAGCCCAAACTAGGGTACTAGGTTGCTTGTGTTCTGGTTCAGGGAGGACCTGGGCTGCAATTCTGACTGGACCGTTCGCACTAAAGAAGGGCCAACATTGCATTTTGCTGGATGCAAACTGAGGTTGCATGGTGTGCAAAATAACAATGGACTGGGATACGCCCCTGAGTAATTGCCTTTCTCTGTTTGTGCGGAAGAAATTAAGAATGGTCTGCTTTCCTGATTTGTCCTGTTTCTTGACAAATACAAGACTGCCTTTCTCACATTCAGCATGTAGGTCTCTTTCTGTCTGAGCTTTTAGTACGAGGGAAAAAAAGCCAGAAGCTGTGTTGCTTGATTGACATGAATGTGGTAGTTGATCGTTTGCAGAAATTGTGGGTTTGTCCTCCTTACCACTCTGTCCTTGTGTATCTTATTTTATTTATTTATTTTTAAAGATTTATATAGCGCGAACAAGATCTTTGCAGATATCAGAGCGCTTTACAGAAACAGTAGGTAGGATAAACAAGACTCTTAAATCAATATGAGATTCCGTAGACAGTGAGTTGCAAAAATAGGGTAGCAATCATACAAGAGTATACAGAGTAATAACAATCAAGAAACAATAATATGGAAGCAGTACAATGTCTAAGCGGATAAGATTATAGCACCCCAGAGGGTGAGTAAACACAATGTTGAAAGCAAAGCATTAGTCAGTAGTGGGTGTGTTGCAGGTTATTGAGGCCGATAATGTGGGAGCCAAATACTGTCATCGTTCCAGTATCAATAGTGTTTAGGTGTATTTAGCCATAAGGATGGCCTTCACCTCTTTCTTGAAGAGTATAGTGGACGGGATAAGCCTGGTTTCTGGCGGGAGTGCATTCCAGATCCTAGGTGCCATTCCAGAGAAGGAGCGTTTGTATGTTTTTTCCTTCCGGAATCTCCGTGGTTTCAGGAGGAGAGTGTTTGTGCTTCTGTTGGATCTTGAGCCTCCTGATATGGTCAGCTTATGAGAGAGGTAGTTGGGTGCCTTGTGGTGTACGGCCGTGTGTCATGCAGGCAATTTTCAACTGAATTCTGGCTTCAATAGGCAGCCAGTTCAGGGCTTTTAAGTCAGGGGATATATGCGAGTGTTTTCTTGAGCCAGTGATGAGTCTCGCGGCCGCGTTCAGGGAGGCTCTTAGGGGAGCCGTTGTTGTCAGGGGGAGCCCGCTGAGAGCCACAATTCCGTAGTCTATGCGAGGAATGACTAAAGCTTGTACCACAGTTTGGAAGTCCTTGGGTGGTAGGAAGGGTTTGAGTTTTCTCAACGTGTTGATTTGGAAGTTGGCTCCTTTAGTTGCTATGCTAATATGCTGCTGCATGTCGAGATTGGAGTCCAGTGTGATGCCAAGGGATTTCGCTGAGTCCACGATGGTGGGTTGGACATTGAGTGCGGTTAGATGATTGAGCCAGGTTTGGGTGATGGCCTTTTTCACAGGAGGAGAGATCAGAAGGAACTCAGTTTTCAGAGCATTTAGTTTGAGGTGATTGTCGGCCAGCCACGCTTGAGTGTTTCTTAGTGTGGCATTCAGCAGTTTGATGTCTTCAGGGGATTGAAGCTTGAGGTAGAGCTGAGTGTCATCGGCGTACATATGGAAATGTACCTTAGAAGATTGGAGCAAGGTGGTGAGTGGTTCCATGACGAGGTTGAACAATGTGGGGGATAGGGAGGAGCCTTGCGGGACGCCTAGTGTTACTGGCACAGGCGAGGACAGTGAGTTGTTAATCTTGAACCTCTGAGAACGGTTGTGCAGAAAGGACGTGAACCATTTGAGAACCGTCCCGGATATGCCCATTCTGGTATTTAGGAGCTCCAGTAGATTCTCGTGTTTGACCGTATCAAATGCTGAAGAAAGGTCAAGAAGGATGAGGAGGCACGACTCATTGTGATCAAGGATTTCGAGGGCATCATTTATTATGTGTGTCATGGCCGTTTCCGTGCTATGCTTTGCTCTGACACCAGATTGGTGACAGTTGAGGAGGTCAAACTGCTCAATGTGTTTTGTCAGTTGGAGTTGCACGCATTTTTCTAACAGTTTTCCTAGAGTGGTGA
Source organism: Lissotriton vulgaris (assembly GCF_964263255.1). NCBI lineage: Eukaryota > Metazoa > Chordata > Amphibia > Caudata > Salamandridae > Lissotriton > Lissotriton vulgaris. Next base: position 543,037 of record NW_028249137.1, read on the forward strand.
TATTGGTGATAGGACGATAGTTGTTTAGGTCGGCCGGGTCAGCTGTGGGTTTCTTGAGTATAGGCTTGACTTGCCCAATCTTGAGGGAGTCTGGGATGAGCCCTTGTTGCAGGGAACAGTTGATGATTTTAGTCCAGAGTGGGAGGAACAGGGGGGGTGAGGACTTTAACAGCATTGGCAGGTAGGGGGTCTGTGTGATGATTGGCGGGTTTCAACGTGACCAGCAGCTTGTGAATTGATTCTTCGGAATAGGTGTCGAAGGATGTCCATGAAGCGTTGTTTTTAGCATGAGTGTTAGTTATGCATATGGAGCCGGCGAATCGACGTGCATCCTTGATGAGATCGCTTCTTATAGTGTTGTTCTTTTGCTTGAAGAAAGCAGAGAAGTCTTCGCAACTTGGGATAGCCTTTGTTAAGTTGTTGGGTTGTGGAGGTTGCATTTTGGTTTGGGTTTTGACTAACTCAAACAGTTTTTTTGGTCGGTTTTTAGCTTGATCCAGCTGTTGGCTAAAGAATAATGATTTCGAGCGTTTGATTTTTCTCAAGTAAGCGTTTCTCTTACTCTTGAGCGTTCTAAGGTTCAGTGCTGAGGGGTCCGATCTCCACGCGCGCTCAGCTAAGCGCATCACACGTCTGTCTTCATTGAGTCTGCCATCGTACCATGGGTTCGAGCTCTTGCTGGACACTCTTCAATTGCAAGGGTGCAGCTTCATTGATTATTGTAGACATGGAGTCTAGGTAGAGGTTGGTCAATGCATGCACATCAGAGACGTCCGTCGGGGGAAGAAGGAGACTGCCTGTGTGGGCAGGCAAGGACTTTGGGTTAAGGTTCTTCAGGTCCCTCTTCCAAATCTTGGTTTTGGCAGGTTTCGCCGGTTTAGGTTTGACTTTTTCGTTGATGAAGAAGGTGATGATGTGGTGGTCTGACCAGTCACATGGTTCGATTGCGACTAGTTGGGTAGAGTCTTCTTTGGCGATGATAAGGTCAATGATAGAGCCTTTTTCATGTGTCGGACCGTTGCAGATTTGGGTGAGGTCAAGCGCGTCGAGGAACGTCTTAAGGCTCTTCACCACAGTGTCTTTCTGGTCATTCCAGTGGAGGTTGAAGTCTCCCAAGTAAATTTGATTGAGCTGTCGACCGGCGTTGGTGGATATCGTGTCCATTAATTGTTGGGAGAAGATGAAGTTGTCACCGGGTGGGTGGTAAATAACATGAAGGGAGTACACAGGTTTGCCCTCACTAATAATCTCAAGGCAGATGAGTTCGCAGGAGGAGAGGGAGGGGGAGGGGCCTTCAGTGACAGCTAGGTTGCTCCTGTAGATGCATGCGATTCCCCCGCCCGTCTTGCCATTCCTGTCGAGTCTAATAATGCGATAGTTGGTGGGGGACTAGAATGTCCATTATAGGTGTGGATGTTTCAGTTAACCATGTTTCAGTCAGAATGGCTAGATCAATGCCCCTTGATAAGATGAGCTCCGCGATGCCAGAGGAGTGTCTCCGGGCCGATCTGCAGTTGAGCAGGATACACTTTAGTCTAGGGGTGAGGAGGGTGGGAGAATGTTCTATGGAGAGGGGGACATTTTTGAGATTACAGGGGACAGAACTTCTGTTGCTCAGTGTGGGTGGCCTGAGGGGATTTGTGCGAATCGTGGGTATGGGGAGGTGTGTTGTGGGTGAGCGTTTTGTGGGACCTGGGCCATAAGAGCAGAGGAGATTGTGTAAGTCTCGGCCCGAAAGGGTGTTTAGGGTGCGACGGGGACGGCCGGAGGCCTTGCGATCAGGGATAGAGGGCCAGCGCGGGGAGAGCAGGGTGGAACGGTTTGAGGGGCGAATGGAGTCATTGTTGGGCGGGGAAGTGGGTGCCTGGGGTGTGTGAGAAGAAGTTCTTTGATGGTGTGGTTCACAAACTCTCCATAGGGATGTGATCGCATTCAAGAAGGCTGGTTTGGGTGTTAGGCATTTGAGGCTTGCTTAATGCATCAGCTCGAATGGAAATTTCATCAGTTATATTGGCACTAGATTCAAATTCCATAGTGTTGTGGACACAGACCTTTTTGGAGGCTCAATTATTGCCTTTCCAGAAACTCTTGACCACCAAAATATTGAAGAAAATTCTTTCCATGAACTCTTGTGTAGGCTACGAGAAAAAAAAAAGAGATACACCTTAAGAAGGGTATGCTAAGCCATCATCAAACAGATGCATGATGTACTTTAATACCGTGGTGTCTTGTGTCGAACTATCCTTGCATTTATTCTCTGTCACACCAGTGTATGAACCTGATCCGCTTTGCTGTTTTGCACCTCCTTGTGTTACACCTTCTAGCTCCTTGAAGGACCTTCATGGCTCACCGTGGGAACCCATGTGGACACACTTAGACCGCAAAAATCCTTCTGCAAAGCTGAGGACTGTTGGCTCTGCTGGAATAACTGGCACCTTTGCTTTGTTAACAAGTACTTATGAGGTTGAAGTATCATCATCCAAACCTGTGCCATTTCCACCAGATTTGAGAACCATGTATGTCTGGTCCTCTGAGACGCAATGAGGATGAACACGTGTCTGCATCTGTTCAACATCACTGGTATCAATGGAATTTGAGAAAGGATAGACTTCCCGCAGTCGTCGTTATTCCATCTCCTGAAGGCAGATCATTAAAGATGCATACAATAGGAAAGAATCATGCAATAGAAGACATGTTAAAAATGCTAAAAATTACAAAATAATTTTTAGTATGTAAAGGAACAGTGCATACATTTTGAATCCAAGGACATCAAAGCTAAAAAAAAAGACAACAAGATGGATAAAAATTAAGATGCCAGGGACAAACTCTACAAAACAAGACCCACAACACTTTATAAAATGGAACATACTAACTATTTCATCAGAACAACATGCTTCTTCTTTTGGCTAAAACACACTTCCAGAAGCTAGCAACTGTGTGGCATACACAGTGGTCATTGAGTTGCAACAGGTAAAATAGGGCAGCTTTACACTTAGAAACGTTAAGTCTCCGTAATAGGGCTACTAAACATTTCCTTGTGTACAGCAAGTAAAATTGACAAAAAGAAGACAAAGTGTAAAATGGTATGGCTTGAATGATTATCCCATGGACAAATACAAGTGGAATCCGAAAAATACTGGCCAAGGGGAAAACAAATTAGCCAACAGAAGGAGCCTAACCTGAACCTTGCCAGCAGTGTTCTCTCATACACATTAATCACGTATAATAATTATGGGGCAGTAGTTGGCACCATTTGAATGATGAAATAATCTCGGACTGCTGGTTTATCCACTTACATAAGTTCCCTAGTAGCTTGTTTATGCTTTAAAAAATAGTCCTGGTCCCAGTTTCTGTCTTTCTTCACAATTGTCTCAGGGTGCTCAAACAGGTGGGCACATTCAAGCACAGAATAACTCTTTGATATACTTTAACCACGGGTTGGCTGAACCATGCTCACTAGATAAACAATCTCTAAATGTCTGCCCGATTAAATTTGGATTATTTCTTATACCAAATAGAACATCAAAAAGCCTAGGGTGCGGAATTAATAGTGTCTTGAGCATATCCAAAGCCTAATTACAAATGCAATGGAAAATGCGGGGTAGAGAGTGACACCTAGTAACCGGCGACAGAATCTATTCTCTTCCATCTGCATTGCAAGTGCATACCTATATCCCCCATTCTATATGTCAAAATTGGTAAGCATTTCTGTTTATAGATCTCTAATATTGGCGCAATGGGTTTTTTGCTGATGGATTGGCAAGCGAGGAAGTAGTACCAACAGCTTGGGTAAAACGCATTATCCTGTTTTTAATACAGGTAGACCAAGTACAGCCCTCATCAAAGGCCAGTCTCAAGTAAGGGAAGGAACTAACTCGGCCTAATGTTTTGTCAGCAATATTGAGGGAGCATGTTTTCGTATTTCTGGATCCACAATCCATAGCAAAAGTTTTCTTAAGATTAGTCTCCAGGCCCAGCTCTTTCAAGAAACTAACAACTAAAAATAAGCCTCTTGAGGCCGTTGGCCGTCCTTGACAGGAGCACCGCATCGTCCGCATATAGGAGTGCTGCAACATGCTTTTTCTCCACACACAGCACGCTTGCCCCAAAAAATACCAGAGTTTTTTTGAAGATCATTCGTGTAGAGGAGAAAAAGAACTGGGCAAGCATGCATCCGTAGCAAACCACGATTCTGTGCATTCAACAGCACTACCATACGTAACTGTTCCTGTAACGTCATGGTGAAGAAGTCTTAAAAATGAAACTATCCCCTCGTCGACGCCCATATTTTCTAAAATGGACCACAGCTTTGTTCTAGATACGTAGTCAAAGGCGCTTGGCAGGTCCATAAATGCCAAGTGAGTGGAGACTCCTTTTACTAAGTTGTATTTGGCCACAATTAAGTGAGGGTTGAGGCACTGATTAATGGTCCCAAGCCCCATTCTGAACCCATACGGACGTGGGGCAAGTATTCTATTTTTATTAGTCCAGTCAAGTAAACAATCCAGGACTACCCTTCTAATCATTTTGGCTGTGGAGTACAGGAGGGCTATTGAGCAACAACATTTAACGTCGTGCACATTACCACTACAACAGGGTTAACGACAGATCAAGCGGGACACCATCCAGTCCTGGAGCCTTCTTACACCTACAATCAATAATCGCTTTCAGAACCTCTTCCTCACTAAACTCCAGGTTTAAACCCAGTGGCTGAAGTACATAGTTGGCCCCACCGTCCGGGGAGTACATTCCAGAGAAAAGCACCAGCCAGGCCTCCCCCGGGATGTGAACCTTTACTTTATCTTGCTGTGATGGAGGAAATAAAACGGATCGCCTGGATTGCCAAAAGGCCTGTGGGTCTTTCAGTTGCCAGGCATTAACAATGGATTTTCCTTCTTTATTACCGGTATCCTTCTCTTTACTGCTTGCTGGTAGATTTTTCCTGCTAGCTGTCATGGCGCTCTGATCTCGAGGGGATTGCTTTACGGTCCTACGTAGGGAAACAAAAGCTGATCTACATTCTTTATCAAACCAGGATTTAACTTGGTGACATGGCTGTACATTAGCTCTAGACAGCTTCTCTTTTAGCCACAGAAAAAGGTTTGTAAAATGAATTAGGATAATGGCCGAGTTGCAACTTGCCAAGTTGAAACTATTCAGCAATGCCGTGCAACTACAAACTATCTGGGCCATGATGTGCTTCTCGCAGAATGCCCAACCAATTTGCGCCCTGCATCCTATGTGTTTAAGACCTGGGGCGACGGTAGATTAGGCTTATCATTCGCAAATGGGGTCAATATTTGCGCAGTGATCTGATTATGGTCGCTGTAGATATGGGCTATGACCTCGCTGTTTTTAATGCTGGAGGACATGCTCCTGGTTAGTGAAGATAACATCTACAGTGCTCCCTGCCCCCCTCCCTATAAAAGTTGGAATGTCACAGCCAGACGGGTTAGCGATCATATTGACAAGGCCCCCTTCAACCAGTAAGGGAAATAGGACCCGCCCGCTAGTGTCCATCGTATTATAAACTGCATCACAAATAAAGGGTTCGAGAATAGAGGTGGTAAAAGCCCAAATTGGCCATTAAAATCACCTGCCACCAACAGATTGAGGGGACATTCTGCCAGAACCTCTTTTTCCACCAGCCTATCAATTGCCGCAAAGAGGCACTGGAAATTACATTCGCCCTTACTGGAGAAATTATTGTTCTATAAATTCACCATACAAAATGGGCACGGCCCTTGGGGCTGCACTTCAAAATATCTTGGCACCTTGGGGAAAGCAAGTAACACCCACATATTCAGGCTGGCTCCATAGAATGTGGTATACCTTGGGGATGGAACGCATACATGCCTCAAACTCTGAAGCAGCATTTAAAGAGGTATGGAAAGCACTCGTTACCCTACTGTTAGCGGAATTCCATGAAATTACGTGCCCAAGATATCTCTGGCTTCTCTAGATAACAAACGCAGGAAAGTCCCAAGATACACAAGGAATCCTGAAACTAGGAGGCAAGTAGTAAGCCAGATCCAGACTAAAGATAGACACAAAAAAAATGCCTGAAGGGGGGTGGGAGGGGAGGGATGGGAAATTGTTTAAATATTGATTTTATTTGAATTTTTCTGTTTTTGTTATGTATGTCTTTCATAGAAGATGTATCCCGCTAATACCATGCGCATCAGAGCAGAAGATATCTGTAATAAGTAGACAGATTGTACTAAAGAATGTCTTAAATATGAAAGTGGGTATAAGAAAAGGTGATATTGTGATTATGTCGATGACATTAATAAAAAAAACAGAGTTAAACCTAAAAAATTCACCATATAGATCTCAAATATATTATTCCAGTAAAGGCAAAAGACTTGCGCCTCCCCCTGGTCCAAGAAAAGGGGAGAGATAGAACAGCCAATATTTACTGCCACCCCCACCTTTGGCTCTTCCCGCTGGAGACGGTGTCGCTGGCAAACTAAAAACAAGTAAAATCACAAAAGCGGGGGCATGGCTAGCAGCCGAGCATGGCGGCAGCCTAAAAGAAGAGCTCCGTAGATCGGACGGGCTCTCCTAATATCCGACCACTTATCCGTGCGGGAAAGATGCTCTAACGGAGGGTCCCGAAGCCTAGGACCGGGCGGAACCGAGGGCAGCAACTTTGGCAACTGTCCGACACCGGAGACGAAACTTATGTTGTGGCGACCCTGAGGCCTGGAAAACCACAACAAGCCGGGACATCTCCTGAATGATCGACCGAGAAGGAGCGAAGGCAACTCGGTTTGGCCACACCGGAAACGCGCCACCATGGTCCGAAAAGTTGGTCAAGTCTCGATAACAGCGAGGATTGCTCGACCAGTTAGGATTAGACTCTGCCACATCTAAAAGGACAAAATAAATACGGTCAGAAAAGAATTCTTTCAGACGACGGACAGGTGAAACCGAAACCAAAGAAGAACAAAGGGTCGGTCCGCCATCTTAGCACATAGTGTTCAGTGCATCAGCCGCCTTTGAACGTCGTCGCCACAGTACCGTGATCGACCTTTTGAAAGTGGGACCTCTGGCCTTATAGTACCTGCTCCCAACTAACTAGGGAACTTGTAAAACTACACTCTGCGAGAACCTGAGCGTAACCGGTGGTGTGGGCCTACTGTCCATGCGAAAAGAGAGGTGAAGACCAGAATCCACGGAAGACTGGGAGACATAACTTGCAAGACTCTTGGGGTACGAAGGGGCAAGGATGGCTGGAAAAAACGCAAGGGGAGGCACAACGCAGACCCGTATTGATAGATTTGCCAGTGGTGGAGCGTCATCATCCCCGTCGGCCCCAGCCGGCAAGATGGCGGAAGGGACGAACACGCAGAAGACAACTCTGGAAGATATCATGAGAGCGCTAACTCAAGTACAGGCCACAGTGGGCTCAATATCCACTGAAATCACACTGATCCGTGCCGACTTTCAAAAAATGTCCGAAAAAGTGAAATCGATGAAGGTGGTCACGAAGTCCCTAGTGGAAGATGCCTCCGAGCTTCAAACGGCAATGCAACAAATGGCGGTGGAAAACGAATCACTGCGCAAGAAATTGGACGATCAGGAAGGTCGCTCGATAAGGAACATCATAAGAATTCTTGGTGTACCGGAATCTGAAGGCAATAGAGCAACAGACCTGTATGTGGAGGACCTGATTAAACAAGCATTTGCAATGCAATAGGTCTCGCATTAGGAAAGTTTGAGTTATTGGTATTGTAAATGTCAAATTTTTTATTTATGTGTTGGTTTTGAAAATAGCGAAATTAATAGCTTTGTCATTTACAATGCCAATATTTTACATTTCGCAAATGTGACACCTATAGCCTTTGTAATGCAATATGTGTTGTATTTACGTGACTTAGATGTATTGATATTACAAATAACAATTGCTTTTGTTTTTTTTTAAATAATACTTAAATAAAAGTTATTGTAATTTATAATGGCAATAACTTAAACTTTTGTAAATAACTTTTGTGAAGATTATGTTCAGTGTATTTTATCGTGACGAAAATCCAAGAACAGAAGTGAAATCCAGGTGAAGAGAGTGAAGACCGCACCAGCTTTTCTCCATCTAGCATCGCGCCCTGCCTGCTATCATGTTCCCAGCACCATGGAGCTTAACTGCCCCTGGCTGACACACTCCGACGCACATCTCGGTCATCCCCACCCACACAGCCTGAAACGGTAGTCACCATAAGTGCCTCAGTAGCCCAAGGCAGACAGTAACTACACTTTCTGATCGGTTAGTGACCAAGATCTGCTTACTTGTCAGGTCTGCTTACTTGTGCTAAGGGCACATCCTTTTTTCTGAGACTACCTAATCTAGCTCTAGTGCAACACTAACTCGAAAGCACGGGCAGCCGGCTGGAGGCCTCCAATGGACGCCAAGAGGATAACGTCTGTTTGGTGAGCTCACTTTTGTCAATAAATTCTGTTTGCATCTACAGCTGCCTCCTATGGTCAGATACTTGGACAACTCAGTCTGTGTCTCTGTGGTGTGCTAGACAATGCCCAGTGGATGCAACATCCCCTCTTAAGCATTCACTCTTTCTAATTGGGTGGGAAACATCCTATTCTATGTAGGAACTTGTCTGTATCTAATGTCACAATTCCCTTCTGATCTGTGCTCCTTACGGAACATGATGTAGAATCTCAATGGTAATAGGGATACATTCAATGACGCATGTGCCTTGAAAAAAAAAAAAACAGTGACACTATAGCCTTAGTCCCAACAAGAACGAATGAGGTTATGAAATGTTTTTTTGTAAACAGCCAGGGACTGCAAGAACTCCAAAATACAGATCTGGTCGGGCACTGCTTTTTTATTGCGTTATGTCTAATGTCCAGTGCACCAGAGTTCCAAACCTTCAAGAGTGCAACTTTACTGATCAACTTCTGTAAGCACGGACACCCCTGCATCTGAACAAAAGGGACTGCGCATCGGAGTGCCGCCGCGCTGCCCGCGGCGACCCGGAAGCTCTTGGCCGGCCGGCGAATCAGGTCGCGGCCGACCGGAAGTCCCGCCTCCCGAGGTCCGCGAGCCCGATTGAGAAGAGGAGACGAGCCGCGCCGCGCCGTGAGGAGCCCGCCGGAAGAGCGCAGTCGGTGAGTGGGGCCCAGGGCTGAAGTGAAGTGCGTGCGTGCCTGTGTGTATGCCTGGGAGGGGAGGGGGGGAGTGTGTGTGTGTGCGCGCGTGCGTGACTGTGTGTGATTGAGCCTGTATGTGTGTCGTATGCCTGCGTGTGCATGCGCGCGCCTGTGTGTGTGTGTGTGTGTGTGTGCGCGCACGCGCGCCTGTGTATGCGTGCATGCAGAGGGGTGGGGGCTGGCTGTGTGCGAGCAGGGGCTGTGAGTTGATCTGCGCAAGCGCGGTCAGACGCGCGCTCCCGCGGGGAAAACTGCGAGCTCGTAACAGATTGGTGTCCTCATTCCCCAGCATTCTCACTAACGGGCCACAATAGGTCTGAAGCAGACACCTTCAATGCTCACGCATTGAGGGTAGGTCTGCTCGACCTAAAAAGAGCTCCAACCAAAGGGACTATCGGCCTTCTTCTCCGTGGAAAGAGCGCATCCAGTACCGGGGGGTAAACCTAAGCAGGGCGCGAACCCAAGACCTATCTTGGCCCGTCTCTTCAACTTCTGTGACAGACGCCATTTTGCAGGCAGCTAGAGCGTCCCCTCCGGTGAGGATCCTTAACTCCACACTGGCCTTTTTTCCGGACTATACGGCAGAAGTTGCGCGCCGCAGGAGGACGTTTTGAGGTCAAGAAGGAACTAAGAGCGAGAGAGATCCCATACTCCATGCTCTTCCCGGCTAAACTGAGAGTCGTATAAGACAACAAGAGTTGTTTTTTTGACACTGCTGAACTAGCGAGAGACTGGCTCGAAGGATGGAGACCTGCAGATCGAACAGATCGAAAAAGGACAAAAGCGCGGGACTTCCGGAGGGCTCACAAACGTCTCACAGAACGGAGGAAGAACTCTCACAAGACGGGGATATAATGGACGATGGCGCCAGCAAAGAACACTAATCTCCTGAAGGACAATCAAAAACTTGACCTTATACTTTGCAATCTGTCTGAAGGTTGGCTACAGGACACTGGGCTGAGGGCTTCCGAGGAGTGTATGAGGGGCCACCGGCTTCGGAGAATCTTCACCCCCGCGAGCAAGTATTTGGTGTGGGGGATGAGACAGGCACTCTGCTAAGTTGGGGGGTCGGGCGGTTTTATGTCCGTATAGCAGGGGGGCAGGGAATGGGGTTGTTTGGGGTATAGGGTTTTTTTTTGTTATTTGTTCTGTTTGACTCAAGGAACTAATGTACAGCACGACAAATTGAACACTCAGATGGGTATATACCGAACACTATGGCAAATAGATCCTGAAGTAAACAAGTTAGACCTAGTGGATATGCAATGGCACACAACACACAATCAGCTACTATAAATGGGAACACGTGCACAGGTCCGGTTACTCCATTACAATTAATGTCCTGGAATGTGAGGGGCCTAGGAGACAAGATAAAGAGGGGGTTGGTCCTACAGGGTATTAAAAGACTGAATCCAGATCTAATCCTTCTTCAGGAGACATACTTGGTGGGGACGGCGAGCAAAGCAATGGACAGACGTGGATATAGTATGGTGGTGCACTCAGACTTTACCTCCGGGTCTCGTGGAACGGGCATTCTAATGAAAAAGGAGTCTCGCTTTATACTGCATTCCACGAGAGCCGATGAGTATGGCCGTTTTGCAGTGGCAATTGGGCAATGGGAAGGCAAACCACTCAACATTGTTTGTGTATATTCCTCCGGCATTGCATGCGACTACTCTACCCGAGTTAGGGAAATTACTGTTCGATATTTCGGAAGGTGACCTAGTAGTGGGAGGGGATTTCAACGCAGTGGCGCACAACACACAAGATAGGTACCCGACCCGAGCACACACGCTTGGCCCGTCCCGTTTTCACGACTTCATCGAGGCGCAAGGGCTGTTGGATGTTTGGCGGCACCTCAACCCTGAGGGCCACCAGTACACTTACTACTCCGCAACTCATAATAGTCTGTCCTGCATAGATTACTTTCTCACACTAGGGGACGGCCACCTTACAATTAGTGATGTACAGATTAGGCCATGGGGTATCTCGGACCACTCCCCCCTCACACTAAACCTCTCGAGTTCAGGAAGGGTTCACAAAAGGCTGTACCCAATCTATCCGGGTTATATTAAGATACCACATGTCCGGAAAGAGTTGAAAAAAACGACCCAGAACTACTTAGTAGAGAACACTTGCTCTGTAGCATCCCCCACTACCCTATGGGAAGCGAACAAAACAGTACTGAGAGGTCATGCCATTACAACGATAACAGGGCGTAAGCGCATGCGGCAAAGGGAATTGCGGGAGCTGGAACTAGACCTTGAAGCAGCAAACGCGGCACACATGGAACACCCAACAGAAGACGCACTACACACACTTAATCTATGCCAACAAGCGCATAAAGATCATGTGCGGCAGCAAACTATTGAGAATATAACAGCAACGGCAACTAGAGTATACGACATAGGTGATAAGGCCAGTAACTTACTGGCGTGGCTGGATTAAAAAAAAAAAAAAAAAAAGAGGGTAACAGGACCATACTACAATTGGCAGACCCGAGTGGGCAGCTGCATTCGCACCCATCAGAAATAATTGATATCCTCGCGGACCACTTTCAAGGAGTATATACTCCGGAAAGGGAAGTCAGAACGAGTGATGCGACACTGGCACTCCCAAAGGTGCGCACCCCGACTTTACCCCAAGATGCAGTAGATGAACTGGAGGCGGACCTGACGATACAAGAGATACAGGCAGCAATCAACACCCTACACACAGGGAAAGCGGTAGGCCCCAATGGTATCCGGGTTGAATGGTACCAAACGATGGTGGACACATTAAGTGGGCCGTTATTGGCCATGTATAAAGATAGCTTGGAGCGAGGGATACTGCCTCTGGATCAACGGATGGCAACTATAGTTGCCATCCCGAAACCTGGAAAGCCAACCGCTGAGTGTACATCGTACCGCCCAATCTCGTTGCTCAATGCGGAAGCCAAGATATTGGCGAAAACATTGGCAACCAGATTGATGCCTCACCTAACTCGACTGATCCATCCAGATCAATCCGGTTTTATGCCCCATAGGAGCACGGCGCTGAACCTCCGACGAGTCCATGGCGCACTGGCGCGGGCCCCCCTATTGACGGAACCAGCAGTCATTCTATCACTGGATACTAGGATGGCGTTCGACTTAATGGAGTGGCCGTACCTCTTCGTAGTCTTGGCACACATGGGCTTCGGCCCTAAATTTATCGCTTGGATAAAACTCCTATACACAGAACCTGTTGCGCATGTGGCGGCCAATGGACACATTTCACAAGAAATACCATTGGCCAGAGGAACAAGGCAGGGCTGCCCACTCTCCCCCTTGCTGTTTGCGTTAGTCCTAGAGCCACTGGCAACGGTCATTAGAGACACTCCATTACTGAAAGGGGTGAGTTGGGGGGAGCACTGGGAAGACATAATTTCCCTCTACGCTGATGACATGTTAATATACCTGTCCGACCCAGCCACTGGCATCCCTATATTACTAGATGTATGCAATACACATGGTATCCACTCGGGCTACACTATAAATTGGTCGAAATCGGTCATTTATGAACTAAAAGGTCCTCTGCCAAATCTACCCAACGAATGCCCGTTGACAATTGTAGACTCCTCGTTTAAATACTTAGAAATCTACGTCGCCCGAGATGCCTCAATCCATTTTACTCAAAACCTGTTACCTCCACTCACTCACTTAAAGGCAGATGCAAGATACTGGACAAATTTACCATTGACACTTTTAGGTAGAGCGGCCCCGTTTAAAATGAAGGCACTTCCAAGTTTTTTGTATGTACTAGAAAATACGCCAACCCTAGTTCCACCCTCATATTTTAACAAGCATTTACAATGCAATGGTCTCGGCATCATTATAGGTAGAGCTATTGGCATTGCTCATGACATTTCTTTTTTTTTCTTTAAATCATAAATAAATGGCATTGTCATTTACATTGCCAATACACAGCACTCTGCACCTGCACTCACTCCTCTGCGCACTCTGCGCACTCTGCGCACTCACTACTCTGCACTCACTACTCTGCACTCACTACTCTGCACTCACTACTCTGCACTCACTACTCTGCACTTTGCAAACTCTGCACTCACTACTCTGCACTGTAAGTTTACGTTTTAGGAGAGAATTATTCTGTCCTGCAATTTCTTGGAAAAAAACAATGTTTACAAAAGCTTGTCAGTGAAAAAGCGGTCCGTTTGTTGGTTATCATAGTTCTGTAGCCTGTGCTCCCCGCCAAAACCAGCCTAGCAACTCAGAGGTGAAAACCAAAGGAAGCCGACCACCTCCGACCCAGACAAAACAAGATAGGGACTCAAGCACTGGCACACACTAAACATAAAATCACACAGTGAGGGCATGCCAGGAGCTAGGCGAACCGGCGCGACTGTGAAATAGTTTACAAACCTAAAATCTGCCCACTTCATGACCCTATCGGTTCCCACAGAATGGCGCCTGCGTCCTATTTTCATGTCAAAAACAAATACTTCTCATTTTGAGGAGAATGCCCGGCCTACTTTCGGATGTCGAACTGCACTGACGAGTCATGTCCCTTGCGGTAAAATAGATTAGGGAGCATTAGGGTCATGCAGGGCGCCATAGAGCTTTCATCACCGCCACAGAAATTCACCTAGGCCGGTTTAAATTGCGTTGCGCAATATACCACTCTGATCGGAGACCGGTAACACATCACTAGTGTCTCACCCAGGTTTCACGAAGCCTCAAATATTTGTGTTTCCTTGGAAACCGATACCTAAAATGAATGTTCTGTAAAGCCACCAGGTGGAGGGGGTGGGGATGGGCGTCAGTCAGGCAGCTATGCCTCTGAACAGAGCAGTGTCTGCTGACTTAGAGGGAAACGACTTGTTAAGCTGCGGCTGTGGTTATGTCCAATTTTAGTGTTTCTAATGTCGTAAAATGGCGTGCTGTCTTTACACACACAACAGCAGAGTGCATTTTACCCATAAAAAAGGCAGCTGCTCCCGAGGAGTGCTCAAGGCGAGAACTTCCCCAGAAAAGGAGAAAACGCCCTCAGTACAAGACAGTGAAGAGTGTTGGCAACACATAATCAAAGCATGCAGCATTCCTGTAATAAACCATTCTTTGGCCTGCAGCCCCAACGGACTAACTAATTGATGCATTCATTTGTGAATAGCCGGTTATCTGCAACCCCTGTAATAGCGCTCATCGTGTGCACTTAACTTTCATTGCAACTCGTCGCAAGCTCACGTGCTCTCGAGGGGGGTGGAGTAACTCCCACTGCCCCCGGAATTCCGCCGCGGCCGCACCGGAAGTCAGGCAATGTCGCCTGTGACAGGGGCGGAGCCGCGTCCGGACCGGAAGAGGAGGCAGGCGGAGGAATTGCGTCGAGCGGCCCGGGGCTCCTACGAGCGTGGAGAGCCCCGGGGCCGACACCGGGACGTTGAACACGTGTTGCGGGTTCCCTTGACCAAGAGGGATTCCCGGGAAAGGAGCTACCAAGAGCCGCAGCGTCAACTATCCCTGCCCGTGCAGAGAGCGGAGTCCCCCAGATTGCCACAGTAAGTTAAAGGGGAGGGGGGAGAGGGGGGGCTGGTGCACGTGTGTGTGTGTGTGTGTGTGTGTGTGTGTGTATATATGAGTGGGGGGGTTCTGTATGTATGTGCGTGCGTGCGCGCTTCTGTGTGTGTTTCTATGTATGCGCATGCGTGTGTTGTGTGGGACCTTCGCGCAGCGCTCGAACTTATGCGCGTGCCAGTGTAGAAACGCCTGCGCGCGGCCAGGAGTGTCTCCTGGGAAGCACACTCGCTGACAAAAGATCTCGGTGGAGACGCGCTTCCGCGCGGCTAGCCGAGACCTAAAAAATGCTTTCCACCAAGGTGCCCCCTACCTGAAAGAAATGGAAATATGTGCAAGGGTAAATAAACAAATATATAGGCTGCTTTGGAGCAAGTGTAACCTTCAATTACCGTAGTCACTCAGCTTCATGGTGACAAATATTTTTTTTTTTAAGAGGTAATATATGTGTGTATTAAAAGGAGTGCACCCTTTTAATAGATACCTATAAAAATAGGTACGCTAGATATAGTTTGAATGCTTATCACTAAATTGTATATTTGTAAAGCACTTGTTTTATCCAAAACAGTAATTTGCAGCATCCTCTTTTATATAGTGTAATAGAATTTTAGAATAATGACATTCACAGTGCTTCCTATCCCAGACTGGGACCTCGTAGCACTATAAATAAGTCACAATTCCTGACTGCACCAGTCAGGGTTTAATTCTGTGACTCTGGTCACACACGAAAGCATCTGCAGTGATCACATTAGGCAACTGAGGTTTCTTAAGGTTAAAAAGTACATTCCCCTTTAATTAGTTTAACTTGCATTTTGTTTCATTTGAGGTGTGCATGTTTTTATATGCAGTTACCTGAAGGCTTCATACTCACTGACCCTACGTCATGCCACTCAGTTGTACCGTCCTCACACCTTTTTTATGGCCTGTAGATGCTACGTGTAAATGAAGGCAACCTAGAAACATGACTTACAGGCTATCTTCATTAAAATGTAATTGCAGACCCATGTGTGCCTCCCTGGGAATACATACATACACAGCCCCCCAGGTGGGCGCGCCCCAAAGTGTGAAGACCTCTGACTTACGGTCTAGCAATTCTGGTCCTTTTGACAGTCACAGCAGGCAGTTTCTGTTCAACCTGACTCAGCTTCCTGTAGTTTCCCTCCTTTAGGCAGCATCTTCCTAATGCAGGGGGCGCTCCTAAGCAGCCAGCCAGTTCCTAACTTCAAGGAAAGCCCAGGACACCTGCTCCTTGCAGGCTGCTGAGCTACTCAGGCTTCTGGTCCTGATCCTGGTCAAGGGGAATTGGCAGTCAATAGCTCATCCCCTAGCCACTGCAGTGGGACCCCAGATTCTGAAAGAGGAACTTGGCACCCTGGGAGGGTAGTTTATGTCCCAGATTTGTTCTCCGTTTGTAGACCGAGTTTGTGTATTTCACTAGCCAGAGAGCGGTTTCAGGCCATCTTGACTTTCGCGTATTAGCTCCAGTCTGGTCCTGGCAGGTCTTTGTCTTGTGGTGTCAGCAGGAAGGTCGGTGGGGGTAGGAGCCTGCTGTCGGAGAGACCCAAAAGACCGCAGCGTTTGCCCACTAAACATCCACTTAACCTAGTGTGGAAACCAATTCTGGAAAAGAGCGTTCCAGGAAAGGGGCGGGGTTTACCGTACACAATAAAATAACTCAGTCTCCCATCTTGCACATCCTTCAGCCTTGTCCCAGAAGTGATGAGAAACCCTGCAATTCACAATGCTGTCTGGGGTGATCTGTAACCCTCCATCTTGGGTTACACTTAAGCGCAGGATTTCAAAATCGATTTCATGGGGCCACCTGCTTAGGCCACCGAACACCATACACAGCCCCACCGTGCATGCATTGTGCTCACACGTACGTACAGGCGCGCAACATACGTATCATCCACGTGCAGCCTGAAGTGTAGTTCGACATAATGAAAAGCAGGCCTCTCTGTTCCTTTAGTAATTCGACCAAAGCGGCAGCGTTAGCACCACTAGGTGGCGCCAAATGCGATGTTTTCTCCTCACCCCAGTCCACAAATTGCCTTCAATACAAATCCTCCTTGGTGGGATACCAAGAGGGCCCCCGCAAAGGGTTTGGCGCCCATCCCCCCCACAAACGCTTCTGACATGATTGCCACAGAGGTTGCTGTGGGCTGCAGAGCTGGCCCGGTGCTGCAGAGCTGGCCTGTGCTGTGCACTGGCAACAGCTCTCCACACAGCACAGCAGCGACCGCTGCGAACACTGCACGGAAACGACAGGCTCGCGCCTTGGCCTGTGCAGCCTCCTGCCAATACCGTGGCGCGGTGTTGTTTGCAATAAATCACCGCCGTGCCAGGTGAGGGTTATGTCATTATTTGCAAACCTACAGAATGTAATTATGCTCGTGAGGGGAAGAAAGGTGCCGAGCGCGAGGCGGGGCCTACTGGCAGCGCCGAGGAGGCTGCACGTGCTACGTTTGTGCGTACGCTTCTACCTGATCACGAGCAAGGACGCCGGAGTGATGCCACGCTCCATTTCTTGCTGGTTTGACTTCTCGTTTTGATGAACTGCAGAGTTTTGGGTCACCCATCGAGCTCTGAAAATCGCCTCGCTTCCTTTCTATTCTTTTGTGCAGTGTTTAGAATTCCATGCATGGAGGTATTTAAAACAAGCAGGCGAGGCAGGAGATCCCGAACTCAGTGAGCGCAGGTAGGACGGGAAGTCAGGCAAAGTCGCCTGTGACGGGGGCGGGGCTGCGTACGTAACCGGAAGAGAAGGCGGAGTGAAAGCGTCTCACGAGTCGCGACGCCAGAAGGAGAGCGGAGTCCCTCAGAATTGATCTGGTAAGTTACAAAGGGCTGGGGGGGGGGGGCTCGGTTCCCTCGTTGTGTGTGTATGCATGTGTGCGACGGCGGGGGAGGGGGGTGCACGTGTGTGTGTGTGTGTGTGTGTGTGTGTGTGTGTGCGTGTGTGTGTATGTCTGCGGAGGGGGGGGTGGATGTCTGTATGTATGTGCGTGGGCGCTTGTGTGTGTGTGTGTGTATGCGCATGCGTGTGTGTGTGTGTATGCGCATGCGTGTGTGGTGCTTGCGCTTCCCAGGAGACAGCGCCTGGCCACAGCGCGCGTTCCAGTTACAAATCGCCTGGAAGGATGCGCGCGGCCGGGACTGTCTCCTGGGAATCATAGTCGCTGACAAAAGATCTCCGGCGGAGACGCGCTTCCGCGCGTTGACGCCGAGACCTAAAAAGGTGACAGCAGTACTTTCAGGTTTGTTATGGGGAGAAAGCCCGGCTCGGGTGGCACATATAAAACTCAACCGTGGGTGGTATGACTGTGGGATAGCATTGCCGAATAAACAGTTGTACTACTGGGCATCCCAGCTCAAGGTGATAAACCAATGGATCCACGCATCGCAAGAAAACCCAGCTTATTTGGCGGACAGAACACAGCTAGGCACGCAGTCTACTGGCACCATTATATAATAAAAGTCTAATGGCAAAATTGATAGGCCAGACGAAACATACGGTAGTACTTTGGCACAAGGCACAGACTAGACTGAAGTGGGGGGGTAATAACTAAACTTACACCTTTGTGGGACACTAAATCACTGGGGTGTCTGAGATACAGCAAGGGATTCACCCAATGGGACAATATAGGAATTTCCACAGTGGGAGACTTATGGACTAGTATTGGCATGATCTCATTCTCACTCTTACAACAACAATATGACCTAGGACCTACAGGTATATACAGATAAGACATGCATTAATGGCAGCCATCGAGCCGGGGACAAAGGTCCCCGAATCTTCACCGTTGGAAGACCGCCTACTCACTGATTTTACGCAAACGGGGGCTACATCACTCACTTATCGAAAGCTGCTAAACAACCTACCTGATCCATTAACTAAACTACGAAATAAATGGGAGGAGGAATTAGGGGAAATGGACGAAACAGACTAGAATGCCGCACTGGCATCCCCGCGGGAGGCAGGAGTGTCGGCCCGCTTTCGATTGATACAATTTAAAATACTGCACAGAGTGTATTACACCAGAACTATCCTATACAGAATACATAGGACTGATCATCCAAATTGTCTGAGAGGCTGCCGAGAGGAAGGGACACTGCTACACACACTTTGGGGATGCCCGATCATTAGTGAATACTGGAAACGTATCATGAGGACCATTTCTCAAACACTAGAAGTGTCGCTCACACCTGACCCGAGAGTCTGTTTGCTGAATGTATGGGGGAAGACTGATCTAACACGTCAGGGACAGCTGTGGGTGACAATAGGAACGATGGCGGCCAAGCGTGATATAGCGCAGAAATGGGGGGCAGCGGACGCACCGACGTCGACACAATGGTGCAAGCACATGGATAGGTTGATGGTGACTGCGCAAGCGGTTTATAAAATAAGAGCCAACCCTCGCAAATGGAACAGGATATGGTTACCTTGGAATAAGTATAGGGGTGATCTGTGTGAGCTTTTACCGGAAGAGGAAGAAGACAGCTCCGATGAGGAAACTGAGTTGGGGGATTGATAAATACCCATTGACGGAATACTGGGAGGGATACGGGCTTGCGAGGGGGGATTTTAAGAAGCTCACTAGAAAGGAATAGAATAGTACATAGGGAAAACCCACTGATATGAACAATTGACTGTATAAAGATATCTTGTTATATTGTTTATTATTCCTAATGAGTCTGTGTTTTTGTTTAAACAAAATATGGAAAAAGACAATTGATTTCTTCATCTATTGATGGAATGTCTCGAACACAATATACTTACATGCTGCCAGACCGGAAGGTTCTCGGCTAAATAGCTGTGTATTACAAACATCAAAATGACTATGGCGTGGCAACCAATATTTGAACACGCGAATGATGTATTGTGTAATTGACAACTGCCAATAAAGTCTTTAAAAAAAAAAAATCATCAAAAGCAGTCTCTTTCTCGTCCCATGGGTCCTGCATAACGACTATATCATGCTTCAAGATAAAAATGTGCCAGTCATCGTTAAAAATTTGGGAATTTAGTCCTGCCATATTCTAGTTTAGAAATTTACTACACGCATGATCTAAACGATCTCTACCATTGCAACGATCGCTTCTGGACCTTTTGGGAGATTACTCTGGGCTGCATTGGTAATCAATTGTACAGCAGGATTGTTATGTTATGTTACAAGAATTTGTATAGCGCATGTACACAAAGCGGTTTCATGGCGCTAGAGTCAAGGGGAGGCTGCAACAGTGAGAGGATTAAATTAGTCATACGCCTGGGAGAACAGCCAGGTCTTTAGCGGTTTCCTAAACTGTGCCCAAGAGGTCTCAGACCTCAGCGCCATAGGGCGAAAGTTCAAAAATTGAGGGCAAAGATCGCAAACCTTAGATCCCCACGTTTCTTGCTTTTGAAGTATACGACAACCTGCAAATTCAAGTGGGAGGACCTAAGGTCCCGAGTTGGGAACGTAGCTCTGAATCCTAGAGGAGATGAAGGCCAAGGAGATACACCACGTTCAGCCAAGGAGCCCGAGCATTCGCACTCCTCGCTTGGCTGTCAATCATTGTTCTCCGGCCCGCCCAAGACTGTGAATCTGTTATTAAGAGGTACAAACAGTTGGGAGGTTTCTGAGGTAAGCCTAGGAGGAACACACTTTGTGGCAGCTAACCCATCGACGTTAAGGTGTGATGTGGAAAAGTGCTTACAGAAATAACCAAATGGCAGAATCTTAACGAAGCTGGTTTTAATCAGCCCAGCACTAGCTTGTCTCAGGATCTCCATTACAACCAAAGGGTTACAAAGGTTAACCACGATATCATCCCCCTTGTACCCTTTTTCCAACCTGCCAAACCCTCCCACACGTCTTGCCAACAATATCGCTTTAGATATGTCCCCGTGGCCAGGCACGTTCATGTTCAACCACTGAATAGTGTTGTTCATAAGGCCCTTTCTATTTTCCAGGTTGCCAACTTTGAGTCTGGGAATGTTCGCATAGGGTGCAGAGGAGTCAATCCCAGAAGCGTGTCCGTGCTGGAATCACATATTACAGATGGCTGGAAGGCTTGATTATCCCTAATGGGGTGTGCTTCGTTGATCTGGTAGGAGCTAGGCTGATATGCATGTATGTATGTATATGTGTTCTTATATAGCGCTCGACTTACCCTAGGGCATCTCGGCGCTTGCCTTGGGAACCAGTCCTGGCTTTTCCCTGTAAGATAACCCATACTGGGCATCCCCAAGGTGAAAGCCAGGCATCCCGCCGCGGGGGGGCCGTTGTGGAGATTAAGCAAGCTAATGCCCAGAGTTGCAGAGTGTGAATCCGTGATTAGAGTAGGCACCGAAGCGAGAATTATCGAGTCCGTGGACAATTGGGCTCAAGACCCTGCCGCGTCGGGAATTGAACCCTGGTCCCGAGTCTGACCTCTGCTTCAGGGTATGCCTCCTCTAACCAGTGAGCCACACTTCTCCTCAAAATCAGGGACTTGGTTATCGGCTGCCCTTCTACCCCTGTGATTGGAAGAATAATTTTTAAGGGGGATAAGGGTGCACTGAGTATACTGAGAACAAGTGAATCCCCTTAAGGCTGGTCGCATTACTATTTTGGCTTCCAATTGGACCAGCCAATCAATAATAGGGCCCAGTTTCACATACAATAGCTCGCCTATGAGACAAATAGGCTGGGTCCAGATGTTCTTGGTGGCAACAGATACTGGCACAAGTACCCCCTCGTCATTACAGGACATATTTCGGGGAGCCATTTTCACTTTTGCAGCAGGATATCTATTTTTTTGTAATTTTAACGTATTTCCTTCCGCATTTAGGTTTGGGCCAACTCTCAGGGTCAGACTCACAGTATGGATCGCTTTCCACCAGGCAGTAGAACTACGCTCGATGGCAATGGACTCCGCTCCCTTTCCGTTTGCTATAGGCACACCCCTCGGGCAGGCCATCATAACGTTAGTAGATGGCCCTCTCGTCCCTGGTAAGGCATCTACATGTAAGCCAGCAGACGTGCCTGAAGCCAATCTAGGCGTACCCAATCTGGCGAGTTCAAACTGACTTTGAGCATAAGGGTGTTGCAGAGGTACTGCTAGGGCAAGCTCCTCAGATGTACCAGCCTTCTTTTATTAGTCATCATACCCACAGCCCGGGTTAAATATTTATCAATGGTAGAGTTCGAGGCGGTGGCAGAGCGCTAGTCGCACCAGGAGATCCCTTCTTTTTGTCCATGCTAGAGTACAGCAAGTAACAGTTAAAACAATAGGGAGCGACCAAGCACCTCAGACTTCCAAGCAAATGCACACGGAGGGGCAAAAGGCATAAATCCCAGAGCACTGCACTGCATTCCAAAGAGCTGCTTTCAGTTAAGTTTGCAGATTGGCATGATGTGTAAGTTCTCACTAAAATTCATGATGCGAGTACTTCATTTGTCACAATTTGGGGTCAGATGGCCAAAGTTTAGAAGCCCACCTGTATACTTGATTACAAGTGAATTATTGCAGATTCCAGAAGTTTCTATCACAGAAATTAAAGGAAAATGCATGATTTAAGACCAAGTTTAAGGTTTGCAGGGCATTTTAGATAAGAAAATCTTGTGGGATCCATGAAAGGAACACCACCCTGGTAAACTCTGGTGGTGTAGTCTAATAAAATTTCTGATTCCCGAGTTTGCATGGGTCGCGCCACACCATGGCCATAAATACCGCAAATACCCCAATTGCTTATCTCTCAACATAGCGCTGTAAAGCCTTTTGTGCGGTGGTCTCTTGGCCCACCACAATAAGTGGGGTGCTGTTCTTATCCGAAATAATGCAAGAAAAATGTAGGTTTCTTACCCAAGTTTAAGGTTTACAAAGGCTTCTGGGTAAAATTACCCGGTGAGAGCCACATACGTCATGTATCCCATATAATCCCCTTGCTGTCTAATTTTTAAAAAATGTACAGGTTTGGTAGATTTCCCTGGGTGCCGGCTGAGCTGCGGTCCAAAACCAACAGCTATCCACACTGCAAAAAAAGGGTAATTTTTCAGTGAAAAACTTTAATATGTCCTTGTTGTGTTTGGGCTGTTCCCGGTCGGGGGAACTAGGCCTACCCACACAAGTGAGGTACCAAGTTTATTGTGGGACTTTGGGGGGAATGTAGATTGTATATGGTAGGAAATGTGCGGCTCCCTGCACATTCCAGAATTTTCAACCACGGAAATGTAAGGAAAATGTGTGTTTTTAGTCAAAGTTTGAGGTTTGCAAGGGATTCTGGGTGAGAAAAACCTGGTAAAAGCAACGCACATCACCAAACCCTGGATTTCTATAGGTATTTAGGTTTTATAATGTATTGGTTGATTAGGTTTCCTTAGGGGCCCGCCTAAGATAGGGCCCAAAACCCACAACTACTGACAATGCAAAAAAGGTATTGGTTTTCTGTGGGAATACGTGGTGTCCATGTTGTCTTTAGGACTGCTTTCTGTCTCAGGCACAGGGCCCACCCACACAAGTGAGGTACCATTTTTATCTAAAGACACATAGGATTATAGAAATGTATTTGTTAATACCAATTAGAGTTCCCTGCATTAGTGCTTTCGAAATTTAAGCATGTGTGTAAGAAAAAAAAAAGAAAATTACCCTCTAAATAATATGCTAATATGGGTACACTCAAATTCAGATATGTACAAATCACCACTGCTCCTAACCTACATAGCTAGTGCCCATTGCAGAAATGCATGGGTTTCCTTGATATCCTTTTCAGTCCACCATATGAACTGGTCTACTGGTTACACAATTAACAAGCATTTGCAATGCAATAGGTCTTGCATTTGCGAGAGTTTATGCTATTGGCATTGTAAACGACAATGCCTTATATTTATGTTTTAAAAACCAACAGGTAAGTAAAAGGCATTTTCATTTAGAATGCCAACAGCTCAAACTCTCGCAAATGCGAGACCTATTGCATTGCAAATGCTTGTTTTTTTTATAAATCCACCCAATTCAGACTAAGCGCGGCTTAGGAAATGCTAAAAAAAAATTAATCTTAGGAAATCTAGCTCTTTGTCTCTTCATTTCGTCCACACACAAATTTTGCAAGTTGTTTTAAGAAAAAACAGCGGTATATTTGAGAATTGGCCACACATCTTTGGCGCAAACTTACACTTGCACCAACATTGGCAGTATTCGGCCCGATGAAATTTGTCTCACTAGTCTGTTGCAGAAGACTTCTGACATACAGGGTTGGGCAAAAGGCTGAGAGGATTTCTGCGTTTATTTTCTATTTCGTCCAGGTTCCCCGAGAGTGAAAACTTCATTGCAATTTGAAAAAAAAACTTTGCATGGAAGTGGGGGAAGGTAAGTCAAGAACTACACAGAACTTTGTATGCGAGAAAACAAAACCTAGGTGAGAAAACAAAACTTTGCACCACTCTGAAGGAGTACCCTAGTTTTGGGAGGTCAGTTTATCTAGCACCATGAACGTCAGTGCCCTTCGTTGCAACTTCTATGCGCTAGGTGCACCTGATTGTGGCCTGAGCAAAACAACTCTGTGTTACAATTCTGCATTTCGACCGTCCAGTACACAACTGACACGCCGCCCCACCTCTTCCATAATACAAACGAAAATCCTCCTTGTTTTCAAACATTTCATGGCTCCCTGAGGCACCGTAGTTGCTGGTTGACGAGAAAGCGCTATTTGGCTTGTGGGAGGTAACATCAGAGTCACCTGACCGCAAGCAGGTCCACATGTTTCAGTGAAGGTACGACTACTCAGAGGATGAAACGCGTAGCTGGAACAGCCAGGAGGGTGCAAACAATAGTGTGCAGAGTCCGGGGCGGAAGTACACGGAAAGGAGAGGTCCAGTCAAAAGGATGGTGTCAGTACCCCCCCACCCTCCTCCGCCCCTCCCGTGTCTACCCCAAGTTCGCGGACGCACAAGCGTTCACCTGTAGTTCTGCTCCAGTGTGGGCGGCTGAAACCTCGACGGGGCAAAGGACTCGCAGCATTGGGCCTCAGGGGAAGTACCGAATTATTGCAATAAAAAACAAGCTGTGTTCGCGTGCACATCTCCTGTCCGCGCAGGAACAACGAACAGGAGACAGGGTGGGATAGGAGATGTGCACACGTGCGAGCGGCATTGAATGAAGCCAGAAAGGAGATGCCATGCGTGCGCACATACTGTCCGTGCGCGCACATGGTTTGTCTCCCTTCGCTCACCAAAGCCACAACAACAGTCTCGCCAAGAAAAGAAGCGTATGCACTGCATTCGCTGGGCGAGACCTAAAAACCATTGAATGGTGTAGCTCAGCGGTTGGTTCTGGGTACCCCATGTTCGTGGAGAACCTACAAACCCTAAACTTCCCCGCACTAGCGGGCAACATGGTATATTGCTTTTGTAAATTAGCCAGGGTTACAAAAAGTTACAAATGAAATCGATGTCCCAATCGGTTTTCTTCTTACTGATTTTCATTATTTCTATATTTTAACAGCTCGTTTCTTCAGAAAAACCTTGAGGGATCTAAACACATGGCCCCATGCTGATTTCAGAATTTGCTCTACTTTAAGAAATCTATAGCTTTTGTGGATCACTCATAGGTTTCACACTGGTTTCCACCACGAACAGGAAGTAAGTTGAAAGCAAAAAAGCTGGAAAGATGGTGACTTTAGCACATCTGTTGATGCCTTTTCTTTGGAGGGTAACAGACACTTTTCTTTTTGCAGAACACGCTTCCTTTTTGACCCCCTTCCCAAAAACTCAAAATGTAGCTATATTTGCCAATTTTCTCGGTCACCAAGGCTGGGGGGGGGGGGTGGGGGGGGGCGGTGGGGTGCAAATTTGGTATGGAGATAAAATGTCATGGAAGCCTAAGTTCGACCTATCCAAATAGCTAAGAAAGTGCTCATGACTGGGGTGAAGCTTCAGCAATTAAGGGGGAGGAGGAGGTTAACAGTGTGACTAACATTGGCTAGTTTAGCTAATCAATGACATATGGGGACAGGTGGGCCATTTTCCGGTTGCTATCAAACCAAATAACTTCCAATCCTATGGGCATATACCTTGGTTTAAGACAAGGCAATATGTTTATACTCCTCTTTTATTCAAGTTCTATACAAGTGAAGGGGCAACTGAGGGATGTAAAAGATCCTCTCCGAAGTTGGGAGAGAACACATAACATTCATGTTTTATACAGATGATATGGTAATAAAGGGCAGATATCATACATGCTGCAAAGAAGCCTGCCTTTTGGAGGGCTATTCGAAGGTCAGCAGTCTTAAGGTCAATTTAGAAAATGCCAAAGATTCTTTGCTTTGGGGACAGAAATGACATGGATCCGTGGTTACTAGACCCAGTTAAAACAGTTAGTTACTACAAAAATGCATGGTCCTGAAATGTGAGCACTAATGCTAAGAAGTAAACAATTGTGACCTCGGCGGGTTGCCTCAAAGGAATCAATTGTTAACTAGTGGGATATTAACAAATGTCTTCAGGAAAAAAGTTACTCTGGTGTGGTACTGCTTCCTTTCACCTTAGGAGAGTTTGTGCGGTTTCCTGGCTTTAAGCTCAACCTTGTTGCAAATGAAGCTCCAGCTTTGGAGGAGGCTGTTGCTCCTGTAGAACACATGGCCAATTTTCGCAATAAGGCTGGAACTAACATTTAGCTCTGTAGAGAACAACTCCCTGGGAAGTTATTTAAATTGGAAACACTATTTGTGTACATTACTCCTCATTGATATTCTGGAAATGATGGAGCAGAGGGAGAATTTTGATAATCAACCATGAACTAGAAAACAATTTAAATGTACAAAGTGTGCAAGATTTAAGAATTATTAATGTAAGTAGATACTGAGAAAATAAATAAAGGTAGAGTTTATCCACTTGCTGATGCAGCTAGATTATTATTAGCCATATATAAAGCTGGTGTGAATCCAGGTGTCTATGATGTTCCATTTTGGAATATTGCAGTTTCTGATGTTCACTCGTGACTAAAGGCCAAAAGAGATCAGTTTTGTTCTGTTATCTGGAATTTCTTTTATAACAGACACAACCACACACCATATTGCTTTATGTCCCACTGGAAAGTATCAAAAGAAGTGTTAAATTTCCCGTTACTGGATGTACATGGACTGACATCCGGGATACAATTTTGTGTGGTCTTAGAGGTCCATCTCTAAGGTCTATCTTATGTGAAACCCTTATGTGCAAATGCTGTTGAAGGGATGTAGGCAATAAAATTGGCAGAGGCAGTCACCTAATATAATTTTTATATTGCGTATTTGTATTTTTTGCAAAATTGTTGACAAACTACAATACAATTAAGGTAGTACATATAGTACACGAACGCCACCACCATACTTGCTAGAGCACCAGAACCACCAAAGCATGTACTCTCAGATTACCATAAATATGTTCGACAGCCAAGTTAAGTAAATACTCACCAGGATTATGGTGTGTAGTAGACTCTCCATTCTGAAAAACATCTCCCGTTACATTCATTCTACCTGGATTAAAAGGTCCTACACCAGTCTTGGTCTGCGAAGTTAAAGATGGAGGATAAGTTTGTATATTGATACCAAAATTATTTGACTGCAGTCCGTTGGATACATCTCCCAAATTGGAATTCTGTAAGGATGTTACATGTGTAATCATTAGGTTCATATCACGTCCTTCTGTACTTCCCAGGCGACCATCACTCACTGTGCTCATACCAGTCTCTAAAGTGGTGACATTTGCAATTCGGATTTCAGAGTCTGGTTCTGTGGTTATCCCACCGGCACCCAATCCAGCATTTACCTTACTCCTTGTAAAATTGGAAGAGCTGTTAGAATCTGCTATTCGCCTTTCATTAAAGCCTGATGCAATATTGGCTTGCACTTGGGTAGGCTCAGGATCATCATCATCAATGATTATGGTCTCACTTATGCTTTCCCTCTGAGAATCAACGTCTTTCGGAGGAGGCCTTGATCTAAGGTCATGTATCTGAATCTCACCTATCCTAGAGGATGGAAATGTATTGCTTCGCTGATCTGACGTAACTGGAGGAGGAGGGTTCTGTGGTATTTGTACAGGTTCAATAAAAACAACATCATCATCGTCCTCTTCCACAGCAGAGGTCTGATACTTAATAGGTCCAGAAACTATAGTAGGATGAGACGACGGTCCACTAAAAGAGTTTCCAACGTTTGACAGCCCAGTTGCCATTGCTGGTGTTCCCAAAAAAACAGAATGCTCTGAAAATCCTCTTAAAGCATTTGTGTCCATTCCAGAGTACCTGTGGTAAGGAGAGAAACACTCATATTAAACCTCTAACAAAAGAGTAGATTTATTATAAAAAATAAAGTACAGCTTATTTTACTGAACAGATGTTTGGCAGTTTTGCACGTTTGGTGCACAATGGGCAAACCTAAGCACTACAGTTCACTTGTGGGTAAATATTTTTTTACTTGAGATGTCAATTGCAATGCAGTTTTAGACCTAGTTGCAATATTGTGTACATTTCAAATATAGGCAAGCTTTGAAGAGTTTTGACTGAAAGGTTTACCATGATGTGCTAGAGCTCCATCCTGCTTCAGGTGTTTGTATTTAGCATTTATCAATCTATGCTACACAATGAGGTATTGTGGCATTGTCTATACTGGTATTAACCGCATCGCTGCGGCGGTTATTTTTCCGCTACGCAGCTTTTTTTCTAAAAGCCGCGTTAGATGACGAGCTCAGCTCGTCATCCGCACACGCCCACCGTGGCTGATGACGAGCTGAGCTCGTCATCAGCATCGAAGGGGTTAAAGTTCAAAGTTAACATGACTAACAAATTACTAAAAGGCAAAGCCATTAGGTCCCGCCTTGCCAAAGGAGTTCGCTGAATTCTTCGCTTTGCCAATGCTTGTTGCCAATGACGAACAGCATCAGCAAAAACAAGTAAAACAAAAAAAGCCAAAGTGGTTGGTCCCAGTGTTAAATTTACGTATCCATGCTTCACCAGGTATAAGCACAAATACATCAATGCTGTGGTGGCTTTTGGTTTCTTTTATTTACCATCTCAAGATGGGAGCTGCCCTCTAAAAAAAGAAAACAAACCAAATTATTTATAAATAAATAAAAAAGATGAGAGATAAGTAGTATGGAGAGCGACAGAAGGCCAGTCGGGGGTTAAAAAAAAAAGCTGAAGAGGATGTGGTGGTGGGGAAAGCTTGGGAGGATGAAGCAACATGAAGTGTGGGGTAAATCAACCAATCATGAGTAACTGGCTGACAAAGCCCACTACGTATTTGGTACTGTACACAATATTTCTATTGAAAACAAACAGTTCGAACGTACGTTATGAGGAGAGACCTGAAAGCTACTTAATGAGACTTTATTAAAAAAAATAAGCCACTGCCTTAGCCAACGTGTACATAATAAAAATCTGACCGTTAGTGGCTCAACATTTTTCAATAAGAGATGCACTGCTCACAAGGAAACCTGCATTATGCGGTCCCTATGCATTTCTAAATTTCTGAATCCCATGACATTTTTCATGAGTTTGCATACACCATTCAAGAAACAATGGTTGTGCAACTCCCTAGTCACCCTTCACCATCACTGGGCCTCCTAGTATTGTCCATAGTGCGTCTAAAGTTCTTCAGACAAGTTCTGTGGAAAAGCATTTCCAACATAAAATGTTCTGTGTGTGACACACAATGCATACAGTATTACATTCTATATCACGTCCAGCAATACATCGTTTTTCATTGGTGCTCTCACTGGCTGGCTTCCATTCATGCAGAGCGAGTTCATACATTTGTCCTTTTACTAATAAGTCCTATAGAATTGCCCAAGACTGAATTGTGCCTGTGGTGACACTACTTCTAGGTCGAGATACATTAATAGGGGGCCCTAGCACCCAGCTGAAAAAGCCGCGGGTACAAAGATATATAAAATGTGCATGGCTTTATCAGCTGCAAAGCAGAAGCGCAAATGTACCAATTCAGGCCCCAAGCAGTGAAAGCATGGTGCAAATACCAGGTGACACGGATCACCAGAAACTTACAAAATATGGTCTTGCCCTCCTGCTGCTCAAGCGACCACGCAGGATAAAAAGAAAATACGCATCCTATCATATTCCTTGGCTGATATGACTTCCATAGTTTACAGCATGCCCTGATAGTCTGCAAGATGTGGTCAAAAAATAAGTATATACATGGGTGTGTTCAGATACGAGTCTGCAGCTACAACACAAGATACAAAATGATTGATGTTCTATACTAGTTTCACAGTACTAAACAATGGGAATTCATGCAATCTATTTTTAAATGAGGATGCCTGCAGCTGGCTGGAAAGCGGGAGGTAACAGACCTGAAAAACAAGCATTTACAATGCAATGGTCTCGGCATTATTAAAGGTAGAGCTATTGGCATTGCTCATGACTTTCTTTTCATTTTTTTTTTAAACCATAAATAAATGGCATTGTCATTTACAATGCCAATATAATAGCTTAATAGCTCGCAAATGCAGGACCTATTGCATTTACACCCACAAAGTCACCTACACACACAGAGCCCCACACACACACACACAGCCCCCCCCACACACACAGAGCCCCCCCCACACACACACAGAGCCCCCCCCACACACACAGAGCCCCCCACACACAGAGCCCCCCACACACACAGAGCCCCCCACACACACACAGAGCCCCCCACACACACACAGAGCCCCCCACACACACACAGAGCCCCCCCCCCACACACACACACACAGAGCCCCCCCCACACACACACAGAGCCCCCCCCCCACACACACACACACAGAGCCCCCCCCACACACACACAGAGCCCCCCCACACACACACACAGAGCCCCCCCCCCCCACACACACACACACACACACAGAGCCCCACACACACACACAGAGCCCCACACACACACACAGAGCCCCACACACACACACAGAGCCCCACACACACACACAGAGCCACACACACACACACAGAGCCACACACACACACACAGAGCCCCCCCCACACACACAGAGCCCCCCACACACAGAGCCCCCCCCACACACAGAGCCCCCCCCCCCACACACACACACAGAGCCCCCCCCCACACACACACAGAGCCCCCCCCACACACACACAGCCCCCCCCCACACACACACAGAGCCCCACACACACACAGAGCCCCACACACACACAGAGCCCCACACACACACAGAGCCCCACACACACACAGAGCCCCACACACACACACAGAGCCCCACACACACACACAGAGCCCCACACACACACACAGAGCCCCACACACACACACAGAGCCCCACACACACACACAGAGCCCCACACACACACACAGAGCCCCACACACACACACAGAGCCCCACACACACACACAGAGCCCCACACACACACACAGAGCCCCACACACACACACACAGAGCCCCCCCACACACAGAGCCCCCCCACACACAGAGCCCCCCCACACACAGAGCCCCCCCACACACACACAGAGCCCCCCCCACACACACACAGAGCCCCCCCACACACACACAGAGCCCCCCCACACACACACAGAGCCCCCCCACACACACACACACACACAGAGCCCCCCCACACACACACACACACAGAGCCCCCCCCACACACACACACAGAGCCCCCCCCCCACACACACACAGAGCCCCCCCCCCACACACACACACACAGAGCCCCCCCCACACACACACAGAGCCCCCCCCCCCACACACACACACACACAGAGCCCCACACACAGAGCCCCACACACACACACACAGAGCCCCACACACACACACACAGAGCCCCACACACACACACAGAGCCCCACACACACACACAGAGCCCCACACACACACACACACAGAGCAACACACACACACACACACACAGAGCAACACACACACACACACAGAGCAACACACACACACACACACAGAGCAACACACACACACACACACAGAGCAACACACACACACACAGAGCAACACACACACACACACACAGAGCAACACACACACCCAGAGCAACACACACACACAGAGCCCCACACACACACACAGAGCAACACACACACCCAGAGCAACACACACACCCAGAGCAACACACACACCCAGAGCAACACACACACCCAGAGCAACACACACACACACACACACATAGAGCAACACACACACACACACACACACACAGAGCAACACACACACACACAGCAACACACACACACACACACACACAGCAACACACACACACACACACACACACAGAGCAACACACACACACACACACACACACAGAGCAACACACACACACACACACACACACAGAGCCCCACACACACACACAGAGCCCCACACACACAGAGCCCCACACACACACAGAGCCCCACACACACACAGAGCCCCACACACACACACACACACAGAGCCCCACACACACACACAGAGCCCCCCCACACACACACAGAGCCCCCCCCCACACACAGAGCCCCCCCACACACAGAGCCCCCCACACACACACAGAGCCCCCCCACACACAGAGCCCCCCCCACACACAGAGCCCCCCCCACACAGAGCCCCCCCCCACACACAGAGCCCCCCCCCACACACACACACACAGAGCCCCCCCCACACACACACACACAGAGCCCCCCCCACACACACACACACAGAGCCCCCCCCACACACACACACAGAGCCCCCCCCCCACACACACACACAGAGCCCCCCCCCCCACACACACAGAGCCCCACACACACACACACACAGAGCAACACACACACACACCCAGAGCAACACACACACACACCCAGAGCAACACACACACACACCCAGAGCAACACACACACACACACACACAGAGCAACACACACACACACACACACACTCAGAGCAACACACACACACACACTCAGAGCAACACACACACACACAAACTCAGAGCAACACACACACACACACACACAGAGCAACACACACACACACAGAGCAACACACACACACACAGCAACACACACACACACAGCAACACACACACACACACAGAGCAACACACACACACACACACCCCAACACACACACACCCCAACACACACACACACACACACACAGAGCAACACACACACACACACCCAGAGCAACACACACACACACACACACACACCCAGAGCAACACACACACACACACACACCCAGAGCAACACACACACACACACACCCCCAGAGCAACACACACACACACCCCCAGAGCAACACACACACACACCCAGAGCAACACACACACACACCCAGAGCAACACACACACACACCCAGAGCAACACACACACACACACCCAGAGCAACACACACACACACCCAGAGCAACACACACCCAGAGCAACACACACCCAGAGCAACACACACACACACCCAGAGCAACACACACACACAGCTTGCAACACAGTCGGTATTCTTCCCATTAGGAAGAGATGTTTTGGTCGCCCCGAGAATACTTTCGCCTGTCTATTACTATTAGGAAAAGAAATCTCTGGTTACTATCCAGATATGCTGCTCATTTGCGTATTTTGCACATTGGCACAATTTGCACTTTAGTTGGTATTTGTTGTGGTAAGATATGTACCCACGCACCTTGTGTCGAAAGTATGTGACCGAATTTCCTTAATTGTAACGCTTGCTTAGCTACAAATGAATTTATTTGTTTTTTTTTAAAAATAAAGTTGATCAAAAAAAGATATGTACCCACTATTACCCTTTAAATCTTGGGGTATTATTTTTAGTCCATGCAAGTAATTTTCTCCTATTTTAAAGATCTATGATGAATAGGAATAAATTGACAATTCAGTCCTTTAATGCGAATGGTTTAAATAATAGACGTAAAGCCTGTGCAGTAGAAAGCTGGCTTAAAAGTCATCATCCTGATGTGATCTTTATACAAGAGATACATTTTCGAACCTTATTAGATGTCAGTAAAATTTTTAAGAACTGGGTGGGCTTCTACTGCGCATCTGTATCAGGTATAGCCCAGAGGGGTGTGGGCATCTTTCTAGGCAGGCACGTTCAATTCCACGTTGAAGCATCACACTCCGATCATGGGTGGTAGATGAATGTTACTTCACAGGAAAATAAACCATATGAAAATATTTTAAATGCTTTCTCAGATCACGCCTTAATCAAAATAGAAATTGCTGTAGAAAAGACGAATGAAGGCGCATCCAGAAGGTGGTACTTTAACAAACTTAATCTAGCAGATGAATAATTGTGCACAGAAATAGAGAAGGAAATTAATATAAATAAAGACTATGCCCCAATTAATGTAATAAGGGATGCATTTAAGGCTACATTAAGAGGCATTTATACCTCAAAGGATATTCCGCGACAAAGGGCTAAAAAGGAGGAGAGAATGGGGATTGAAAACAGGCTTGCTTCTGCGAATCAAGAGTACTTCAAGAATAGGAGCCCAAATACTAGGCAAGAAGTACTAAAAGCCTAAATGAGAATGAGGGAATTTTATTATGAATTAGTTGATATGGCAAGTAGGATCTACCTCCGGACAGACTATGAAGATAGAGAATACACAGGAAGACTCTTAGCCTGGCAGGCAAAGAAGAAGCAGGTTCAAAACGGGAGAGTATTTGGAACAAAGCAACTAAAACAGGTTTAAAGAGCACTTCACATATAGGCAAGATTTTTCTTAATCATTATAAGGACATTTACCAGACATGCCATCAGGTTTCCGCAGAAGCAATCAATGCATTTTTACAGGAATTGCCAGTTCCAGTTTTGGACAAGAAGTTCTGAGAAATATTATTAGCTGATTTTACGAAGGAAGAACAAGATTTAGTTATCAGCTCCTTGCCTGAACTGTAAAGCTACAGGGGAGGATGGATTTCCCGTGGAATTTAAAAAAAGATTTGCTTCAATACTTAATCTCGAACTTTTAAGACTTGCTAATTATTTATTACAAGGTGGTGATCCGCCAGTATCCTTTCGTATAGCAGTAGTGGTCAGCATTTTAAAAATGGATAAAGACAGCGAGAAGCACAAGTTACTACTTGTGTAACGATATATCTGTAAGAAACAGTAGTTAGTATTAGATTCCTTACCTTAAATATCCCCAGGCGTCAGACTGGATCCGGAAAATTTTGCGTAGCAATACACCTGCGCGTCGGCACCGTTAGCGCCGGAATGACGTCGGAGTACTTAGACGCCGCCCATGCGCGCTGACGTCAGTTCTGATACACAGCTTTTCCGTGCCGATACGCAGAGCCATGATAGAACCAACACTGGTGCCATGAAACTAGGGCCCTGAAAGGGGATGACCTTAACCCTAGATATCGGTTCGCAGAACTGGGAGGATGGGTGGGTCGGTAAGGAATCTATCTCTAACTAATGTCTCTTACAGATATATCGTTACTCAAGTAGTAACTTGTGCATCTGAAAGAGACACGTTAGTGATAGATTCCTTACCTTAGAATAGATACCCCAGCAATACGAACCCCGGTGGTGGGTCTGCGAACCAATAATCACACCAGAAAGTCCTGGAGGACAGAACGGCCAAATAAGCCATCCCTCCGGACTTGGCTGTCCAGGCAATAATGTCTTGCAAACGTGTGCAGCGAGGCCCATGTAGCTGCCTGGCAAATATCCTGCAAGGGCACTCCTTGGCCCAGGGCAGTGGTAGTCGCCGTGGCCCGGGTAGAATGAGCCCGTAGTCCCACAGGGGGTTCCTTCTTTGCGAAGGAGTAACAAGCCTGGATACACAAGATGATCCGCCGCAAGATGGTCCGCTTGTGCACTGCGTTTCCCTTCTTCGCGCCCACGTAACCAACAAAGAGTTGGTCATCAACCAGGAACTGGCGTGTGCGATCCAGATAGGAAGAGAGCGCACGTTTTGGGTCCAGACGGTGGAGCCTCTCTTCCTCTTTAGAGGGATGCTGAGGCTGAAAGAAGGTGGGCAAGGTAATGGACTGCCCAATGTGGAAGGCCGTGACCACCTTGGGCAGGAACAAAGGTCTCGTCCGCAACACAACCTTGTCCGGATGAACAGAGAGGAAAGGAGGTGTAGAAGAAAGAGCCTGGAGCTCACTCACTCTCCTGGCAGAGGTGATGGCAACCAGGAAAGCAGTCTTCAAGGTAAGAAGACAGAGGACAATTATGGAGCGGCTCAAAGGGAGCCCACATTAGGTAGGTAAGTACAAGATTCAAGTCCCAATGGGGCATCACGAAAGGAACAGGAGGGAACATATGAGTGATGCCCTTTAAGAATCTGTTTACAATGGGGGCCTTGAACAAAGAAGGCTGATCAGGTAGCCTTAAGAAGGCTGAAAGGGCATAAAGGTAGCCCTTGAGTGCCCACAGCAGAGCCCTGCTGGGCAAGAGAAAGAAGGAAGAGGAGAACCTCAGAAAGGGGTGAAGAGAGTGGATCCACAGCCTTTGCTGTGCACCAAGCCACAAATCTGTTCCACCTGCAGGCGTATACCGACTTTGTGGAGGGACGCCTGGCTGCCAGAATGACATTACAGACTTCGGGAGGCAAGTCAAATGGCCTCAACTGTCGCCGCTCAATCTCCAAGCTTGTAGGTGGAGACTGAACAGGTTCGGTTGGAGGACCGTCCCCTGCTGCTGCGACAGAAGGTCCTCCCGAAGAGGCAGACGAATCGGGGGGGAATAGACTAACATGCTGAGTAGCTCGGGATACCAGTATCTTCGTGCCCAGTCCGGAGCCACAAGGATAACCTGGGCCCTGTCGGGCCGGATCTTCTTCAGCACTCTGGGCAGAAGTGGAATAGGCGGAAAGGCGTACAATAGACGGCAACTCCACTCGTGACGAAAAGCGTCTCCGAGCGTGTGCCGCCTTGGGAATTCCAACGCGCAGTACTGAAGACATTGCGCATTCTCTTCTGTGGCGACTAGATCTAACCAAGGCTCTCCCCATTGCTGAAAGAGGCCTTGCGCCACGTCCGAGTTCAGACGCCATTCGTGATCCATCATGCACCGACGGCTGAGTTCGTCCGCCCTGGCAATCAGAGAGCCAGCCAGGTGTTGAACCACCAGGGTCACGCCCTGATGTTCCAGCCACTGCCAGAGGCGCAGAGACTCCTGGCATAGGGTCCACGACCCCACCCCGCCCTGTTTGTTGCAGTACCACATGGCGGTGGTGTTGTCCGTGAACACCTGCACTACACTCCCCCGGACAGAGGGGAGGAATGCCTTCAGTGCTAAACGTTTCGCCCGCAGCTCCAAAAGGTTGATATGGAGCCGGGACTCCGCCGGAGACCAGAGGCCTCTGATCTCCGCCTCTCCCATGCGGCCTCCCCAGCCCTGGAGGGGCGCGTCCGTCACAACCACGTGCTCCGGGTGGGGTAGGGAGAGGGATCTGCCACTGACCCAATCGTGGTCCGTGAGCCACCACTGCAGTTGTCTCGCAGTGCCCTCAGAGATCACGACATGATCGGACAAGTTGCCCTGATGCTGGGCCCACTGAAACTTCAGGTCCCACTGCAGAGACCGCATCCACCACCAAGCGTGATGCACCAGAAGGATGCAGGAGGCCATCAGCCCCAGAAGCCGCAGCGTCAACCTGACCGAGACTCGGGATAAAGGCTGGAAGATTGGAATCAGAGCCTGTATATCCCGAACCCGCTGTTCGGGTGGGTAAACCCGAAACTGCGCCGAGTCTAGAACCGCTCCGATGAAGAGGAGCTTCCGAGAGGGACACAGGTGCGACTTCGGCACGTTGATGGAGAACCCCAGCAAGTGCAGAAGGTCGGCCGTAGTCTGGAGGTGGCTGACGACTGTGGCGAGCCCGCCTTCAACAACCAGTCGTCGAGGTAGGGGGAAGACTGACACCCCTAACCTGCGCAGATGAGCTGCTACCACCGCCATCACTTTCGTGAACACCCGTGGGGCGCTGGTAAGGCCGAAGGGGAGCACGGTAAACTGAAAGTGCTCGTGGCCTACCGTGAACCGCAGGTAACGCCGGTGGGCCGGCAGGACGGTGATGTGAAAATAAGCGTCCTGCAAGTCCAACGCTACCAGCCAGTCTCCAGGGTCTAGGGCAGCTAAGACCTGAGCCAAAGTCAGCATCTTGAACTTCTCCTTCCGGAGTAAGCCAGTGACGTTCCGCAGGTCCAAGATAGGCCGCAGGCCCCCTTTGCCCTTCTTGGGTACCAGAAAGTAGTGTGAGTAAGAACCACACCCTACTTCCGGCCCAGGAACACGCTCGATGGCCACCTTGGCCAAGAGGGCCGTGACTTCCTCTTGCAGAAGTTGCAAGTGATCCCCCGACACGCGGTGGAATTGCGGTGGCATGGCTTGAGGGGTCGCCTCGAAGGGGAGGGAGTAGCCCCTTTGGACGATTTGCAGCACCTACCTGTCCGACGTGACAGTGCGTCAGTGGGAGAGGTGATGGCGAACCCTGCCTCCCACCGGCGTCACATGGGCCTGAAAACTCGGACTAGGAAGGTTTTGAGGCGGGAGCTGCAGAGGGAGGTGTGGACTGGCCTCGCCGTTGTCCTTGACCGCTGCCACAGCAGTTTCAACGGCCGCCACCGCGCTGTTGAACATTCTGCGGCGCGTGGCTGGCAGCACGTGTGGGGGCACCCCTTCCTTGGCCACGAAAGTAGACACCAGATTGCTGGCGTGTGGCCGAGAGGCCCAAGGACTTGGCCGTAGCCCTGGTGTCCTCAAAACGCTCAAGCGCATGGTCTGCCTTGTCGCCAAAGAGGCGACAGCCATCAAACGGCATGTCCAGAAGCGTGGCATGGAATTCAGCCAAAAAGTTGGCGGACCTCAACCAGGTGTGGCGTCGAACCGCCACCGTTGTTGCCATCGCCCTGCCCAGTGAGTCCGTGGTATCCAGCCCACACCTGATGGAATATCGCGCTGCATCTCGGCCCTCCACAAGGGTTTGGGCGAGTTTAGACCGGACCTCCTCTGGACATTGTGGCAGCACGTCCGCGACCGTGTCCCACAGGGTGTGGGTGTAGCGGCCCAAGAGACAGGCGGTATTGACAGACCGCAGCCCTAAGCTTAGGGACGAGAACACCTTCTTCCCGAACTGCTCATAACTCTTGGATTCCCGATCGGGTGGAGCCGACGGGAATGCGGTCTGGGAAGTGAAGGCCTGCATGACCAGGCTCTCGGTGGGGTGGGTGGACAAAAAGCAAGCGTCGCCCGGGGCCGGGCGGTAGCGTCTGGCCACGTTCCTATCCACAGGCGGACCTGTGGTGGGATTGGACCAAGTGCCCACAAGAACGTCACACAAGGCCTCATTGAACAGCAGCAGAGGCTCGTTGGAGCTTGTCTGCGGTTTGAGGACCTCAGTGAGGAGGTTAGTCCTCACGGCCACGACGGGGAGCTCAAGGTGTAAGGCCTTGGCCGCCCTCGTCAACACTACACTATATGTAGACCCCTCCTCCGAAGCCACGGTCGGAGGGGAGACAAATCCAGTGTATGTAGACACCTCCTCCGAAGCCATGGTCGGAGGGGAGAAAAAAATCCAGTGTCTGGCGAAGTGTCAATACCACTGGCCTCCCCAAGCTCATATGTCCAGTCCTGTTGAGACTGGCACTCCAGTGCCAGAGAATCCTCAGACCCCTCCCAATCTTCCTCGTCACCCGTTACCTGTAAAACAGGATTAACAGACGGGCCTCCTCATGGAAATAAAAATCTCCAAAGGCTGTCTGAAGCGGCGCCCAGCGGCGCCGTTCCAGCGCCAGAGTCGGACCGTAAGGAACATTGGGGACTGCGTCCACAGCTGACGCCGGGGGCGACACCCGTGGGGCCGGCGAGGTCGACCGGCGACGACCCGTGGTCCTGCGGCGCCGGGACCGAAGTCGCCGGCGGCGTCGAAGCACCCGACGGTGTCTGGGCCGAAGCGCCCGACCCGCTAGGGCCTCCAGCCGGGACCGTTCGGCCCGGAGGCGCCACGGGACCCGGCTGAGGCGGGAGGGACCTCATGGCCATGAGGTACCGCTCTATCTCCTCCGGCGTCGCGCCGTGCCCAGGGACCCGAAGGTGTGGGGCAGGCGGCGACGTTTAGACTCCCTCGGAGCCGCGTGGGCGGTGTCGCCCGAACACCCAGCCGCATCATGCGAGCGTCGGGGTGAGTCGGAGGAACGATGACGTCGCTCCGACCTCTCATGCCTCTTACCTGAGGACTTGGAGCCTGATGACCCATGTCCACTCCCAGAGCTGCGATGACTCAGACCCCGCGACCGGTCCCTCGACCTCCCGTGGGACCGGGACCTGGAACGGCGCGGGCCCGACTGCCGGAGCTCGAGTCACTGGCGGGACCATTCCCGCCTAGCTTTAGACGTCAGGGCCCGGCAGTCGGAGTCGTGGTCGAGACCTAAACACTTCAGGCACTGGCGATGGGGGGTCCGTAACCGACATCAGTCGGTCGCACTTCGAACAGGGTTTGAACCCGGGTATCCCTACCGGCACCGATAAGAGTCGAAGACTCGAAGAAAAGGATGATCAAAAAGACCAAAAAGCTCAGTCAAAAAATGACTAGGGGTAGAGCTTCTCCGGATCTGCGGTAGCTGGGGCGGAAAAAAGAAGAACTGACGTCAGTGCGCATGGGCGGCGTCCAAGTACTCAGACGACGTCATTCCGGCGCTAACGACGCCGACGACAGACGCGGAGCCGCGGAAGACGCCTACCGGCACGCAGGGGTATTGCTACGCAAAAATTTCCGGATCCAGTCTGACGCCTAGGGATATTCTAAGGTAAGGAATCTATCACTAACGTGTCTCTTTCAGATTTACTCATCCACGTGTGTATGTCAGCAAGGCATGAATAGAGGGTTCCGGAACTTTGGTCCCGTTGGGCAAGTGAGACGACAAGTTGGGTGTCGTCAGCGTAGCTAACTATTTTTATCCCAAATGGAGCGACCACCTCCTCCAGTGGGGACATGTACACGTTGAATAAGGTAGGGCTCAATGAGGAGCCCTGCGGTACACCACACTGGAGGGGGATAAGACTAGATTGTGCATTTCCTTCCCAGACTTGATAAGTCCGATTATCAAGGAAGGAAGTTAACCATGCCAGTGCTATACCGGAGACTCCGATATTAGATAGACGTTGAATTAAGATACGGTGGTTGACCCTATTGAAGGCTGCACTCAGATCTAGGAGGATCACTGCCACTGATCCTCCTGAGACCAGAATGCACCTCGCCTCTTCCATAACTGCAATCAGGGCCGTTTCTGTTCCCTGACCAGGTCGGAAGCCTGTCTGAGAGCTCTGAAGTAGCTCGTTAGATTCCAGGTAAAGGGATAGTTGCTGATTCACCATCTTCTCAGCAATCTTACTAATTCCTGGTAACAGTGATATGGGTCTAAACTTGGCCAGTTCTGTGGGATCCATCTGAGTTTTTTTTAGTAGGGCTTTTACAATTGCACCTTTCCAGCTGGGGGGGAACAATACCTTGACAAAGGGAGGCATTAATTAGACCAGTGGCTGGAGATTATATGACGGCAGAAACCTGTTTAAGAATATACATAGGTGCAGGATCACTCGGCGATCCGCTTTTCATAGCTAATAGTTTTTTTTCCACGTCTTCCACTGTAACTGGAGCAAAGGTATTCATCTGTGGACCAGGTGCATGAGACCTATTACTCAGGTCTGGAGTATCACCTAATTGCGGCAAGGTTTTTAAAATGTTCTGAATTTTAGAATCAAAGAACACCGCAAGTTGATTACATTTCACTCCCGAAATGTCCGGGGCCAAAGGGGGTCAGGGATATTTAATAACTCTTTAATTATCTGAAAAGTTTCTCTAGATGAGTTGGAAGATGTCCTAATTCTCTCTTCAAAGAATGCACTCTTGAGGGAGACTTTATAGGCTCTAATCGCCAACCGGCAGGTTATTTTACTGTGGTCCGCCCAGTCCTTCCTCCAAATACGCTCTCAAGTCTCTTACACTTTTTCCTTTGGGGTCTAAGTTCCGGGGTATACCAGGAAGATTTGGACCCTCTGCCTTTTTTCTCAATTCTTTTCTTTGGCAGAACTATGTCCAGTGAGCTAGCAAGCCAGCTCCTGAAGTTTTTGTCCGCCTTCACAGGATCAGGGTCGTGAAGGGGAACAGTCTGTTCCAATTTGTTTATTCAGTTTTCAATAGGTAGCTTGGACCAAGCTCTATCATAGGTATATAGTACCAGGGTTCGAGGGAGATCATTCCTGACCTGCCAAGTAAAAGAGACCAGAAAATGGTCGGTCCAAGGGAGGGGTACTGGAGATTCAGATAGGAGCATCTGAATGTTAGTAAAGACCGGATCAAGAAGGAAACCCTTACTATGTGTGGCCTCCGTGGCGGTCAATCTCAGGTTATAAGATTTGAGATCGAGTAAAGTCAGTCGCTATTTTGTCTTGAGGATCATTGAAATGTAAATTCAAATCTCCCAGCACCAGGAAATTAGAGGCAGTTGAAGCCGATACCGTCACTGTTTCCAGTAACGAGCTGACAAATTGCTTTGTGCAGCGATATACTAGTAGGCCTGTTATGGAAATGGTGGGAGATATTTGTATAGCGAAGTGCCCACTTTCGCTATTAGAAATGCCAATATCCGTCATCCTGCAGGTAAGGTGTTTTCTATAGAGTATGGCTAACCCAACCCCTCTACCAATGGGCCTATTTTGATATTGAATGAGATACCCTGTAGGGAGCGCTTTAACTATATCTGCCTCTGAATTAGAGGTAATCCATGTCTCTGTCAGGAACAATATATCTAAATTTCTTGGCTTTGAACAAGAAGTTGATCTCTAAGGAATGTTTGGGTAAAGACCTACAGTTCAGTAAGGCCATGCGAAGATGGGTCATAATTGGAGTCCCCTGTATTTTTGTATGTTGAGATGAACTGCAGAGGTTACAAGACGTATAAGTATCATCTAGTATGTGCAAGGTGTGACATTTTGGATGTTTGGTAGGTCTTAACTGTAAAAGAGCTTTACGCGTATACCTCGTGGGGTGAGCTGCCAAATCGTGCAGAGTTCCTGGCCCTCGGCCAGTCAGGGCGCGGACGGGCGCAGACGGGCCCGCCATCGGCGCGGGCGGGAAATGGCGTACATTTAATGGTGCCTGGCCCTAATCGGCCGCAGCACTAGTGCGCTCACCTTACCCTCCCCTAAAATGGCGCCCGTGATTCTGCGCCGGGGAGATGGGGTCCACCAATACCACACGGAACCCTAAATCGGTCCCTGGGAGCAGCGCGAGTCCCGAGGGGGACAAGGTAAGTGAGAGGAAAAGCTGCGCTCGTAATTTTAAAATAAACAAAATGACAAAGGATTGATGGTTTTAAAGATTAAAATGCGCTAGAGCAAGGATTCTTAAATAATTATCAAATCCATGTGCAAATCCAACATAGTTCTGGAAAGCAAATAAATACTTGTGTGTTCATGTATAGAAGACAAACGTTTGATGTACGCTAGTAGAGGGGATTCAAGGAAATTAAATAAAGCGTGGTGGTCACAAATTAGAGATTCAGAAGCCTTCATGCATTACACAGGTTTTGCAAGATATGGATGTAGAAGGCCAGGAAGTTGAGGGTACTATTGATGTGCTGCATACCCAAAAAGTATAACTTGAGTAATTAATATCAGAATATGGTGGAGAGATCATACTACAAGGAAACACAAACACTGTGTACATTTCTATATATAAAATAACTCAAAAACATGCGTGTGTGGGTATAAATAACACACACAAAGTGACAAAGTTATGTGAAAATGTGAGCTTAAAGGTAACGTTTTAAACAAAACACCCTGCAGTTCATTAATTATACTTAAAGTAATTATAACTGACACACGTGCGCAAAGTGTTATCAATTAAGTCCTAGAACAAATCACAAGTGATGTAATATGTGAGAGACCTGGAGCCATGTATGGCGGGTGGGTTGGGCGCAGGGCTTAGCTTCTGGCCAGGCCCTGCGCCAAATATACAGCTGGCAGCCACCCTCACCATGCACGGATCTTGGCACTATATGGCGTGGAATAGCCGTCCGCCACAGACACACGCACCTTTAAAAAACATATATATAAATTTTACCAAGAACAGATTCGAGGGAGACAGTGTTTGTTCCTTGCACTCCTGTGGAACTCTCACAGGAGAGGAGGAGTCCTGCTGGCTCCCGCATGAGTTCCACATGATCATGGCAAACCATATATAATTGTGTTTTTTAAATTTGGGCTGAGTGGGGATTTAAAATGGAAATCCCAAGACAGAAGGTCCAGAGGGGTCAGGCTACCCTGCCCACTTATAGGTTATAAATGTCAGCCACAACATTTCACCTCATGTAGTGGCCAGTCAATCGGAGTGCAAGCTCCTGCAGAAATTAAAGGAGCTTCTCACATCGGCGGGAGCACGATAGCAGACGGAAAAAAAGAGACCCTCTTGGTCAATCAGTTTGCTCTTAGAGTTGCATGCCCACAGGACTCCTGCAAACCAAACAGCCCAGATAGGAATACATGTAGAACCTTAATGTCTCAAGTACTACTGAAAACATTTACTCCGACTTACAACAAACATTAGCAAAGCCAAGAAGTAGGAGGATGTCTGAGAATTTTGACAATTCTGGTTTCCTCATGGTTTTGGCACAACACTGATTTGAGACGCTCCCAGGTGTTTATATGGACTAAAGTCAAAAATGTTTTAGTTCTCGAAGAGCACACATTAACATAGTACTCCCTGGCACGGAGTAAAATAAAAAGGTCTTGGCTAAGAGACCTAAAAAGCCAATCGTTCAGCCAATGGTTCGTCAGCCTCTTGAATTTGAGAAAGAAGAAAAACAAGCATTTGCAATGCAATAGGTCTCGCTTTATGAAAGTTTGAGCTATTGGTCTTGTTAATGACAATTTTTTTATTTATGTGTTGGTTTTGAAAAGTCATTTACAATGCCAATAGTTATAACTTTCGCAAATGTGACACCTATATTATTTGTAATGCAACGTTTTTTGTATTTACGTGACTTAGATGTATTGATATTACAAATAACAATGGTTTTTAATTTTTTTAATAATTACTACTTAAATAAAAGTGATTGTAATTT
Organism: Lissotriton vulgaris; assembly: GCF_964263255.1. Lineage (NCBI taxonomy): Eukaryota > Metazoa > Chordata > Amphibia > Caudata > Salamandridae > Lissotriton > Lissotriton vulgaris. The sequence continues at coordinate 587,759 of NW_028249137.1, forward strand.
ATAATGGCAATAGCTTAAACTTTTGTAAATAACTTTTGTGAAGGTTATGTTCAGTGTATTTTATTGTGATGAAAATCCAAGAACAGAAGTGAAATATTAACATCTTTTTGTGACATTTGTAATAAAGCTTGAAACATTGAGAGAACATATTTGAACCAGTTGTTGTTGAATGGTTGCACAGATTAATGCTGTGATGGCGCTGAGTGATGCTGTGATGGTGTTGAGAGATACTGGGGTGGTGCTGTGGTGGTGCCGAGAGATGCTGTGATGGTGTTGAGGGATACTGGGGTGATGCGGTGGTGGTGCTGAGTGATGCGGTGGTGGTGCCGAGTGATGCGGTGGTGGTGCCGAGTGATGCGGTGGCGGTGCCGAGTAATGCGGTGGCGGTGCCGAGTAATGCGGTGGCGGTGCCGAGTAATGCGGTGGCGGTGCCGAGTAATGCGGTGGCGGTGCCGAGTAATGCGGTGGCGGTGCCGAGTAATGCGGTGGCGGTGCCGAGTGATGCGATGGCGGTGCCGAGTGATGCGATGCCGAGTGATGCGGTGGTGGTGCCGAGTGATGCGGTGGTGGTGCCGAGTGATGCGGTGGCGGTGCCGAGTGATGCGGTGGCGGTGCCGAGTAATGCGGTGGCGGTGCCGAGTAATGCGGTGGCGGTGCCGAGTAATGCGGTGGCGGTGCCGAGTAATGCGGTGGCGGTGCCGAGTAATGCGGTGGCGGTGCCGAGTAATGCGGTGGCGGTGCCGAGTAATGCGGTGGCGGTGCCGAGTGATGCGGTGGCGGTGCCGAGTGATGCGGTGGCGGTGCCGAGTGATGCGGTGGCGGTGCCGAGTGATGCGGTGGCGTGCCGAGTGATGCGGTGGCGGTGCCGAGTGATGCGATGCCGAGTGATGCGATGCCGAGTGATGCGATGCCGAGTGATGCGATGCCGAGTGATGCGATGCCGAGTGATGCGATGCCGAGTGATGCGATGCCGAGTGATGCTGTGGCGGTGCCGAGTGATGCTGTGGCGGTGCCGAGTGATGCTGTGGCGGTGCCGAGTGATGCTGTGGCGGTGCCGAGTGATGCTGTGGCGGTGCCGAGTGATGCTGTGGCGGTGCCGAGTGATGCTGTGGCGGTGCCGAGTGATGCTGTGGCGGTGCCGAGTGATGCTGTGGCGGTGCCGAGTGATGCTGTGGCGGTGCCGAGTGATGCTGTGGCGGTGCCGAGTGATGCTGTGGCGGTGCCGAGTGGTGCTGTGGTGGTGCCGAGTGGTGCTGTGGTGGTGCAGAGTGGTGCTGTGGTGGTGCAGAGTGGTGCTGTGGTGGTGGTGGTGCCGAGTGGTGCTGTGGTGGTGCAGAGTGGTGCTGTGGTAGTGCTGTAGTTATACGATAGATTGATAGAGGGAGGGCGATAGATCGATATACATATAGATAGATATATAGAGTGAGAGCGATAGATAGAGGGAGGGTGATAGCCCAATCCGCACTTCAGGAGCTTTTTTATAAAACCCTTACTTTATATCTCGCCAACAAGCATTGCTAAAGCAATGCCTTAGGCGAGACCTAATAAAAATGAGGTAGGGGTAACTGAATCTCTCAAGAATATACAAAGTGGAGATGCAGAAAGCATACATAACGAATACAGTGTCCAAAACACAAATAACCTAAAAAATAGGTTTCAGCATAGTGTGCCGCCAAACTAGCATGTTTCCACCCCTGCCAGCGTATCCCTATATGTAACAGGTGGAAACACACCAAAAAGCAGCCATGCCCATTAGCTTTGTCAATAGTTGTTCTTACATATTGATGTAACAAAAACAAAGCTTTGCTATATAAAAAAAAATACGCTTTCGTTCATATGTGCTAATTTGTCGCATAAGACAAACTATTGCGGCTTTCAGGGAGCAGAATCATGTTACAGCCCTGGCTCACCATTCTGTAACTATGGACAACCTTGTGATCACTGTGGCTACAGAAATCAACATAAACGTTGTTTGTATGTACTTAACCTAGTAGGGTCGAGCTATAGCGCAGGCTCACAAAAAATACATAAATGTTATGTTTGTAGAATGTAACTATGGACTATGTAAAACGGTCCAATACATTAGGACTGAGTTTGTGCTATATTCAATTGTCTAAAAATAATAATGCATCGCCAACAGCTCAAACTTTCAGTAATGCGAGACCTAGTGCATTGCAAATGCTTGTTCCTCTTGGACCTGAAGGGGAAAAATGTCATAAATAAGGTGGACTTTCATAAGCACATTGGCCAATGGGCCTGTGGCAGATGAGCCAATGATCGAAGATTTCTGACCGATGATTGGGATATGTGGAGCACATATTTGGCAGATGGGGCATCTGCTGCTTTTAAGCAGATGATGAACGTTCAGCCATCTCTACATGACCCCCTTCAGTGTATGTCACTAACCACATGATTTTGTAGAAATTTTTGAAAAAGACATTTCAATTCCACTCTCCTGTTTGAAAGTCAGCAATTTAGCCGCTAACCCACAGGTTCTCATTAGCCATGCACCTTTAATAGACTATATAGACTACGTAGTTCGAAAGAAATCAAGCATTGGCATAGCCAATAGGTCTCGCCTTTGGGACCATTATAAGTGTTTAGCCACGCAACAGTTGATGTTGTTGTACCAAGGATATTGTGATGCATAACTATATACTTATAAGGTGCCAAAAGCGAGACCCATTGGCTATGCCAATGCTGGTTTACTTAGTAGTGGTTTTAGGAATTGATTGTAGATATAATGATCACTATTCTCACATTCATACGAAAGAGAATTCTATCCATGGACGATGGAATGCTTTACATGAGCACCAGTTACATTGCAAAACGCCAGATTCATTCTGTTTTTAGGCGCAGGGAGAGTTAAGTGATTTGTCCAGAATCACAGGGTATTGAACTGATAGCAGACCTAAGCGTGGTTACCCAATTGATACATTGGCAGCACTAGCCATAACGCCACCCCCTCTACCAACTATGCCTTCAAACGTATGCCCTATGTTTTGTGTTGGTCGCTGTGGCCAACATGTTTGCGATAATAAAATGTTTGCATTGTAAAGCATAACTGACATAAAAAAAGAAAATCTAAAAAGATAGAAATGCAGGTAGCTGCTTGGATACTGGATAAGTGTCCTTGTTCATAATTTCCAACCTCTCCTGTATGGATCACACAGACACAGCTGCACCTGTGCACGATTTGTTTCCTTGGATGTAAACGATGCATCCAAAAGCCTGTGCACCACATTTCAATATACCTGCATTTATGAAAAAATTTGAAACGTTTCGCAAGATCAATAGCCATGTTTGTAAATCCTATTACACAACCGAGCAGTAATACGGCGCCAGTACTATCGAAAACATAAAAGCCCTGTCTAGTGGGAGAGCATCAGTGACTGCAGATCAGAAGAACGACCCACACGGGGCAAGTGAGGCTTCCATCTCACACGGATTTCGCGCTCTTGGAAAGTGTGCAACCTTCTGCAAGATGAACCAGGCCTTCATAAATAGTGCCATAGTATCACTTACACAGTCTGGCATGGCGAGTGACTACGAAAAAACCCTCTGGACAGCGGGATTTCTTTAGGAGTATTTAAAATACTATAAACAGAGCATTAAAATGGATTTACAAACCAGGAGTGTATTATGTTTAGCAAAAGCATGTCCTGTACGGAGGTCTGAGCATCTCTACAAAGGTGAGTTTAGAAATGTGGTTAATTAATGGTGCCAACTGCAGCTTGAGGTGATGAGGCTTTGTAAATGAGCTTAGTAAAGTGCCCTTGCTTCCCCAGATATGAATACGGGTGTTCTGCCGCTGACTGACTAACTGCTCAAACAAACCCTATGTGTTCTGACGAGGGCGAAACCTTGACTCATTCTGTGGCCATAGTTGAAGATGCCCCCCAGAATTTTAGCTGTCCTAACTTGGACGGGTAGGGGACCACAGCCCACCGGCCACCAGGAGTTTGACCAGATGGAATTCTCGGAGACAAAAAAAAAACCAGCACTTCGATTTTGTTTGCGTTTATCTTCAGTGAATTGTCATTCATCCAGCAAATGATGCTGGACATACACTGATTGAACCTCTCAGACAGCCGCTGCAGGGCATTCGAGATGGAGATGATAATTTGCATATATCGTCAGGATAGCACATGAAAGCCAAAGGACCAGACCCGCAAAGAGTCACAAAGATTGAAAAGGGTGGAACTCAAAGACTAGCACTGGGACACCCCACAGAAAAGACTGAAGGCCTTGGCTCTAAAGGCTCCAGAACTGATAATGTGGGCCCTATCTAACACAAGCATTTGAAATGCCCTAGGTCTCGCATTTACAAGAGTTTGAGCTATTGGTATTGTAAATGATAATGTCTTTTATTTAGGTTTTGGTTTTTAAAACATAAATAAAAGGCATAGTCATTTACAATGCCAATAGCTTAAACGCTCATAAATGTGAGACCTATTGCATTGCAAATACTGGTTTGCCCTAGTTGCTGTGCCATTATACAGCAGAAATCACCCCACACCCGGTGACAATGGGATTCGTGCCATTGTTTTTCACTTTGCTTGTTGGAACCAGGGTGTTTTTTCTTCTTTTTTTGATCGGGTCGTTATCCGCATCCAGTCCTGGTTGCTCGATCCAGGTGCTGAAATGAGTTATATTCTAATCACTGATTTCTGGCCTTTTTGTAGCTCAGAATGGTAATTAATATTAACAAATACAGGTAGACCTGTGCTCATGCATGCCCACATTCCGCTGCTCAGTGGCATGCTGGTGTAGTCACAAAATCACACTAGGAACTGTGTCTTGCTATATGGAGGGCCTGAAGTTGGTTGACACTGCAAGGGAGGGAGGTAGGGAGAAAGAGAAAAGAAAATGGTACACATTCGGGAGCTGGCAACTGTGGGAACGGAATCCAGTGGGCAGCAGGCAGTCTGCAACCTCTCGCCCCATTAGTCAGCACATCATTACCGCGAGGCAGAGGCAAGCCGTGCAAGGAATGAGCGGCGGCGGTACCAGCCATCCTATCATCAGAGTCGTGAGGCAAATGATAAATAAACCATGTGCAGCGTCAGAGGCAATAGTTTACTTTTAAAATTTGCTAGGTTGCTGGGAAAACACCCGTATTAAAGCATTGATACTAGCGCAGGGTATTTAAAGTACAGTTTAATAAAAAAATAGCTTATTATCACATAGCGCTGTAACTGGGAATAGAAGCGCAGCAATAACAGACTCAACTACTGACTTTTTGGGATAAAGGCTGAGCGAGCCTACATACATTGGCACATGTGGCCTAAAGGTCACACGCAGATCTCTGCCGACAAAGTGGAGTGGTGGGGGTGGGCACAGGGACACAAAGAGGAGTGAGTGGGGGAGGGCACAAGGAGACAAGTAGGCACTGCAGCTGCCGCCCTGCGTGCCACGGCTAACTCCAGTGGCAAAACGTCATGGGAGTGAACCTTGCAGAAGAGGTGGGACATGCACCCACCTTTAGCCATTTGCAGGCTTGGATTCTAAAAAGACCCCACGTAAAAGCCAATCCAATGCGTGGGAGGAGTCAGAGCCACACAGAGTAGATACAAGAAGCTTCGCAGAGCAGCGCATGCACGCTGCTCGACCTAATAAATGAACGTAAAAGCTGTAAGGCTTTCCCCAAGATTCCTACTTGCCGCAAGGGATAGTACAGATATATTAACCCCTTCGATGCTAGTGACGGAACGGTTCAGTCACGAGCACCGGTTGGGCTGTGCTTATGACGGAACCGTTCCGTTACGGCCACGCCCGTTTCTTCGAACCTTCAGCAGAGCGCGAAAATTTGCACCGTGCTGAAGGTGGTAAGTACTTCGGAATACAAAAAGCAGTAGCCCATCTACCGAACAGCGATGCCGAGGGCCTAAAGATCAGGACATAGTCAAACTCAGATCGAGCACTATGGAACTGGTAGTCGGGTATCTTTAATGAAACTAAGGACAATTGACCCACGGTATGGTCAATGGATAAACCCAACACGGGAAACATTTGTCTCCTTTCATGGAACAAAGCTTTTGCTAACAAAATGGCTGGAGGATGGCAGCCCACCTCAAAACGGGGAAAACCGCGATATAATAGCTCTCCAGGAGACATGGGCATTAGAGGACTTACCCCTGGTTGGGTATAAACATTATACTGTGCCCACAGTTAAAACAAAAAAATATGGCCGGTCGATAGGGGGCCTGGCAGTCTACGCCTATAGCATTAGTCATCGAATCGGACCATATAGCCTCACTGGGACCCAATGTGCAATTAATCAAATTTACCTCCAGCACTCCTGAACAAGCATTGGCATATCCAATAGGTCTCGCCTTTGGGACCCCATTAGTGGTTAGCCAGAGGTTTTGAGTTTGCCTTTGTTTTTAAACTATGTTGTGGAGCAGTGTGGCCGCTGTGTAGCCTGTCAAAAAATTATAATAAAGAAGACTGTTCACATTATTTTGCAGACACGTGCATAAATTACCATGTGGAATAGAAGAAACCTTATTGAGCTTTACTAGGCAAAGTTTTATCTCTCTCACACCTTTTAGCAGCTCCTGTTACACATGCTGCTGCTGCCTTGGTGCTGAAAGTTAAACACCAGAAAGGCACTCTCCCTTTAACTTAATTACTTGTGAATCAGATGGGGGTGGCGGCGCAGAGCTCCGGGGCCGAGGGCAAACAAATGTCTGAGTGCGAAAGGGCTGGGTTAGCGACTAACAGCTGACTACTGAGGAGGGGTGGGGATAAGAGCACATGTGGTGTCAGGCAGTGGGAGGCCTCCTTTGTTAATTAGTGGTTAGCGGTGGTTGTAGAAGTTGCAGGCAGATAAAAAGATGGAAGTAGGGGGGTGAGCTTGAAACAATAAAAAGGGCAAAAAGGTTCAGGGCGGGGCTTTACAAGTGCTGGCACGCCTAAGGAGAGAGGTATGCATCCGTGCACAATTGGGTCAAAGGAACCAAGGGGCAGGTCTGCATGTTTTTGCGGGCAGGCTAAAGGAGACCCTAACTGTTGTTTCTGCAAAATCCTTTGCAATTAAACTAGGCAGGGAACTTAAACCGGAAACTCACACCAAGAATCAACCAAGCAGTTTTCCAACTCAAATCTTGCAGACCTGCAATTGATTCTTAACCACCAAATAGCCTGAAGAATGCTGTGCAATCTTTTGTAGTTTCCTGCACTGACTGTGAGAAAGCACTTTTCATTGGGTTGCTCCATTAGAGGCTGTGTTGTATGCCAGGATTGTCTCAAACACACGCATATATCACACAGTCCCCGCATACTAAAAATGGTTCCCAAAAGAGGCAAACTGCACTTATACAACTACTTGTTTAATCTACACGGCAGTGCACTTAAATACTCCTCATACTTCTCTAAGAAACTGAAAGTCTCTGGAGGCTCACTCTTTGAGAAAAGTCTACAGAACACACTTTGTGGCAAGGTCCTCCCCTGCCCATTCCTTCTCTGGGCATGCACCGAAGAGAAGGAATTCCCTACCAGTAGAGCGACTGCTCATCTCTCTAAGCCTTAAAATTGCACTTTCTCAAGAAGCACTTTAATACTTTAAATCCTTCTTTCTCTGATATTGAAAACCATTTTCCTCTCCAAAACCTAGTGGGTGAAAATCTAGCTGACCTTGCTGTAGTTTATGGCCATGATTGTACATCTTGTGACCAGAACGCAGCGGTCATTAAACTGGTGTGTGATGTGAAGTCCTTCATAAAAAATTCAGTAAAACCCAAAAGGTGATGCCTGCCATTCTAACACTTGCACCTTGTGCTACATGCGTGTGGAGATGAAACCACTATTTTAATACATTTAATGGCGCTATGGTAAGTGGTGTCGTTATTTACATGCATCTAATTTTCTAGTCTTGTACTGTCTTATCGGTTACTGAAAACTTAATTCAGCAAAGTTCACTTCAGCGAAAGCTGGTGAGTGCATGAATGAATGAATTAATACATTTATATAACACAGAGGTTAAATCAATAGCATCTTAAGGTGTGTTTTAGCCTCCTAAGCTTTAACAATCTATCTCAATGAACCAAATGTAAATTTTCCAGGGAAAATGTGCCCTTGTTCTTTGTAACTTAGTTATTCTATGTTTAAAAGTCCTATTTCCAAAGACGAGCAATGAACGTTAACTACCTTTGAAGCAAACGATGTAGTCTTCTAAAATAATATCTAAATTTTTGTTTTTTTAAGGAAATAATGGTTTCCTTCATGCCAGCTGAACTGGAAACAGTCAAAAATCTGCCTACTCGGCGAGAAAGAACTAAAATAATGTAAAAAAAAAAAACGCGTTAGATTGTTCTTAAAAAGCCAGATCAGTGGCGTGCTTCTGAGAAACAAAAAAAACTAGCTCCCTATTGGCTGCTGAGCTTGTAATCCCGTCACCATGCCCAATTATGAAACAATGCACTCGTTACAGTGCAGTTTACTTGTCAGGCTCGCTTCCCTAAATGCATGCTGGACTGCTGTTTGTTCACGTCGAGAGCAAGAGGACGGTAGAGCCCGGCCTGGGCAGAGCCTGCGTGTTTAGCCCAAGATAAGCCCATCAGGCAGTGACAGCTGACAGCTATCTGGGAGACGGCGGGAAGTCAGTCACGGGGTGTGAACGCACCACGAGTCACGCACATCGGTTAGGTGCAAGTCACACCAGAGTGAGAGACAACTATTCCACGCTGTCTTCTTCGTCACTTGAAAACAATCTGACACATTTGCAGGCTTGTCACAGCGCACATAAAGTTGTTATAATCGCCATAAAAACCAAGGATATTATGCTGGATAACTAAACACATAAGGTCCAAAAGGCGAGACCTATTGGCTATGTCAATGCACGTTTTATTTTGAGAGGGAGAGTACCTGCGCATCTCAAGAGAGGTAATACTTTTAATTGGAGAGTACCAGCACTTCTCAGAAACAAGCAGGTACTCTGATACAGAGTACCTGCAGTCCTATTGTTCATTTTAAGCACTGCCTAATTTACAGCTACAAAAATTGTATACTTGTGGATTTTCCACAGTAAGTTCCATCAGCGGGTGTAACTGATTGAACATCCTGAGACTCCTGCCGTGGGCACCTTTTTTTTACCCCTAAATATCACCTGGGTGTGCAGTGTGTCTGTGCATCAGGGGTATTAATTATGCTGTGCATCTTTCGGGAGACTACCCTGGGTGACATTCCCAATGGATCTTGGTGTCTTCTCCCAAGTCATGCGACTGATGCCAATTGATGCTTTGTTTGCAAACGTGATCCCCTACACGGCACAGAATATGTACGTTTTCAGAATCTCCGCCGTGGTCTTCTTCACTTAACCCCATTCGGAACATAATAGCTTCCCATTGGGCCAGAGATCCCTGCCATCAGCACACGATCAGATCACCATCACACAGCGTCCATCATGAGCATGTTTAATACTTCTCTCGATCAGCCTAGCAGGCGCATTCTCATCCCGTCGTCGAAGCCTGTTTAATCTTGTGTGTAAGTTGTGCTTTTTGTGGCACTGTGAGCATTTTTCATTAAATGGCCAGAGCTCCGTCGGTGTTTCCTCTGGGTTTATATCGGTCTTCTTCCTGTGGTTTAGCCGCTGACCCTGTAATGCTTCTACAGGGGATATGTAATAAAGTAGGCTCTGCCCTTTATGAGACAAACAACTCTTACATTAACCGAGGCAAACAAAAGTGAACTTTATCAGAAGCAGGGCTCTCAAGTGATGTTTTGTCTGAGGTACAGTCTCCAAGCAAATAATGTGCTTTATGATTGCAATTCAGCTCACTGAAACATTGTCTGAGACTCTAGCGCACAGACCCAGTCCATAGCAATGTGAATATCTGCGGCACATGTCCTGAACTCTCCCAGGTGGCGAGAAGTAATCTGTAGCAAAGTGACCACCTCTAGGTTACTCCCCATTGTAGTGGCTCTGATTCAGGTGTGAATGAAGCGGTGCTGAAACTGGCCAGTGGTCGCACTTGGACCATCATTAACCTTAAACCCAGAAGGAGATTACTTGTTAATATATAGCGATTCATGCTCAACGTCTGCAGTTTTTGAGCGATGAAGATATTAAGTGTTATTACACATTCATGGATCTCATTTTACCGATCTTTAAGAAATGGCAGGCGGACCTGGCCTAGCCCGAATTCGAACCTGTGACCAGTCATCTACCATTTATGCCCAGTGGAGAATATTCAGCTCACGGAGTTGTCTCTCCAGCTAAACGAGAAAGAAGTCAGAGAAAGCCAGGGAGTGTGGCAAAAGGCGCCAGATGAGGCAGGCAGAGGAATCACTTTATGGAATTACCCGGTCTGCAGCACTGAGAAAAATAACTTAAGGACAAATCAAGCGGAATAGATAGCTGTGTGTGAGATCCGGGGATCAGGCACCCAAGCCAGAGTTTATGAGAAAATGTCAATTGTTTGCAATCCGCGCTGTATCTCCGCAGTCCGGCCCCATCCCCAAAGGGGCTCATTGAGCCTGCCTCACGCCAACAAGAAGGGGGGATTACAGGGCAATAGCAGACGGGCGGGGCAGGGAGGGGAGGGGGCTGGGAGGAGAGGCGGGCAGGAAACAGAAAGGTGAGAAAAGGGAGAGAATGCAGTGAGAGTGGGAAGAAGCAGAGAAGGAGGAACAGAAAGAGGAATGGTTTAGGGGTTAGACGACAGCTTCACACTGAGAAGTAATGTTGAAGAGTGGGGGGGTAGAGGAGAAGGAGTTGGGAGGGAAAGCAAAACTATTACAGGAGAGCGGCTGAGATAGAAAGGGACACACATAATGAGCCATGACGGCTTGAAGGCTTATTGAGATTAGAACGGCAGATGGCGGCTGCGCGCGTTCACGCGCACAAGTATGCTTGCTTTAGGCCAGGAAAAATCTTGTGGGTAGCACTTTTTTACACCCTAGTAAAAGTCGAGTAAGCAGCGCATGCGCTGCTCTAGCCTCGACCTAAAAAAAGGCACTGAAAGGTGGGCGGCTGTCTGGACGAAGGCTTTCCTGTGGTGCGAAGGAGTTACTCAGCTAAGAAATGTGAGAGCCCTTCAGGAAATTACACACATCTTCTACTTAAAGCAGCAAGCTGCAAGGAAACCTGACACAAGATAGATGGCCCTGCCCGCCGCTGCTGGCTCCAGAGAGCAAAATGCTCTGGGAGTAAACATTTTCCAAAAAGTTGAGACCTCCACATACCTTTGGCCAATTGCGCGCTGAAGCCAGACGCAAAGGCCAATGGCGTGTGAGAACTACATGCACAAGCTGGTCTAAAAGCTGAAGTGATCCCAAGAAGTCGATTTCCTAAGGCAGCGCATGGGCTGCTTTAGGCGCGACCTAAAAAAGGAGAACAGTATTGTTAATCAATTCCTATGCACACCCAACAGCTAGGACAAAAAAAGCTCATAATGCTCACTTAATGGCAACAATTGTCAATATAAGTTTTATGCATCCCTCTTGGGAAATAGTGCTGACCGGAGACTTTAATTCTAACTCAATCTACACCCCGGACGAAGATGAAGAATTAACAGCTGATAACATACACTGGAATGTTCCATCTGAATATCAACCAAATACAACTTCCTCGGACCCAATAGGTTGAAATCTGGTAAAAGGTCTAGAGTTTCTGGAATTGAGAGTTATAAATGGTAGAAGGGCGGACGACACCCCGCCCAAACACACATTTCATGGAGGGAGGACTCGTTCCAGACTGGACTACAGAGCAACTTCATTATCACAGATGCCTTTCCTCTCTCACTTTTCGATTGAATACACAACCAGGAGCGAACATTCTTATCAATACATCCACCTTGACCTTAACTCAACTAAAACACAAGGTCAACCTCATTATAGAAGGTAGCACCTATTCGACTGACTTAAAAAATCTAAAATAGACAAAAGACACTATAGAGGAGTCCCAAAATAAATTATACGGGCTAATAAAAGCAAGTGGAAACGAGACCCTAAATAAAATTCAATCCTGGGTACACTTTACAACAAAATTAACATTAATGTCTAGAAAACAAACACAGACTTCAAAAATCAATAACAACAAGGAACTAACGGAAGACTTAGTTCTCCTGAAACGAGAATTTTAAAGAGCCATCAGGAGAGAAAATACAATGGACCAGGATCAGACTGCATGGGACAACCTATGCCAGTTGAGAAAAGGGTTTAAAAGAATGCTTTGGGAAAAACAAAAATAATATGAATTACGAATTCTGGCCGAAATTATTGCATAGTGCAAGGAAAACTAAATCCAACACCTTTCAAGAACATACAAACAATCTGAATAGGCTGGTAAACATCATAACCTCAAATTTACAAGAACATGAATGGGCCAACTTTTTAACAAAACGATTTATGAAGATTCAACATATTGAACATCTACCTATAGGGTGAAGATAGCAAGTGCAATTTAATAGAAGGGCAGATCTGTCACTCGAAGACACCACAAGGACACAAGGAAGAATAGGTAACTATTATCTCAAAGCAGAAACAGACCAGTCCTTTCATTCGGCAGACAAAATAACAGCCATAATACGGAAAGGCAGAGGAGATGGTGCCCCAGGTCCTAATGGCATTCCCCAAGCTTTCTTTTAAATGATCCACCTTTCTGGAGCAGTCACTTATTTACACTATTCAAGGAAATAGAACAATTGAACAATATCCCACCCAGTTGGCAGGGATAAATATTGCCACCAATCTATAAGGGAGAAGATAGCAATAGCCTGTCGAACTACAGGCTAATCGACCTACTGGAAGTGGAAGCATAGTACTATGCCATATTGATCCTGAACGATCTAAGGAATAGCTTAACAAACTCAATCTGATTCCGGTTAACCAAACGGGTTTTACCAAAGGGATCGGGACGATTAATATTTAAGCACTTTCGTTAATAGCAAATAATTGTAAGCGGAGGAAACAACAACTGCACCTTTGCTTTATAGACCTAAAGGCAGCATTCATCAGTATTGATCGATAACTTCTCTGGGAAAAATTGAAATCTTGGAATATAGCCAAGAGAACCGTAAGAGGAATATTACTACTATATTATCAAACATGAATAAGAATAAAGCTGGGCGATGGCTCAACACCATCCGGGAAGTTGAATACAAAAAGGATGTGTGCTGGCGCCGCACCTTTTTAATCTAGTCATGTCTGATCTGGCACAAAGGCTCCCCAAAATCAATTCTCACCCATAGCAACTAGGGAAACAAATCATGATCACATCTCAAATGCGGATGACGTGGTGCTAATGAGCCTAAGACCAGACTATGAAGGCCTCTCAAGCATATGAGGGAATACATTTTAATTAATAAATTGGAAATTAACACATAAAAAAGCAAGACTATGCTCATCAGTATTCATCCAACTGCCAAACAGAACATATGGCTAGACGGTAATCAGTTAGAGGTGACTAGTTTTAAATATCTTGGGTTCTATATGGACAATAGACAAAGCCATCAAGAGCAAAAAAACTTTTAAAAACAGAGAAATAGTGCACCAATATTCGCCTTCAGGACCCTGGCAAAAAAATTTGAAGGGCAAGTCATATAAAGCTTTGCTCGCAGTGATATCAGCCTAAATGCTCCAGACAATAACGGATGCCAGCATCACTTGACATGGTAAGGATTCTGATCCTTTAAAAAAATTATTGGTTTCAACATACAAAAAAGTTCTTCCAAATACACCAGTCAGCCTTCATAGTCCAGGTACGAATTCAATTCAGCCTCTTTAATGAAACGGTAGGGAGAATGTATGCCACAATAAAGCTATGGTATCAGCTGAAACAGAACACGGCAAACTTTCAACTCAGCAAAGACCTCTGATCAGAAATGGAAAAGAATTATAACAACAACAAAAAAGCCAAATCAATACCTTTATAACGCTCTAAAAATTACTCGCACAGCTGAGCTGTGGAACAAGAACCGGTCCTTTCGGTCCTTTAAGCAAGTGATGAATAAATCTGCCAAATTTCATTCTTTACTACTTGACATAAACGTGTTCTGCTCGAGGTCACACGCCTGGAAGGTGATAAAAAGCTACAAAACACTGGCCCAGCACATTACTTCAACATCACACTTTCGATGCACCGAAAAAGACAACTGATGGCCTTACAGCTTGGGCAACTACTGACAATTGCGGACAAGCCAACCTGGATATATAACGGACCCAAAACATGCAGACTTTGAGGAAAAGGACTTTATTCACATAATTTGCATATGTCCCAAATTACATGCAGCACGAGTTACAATGTTAAGGAAAGCCTTGAATTTTAGAGGAATAAGAACATGTAGAGCACCTATAATAACAGCGCCAGATCCCGCAGACCCTCAAATGAACTGTAAACTGATTACATTTTTGGACCCATACGAACAGGTCCTGAAAACTGAAATCTCACTGTCGAAGCAGAATGAAACAAGCATTTACAATGCAATGGTTTTGCCTTTGTTAAAGTTAGAGCTATTGGCATTGCTCTTGGCATTATTTTTATTTTTAACATAAATAAATGGCATTGTCATTTTCAATGCCAATAGCTTAATCTCTCGCAAATGCCACACACAAACACCCGCAGAGAGCCCCCCCACACACAGAGCCCTCCACACACACACCCACACAGAGCCCCCCACACACACAGCCACACAGAGCCCCCCCCACACAGAGCCCCCCCCCACACACAGCCCCCCACACACTGCGAGCCCCCCCACACACACTGCGAGCCCCCCCACACACACTGCGAGCCCCCCCACACACACTGTGAGCCTCCCCCACACACACTGTGAGCCTCCCCCACACACTGCGAGCCTCCCCCACACACTGCGAGCCTCCCCCACACACTGCGAGCCCCCCCCCCACACACTGCGAGCCCCCCACCCACTGCGAGCCCCCCCCACACTGCGAGCCCCCCCCCCACACTGCGAGCCCCCCCCACACACTGCAAGCCCCCCCCCCACACACTGCGAGCCCCCCCACACACTGCGAGCCCCCCCCACACAGGAATGACTGGAGAAGGCCAGGCGGTGCGGCAAGTAAGGATGGTGAGGAGAGGCTTTTCTGCGTGGCCAGAGTCCAGTGGCGGTACATTTCTGTTCATGGGCCATTGAGCACAGCTCCCAGGGATCCAGCGACCGGACAGTCTCCACTGTGTAGGTAGGCAACAAGGCGCAGAGCAGGCACCAGGAAGGGCAGTCGGAAATAGCCAGTGCCCGCTTTGTCTGAGAAGTCCTTTAGTCAATACAAATGAATCTAGGAAAAAGCAAAGCACTGAAAACATAGATATTTCAGACATGACCGCTGGATTTTATGGTCTAATTTGTCAAACCACCAACTGGCCAAGTAGCACCATTTCCCTGGAGCAGCGCGTATTCGCTGTTTTTTTTAGTACACTGCAATTGATTCCATCACGTAGGAACCTATCAAAAATAGTGAACAGCAAAAACATCTTTAGTTATATCAGAGGCTTGTTTTAAGTTGAAAGAATCTCTATAGCGTACCCGAGAAACCAACATCTTTCCACCTCCCTAACTGATGGATTAATATTTTGACGTTTGGGTAACAAGCTGGTGTTAATCTGATGACAGAGCAAGAAGTTCCAGTCTGAAGGGCTTACAGCTAGCATATGTGCCCCCTACCAACATAGACGTGCTTGCCACTAGCAGACCTACTAGTTGGCCACACATCACTATTATATCCTTGCAGGTTGGAGAGCTGGAACAGTACAAGAAAGCTGAAACCCATCAAGATGGCAGCACAAGAAGATAAGCAAATAGCACAATAAAAGCAGAAAGCAGAAGAGACCAACTAACTATTGAAGAAAGGGACGTACATCATTTCAACAGATCAGCCCAAATATCTTGAATATCAAGACTAACCTTAGAGAACGGGCACACCGCCTAAGATTTAACTACTGCAGTATTACTAGCGGGTGGTACTTTTCATAACTTCAGGGAGGTACTGGGTTGCATACGGTGTCCATCCCCAAATAGTAATAATAATGTACTGAAGATTGGAGGACACACCTACCAGCGCTCTTGGAAGAAATGTCTTTGTATACGTTTATTACACTTGTACACATCCCTTAGTTCCTGGAGAGATGGAACCCGCCTCCTTTATGACCGTTTAATGATGGAGCTGTGATGCAGGAATGAAAGAGGAAGGGGTGGCAACACGATAGGTTCACTGTCAGAGGGCAGTGCAGGGAAGTAGGCACCTACAATCGGAGATCAGACTTCAACGTCTTGTTTACACCCTGCAACCAAGGGACGGTTTAGTCGTACCACCTGTCTTGAAGAAGCATATTAGCATTCAATAGGCCAAATAACCACCCACCTCCGCGTTGGGTCTCTGCCGACCCCGTACTCGCGGGTGCCGCACCTTTTCACGCACTCTGGGGGTCTGAACTCTTGGGTCAGGTCCTTTTCGCTCCAATTCCAAGATGGTCGTCAGAGGCCGCTGCAGGGATGCGTCACGGGCTCAACGACAGCGTCCGGTCACACACGCAATTAGGAACTACAAATCGCAACAGTTCCCATTACAAAGCAGGTACGCACACCAGATTTTCCAGCCGAGAGCGCGCTAGTAAGGGGTGAATTCAGTTTGTATACACCTAACATGGCTGCCTACCGAAGTGTTCCTTAAAATTGCTGCGCACAGTAGTATTCGTTTGAACACCCCAGGGACATACGTGACGCAACCTAGGGACGCTCTAAACGGACTTACCCTAAATCTACGATTGGAATTAATGCTTGCAATTGTTATTTTATTGTTTCGCCTTTTTTGCACGATGACGATATTTTGAAATGTAACGGTACCAGGTCATTACAGTTTACGGGGAAACAACACGAAGCTACTAACATAAGAATGTTATAAATGTATTGCCTCATGCTAGGCTACTTTTGTGAGCCACCATTTACACGTTGATTTGTGTAGCCACCAGGCAGTGCTGGAATTGGAAAAAATGTATTCCGGGAACACGTGGGATCAGTTTTATTGTAGTGAATCATGCACGAGAATACAAGCTCATACGAACTTCAGACACGTGTGCTTTCCTCCGTGTTGGATGTGACATTGTTATATGTCCCAGTAGGGTGACCAACTGGCATGGAACGAGCGAGGAGCGAGGAGGCGGAGGCGAGGAGCAGGGGAGCAAAGGCCAGCAGAGGAGCAGAGGAGCCGAGGCAAGGAGCTGAGGAGCCGAGGAGAGGTGGGGAGAGGAGGACACCATCTCACTCACCTTCGCTTTTAGTGAGAAGCGACTCAGCATCCAGCCTTTAGCCTCCAGACTCCTGCTGCCTGCCTGCGTGTATTCGGCGGCGGGGGAAGCTCCGTGCTCCGTGTTCCTGCAGCCTGCAACGGGAGAGGACACGGGGGGCGGGAGGGGACACGGGGGGGGGGGCGGGAGGGGACACGGACGGGAAAGCACTCGGAAGCTCCGTGCTCCGTGTTCCTGCAGCCTGCAACGGGAGAGGACACGGGGGGCGGGAGGGGACACGGGGGGCGGGAGGGGACACGGAGGGGGGGGGCGGGAGGGGACACGGACGGGAAAGCACTCGGAAGCTCCGTGCTCCGTGTTCCTGCAGCCTGCAACGGGAGAGGACACGGGGGGCGGGAGGGGACACGGGGGGGGGGGCGGGAGGGGACACGGACGGGAAAGCACTCACGCAAGAAGGAAAGGGTGCCGGCTCAATGCCGGGACAGACTCGGGGGCGTTCCCGGCGTCGCGTGACGTCGGCAAAAGCCAAAGAATGTCGGGAACGCCCCCGTGTCTGGTCCGGCATTGACGGACAGGCCCCTTGTCCAATGGCAAGGCTCCGTTTACGGAGCCAGCCAATCAAGGACGAGGGCCGAACCAAGCCACACTACAGTTAACATCAGGTTTTCGCCTGCGCCGAAAAGATGCGCAGAGCGCATCTTCGGCGAGGCAAAACCTAAAAACTACGAAACTTCTAATTTCACTACATAGATCTGCCAGTTCTAAAATCTGCTAATAGAAACAAAAGGCTCATGAATTTAATAAGTATTATGAATTATAGAACATAGAAATTTTTCATTTAATAATCTTTCCGAATAGGCTACAAATGTTATTGTAGTAACAAAATCATCAATTTAGGAATGTACTGTTAATGTTAACAATTTGAAAATGTAAAACCCACAAAGTTTTAAATTACGTAGAGATGTTAGTGTTCCTTTTATGCAAAATATTGTTACGGTTTTAATTAACTAAACAACATTTACTTACTCACTCGCTGCATCCGCCCCGGACAGATGGTGTCAAATGCTGCTTATAGATCGAGCATTATAAGAGCCGCCGCCCCACCATGATCTACCTGTGCAGGAATACAGTCAGCAGCCAAAATAGGAGCAGACTCCGTGCTATGACCGGCGCGGACCCCCTTTTAAGAGGGTCCCAAGATCTCCTGGGATTCTAAGTATTTAATCAGTTAATTGATACATTTCTCTAGGATCTTAGCTGGGGCGGAAAGAAGAGATTGGGGCACAATTCTTCATATGCAGAGTTCCTGCATAGCTCCCCTTACCGGGCCCAAGGGCCCTGCTGAAAGTGCAGAGGGTAATGACCACCCTGTTTAAGGGGCTAAGTTGACAGTACTCAGCCTCCCCTGTTAATAAATTGAGCTTGTCCACACATGCCTTGTGCTGCTTCTCAGGACGCCACTGTAAGAGTTGGGCCCTTGAATAAGGTCTTACCCCAGAGTTAAAATGGGCAGCATTCCTGGACCCTGTCGCCAGCCAGACGTGGACGGGCACAGACGGGCTTGCCTTTGGCGCGCCAGAGTTTCCCTCTCCATATATGCTAAGAACCTGGAGTCAGAAAAAGCTAGTTCGTCAACTGCAAAAAATGTTGGCCAGTTGAGGAGCAAACCAAGAAGCCAAAGGAAGCTCTCTCTGCTCAAACGGGAAGACACCCGCGGATGTCCGGAGAGTACAGAAAGCACAGAAGAGGTGAGTTTCCCACCAAGAAATAAAGAGCTAGTTAAAACACAGTCAAGAAGTAATTAAAAATACCGATCTCAGACGTCAACTGTCCACAGTGTTGACCCAAGAAATATACAATAAAATATACAGTGTAGAGTTCAGATAAATACAAGTTGTGGCAGCGTGTACTCACACATTAGTCCGCTGCGTGCCCGGGGTTTCCCTCTACATATATGCTAAAAACTGTCTCAGAAACGTATTTTCAGCGATTTAAACTCCTCCTCATTGGTGTATCCCCAAATCTAACTCCTGTATGTCACTTTGGAGATACACACAACACAAGGAGGGAGGTACCCTTAAAACCGTTTAGGGGACAGGGTAAATAGTACACAAACACAAACAGTCCCTAGTTGGAGGAAGTATATCCTAAGGCGTAAGGTAACCTAAGCCAGGTGGCTAGCAGGTTATCTACGCTAACAGAGACTACGAATATGTCAAGACACCCTAAATAATCAGTCAGTATAAACACCCTATCTGTAAGTTACACAACACTTAAGAGACATAAATTTCTGCTAGTGTAAAAACAACAATTTATTAAAAACATTATACAGAATTAATTTGCACCAGAAAATACATTATACAATGAAATACATATTAAAAAAACCAAAAGTCGACGCAGCGTTTCGGTGTCTTTTGTTGATGCCAACACCTTCTTCAGGACAGGGGTTTTTAGTTAAAAAAATCTCTCAAACTATATGAGGGATTTGGAGCAGTTGATATCATTTAAACAGGCAGCAGATTTTTTAACTTTGATCTGTCTCCTGTAAACTTTATCTTCAGTGGCGGAAGGTTATCGTTAATTATTCCACCTGAATGAATATTTTCGAATGTGTGGTCTTTGCTGTATCTGGGGCGACCACCGTGTATCTTTAGGCTTTATTCAGATATAACTTTAATAATGTTATGTCCGAACCGATTCAACTTTCCATCTTAGATAGAGGCATGTCTTTCTTTATTGCCTTTTGCCGGCTTATCTTTGGTTTCCTTCTTTTAGGTTTTCCTTGGGGCCAAATAAGATATCTTCCCTGTTGGTAACGGCCTCCCTGTCGCCTTATTCCAGGTACAGCTTCCTCATGAGTTATATCTGAATAAAGCCTAAAGATACACGGTGGTCGCCCCAGATACAGCAAAGACCACACATTCGAAAATATTCATTCAGGTGGAATAATTAACGATAACCTTCCGCCACTGAAGATAACGTTTACAGGAGACAGATCAAAGTTAAAAAATCTGCTGCCTGTTTAAATGATATCAACTGCTCCAAATCCCTCATATAGTTTGAGAGATTTTTTTTAACTAAAAACCCCTGTCCTGAAGAAGGTGTTGGCATCAACAAAAGACACCGAAACGCTGCGTCGACTTTTGGTTTTTTTAATATGTATTTCATTGTATAATGTATTTTCTGGTGCAAATTAATTCTGTATAATGTTTTTAATAAATTGTTGTTTTTACACTAGCAGAAATTTATGTCTCTTAAGTGTTGTGTAACTTACAGATAGGGTGTTTATACTGACTGATTATTTAGGGTGTCTTGACATATTCGTAGTCTCTGTTAGCGTAGATAACCTGCTAGCCACCTGGCTTAGGTTACCTTACGCCTTAGGATATACTTCCTCCAACTAGGGACTGTTTGTGTTTGTGTACTTTGGAGATACACTTAGCCCTGTAGAGCTATAAAAAAAGAGCCCCAGTTGGTCTATTACCTAGCCGTAAGGCAAGGTTAAAAATGGAACCATTGGTCCTAATAAAATACTCTTTTTTTCCGCTTGCCAAGGGGTGTCAACGTATGGCTGAATCACACAACACTCCCAGATAGGAAAATGCACATGTTTTGGGCACTGGAGCAAACCCAACGTTAAAGGACCGTGATTTGTTGGATCATGGTCCCAAAACCATCACATAAAATTTTTCACTGATGGATAAATCCAAATCCTTCATAAAACGGGTTAAACAAATTAAAAAGATTTGCAATCCCCTGGCAGTCCTGGCCATTAAAACCGTGTCGGTTCTATATAACACTGGCAGACAAGGCGACCCCACCTGGGGCAATCTACTTTTAAGTCTGATAAAACCTGCATCAGATTCTTAACAAAGGTTAACAAGCATTGGCATAGCCAATGGGTTTCGCTTTTGGGACCTTATAAGTGTTCACCCATGCATCAGTTGATGTTGTTGCACCGAGGATATTGTGCAGCATAACTAAATACTTATAAGGTCCGAAAAGCAAGACCTATTGGCTATGCCAATGCTTGTTTGGTATTGCTCCCACTCAAACAACATCTAAAGGACTGCCTTTGTTGTAATCAGAACTATCAATACAAAGATAAATCCCCCTACAGCATACATTTTAAGAGTTACAGAGGATGCGTGCCTACTCAGAACCCCCTCAAGTGCGTGTGAAGGTACATCCCCGACAATGAATTAACCCTCTTAAACAAACAATCAAGGGTGGAATATTTCGTCCCAACCACATAGGGTCACTTGTATTCATGACAAACATAAGGAGGACATTTTTCTCTCTCATATACTGATGGAATTTATGTTGGACACTTATTTTTGTTATATGGATACATATAGACAATGCAAATTTCAGTTCTGTAATTGGTTGTCAATTGTTTGTTTTAACGTTTTGAACATTCATGTGAATGCCCCATAATCAAAAGAAGTTATTTATGCATGTGCTATATGTCCACAAAAATGAATGCTCCTTGCTTCTTCATAAGGTTTGTGTCTCTACTGTGTCTAATTTGTTATGTTTATTAATAAATGTATCTAGTTCTATTTTAGATTTATGTAAAGGCGAGTGATGATCTTGAAATAAATTTACTAAAAAACACAAACTGTTTTGAATGAGGAGTAATCACACAGCCTCTGTAAATCTTGCAAAATGTATGTTTAGGGGGTTTCTCTTTGTATTGATAGTTTTGTACAGATCCCGCCCCTACTTCCTTAACTGGATCACTCCCCGTTGTGTTCCATTTGGTTGTAATCTGGACAATGAAAACCCTAGCACCGCATAGTTCGCTCAAATGATGCATTATTCTATGTGAGGTGTAAGAAATTGACCGCAGGACTGAATTTTATGTGAACACAACAGGGTTACGCACATAATGTAGGCATTGCCTCCCTATTAAATCCACATTTACAACTGCATACACCAAATACTTTAGTAAATTGGCACAATATGCAATGTAACATGTGCAACCATGTACTACAAGAAACGTGGGTACGTACAATTTGCAATAACTGCATTTATGAACAATAAATGCCTTAGTGAGTAAACATACTAAAGAATCTGTAAATAAAGAAATGATTACTCTGCAATGTTCTGCCTACTGCTCTACTAAGAAAATAACTAAGAAATCTACATGGGCCAGGTGTCAATAGTCACTCAATAATTACTCACTCAGATTAATATCGGTCTGGGGACATTCCATGGAGATTAGGTTTGGTGTTTTTTTCTTTCTATGATGTGTTTCCAGTAATATTCTCATTTTCCAAAAGTGTCTGTTTTTGGTGTCACCGTTTATTTAAAAACTTTATTCGGAGGCAATTAGCCATCCATAAAATCAATATATAAAACAGTACAAGTATAAAAACATAAAAAGGATACAAGTCATAGGACCAGCTCAAAATATATGCATTATACCTTAAAAGCACAGTCGCAAAAAGGGGTTTACAATCAAATAACAATTCCACAGTATATTAATAAGAAGAACTTGTGTGCAGCTCTTAATAGAGATTAAAAAAAGCCTTTGCAACTAGGTGGATGGATTTCCCCGCATTGACAAAAAGTTCCTATAGTGGAATTGTCCATAATTCAGCAAAACTAGAGTGAAGAAGGACAAAAACCTCATGTTAGGCCCACCATGTGCTCCCCACTTTCCCTAGCAAACTTACTCAAATCTAGTCAGTTAAGGGAACATAAATATAAAGAAGATATGTATTAAAAACACATACCGCCACCTGGCGAAACACCGTAGAGATTGCACTCTAATAAACCACACTCTAATATCTCACCATTTATTTGGAATGGGTGACTGGTAAAGAGGATTGACCTTGGAATGATTGACTTAAGAACACAGTTCTCAGTAGCAATTTCTCAAATATCCAGAGACTCATCTTAAACAGGGCCAAATGGGAGAAACATGCTTTGCTTAAGTCATGAATATATACTCATATGTGAAGAAAGAGGACTTGTTATCCTTGAATAATGTTCGATTCCATACTGTTTTAAGACTACATCTTAACTTGATGAACCAGTATCCCTGTGTGGCTTTGAGATCTGGATTCCTTGCTATGACAGGCCTAAGAGAAGCCACAGTGACGTTGAGAAATCTTTCTTAAACCAATTAGAGCGCATGTCTTTCCTTAATCTGCTCAGCCTCTCTGTGCAGCATGTGTTTGAGTAAAAGAATGGTGAAAAAACAAATACTTGAGGAAGGGAAAACTAAAAGAGTTGGGGGAATGAACTGAGGGATTTAGAATAAGTTAGTGCTCTCTGGAGCAAATGACCCCAAAGAACCTAGAGAACAGTGTGGATATCAGACCAGGGGATGAGATTCTTAAAACATGACTTCTGATAGGGAATAGTGCACAGCTCAACAGTTTATTGTCCACACGATTATTTTTGCTATGGGTGCTCCGTAGGCGGCGACCACGTCCCTGGGCGCCTGAATAAATCACAACCAGTGCCTTTAGTGGGACACTAAAGACATCCCTTTGGGCACACCTTTTCTCCTCTATGTGTGAAAAAGAGGATTCCAAACACTTATTTCTGTTATTGTATACTTTATTTTATTGTAGTTATTCTTCTTTCATTTTTTCTTTTAGTACATTTGTTATTGTGATGTTTATGCTCAGTATGTCATATTCACATCAGCGACACAATTGTAATTTGAATCCAATGCATTTCGGGCGTGTTTATCCCACCCTTCGTCAGGGAATCAACACTACAAACACAAAATGAAAACCAAGGGTAAATGTGCTGTCTATGCCTCCTGTATGCATTTCGGGCAGGATAAACACGCCCGAAATGCATTGGATTCAAATTACAATTGTGTCGCTGATGTGAATATGACAAACTGAGCATAAACATCACAATAACAAATGTACTAAAAGAAAAAATGAAAGAAAAATAACTACAATAAAAGAAAGTATACAATAACAGAAATAAGTGTTTGTAATCCTCTTTTTCACACAGAGGAGAAAAGGTGTGCCCAAAGGGATGTCTTTAGTGTCCCACTAAAGGCACTGGTTGTGATTCTTAAAACATGGCCAGGAGGTAAGCCAAGGAAGAGCCTCCGAGCAGGAGTGACAGGACCTCAATTCGGCTTGCCATCCAGGTCTGCGGTTTGTGTATTCTTTCATTCAGCGCTGACACGCTTTGGCAACGGAAGCCACCAGAACGGTCAAGTCCTTCATCATCGTGCCCATCAAGTGCATTCAGCTCTCCGCGACCCTCACTGGCATTTGAATTACTGTTGGGTAAACATATTTGTCCAAATGAAGGCAACTAATAGAATATGCAGGCCCTCTGACGGGCAGTGGTGACACAAAATACAAAGGAGGCAGGGGAAGGCTTTATCTGAGCCGTATTACTCTCTATTTCTCCAATTAGTGATACTCCAATGCTCCTAATTGGGGGGAAAAAATTGCAATTAAATACATTTTTGATGGGCTAAATGTGGGTTACACAACCTCCCTGCCTGTGAAGCAGTGACATTATAGCAGCAAAGGTGACAGCCTTTGCTCCCCAATCCCTCACAGCTTTCATGGACAGCTACCAAGAATCATTAGAACAGGTCATGTGCCATCGCTAGCGTTGCCCTTCTGGTAAACTAATCAGTCGACATCATTAATGAAAGGTGCCCTGCAGCAGGAACACAGTGCCAGGCTCACACCAAGTCCAAGCAATTCCAGCTGAAAATGCGGCTTCAATGGCGAGACGTTGCAGGGGAGGGAGATGAAAACGTGCAAATGAAGTGCAAAGAGTTGAGAATTTTTGGGCTGGATCGTGGACCAAACCCGTAACTTGTGTCTGCGATGAACACAACAGTTACGTAAGTGAGGATTTGCTACATTTTTAAATATGTATGCTTTTTATTGGCACAGGACTCATTCTGCATGCCATGAAGTGTCCAACGAATTAGCTCTGGTCTCCCAGCCAAGCTGTAGTTTTTTGTACTTCTCATAAGCATCACGTGTGCTATAGAACTAAAGAAGTTCTTGCATGTTATAACCTTCCAGAGGGCTGCATTACTGGTTAATTTGAATGCAATATTGTTTGCAACAAAAGCATTACACCGGCCCTGAAAGCCGGGCTCCTCAACTGCCGTTCCCTCCCGAAACACGCCACCGAAATAAACCTCCTAATCCAGGACCACGACTACGACCTAATGTTCCTCACAGAGACATGGCTCTCGGATTGCACTGATCCGGATGTTGTCGCAGCTCTCCCCACAGGCTATCTCTGCCAAACGTTAAATAGACCTAAAGGGAGGGGAGGCGGGATAGCCATAATCCACAGGCAACGATACGTTTGCAGGATGACGAACGCTGACATTGAAGATTGTGAGTGCGGCCAGTTTTCCATTCAAATCACTCCAGCCCTCACTGTAGCGGGACTTTTGACCTATCGCCCCCCGGGGGCCCCAGGCAATTTCCCCAACTCCTTAGTTGAAGCCATCTCTCAACTAGCCTCCTCCACTTCCAACTTCCTGTTATTAGGTGATCTCAATTTCCACTTCCTTGACCCAACGGATCGTGTGGCCGCGGACATTAGACATGACCTCACAGCCTTAGAGGTAGGTCTGATGAACAACGAGCCCACCCACGAGAAGGGCCATTTATTGGATCCTATCTTCTCCAATATTCCAACGATGACCACCGAGCCTCCGGTGACCCTTCCATGGACTGACCATTTCCTCGTCCCCTTTTTCTGGGAAACCCCCAGGTCTAATTACTCTATGCCTAAAACCCAGGTTACTGATCGCCAATGGCATAAATTGCCACTGGATATTTGGGCCCGTTCTCTGACCGAGTCCACTCCTAAGCTTTCCTCGGACCCAAATTTGGCAGATAAACAATTCAGTGACTGGATTACGTCGTCTCTGGACACTCTGCTTCCAAAAATCACCACTTTCAAGCAACCAAAAAAGATATCCCCTGCTCCGTGGTACACTCCGGAACTTAAAATCTTACGGCAAGAATGTAAAAAGACCGAACGTTCATGGAGACGTGAGAAAACAGGAGCGAATAAAAAAATCTACTCCATTTCTCTTCTCAATTATAAAACCGCTATCCGGATTACCAAAAGCGTGTTCTTCCAGGAGAGAATAGAGAGAGCAGGTGGCTCCGGGAAGGAATCATTCGCTATCCTGAAAGAACTTTCAAAACCACCAGTACAAGATCATGGACCCCCCTCTGACCCTATAGCCGATCAAGAGAGATGCCAACAACTGGCTAACTTTTTTCAGGACAAAATACAATTAATCCTGGATTCAATTCCCCCCTTGCACCCGAGGGAAGAAACCGTTTCTCCTCATTCGACTTCTCTCACCGGCCTATCCACATGGGGCCAGGTCACCTCAGATGAAGTGCAAACAACGCTTAACTCTATGAAAAGTGGCTCCCCTAGAGACCCTGCTCCTCTTCGGATGCTTAAAGAGGTAGCCCCTTCCATCATCCCCGCCCTCACCCAGTTGATTAATACGTCACTTCAACAGGGAGTTGTGCCCCAGAGTTGGAAGAAGGCAGTGGTAAAGGCCTTATTAAAGAAACCCACTCTGGACCCTGATAACCTGGCAAATTATCGGCCCATTTCCTTACTCCCAGGAGTAAGCAAAATTGCGGAAAAACTCATCAATAAGAAACTCTCAGAGTATTTAGAAGCCAACAACAAGCTAAAAAACTCCCAGACGGGCTTTCGACCAGGACAGGGCACGGACATCGCCCTCCTGGCGGCGGTAGAGGAAGCCAGAACGCTGCTAGATGGTGGAGGATCAGTGGCAGTGATCCTCCTCGACCTTAGTGCAGCGTTCGACACCGTGGACCACCAGCTCCTCATCGAAAGGCTGGCAAAAGTTGGTCTAGAAGGCACAGCCATATCCTGGCTCTCATCCTTCTTGACACAACGATCCTATCAGATCTGGGAGAAAGACGCCCGCTCCTCCGAAATGCCCCTCCAATGTGGTGTGCCTCAGGGCTCCTCCCTGAGCCCTACATTATTTAACATATATATGTCCACATTGGAGGAAGTCATTACCCCTTTCGGAGTGAGTGTCATCAACTACGCTGATGACACCCAATTAGTGGTGTCGTTGTCCCACCCTCAACAACAGAAAGCCGATCTCCTTAACTGCCTCACGCAGGTCCATCACTGGATGAATACATCAGCGCTAAAATTAAACGGGGCAAAAACCGAGGTCCTTGTACTCGGCCCAAAAGGAACCTCATTTCCGTTGGACATGTGGCCAACATGTCTAGGTCCCCCCCCAGACCCAAAGACAGAGGTAAAAAGCTTGGGTGTCTGGATCGACTCGGAGCTCTCCTTCGCCCCACAAGCAAAAAAGGTCGTAGGGACCTGTTTCGGTCTGCTTAAATCCTTGAGGAAAGTCCTGCCCCTTCTTCCTCCGAAATCGCAAAAACTTTTAGTCCAGGGTCTTATTATATCTAGACTGGACTATAGTAATGCGATCTATTTGGGTGCACCGGAAGCAACATTGACTAAATTGCAGAGGATCCAGAACACCGCTGCTCGGATCATTACCAACACCCCGGCCAGATCTTCGGCCAAGCCTGCCCTCAAACTCCTGCATTGGCTCCCCATAAGGGAGAGAATTAAATTTAAAGCCCTGTGTTTGGTGCACAAAACCCTGAATAACCAAGGCCCTCCAATTCTCCGAAACTTCATTACCCCTTACATAGCCACAAGAACCCTTCGCTCTAATGCAGAAAACCTTATCAATGCCCCAAGGTTTAGGAAAGCACGATCAGGAGGAAGACGGTTCGCGGTTCATGCGGCCCGTCTTTGGAACTCCCTCCCACGAGATCTTCGTCTGGAACCCCACTACCTCCGTTTCAGGAAACGATTAAAAACACATCTTTTCCCCTAGCCCTTATGCTCCTCCCGTTAACTCAGTCCTCAGTCATGTCTCTTAGGTTCCTCAGCGCTGGGATACTTCCGGGTGACTATGCGCTTTATAAAAATAAATAATAATAATAATAATAATAATAATAACATCTCAGCGAAAAAACTGCTCCTACAGAATGTCATTCCCAGTTAATATCCCCAGGACAAAACTTGAGCCTTCGCCAGGGTTTGCATTGACATTTAGCCACCCCCTCCACAACATGAGAACAACTTTTGTGGTCTGCAAGGGAAACAAAGCACCACTTGCCTCTGTAACGAGTGAGGCAGGTCAGTCCGAAACCTCAAGGCTCAAAGTGAGCACAGATGCTGATACTTGGACCAGGAAAACTGCACCGAATACAATCAACATGGAAACAGGGCATTTTTGTTGCAACATATGGTTTTCACTACTTTTCATCCTTAGTTTGTAAAAAATAAATAAAAATATAATTGCAGGGGCCAAAGGTTTTTAGGAGCCCATCACAGAGGCTGCCAAATGCTAGGGCTGCAATTACAAAGGATGCCTAGTGTGGATTCCACCCCATGCCACTTACTTTGACTTCCAATGCAACATGTGAATGTAATAAACAGGATTTCTACTGTAAAACTTTAGAAATAATTTTCCACTTGGGAAACGACGCCCGTTCAAAGTTTTGTGAAAATAGGGGGAGGGGGGCATAAAGCCTATAACCTGGCGAGGTGTTATCAGTCAATAACAAAGACTTTCACCCTCTAAATGGTAATTTTACAGATGTTGTTTTATTAAAGTATTTCCCTTGTGTCGAACCAGAAGATTGCATGAGAGCAGAGGGTGCAAGCAGATTCAAGATGGAAGCCAAGGGGGACCACAGGAAATGCTAACTGCTTGGAATATTGCTTTTCATTGCTAATCTCGATATCAACCGCACTTTAACATAGGTTGTCATCCACCACCCACATGAAAAACGCCTCCATGGTGAGCACTGAGAAAAACGTACAGGCTCAAAGGACAGGGCGCCTGATCAGATTGGTTTACACCATGTGCTTTCAGTCCACATAACAAGTAAACCCCACCCATGGGCGTGTACGTTAACGGTTTATATTGCTCAGTGTTTTTGCATGCGATTGTGGAAATTAAAACGCAAGATGTAGGCACTGCAAGGAGACATTTTCTTATCACAACTGCTTAGGGTAATCTTCGATTCTAGGGGTTGAGAGCACAGACAAAGGGTTAAGTATGGTCGTGGGGAGGGAGGAGGAGGCAGGAGGAGGGCGCGATAATTGCTACCATAAGGCGCCAGCTGCTCGCTCCCACAAGTGAATCGCCAGACGTGCACGCGTTGCCATTGAAGCAATGCAACACTTGCACATTTTTGCAGAGAAAGCTGTGCCGATAACTAAAGGTCTCTTTCCTATGGAGCGCATGCGCGCTGCATAGGCGAGACCTAAAAAATAGAGCCAAGAAGCATGTATCGAAAATTGGCAAGAGACTTTTTGGTCTTTAGAATAGCGGACCACTGCAGTTCCTTTTTTTTTTTTTTTTTTTAAAGGGCAATGCCTTGGTCTACTCCAATAGACAACAAACAGTCAAAGTTTGGATCGATTCATACAATCAAAGGCAGGCGGCAAGTCCATAAATGCCAAGTGGATAGAACCAGGGCATGCAACAGTGTATTTGCTCAATACCAAATTAAGATTCAGACATTGGTCGATTGTAGCACGCCCAAGGCGGAAACCATACTGCACATCGGCTAACAAATTATCAGCCACCCACGTGGAAAGTCTGTCCGAGAGTACACACCCTATCATCTTTACAATGGAATCAAGCAAAGAAATTGGCCTCTAGAAGTGTGTGCTAGCTTTGTCACCCTTCTTGAAAACTGGCAAAATGATAGATTTTTCCCATGACCTCAGGGGACCTGCAAACTGCTGCATTAATGATGGACGTAAGGACAGGTACCCAGAGCTCTACATCAGAGGCATAGAGATCAGGTGGAATCCCATCGGGACCCAGTGCCTTATTCTCAGACAGCCAAAATATTCCTTTCCTTACCTCCTCAGTAGAGATGGATAAGGCAGCCATCCTTCCGATGTTACCAGACTGGAGATGAGGATGGGGAAATTATAGAAATCCTTAAAATGGCTTTCCAAACTATCTTCAGTGATATGGGCCTCCAATGAGGCAGAAGCTCTTACAGACCGGAATAAGGCTATTGTTTAAACCCCAGAATTTGGAGCAGTTCTTCAGGGTACTTGCCTTAATCAGGTCAAACCATGCTTTGTCCTTTAAGGTGTTTGTATGTCTTGCCAGTTCAGCTTTATACACACCATGGCTGTTCTTAACAATCAAAGGGTCTCTAGGTTTGGCACACAGTGCTTTAAGAGTTCTTAACGCTATGGAGCACCATGAATCAAATCATTGCAGTGCCACATTGTCACAGAGCTGATGCCTTCAATAAAACAGATACGGTATTTGCAAGAACAGAAAAAGCATCTAGAATACTAAATGGATCATTCTGTTGGCCTGAGCAAATATCAAACTCCTTCTGACACCCTAAATACATGGAATTGTAAAGTGTGTGGAAATAGCTGTGACCACTTGAGTCTCTTGTCCCCACTGGTGGTCTTGATGGTCCTATTACCACCCTACCTACGAATATGTATAAACTTGCACCAACTAAACTTAGCACACACCGGGTTGTGATCACTAAAAAAAACTCAATGGAATTTCTAAATCCAAAAAGTATTGAAAAAACGGGTTGGAGACAAAAAGAAAATCACTAAATGACTTACAAGCCCTCCTGGTGAAAGTAGGGTTGATGTCTCTCCTAGTCAGGAGCAGTTTGCCCATAGCTAAAACTAGGTCAAATTCATTCAATATAGCATTAAGGTTGGCTCCCTGTTGGGTGTGTTCCATGTGGATACTAGTCAAACATGAACAACCCAAAGCCTGTATACCATTGTTCCTCGGATCCCCACATGAATGAACGTTAAAATCTCCTGCAATCATTATATTAACACACCATGAATTATGTGCTCACCAGTTGAATATTGCACATCCTTTGTGACCGCAAAATTGCATTGTAGAAATTCAACAACAACTTGCTGGGCCCTTGAGAAAATGGCATAGCTTGCAAATTATGAACTTCTGTGGACAAAACCTCCAGGATGCACCGCTCCGCAAGTGAAACAAAAATAATCAACGCCCCCTTTGATGACACTGCAGGCATGAAAAAAGTCTTGTAACCCTCCAAGAAAAAACAGTTCACAATAGCCCAGGTTTCTTGGAGGCAGATCACATCGAAACATTTGATAAAGGTCAGCCATAGTGGGTCACTAAACTGGCCTGCTAGTCACGCAATATTCCAGCAAATAAATGTACATACTTTGGGATAAAATGGAATGGGGTCTGTTAGACTCTATAGTGGAGGGATGCTCTGATCGAACAAATCAGTTCTTGGCAGTCAATCACAGCCGTCCAGGGATGATAAGAGCGCAAAGGCATTATTAAGAGCTAGATCACAGGCATCCAATTGCCTTGCTTCCTGTAGGGGGGATCCGCACTCCCATAGTCTCTCTTTGGTCAGATTGTGTTGATGTACCATAGGTCTGTAAAAATATCCCTAAAGGTAAGCTACAACAAAGGAGACAAAAACACTAGGAGTAAGACATTTCGTTGCTGCCAAACTTCTCTCAGCCACATGTGGACTATTGAAATTAATGATAATGCTATCTCCTACATAGTTTTTCTTAATTCTTCCAAACCAATTCACTCTTTGACCCATTATAATATGTTTTCCACCAGGGTTCCAAGAGTGGTATTCAAATTCAGCCAACGTAAAACCTTGTTTTGAAGTCGATCAAAATTCTCAGTTGCGCTTGACAAAAGAGGGGGTACATTCCCAAGCAGCGCAACATAGGGAGTTGCTTCCGGTGGCAGATGGAGAACTATGGGCTGAAGGCTGAGTGTACTGTATACATCAGATCAGAGCTCTCCTCCTCTAGTTAGTTTGCCACCTCTATACATACCTCTATACATTGTTAAAGTACCTTTAGACTGCCTCTGCGAGGTCATAGGGGCGCTTGCTGCAACGCTGTGGCTTCTGTATCCCAACTGTGCATTACCTCTTAACGCACATTGAGAGTAAGAAGAATTCTCTGCGATATGTGAATCTGGAACATCAGGATTAGGAACAGATACTTTCCCCAGATGTGCAGAGTGAGACCAATTCAAGTCGGTAATCGCTTTTTCCATGACTGCTAAGCATCGGCTGAAGGGGTAGTAAGCGCTATATAAATGCAATTACAATACAATCTCCGAGGCATCCTTTGTGGTAGTGGAAAATTGAGTATCTGATACCTGCATGTGCAATCGCCAACTACACAAAGAGGCTTCCACAGGCTCGGACACCATGGCCTCCCCTCCAAGATCCGACTCAGGTGGTAAGACAGTTAAGCCTATGCCCTGACCAAGGGGTAGGGGTGAGCGAGAGAGACTTGTGACCCGTTTAATCTCCTAGTCAAGGACACCGGCAGCCCACTATAGGAAGGCATCTATGGTAGCCACTGGTTTGGACACTATTTTATCCCAAGGCTTGGTGGCAGCTGTGGTGGGCTTACCCATTCCCACAATAGCCCCCAAGGCCAGCCCCTGAGGACAAAAAGTCAGGCAGTCAGAAAATGCAGGGGGGAAGAATCTCAGTATGACCATAACACAACATCTTACAATACCCCGCTCCAGCCGTCAGTATGTTAAGCTACAGAAAACAAAAACAAGGGGCTTCCGAGACCCTAAGTTCACCAGGTATTATGCTAGCAGACAGACCACCAAGTCCTCCTACAAAACAATCCAGGCACAAGGGGGACTCTACAAATACAAGCCAGAAGGGGCAATAGAGGACAGGAGTGAGTAAACAAAAATATATCCCTTGCAAATTTTCCTTACTGCTTCGGCTCAGGTCACATAATCCCATTGTTTTGTCCAGCTGTCCTATGTGACGCTTCGCGGCAAGACAGGAGTGGCAATACCGCAACCAGGAACAAGATCGATGCCGAAAACCAAGATGGGGGCCAGCCTCCTCCGGCCGTGGACTGGCATTGACGGGCCCGTCCTTGGCCCGGGCTTCACCAGAGCACAGCCTGCGTGAGTCATGCGCCACAGAGGTGGAGAGCGCATTTTCCACTTGTCACTACCCCTCCTCATTCACAAGAACAGGATGCTGGGACACAGATTCCCCGTCGCAGCCACACACACAGCACACCAGCAAGACCAACGGCTATAGTTTGTTTACATATCACATGTATCAGTCACCATTACAGTTTAAACGAACTGCTTGCAACTTAAAATGCTGCAGAGATTATGTGAAACACCAGCTAGGACCTCTGGGTAGCCCTTGGTTGAAGTTTTGCTTTTTTTGATGGGGCCCACATACAGCACCAGGTTAGAACAATGCTATCCATGCCACGCTAGAAAAGTGACAAAGCGTGTTGACATTTTTTGCAGCAAAGTTTGTTGTTGTATGCTTACCTGGTGCTATGCATGCAGAGCTGAAAACTGACAAAACGAAGTTAACCATTCTAAGCATAGTATTCCCACTCTGCATTGGAAAAACACCATCAATGCCAGCATGAAATACGTAAAAGGAGCTCCAGACATGCATTCCACACTTATTAAAGCACGTTATTTAAGCAGAGCTTTGCCCAGACACAATGGGGCAATCAGTAATTGTGAACACCAGAATTCTCAACTGATGTTTTACAATGATAGTTTCTATAATATATGGTGTCAGCAATTTTTCGCTGGTTGCTTAGTGTTTTATTTATCTTAAGGATATAAAATAAACTAATTGCATCTTAATTCCAATGGAGCAAAAGGAGTTACTTTCCCTCTATATATAGGAAATAGAACATGTTTCTCTCCAATTGAATTTTGGAAGTCACTACATACTTTAACATGGAGGTTGCTGAAGTACCAGAACGGTCTATGGAAAGCAACTCATTGCTGAGCATGCTTTCCTCTTTTTTTTCCATTTGAACATGCACAGTTCCAAAGACTGAATGTGTTTGTCCATTTATCTGCAGGACTACTGGAAGTGTGTTTTACTCAATAATGCCTCTTGAGTATGTACATTATGATTCCTACATACCCACTCTTGTTCACACCTACTCCCGTATGCCAATCAGATTAATCTAATAGCCCAATTTAGACACTGACCAAGACCACTGAATCTGAGCACTGGACATCTGACTCACTAAATATTAGTGTAATCATTAGGACAACTGAAGGCCGAACCATAAACAAACATTTTTGCTTCAAATATGTGTTGCTTGATATTCTCTTCAGGACAAAGAACCACCGTGCATATCTACACTTAAAAATTGTGTCAATTCCAGTCTTGTATCATACTTATTCAATACAAGTTCCAAACGTTACAAGCAAATGCATTAGAACTGCTGATTAGAAGTGCAACAACAAGTTAAAATGCTTGTATCCATATTGTTCATCAACTTTCTTCAACGATGTCATTTAAAAGACACTGTGTACCCGCTCATTAATGAAGCCCAATCGACCAGTGCGATCAAGTCAATATGGTATGCATCCATGGTTGGTCCTTAACAAAAGAAAAGTTACCTTAAGTAATTTATTTTAGAAGCTTCTGCTCTTTTTCTAGCCTTGATCTTTCCAAGATAATATGCTTTAAGTCATTCCAGATGCCTCTTCTCTTTCCCTAATAGCATAACTACTAAATTATTTTTGTATGCACTTCCATCACGGAATCAATGTACAGATTGACTGAAAGTCTTCCCAAACAATAGTAAAAGAACATTTAACGTACAGAGCCAATAAATAACCTCGAACTATCCATGAACTCTTGCGGACGCATACAAATCATGACCATGTGATCTGTAACAGCACTGATATTGATTGTAATTGTCAATTAAGTATTTAAACTGATCAATTTTAAATGACGCATTTTACTATTGTAATGGTTTTTATTAACTATATAATAAAACAATACTTCCCAAATAACATTAACAACAGTTTGTAAAACTATGATCTCTTGATTATGCTCTACTGAAACACTGCTACATTAATCTGATGTTAACAGACTAATCTCTAAATAAGAAATAATTGTGTAAGAACAAGTTCTGCACACTGAGGAAATCTCAGCCTCAATAGTTTGAGGACAAGTTCTCTAAGTTAAATCTTATCTAAGAACATCAGATAATGCCTTCTGTAGAATGTTGTATAAAGCACATGTATGTGCACATAATAGTTGTCTATACTTGGCAACTACAATATTTGCAATAGCTTTAATAATACTAACATACTGCATGAATAAAGGCTTTTCAAATAATTTTAAGAAAAAGATTTCCGTAAATTGATTCAAAAGGTCCCACAACTGAATTGACAGTCAAAATAAAAGGGCAGTAAGGAAGTACACTAAAGTATTTTCAAACATCAAACATTCACATTATCTTCTACTTGCGCAGTCTCTATATATTACATAATCAATAAGTTATCAACAGAGGAATTAATCATTTCATAATAACACCTCAACACTCTATAACACTAGGAAGGTTATTTTATATAAACCAATTAATAATGTGTGACTACTTCGCTGGTATTTTATCCCCTCAGATTGTTTGCTGTTTCCAAATATGCATCGAGGCCAAAAGATTAAAGTGTTAAGACTTACATGAATTTTAACAATTTTGGCGCATTTTACGGCAGCGGTGGAAATTTGCTTCATGTTAACAAATTTAAGTTTGTATTTGTACATATTACTACAAAATGTCACTGACAAAGTTTGAAATCATATAACCACAAATATTTGACATGTTCTGCTACCTAAAAACCACAAGCATTTGCATATCGCAATGACTCCAGTTTGAGCGATTGACAAATTACAATGCCTTTTATTTTTGTTTTCATTTTTAGAACTTAAATAAATGGCATTGTCATTTATAATGCCAATAGCTTGAACTCTCGTAAATACAAGACAATGCCTTTTATCACAAATGCAATGCAACAAGTCTCGTATTTACGAGAGTTTGAGCTATTGGCATTATGAAAAAAAATGCAATTTTTTATGTTTTAAAAATGAAAACAAAAATAAAAAGGCAAGTTTCTTATTTCCAAAATGTGCTGTGAAGCAGTTGTGCGGTTCAACTACTTTCATATACAACGGTTCGAAAACAAAAATTCAGATGCCCCAGATCTTCCAAAATATGTTCTCCGCTGTTAAAAGTAGCATGAAAGTGTAAAAATAATAACATCAGCAAGCAGGCATTCATACGGTTAGGAGCTGCTGCATACTTTCGATCTTTTGTCATCAGTTGTGGTCTATTTTATATACCCTCGCTAGGCTGAGAGGATTTAAGTTTGCAAAGGAGTTAAGCCTTAACTAAGTGCAGGAGAGAATCCTTCGGAGCGAGGCTCCGACAAGCCATATTTGTGGAAGGAAACCATTTGCAAGTGTGTGGGTTCAAGTGTGGAGACTCCAGGGCTCGTCTCCAGCCAGGGGGGGGTTCTGAGGAATGCAGGGAATCAAGTCGGGCTGCGGAGGGGATTTGTACTAGCTTGCTGGATACGCTTAGCCAGACACGGGCGAAATGTTAAGAATTACAAGTAAAAGGAGCCCAATCCAGTTGGAAACTTTTGTTTTAGCTGCATTTTCTCACCATGGTACGGTGTGGTTTATTATCCTTAGTCTTTGAAACATCGATCAAAACTCTCAAACAGGAGGAGATACAGAGACAGGTTAAACAAGAGGGGGCGATTAAATACTCTAGGTGACGAGGAAAGGAAGCGGAACAACTAAAGAATAGGGCTGATTTACAGCAGAAACACAAGTAAGGAGGCGACACGAGAGAAACCGGACAGGGGCCATTTTAGCAATCATATAGCACTATGGGTTAAAGGCAGGGTGGGGGAGGTTTGTGTAATACAAACACACACTGCATGCTTCCCGTGTGCGAGCTTGAAGAAGCTGCACCAGAGACGGATAACTGGTGCATTTGTGCAGAGCGCCTCGCGAACCGACTGGTTGGTGGGCGCTAGAGGGAACGGTCTCGCTCGTTACACTGCTAGGGAGTGTGTAGTTTATGTGGAGTCTAAGTGCTTGTGGTCTGCTCATTAGAAATAACTGCGAGTCCTTTTGTCTTGCATTGGGTGAGAGAATATTTTGCTGGTTTAGGGACAATAAATTATTCTAATGTCCAAAATCGTCGTCCATACGTTTTTTGGGCTAATGCTATAGAAAAGACCATGAGTACAAGATGGGCATCGAAGCCACAGTGAAAAAAGCCTTGTTTTGTTTCAAGGCTGCTCATAGCAGAAGAAAGCACTAATTAGAAACAGATGGCCCCCTATAAAGATAAGGAATTGCTTCACGACAGCCGTGAAGCAGACGACCCAGTCCGGATGGGTGGTCTAAAAGGGAGAAAGGGAAGGCAGTGGCCCAAAGCATCCTTTTCATTGGGAAGCCAGCGTTTAGCAAAAACGCTGACGCGACCCAATGAAAATGACGGGCGGGTCTTTAAGCCCCCTTCTGAAATCTCCTCTCACACTTTAGGTCCCGCTGAGCGAGCAGGGCATTTGCTGCATTGCTAGGAGAGACCTATAAAAGTGCGTTTGAAAATCAACCTCAAAGAAGAAAGTTATACAAGTTCAAATCTTCCTTATGACAAACTCTCATTTCAAACATCAAAAATGATGTGATACGGTCCAAAGATCAAAAACTTTGTTCACATCCCATATTAACCCCTTTACAGCGGCAGAAATTCCGCTGCGGTGCGTGGTTTTAAAGAGTGGACGGGGCTGTGTCGGCCAACGGACGTGTGCGACACTAGCCAGGTAGTGCTAGTGACGGCCGTTGGCCGACAGAAGCAGCGAGCAGGTTAAGCCAGTTGCTCTATCAGAAACATATTCGCAAAAGTCATAACTGAAAGAACTTTAGACAAAGTCCACACCAGGAACTGTTTATTTAACTATGTACCGTTTCTTCAATTCTATTTTACTCCTTTGGCGCTTATCACGAGCTCTGCTCGTCTTCAGGCACAGTAGAGCTGAGCTCGTCATAACTGCCGCGGAACACCCACGCGGGGATAATTCCCCCCCCCTCCTGTGCGGACGTTCCACGGGAGTGGGAGGGGTCATTATTAGCTCAGCTCGTCATGAGCACAGCTCTGCTGTGCAGCATGACGAGCTGGGCTTGTCATGAGTACTGCAGCGCCACACGAGGCCTCCCTCCCCCACTCCGCGGGGTAATTAGCCACGCGGCGAAGGGGTCAACAACTAGAGAAGAAAGGAGCATCCCATCAACTGCCAAGACCTTCTCCGTGTATGCTAGATAATTTAGATGCCTGGCAAATATATTCATGTTAGCATTACAAGAAACCTGATCATTACAGGAAAACGTAAATACACCTTTGCAAAAAAAATGCGACATAAAAACTAAAAGTGAAAGAATATTTGTTTCAAGATTAAGCGTTTTATGCCTTGAGATTACCGGTCAAACGTCATTAGAGAGGGGATAATGCCCAAGTGAAATAGTAAACATGTCCTATGTTCCCTCTGTGCCAAGGGAAATAATAGGTAGATATAACTTTTCCAAGATATGTACATACATATATATATCTACATATCTATCTATCTACATATCTATCTATCGATAGATAGATAGACATACGCAAGACTTTCGGGTGCAACAAATGACTTCACTAACACAGTTAATATCTGTGCACAAAAACAAGCATGCATGATCAAAAAAATAAGTTACATCTTAAATAATTGTAGATATCAACATGTATTTGTAGTATACATGAAATAGCTTGCATTACTTGACCTCAAGTCCAAATGGGAGACAACTTTAATTAACTACATTTCGAACTATATTGG
The DNA here is from genome assembly GCF_964263255.1 of Lissotriton vulgaris. Classification (NCBI taxonomy): domain Eukaryota; kingdom Metazoa; phylum Chordata; class Amphibia; order Caudata; family Salamandridae; genus Lissotriton; species Lissotriton vulgaris. The sequence goes on from NW_028249137.1 coordinate 626,758, forward strand.
CTACGTTATATTTCATGTATCAAAATAAATATGATCAAAGTCCGACAGAATGAACAACAATAATAAGGTACTATTAAATAACTACACACCATAGCACGGGTAGCACGAAGATAACCAAATCCATTTTACATAACCAGGAGCACCACTGTGCACTGTGCTTCCATTGCATTATACTATTCATAAAAAAGCTCACAGTTTTCACTTTTTACTTACTTTTACAGATACAAACAGAAAGCAATCTATTTTCCTCTCAAAGTTCATTTTTAAATATGGATAAATACGTAAAATAGGTTTTCAATTGAATGAGTCTCACTACTGTCAGTCATGAATGCTAAGTCAATAGCTGTGCAGGTTTACGGGCAGGGGAGTTAAAAACACGAAAAAAAATCCTATTAAAGTTTACATAAAAGCAGCATTACAGATGTTTAAGCAGTTCTTCAAAGCATATGCTTTCAAATTGTATTGCATTGTACTGTAAATGGCTAAAACCCAATTGGACATTCAAACATGAGTAAACTCTGGTTGGTTAAATAAATGTGGAAATGTACGGATTGCACATTCATTTTTTGCATAAGGCATAAAGTAAATATGGATAAGTACAGATAACATGCGCAGAAACTAAATATGGATAAATAGAGACGGAAATGTAAAAAGAATACCATAAAACCGGTAGCCCTATTCATAAATGCCAAATCAATTGTGCACAAAAGAAATACAGTAAACAAAACTTCGAAACCGTTTGTATGTTTGTTATGTTTGTTTAGACATGATTATTGAATGGTTTGCACAGGATCAAGACACCCCAACTATCCATGTTTAACAAATTATGCCAAAAGCTCTGAAAATATCGCAAGACGCAAGGAAACTACAAATAAAATATTCCCAAGAACGCATCCTGAGTTAGAGCATATTCGCAAAGTACAATTTTTTGTAAACCAAACTTTTTCGGAACTCTAAAAATACCATGCGTCTATGAAAACAAAACTCCAAACCATCAAAACAAAACGCTTAACTCGGAAGAAATACGACGTGCAAGGGATAGCTGTCGCACTTGTCACATGGACCTGCTGTCAAGTGCCACGGCTCCCTCTAAGAAAGTCTGTGCTAACCACGGTGCTGCGGAGAGCTTCGACAGTATCATAGTCAGTAACGCAACTACGGAAGAGCCAGAGAGCCCTGACAGATGGGCAAACCCTGGCAAAATAAACCAATAGGCAGCACTGACAGCAACCCAGCCATCGTAACAGTGGGCGGTGACTACTGCAGTGCCTTGTGACCAAAATACACCAAAGTGCAAGCTTGTTGCCAGCCTGCAGAGGGGGCTACGTAGCACTGTAAGGAGAACAGGGCAAGAGCAGCCTTCCCTGGGACAAGCAACACTCTAGTGGTCACGATTCACGCACTGTTCCTTTGACATCTTAAATGGGTTACTGTGCACCTATATGTTCTGCTCGCTGCAGGGATCTATGGTGTAGTGACTTACCTGTGTGCGTAGTTGGGGAACTAACACCTAATTGATTGGGATACCGCTCTTCAAAATGAGAAACGTTATAGCGCTGAGAATAAGTGCAGGGTTCTTCTGCCTTAGCTTACCTCTATCGGACATAGCCTTCACTTGCCCCACTACGTCGGGGGCTGCGCTAAAGCCCTGTGGTGGAAGGAGAACACCAGGATCTGGGTCTTACCTTGCACCAGACCCGCTGCCAGCTAACTGCCCCAGACAGCCAGACAGACCACACTCCAGCCCTTGCCCCTCGCCCCTCCCTCGGTGGTACCTCCCGGCCGCCATTAGAGGCGAGCGGAACAATACGTGCGCGGTAGAAGCAAGGACTCGTGGAGCCGGAGGGGACGGCACAACGAAAACACTGAGGGGTGACAGACAAGCCTCGCATCAACCACTGCGAACAATTACCCATTTCAATAATATTTTGCCCCGTGTGGTTCATTAATACAGATTCCCAACCCCCGCCTTTCAGAGCAGAGTTGAGCACCCGAGTTCGCAGCAAGCGAGGCGAAACCACAGGGGGTTTGAGAGGGGGCTGACAGAGAGATCTGAGACCTATTGCGCGCCCCTTGGCCTTCCCAATGAGTCCGTCAACAAGGCCATGTTATGTCAAAGAACCCCAAACTGCCAGCCACTACGGCCTTACCCGAAAACATAGCCAGCATTAGCCGCCGCTCCTCCGAGGCAGCTATCCTTCCAGTCCCGGACTAGGGGCTGGTGGGGGCGTGGTTAGCAGAGCCTTGAAAAAAACGAAGTTCCACCCAAGCATTGGCAGGGATTGGCTGCCGCATTCCCTGGGCGGTCTCACACACGTAATACTGCGAGGGCGAAGGGTAGCAAGTTACCCCTCCCGTCACATATTCTTGTTATCGGACTGGAGTAACAGCTTGTCAATCAGTCCGCCCGAACCCGCCCATGCGTTCCCCTCTATTCAGCAGGCTAGGGTTAGCTTTGGACTTTATTTGGCCTCCGTCCAGCTTCAGGCAGCTATAGGTGGCTCTGGGAAGAGTAGCAGCGCCGCCCCAGGGTCTCAACTGCTCTACGTCAGTGCCACGCTTACCGCAAGGGGAACTATTCCATCGCATTGGCGCCCTACGGTAGTTTAGCACTGCTAGTGGCAATTATGTATATTCACACCCTTTAAAAAACTCCCTTATAGTGTAAGGTGGCATAATTAAGGGATCCCTCATTTATCGTTTTCATATGGCTCCAAATGGCATACTTACTGACACCTACTTCTCCTATTTAACGGATAATATTTGATGCATGGGAATAGTGCGTGTTATACTGCTTCTGCCAAAGCACTCTCCCTTAGGGGATCACCCTTCAGAGGAGACGTCCTCCATTTTGTCTGATGTAGTGATAAAAGCTGTTGCCCAGTGGTGCGTCACGTTATAGATACTGGCATATCTCGTACCGGAGATTGGGTATTCTCCATCATTCCGAGCCTCTGATCTGCATCAGTGGCAAATCGCATCATAAACTGAACAAGTGGTACTAAACGCTTAGGGGAGAAGGCGGAAGCCCAACCCTAGGAAACAAAATGGCCGACGTGTGAAGATTGTTTTCCCGGCAAAATCTAAACCGACGTTTCTTTCGACGATCCCGAAGAAGTGGCTTAATGTTATAACTTGAAATTTGGTTTCCCACCATTATTGATTAGTGTTTAACAGAATATTATGATTTGGGCAGATATTACGAAATAGTCTAGAGCATTAGAATTCCAATTAAGCTATTGGTATCAGCAGTGACTGCTTTCTTTACACCCCTTTGGCAATCTGCACATCTTATGGACATAACAGTCGCTCAAACTAAATAACTTGTTTGCCTGAATTGTATTTATATTTAATAACGTAACAAAAACTCCCTCTGTTGCAGCATGCATATTGTCTGCTACTGATTTAGCATAAGATATAAATACATGTGCTGACTGTAGCAAGAGGTATTCATGAACGGGCCGCAGCAATAGTGAACAGTCCTCTGTGTCCCTGTCTTTTCTTGTGCCATCCTGCTGCCTAGAGTACAACTAGATTTTCAGCACCAAGAACCAGGACGCTCCCAGGGCTGGTTTTGGGACCCAAATACAGCCATGGCAAAAATGCTCAAACTAGTACAGCTCCCTTTGTCTCCTCACACAATCTCTCTTTTGCCATCCATACATTCTCTCTCTCTCCTTTTGTCAGAACCCGGTTCGGAGGGCCACGGGGCGCACAGGGGTTACAGGGCCCAACCAAGGTGGATGAGGCCTTTTATTCCTGGGCCCACCCTACTATAAATCCTGCTTAACTAGGTCAAGCTCCTACTTCTGCACCTGACTCTCAGTTAGTAGCGTAGCACGAGCAGTCAAGGCTCCCTCGTAGGGAAGTATAGCTACAGATCAGTGACAACAACTCAACTTGAAACAGTCTGCGACACTTGAGATAAGTGCTGTCTCTCTGAGCACAACCAATTGGGCGTAAGAACGTTCTGAAGAATTGTAATCAGACTTCAAAATGTTATAGTTTCCATCATAATTTATTCCATGTTTTATCCACAGAAAATTGCTCAAATCATTTAGCGAATTGCTAGTTTGACATCCTTAAACTTCCCAAAATATGCAAAAGAATCATTGAGGATTCACCCAATGCATTTCGGACTGATTAAAGTCCTTCGTCAGGGGTAGTCTGAAAATAATACAAACAAAAATATATGTATGATCTTTCCAAGCGTCACATTGCACAAACACATTAAAGATCGAATATTAAGTGATAACCAACATGCTGCATGGTGATGACTGGTTCAGCCAATATAACGTGTCAAATAGAACAAAGAAAACTTAAGGTCCCAAAACGGGTGACATAGAGCGGAATGATAAGACGCGATAGAATACTAAGAAGACAGTCAAAAAACAGTTTACACAAACCGCGAAGCAGAATGTGCCGTGAGTACACCGTATTTGTCCCAGGTCTTTTAAACAAGTGTAAACAGGTCGAAAACGTGATAATAGTGCAAGAAACAGGAATGTGTTAAAATGAGTGCCGAAGCCGTTGAGAGAAGATTTCTAAGTGAATAGCTGTAAAATCGTGGACCAGGCTAGCAAATACACCCTGATCCAACGCTGTGTAGAAAGTAAAAGAAAAAACGTAAATCGTGAATAACAAGCGGGATGTACCATGCATCAAAGTACGATTAGCTAAACAAAGGTGCTGACGAATAACGAACAGTACTTACTTTTAGGACCAAGATGAACAGCATGTCAATGTCGTTCAGCCATCATTGCACCGATGCGTGTGTTAGCGTCAAAGAAATAGTGAAGGTTCAAAACAGGCTAGAGAAGTGTCAACATAGAAAGAGGACAGAGATAGTAGCGGCCATCTTGTAATGGTGTATAGTTTCCTTCTTTTTATGTCTGTTTCCCAACTTTTATTGAATTTTAAATTGTGTATGAATAAAAAGTGCAGAATTATAATTTTTAACTGTTTTGTATATCTACACTGGTATCTCCCTGAGCTCCACAATAATAAACAGCAATGCAATCTTATGCACAGAGGTATAAAGAACAGTTCCACTCAAGTGCAGGAGTAATGTCTTTCTTGAAAGAAGATGTATCCATTGAAGAAAAGTGATCCACAAATCCAATGTTATGATTATCCAATGTATTTTAATGGTCGTTTCTTCAAATAAATCCTTTAACAGCCATACAGCCACAGCCTGACGACAGGGAGCAACTGGGTATGACATTTTAAGGACTGCTTGACCCATATCACTAGACCCCCCATAGGTCACCCCTGACTTTTTTTAACAGCAGGAACAAAAAAGTTCAGATATCCCACTCTAAATATTGGTTCAACCGCCCAAACCTCTTGAAACAAACAAATGTCAAAGCGGTCAATAAATTCTACCCATGCCTGCGAGTTAAGTTTTGACCCTAGTCCCTCCACATTCCATGAGACCAACGATGTCTGACATAGTGGTCCATTAGGTGTTTTTGACCCCGTAGGGGGCAGCCCCTTGTGCCATGGTGTACATTGCTCTGCCTGCTCAGGGACCAATCTACATTTGATGCCAGAATAGTGGCATCACACTTTGGCCAACCTCAACCTTCCCTTCTTCCCTACTGCTCTGGGGGGACACTGACCCTATCCAGATCTCTGCCCCCTCCCTTATACCCCCAGCTCTACTGCCCGGGATGGACTTTTGTGGCACATACTGTCATTCGCAATCCCCTTACAAGGCCTGGAATCTATTGAACAGCCTTATGTTCCCTATTGGGCAGAGGTTTGATACAGCCCCCTGCGAAAACATATCCCTCTCAAAGGAAACCGGAGTTGGGGGGCCATAAAAATAGGCTAAGGGTAGAGCTTGTATCCCATTAGACTGATCATTTTGAGGCCAGTTACAAATTTAATGAACACATATCTGGTCTCTAAAATTAATGATGATACAGTCTCCTGCCACCGTCTTACATTCCCTGCCTATCCAGTTAACTCTCCTAACACCCAGAATTTCAGCTTGCATATTTGCTGGCAATGTGTGGTACTTGTTAAGCCAGAAAATACACTTATGCTTAAGGTCTAGGTATGATTCTCGTTTCCCCTGAGCTACTGGAGGAACCCCTACCAAAACTATCACGAAGGGGGCTGATTGGGGAGGGAGATCAATATAGGGTAAGGGAGCCTCACTGTGAGCCCTGGGTAAAGTAGGCAGATTTTGCTGTCTAGTATCCAACTTATTGCCGTCTCCTTGATTTCTGCTTTTACTCAATAGTATCGCTCCAGCCCCTATATGATCAAGTGCTGGGGGTGCCTCTGTCCGTGGCAAAGTGGTTTGAGGCGCCCCAATAGCCTGAGCTATATTTCCCACCCCTGTCAAAGCAGGGGTTTGAGATTGGGAATTAGCAGTGTGCACCTTATCAGCAGCCAGGATTGGCCTAATGCCCTGTCCCGGCACCACTATTAGGACCATTTGAAACATGGGCTACAGGTGTTTTCGCCCTTACAATGTGAGCACTGTACCTTGATCCTGCCTGTTTCTGAGCTGTTGCCAATGAAAGTTCTAAACACATCAATCTATTTTCAATAGAGTCCAACCGCTCATGTAATGGATGACACATCTTCTTAAGAGTTCTCTCCAGTCTTTTCCAGAAAGAAGGTCCCAAATCCAGGTGTGGTTCCTCCTCCCTAGTATCCGGAAGACTTCCCTGCCCATTTCTATCTACCGTACCAAGTTGTGCAGGGCAAATTGGTGGCGTCACTGTTGGATCATCAACAGGGACAGTATTTTTACAAGACCTTTCTTTTTTCCCTCCAGCATTAGTTTGGGGCCCAGGGCGCTTCCTTTTTACTTGTGCCCCCCCCCCTTCGGCTGGACAAAAACTGGTTTTACTTGGCCAGCTGATCGGGTTTTAATATTAGGGGATGGGGCTCTATCTACATCGCTGGCAGGAACTCCATCTCTTGGAGAGTTATCACTTATGTTCAAGATAGTTAGTGACTGAGGCGACGGAGTGATTGCCACTCCCGACGGAGGAAGCGTTCCCTGTGAGTCAGTATGTAAATGAATCGGTGATCTGGCTCCTGCCAGGGGGCCCAGGGAAGATCTTTTGTTAAAGGATGTGTCCAAGGATAGTCTTTTCTCGGTAAGTTCTATATCCTTTGCGAGTGCAGATGATACCCTGATGAGAAAGTTATCTAGAGTTCCCAATAATGATCCACCCGTTGATTTCCTGCTAAGTGGGCCAGCATCTGGTGGAGTAGCCATCTTTACTATATCCTGGATGTTACTCAGTCCTAATGACAATTAGTAAATATCACAACCAATGTCTTACAAAGCAACACTGACCTTTTTGATACTGTGACAGATGTCAGAGGGGGGGCCCGTCCCGTCCTTGCCCGGTCTTGAACGGGCTTAAACGGGCCCGCCCTTGTCCCGGGCTTTTCCCGGGCGATCCCGTGCGCGTCCCACTGCGCGTTGGGCCGTTGCCGATTTTAAATGTCCCAGGGTGCGGGGCTTCTGGCCGGCACCTCATGCGAGACCGCGCTGCCTGCTGGATGTTGTAGGCAGGCAGCGCGCGGTCCGCGGGTGACTCAAGGCACGGGTGGTCAGTGGCGGTAGCGATCCCCAGCTCTCCCCCTCAGCAGGCAACAAGCAGCGTCCTCCTCCTCTCACTGCGCTGATTCCTGCCAAAACGATAATCTCCTCGCTGTTCAGGTTAGATTGGTGACGCGTCCCGCTGCACTTTGGGCCGGTGCCGATTTTAAATGTCCCAGGGTGCGGGGCTTCCGTCCGGCACCTCACGCGAGACCGCGCTGCCTGCTGGATGTTGTAGGTAGGCAGCACGCGGTCCCCGGTTGACTCAAGGCACGGGTGGTCAGTGGCGGTACCGATCCCCAGCTCTCCCCCTCAGCAGGCAACAAGCAGCGTCCTCCTCCTCTCACGGCGCTGATTCCTGCCAAAACGATAATCTCCTCACTGTTCAGGTTAGATTGGTGGCAGCATTTCCACATTCAGCACATACACTCAGTCTCCGCACACTGTTCAATACTATAGTCCTTCTGTACTTCAACGGAGTGTTTTACTTTAAACACCCTCTGCCAGTGCACACACATGTACCATGTGCACACTGTTCGACACTGCACTCTCTGTATAGTGTATGTCTTGCATGCTCCTGGTCAGAGACCTGCTTTCTCCCCCAGCAGCTCAGCTGTTGTGCCGCTGCCACTGACCCCGTTCACCTCTGAGCTGGTAGGTGTTGGAAGCCCTCCTCCACTTTAGGCTTCTGCCTGCGCCTTATCCCTGGTGGTCCTGTGGGAGAGCCTTGCTCTTCTGCTGATCCGCTGCTGTCTGTGTTTGCTAGTGTCTGATTGTTGTGCCTTTGTATCTTGTTATTGTGCCTTTTTATCTGTTTTTTTGTCTTCCTGTTGTTTTTGGCCTGTTTGTGTCCTCCGTGCCCGTTTCCTTCCCGCTGCTGCTGCCCTTGCTGCCCCTGCCCCCTGCTGGTTCCCGCATCCCATCTGCGCTTTCCTCCACCCTGCCCTATTTAATGGCGGCCGCTGCTCGGTGTCTGAGCAAGACCTCGGACCTCCTGGTCAGAGACCGTCTCTCTCCATCAGGAGCTCCCCTGTTGTGCCGCTGACCCCATTTACCTCTAAGCTGGTAGGTGTTCGAGGCCCTCCTCTACCACAGGCTCCTGCCTGCGCCTCATCCCTGGTGGTCCAGTGGGAGAGCCTTGCTCTTCTGCTGGTCCGCTGCTGTCTGTCTCTGTGTTTGTGCCTGTTTTTTCTGTCTTTGTTAGTGTCTGGTTATTGTGACTTTGTGTCTTGTTATTGTGCCTTTTTATCTGTTTTTCTGTCTTCCTGTTGTTTTTGGCCTGTTTGTGTCCTCTGTGCCCATTTCTTTCCCACCACTGCTGTCCCACGGTCCCTCCCCCTGCCGGTTCCTGCTCCCACCTCCCAGCTGGACTACCCTCCCCTTCCCTATCTAATGGCAGCCGCTGTAGGGCCGCGCCTAAGGCAAGCCCATCTGCACCTGTCCCCGGCCAGCACCAGAGACCCTGGTTGTCCGACTACCCACCACTACGACTCTGCTGCCCTCCTCGTACTCAACCCTGGAAGGAACAATAACTGCCAGCTATCTATCGACCAACCCCCCAGCCAGTTCTCCTGCCGGTACTCCAAACGAACCTTCACCACCCTCTGCACCGCCGCGGCCAATGACCCCACACTGCCAGCAGCCTCGAAGCCATGAGATGCATTCTCCTCAACGTGCGCTCCCTGCACAGACACGCAGTAGAGATTTGAGACCTCCTCGACACCCTCTTGTCAGACATCGCCTTCTTCACGGAAATGTGGACCAACCCCCACCTCCACCCCAACATAGCCACTGTCATTCCTGACGGATACAAGATCCAGATGAAGGACCGCCCCAACCACCCAGGAGGAAGACTTACCATCGCACACAAGAGCTCACTCTGACTCTCCACCTCCAGCACGAGCAGCTCCCTGTCCACCACCGAACACCTCCATTTCCAGATCCAGACCATCCGCAGAACGACACTGCGAGGCACCTTCGCCGGCAGACCTCGAACCACATTCACCGCTACCATCGCCGACATCATCACACCCCATGCCATCCGCTCCATGGACTACATACTCATCGGAGACCTCGACTTTCATCTCGACCACCCCAGCGACTCCAACTCTGCCACCCTCCTAGACAACTTTGCCAACCTCGGACTGCAACAACTCGTGACCACCCCTACCCACAAGGCAGGATTAACCCTCGACCCCGTCTTCGCATGAGGCAACAACGTTCAGATGCTCCTGTCTGAAGAGGAAAGCGACCAGTTTACTCGCCCTGTCCGAGGAAGAGTGGGTATGAGTAGAGTGGGCTAGGAAGTTATGACAGCGGAGTTTCTCTAGGCTTAAAAGCCGATTCGCCTGCAGGGCTTCTAGCTGCGCCTGCGCCTCGGGGTGTGTGGCTGACAATGTTTCCCAATGTAGAAGCTTCTGTTCAATGGAGGCAAGAGAGGTATCCAGTTGTCTAGGGATACTCCAGGTCAGACTTAGACAATGCCCATGAGTTGCAGCTTTAAAGGCCTCCCACTCTATCAGGGGGGAACCCGCAGAGTCAGTGTTTTGCTCAAAGTAGCTGAGCAGTGATGCCTACAAGGAGCAGCGGAAGGTCGGGTCCTCTCGGGCCGCCGTCTGCAGCCGTCAAGTCAGGATTGGGGAGGCTCTTGATAGAGCACGCAGGTCACCTGACTAATTTTATTCGCAAATATGCACACTTGGGCCCATAATATATTTTCATTACACGTTCATCGAGTAACCTACACTCTACTAACAGCAATTCAGTTCCTTTCTATTTATTTCAATGTACCTGACTTACCAATCCTCGTCACAGGTACCTAAGATCACAATGGATCAAGGAGCTAGCTGCAAAATAAGTAGACAAAACAATACCATATACAAATTGACAATGTTTGTACTTTGTATAATAACCACAGACTCAGGAAGTTTTGAAAACCTTTATCTAATCATCATCATCATCATATGCCATGAGTAGAAGATTAACACAGACCAAACTATCTAAAACTAGAATTAGAAATATCGTATAGCTATGAATAAGGCAAAGAATCATTTAGAAATCGAAAATTAAAGGGAAGGAGAAAAATAAGGAACACTCTATTTTGATCAACAGACTTTCACAACTTCACTAAAGGCGGGTAAAGAAAGGGAACATGCTGAATCCAAGTAGACTTTCGAAATTCACTAACGGTTCAGAAGAAATGAAACTTATGCAATTTGATCTATCCAGATGTGCTTATTCTCTATAGGGAGGGTAAGAATGGAACATAAACTATAAAAGACGATTTAGCATTTGACTAAAGGTAGGTAAAAAGTGGAACATGCTAATAGACAATTAATGCATGAAAATCTTATTTATAAAGGGACAGGGGAAGACAAGGAACATATGCAATTATGCTTTATTCGAGACGTTAGGAATGCAAGTTTAGATAAACTATCACCCACACAGACTTTATATTTACCTAGGATAGAGTGAAGGCCAACCCTGGCCACGGGTCAGTTTGGAAAGACGGTAAAGGACCCTCAAGGACTTAGATGCCAGTAGGCGAGCAGGTGCAGCTCATGGACAGTCAGGACAGGATAACCCCAGAATTTGGATCAGGACCGGGTTCACCAAAGGGTACGACCAACACCCGCAGCTTCAGTTGCAACAACTGCGCTACTCCCTCTCTGCAAGGAATCTGCTAATAACCCCAATTGGGTTTTCGAATCTCCCAGCAAAGTGCTTCGCCAGCACTTAAGGTTTCCCAAACCCCGAGTGGGTAGGTGGAAATTCGGACAGAGTGCTCCGCAGCTCTCTGTATCAGTCACCTATAGAGTGCGTTGGGTCAGTGAAAGGTCAGCTATTCGGACAAGTCGGACCAATTCTCTAGCTAAACCTACGCTAGTTATACTGTTTTTCGGGTCAGTGTACCACCCCCCAATGTTGCAAGTGTAAGGATCCCCAAATTCTGATTGGACAAAGGAGGAGGTTCAGTCATCACACCACCTAAATTTTAGACTTTCTCATGCTTAATATTCAGTTTTCGTACCCACCCCTTAAATTCTAGTTTCCCATGGCATATGTTTTACAGAGAACAATAGAGTATACAGCAGTTTATTACAAATGTAACAAATTCAGGTACAGATCAGCTTCTCCGGCTAGGTTTGTTCAGGTTCCCAGGAGCATATTGGGTGAGGCTGCCAGCTGGCTGGGTTCCACTGCTGCATGGTTTTCTTTTCCCCATTACGTGACTGGTACCATACGGGCTTCAAAGATGGGGTAGTAAGCACCTACCAGGCCCAAAGAATACGATACATGAAAAGCAAGCGAAAACAATTTAGAAACACAGAATAAAAGATTACACTCTATACCATGAATGGCTATACTATATCCCTTACTTTATAATAACTATAGCGTTATGAGTAAGTGCAGAACAAACAGCTTTGTAAAAGCGGCAGTGCAAGCTTAGAGCATGTGAGAACACAGAGCAGCCATCTTAATTGCATTGCGCATGAGCAACAAATTCCCACCAGAACTGCAAGTACGTCACGTCACATGGGTATGACCGACGCATGCGCAGACTAAATTCCCTCGTAGCAGCGGACATTTTAATGGCAAGCGTATTAGGTTTAGTAAACACATAGGCAAGCTTCGCTAGGACACACTGTGTAGTGTAAAAAGGTGCAAAATTAGTAAGACAAACAGGTTGATTAGTTAATTAGGGTTATTCGAGGTTCTTGATTATAAGCAAGTCGCTTAATGTGCAAAACCTTGCTCCATCAATCCCCTCTTTGATAATATTTACTATCATCACTATTAATGGAACCAGATACCAACTTTTCACATTTCACCCATTTCAATCTCTTCAAACTTTCTATTTAGTTTCTTTTCTGCATCTTTATTAGGATGAGAATTTTTCATTCTTTTATAAATCTTGTTATTCAATTCTTCTAGTTCGAGTTCTTCAACATTTCGTTTCACTCCTTTCTTATTCACAGCATACTTCTTTTGGTGTTTTCGACATTTACAGCAAATTATTATGATGAGCACAAATAAGCTTATTCCCGCTATTGGCATCAGTATTTTGCTCACAAGACTTCTACCTAGGTTAGAAAACCAACTACCTACAGAGGAGAGACCATCAGTTAGTCTCTTCCAGGCACTGTCAACCTCCAGTGGTTTGAGCTCTCTTTCCAAATTAGTAATATTTCTTACATATTTCTTAATTCCAACACTTTTATCTGGAATGTAAGTGCAACAATGTTGCACTTTCAACATTCTACAGACTCCGCCCTCTTTTGCCAATAGAGTGTCAAGAGCAAGTCTATTCTGTAAAACCATAGATCTGATCGCAACCATTTCGGTATTGACCAACAGGAAACCTCCAGAAGTGTCAGTTGATAACCAATCTATTACTGTAGATAATTAGCAAATTCTTTTTGTATTCAGAGTCACTCCCACTGCAGATATCAATGCACTAAATATATCGCCTAGTATTTCTCCTACACTTTCTCTTTTACTACGCACTAATCCATTAGTGTTTTCAGTGCTTCCAGTGACATTTTCCATATGGTATATCTTTGGAAAGACAATACCAAAATAACAGCTTCCGTACCAATTGTCCGGCAATTTGAAGTAAGCCTTGTTCCCACATATAAAATAAATTCCAGGAAACACAGGCTCTGACCCATCTTTGAAACCCCAACCTCCAATTACCTTGTAATTGTGTTCGCATTCACTGGAACCAATGAATATGTTATTATAATAACTAGTCTTTTCTCTGTGAAGACAAAGTTTCCCTTTCTTTTCGAAATCCAGCAACAGTGCAGCATTGCCTCCACCATTTGAGGTGCTATCTATGTTTTCAGCCCATTTGGGAGCTTTCTGAGTCTTGTCCTTTGCTTTCTTTTGGAAACTCTCTCTTCTTTTCTCTACCATATTTAGAAACATTTTCTCTTGTTCTTGTAAGGTGCAGGTCAGTTTATTTCTGTGTGCGTCATCTATATTTATTTTACCTATAGTCAAAAAATATTCGCCCATGTATTTTGCTATGTGTCTAGTAGTATGTACAGGATTCAGATTTCTTCGCACAGGAAGTTCAGAAAATATCATATCTACGTTTCAGTAATAATACTGTAATGGTCCTATTTTATAGAATAAACTAGCTAAAATAATACAGGAAATTCCATATGTTAGTGGCAAGTGATGGTAGGTCACACCCTCAGCTACTGAAGTAGGTAGCTTCATACAGACGTAACAGTCTTCTATCTCCTTTGCTTCTACGTAGTGTACTAACAAGTTTGCAAATACATTTAAATGAGTTTTGTTCTTAATTCTATGATAATGTAGTCCTTCCTCATCTGGTGAATCTAAGTCCATTCTAGTTTGCTTAAGGTTAACTGCTTTCTCTAGTGTATCTACTCTCTGTGGTGGTCTTCGGTTTGTTGCTCTTCTGTGTCATCTGTCACTGGTTTAGAAGGGTACAAATTAGTATCTTTGCTCATCATATAAGGAATAGTTATGGTTAGTCCTATCCATAACATCAGTACTAATGCTATACTACACAAACATACTTTGCAGCCTGTTTTACAACGATTTCGTCTTGGCCTTCCATTCACAGTGGAATCAGACATTTTTGGCTTAAAAGAAGCTTCAACCCCTCTTTGTAACTTTACACAGGTTGCTTACACAAGGCAACTTTCAGGTTGGTTGTACTTCTTCGTCAGTCTGATCAGCAATCAATTCTTCATCATTTTCGTCACTTATTTCAAGATTTTCAAAGTCTTCTAACACCAGATAAGTCCATTCAGGACTCTGATACTTGTTGTTTAGTCTTTTTATTCGGGCACTTCTTCTCTTAGGCTTGGCTCCAGACTGGTCAGCTTAACCAGAGTCTTGAGTTTCCTGCTCAAGTTCTTCATTGATAGTTTTTAGTCTCAGTCTCAGTCTTTTGACAAATCTTGGTTCTCTATCTTTTTTCTTGAATCTTTTAACTGGCACTGTAATTTGGCTTTCTTCAAATGCTCTTTTATTTTCGTTCAGTTGTGGCACATCTGCTTCTGTGTTGTCTTTTTCCCTTACTGTCTGACTAGTTCCAGGTCTTATGTCAGTTTCTTCTGACTGGTCACCAAGATGGCGTTGTTCAGGTATATGCTGGATTTGGCTTTGTTTTGTTTCAATTTCTTCTTCCTGAACACATTTATCTATCTCTATCTGATCCTGTTCAAGCACTTCGAACTTTTGATTTTCGTCCGCTTGAACTTCTGCTCTAATTTCTATCTGTCCCTTTTCAGGCTCAGGAGTTTTTGGAGGTGTGTCGATAAACTTCTCTGTCCCTACCTGGCCTTCCTCATCATCAGATTTGACATGGATTTCGATGATCTGATTATCTCCTTCTATTCCTGTCTCGTTCTCACTATCCAACTCTCTATCTAAGTAGGTTTGTCTGGTACACAGTCAAAATATCGAGTTAGAAATATCGATGTACCAAAATATCGTGTCAATAATATCGAAGATGTAGAATATCGAAGACAAGAATATCGTTGGACAGAATATCGACCCTAAGGTAAGTAATATCGAAATACTTAATATCGATGTAAGTAATATCGAAGTTAGTAATATCGATAGCATATATATCGATGTTACTAATTTCGATTACACTAATATCGATATTTGTATTATTTCTGTTGTTTTTTATTATGTATGTGTTATATGTTTTACTTAAGTAATTAAAATAAGTACTATTATATGTGTATTATATATATATATTAATACATTTATTTATAAATTAATTATATGTTTTAGTACCGGAGCGGGTTGTGGGTTTATTGGGGAATAGGGTGGGAAGTAATTTAATTATGTTAAATTGATTAATAATTAGTAGTTAATATTAATTAATTATAAATAATTGGTAATTAAATTTAATTAATTGGTTATGATTAATTGATAAATATGTTTTATAGCGGGTTGTGGGTTTATAGGGGAATAGGGTGGGAAGTAATTTAACTATGTTAAATTGAAAAATAATTAGTAGTTAATATTAATTAATTATAAATAATTGGTAATTAAATGTAATTAATTGGTTAATCATTTTAATTAATTGAATAATTGATAAATATGTTTTATAGCGGGTTTTGGGTTTATAGGGGAATAGGGTGGGAAGTTATTTAAGTATGTATAATTTATTATTCATGAGTAGGAATTATAAATTAAATTTAAATAATTGGTAAATATTTTTAATTAATTGGTAATTAATTTTAATTGATTGGTAAATAATTTTAATTAATTCATAAATAGATAAATGTGTTCTGTTGTGGGTAGTGGGTTTATAGGGGAATATGGTGGAAGTAATGTAAATGTAATTAAGTAATAATTTTTTTTAAATGATTGTTTTGTAAATAATATAATTGTTAAATAATTAGTAATTGGAAATTAAATATAAAAAATTGTATTTTTAAATATTTATTTTTGCTTAAATATATTTAGGTAATCATGTTTTTTATAATTATGTATAGGTATTGTATATGGTTTACATTTTTTCAATAATTTATATCATTATTTAAATAAAAAGATTTTATTTATAAGTATGTTATTTTAACCCCTACGCTATCCAACATTTTCCCTACTGTTGCATTCTCTGGAGTTGGAATAGTAATTGTTACCCCTACGCTATCCAACACTTTCCCTACTGTTGTACTCTCGGGAGTGGGCATAGTAATTGTTACCCCTACGCTATCCAACGCTTTCCCTACTGTTGCACTCTCTGGTGTGGGAATAGTAATTTTTACTCCTACGCTATCCAACGCTTTCTCTACTGATGCACTCTCTGGTTTGGGAATAGTAATTTTTATTCCTACGCTATCCAACGCTTTCCCTACTGTTGCACTCTCTGGAGTGGGAATAGTAATGTTTACCTCTACCCTATCCAACGCTTTCCCTACTGTTGCACTCTCTGGAGTGGGAATAGTAATTTTTACATCTACGCTATCCAACACTTTCCCTACTGTTGCACTCTCTGGAGTGGGAATAGTAATTTATACTCCTACGCTATCCAACGCTTTCCCTACTGTTGCACTCTCTGGAGTTGGAATAGTAATTGTTACCCCTACGCTATCCAACGCTTTCCCTACTGTTGTACTCTCTGGAGTGGGAATAGTAATTTTTACCCCTACGCTATCCAACGCTTTCCCTACTGTTGCACTCTCTGGAGTGGTAATAGTAATTTTTACTCCTACGCTATCCAACGCTTTCCCTACTGATGCACTCTCTGGAGTGGGAATAGTAATTTTTACTCCTATGCTATCCAACGCTTTCCCTACTGTTGCACTCTCTGGAGTGGGAATAGTAATTTTTACCTCTACCCTATCCAGCGCTTTCCCTACTGTTGCACTCTCTGGAGTGGGAATAGTAATTTTTACTCCTACGCTATCCAATGCTTTCCCTACTGTTGCACTCTCTGGGGTGGGAATAATAAGTTTTACCCCTACGCTATCCAACGCTTTCCCAACTGTTGCACTCTCTGGAGTGGGAATAGTAATTTTTACCCCTATGCTATCCAACGCTTTCCCTACTGTTGCACTCTCTGGAGTGGGAATAGTAATTTTTACTCCTACGCTATCCAATGCTTTCCCTACTGTTGCACTCTCTGGAGTTGGAATAGTAATTTTTACCCCTACACTATCCAATGCTTTCCCTACTGTTGCACTCTCTGGAGTGGGAATAGTAATTTTGACCACTACGCTATCCAACGCTTTCCCTACTGTTGCACTCTCTGGAGTGGGAATAGTAATTTTTACCCCTACGCTATCCAATGCTTTCCCTACTTTTGCAGTCTCTGGAGTGGGAATAGTAATTTTTACTCCTACGCTATCCAACGCTTTCCCTACTGTTGCACTCTCTGGAGTGGTAATAGTATATTTTACCCTGCCGCTATCCAAAGCTTTCCCTACAGTTGCACTCTCTGGAGTGGGAATAGTAATTTTTACCCCTACGCTATCCAACATTTTATATAATTAATTGTAAAAATATTAAAAGTATATTTAATTTTTTATGTTTTGTACATTTTATTTATGTTATTGTTTTATGTTTGTAAATGTATTAGTAAATTAGAATATATTTTAATAATTTATAAGTTAGTAAAATAATTATTAGAACTTATTGTTCAGTACATATATATTATATATTTACTGTATATATTTAATTAATGTATTATTATTATATATGTATTATTTATTAATTTTAAACATTATTAGATACTTTTAACTATGTAGATTTTATTTATTAGTGTAATATACTTTATTTTACATTTATATTTTAAAAGAAAAAAAAACAATATTTTTAACATCGATATTTTTAACATCTATATTATTTTTTCGATATTTTTGTACTTACCATGTTGTAGATAGGATGTCGATATTCTTCCCCTCGATATTTGTGACTCGATATTCCTGTAGGTCGATATTTTGGAGGTCGATATTCTGTCAGTGATCCGGTTTGTCTTCTGGTTCTTATTGGATCGAGTGTCAGGTCGATTACTGGGACCCAATCATCTTGACTGGAGCTCGGTTGTTCTTCTTCAGCTACTCCAGGACCAACTTCAGGAGACCCCCTCAGCTGCACAACCTTCAGCCTCAGTTTCTTCTTCTTCTTCTGTCACTTTCTTTGTATGGCTGGCATGGATCCACTGCGGCACACCTGCACACTTCACCGCTGTTGTGGTAACAAGAATCACCTGTCTTCTTTTTCCTCGGTGTAAGGCAACTCTTCCGAGTATGTTTCTTAATTACAACCCAATCACTAGGGTTCAAGTCATGGGCTGGAGTTGCTGGTCTGGCGACCGCGTCTTCTCCAATCTGGTGAGAGATAGAACGCACTTGGTCACCCAGTTGCTTGCAGTACTCTAGCATCAAATCATCAGATATGTTTATCAGTTTGTGTCCTGGCATCCATGCTTGCCGCATTGCTCTTCCCATCAGTATCTCATGGGGACTCAAGCCTGTCTTCCGGTCTGGAATAGTCCCATCAAGACAAGGGGCAAAGCATCTATCCACTCCATTTGAGTCGATTCACACATTTTTCCCAATCTTGATTTGATTGTGCCATTTAGTTGTTCTACCACTCCAGAAGCCTCTGGGCGATATGCACAGTGTAGTTTTTGCATGATTTTGAACGCTTCACAGATTTTTCCTATTATTACGCTTTGAAAATGCCCACCTCTGTCTCATTCAATTGTGACTGGAAAACCGTACCTAGGTATCAGTTCCCTCAGTAACAATTTGGCTACTGTGATGCTGTCGTTTCTGCGTGTAGGATAAGCTTCTACCCATTTTGAAAATAGGCAGACAATGACGAGGACGTACTTCAATCCTCGACAGGGGGGTAACTGAATAAAGTCAATTTGTAATCTTATGAAGGGACCTTCTGCTTTTCCAATTGTACCTCGTAAAACTACTGTTTTCTTTCCGGGATTAAATTGCTGACATATTAAGCACCTCTGGCAGAGTGCCTCTGCTATGTTTCTGAATTTCGAATTGAACCATGTCTGTCTAAAAACACGTATCATTGCATCTCTTCCTATATGGGTATCTCCGTGTATCAATCTAGCCAAAGGAGCAAGCATGCAGTCTGGCAACACAGGCGTATCATCAAGGTAAACAATAACACCATCCCCATTCCTTCTCCAACAACCAAATTTTCTCCACCTTTCCTTTTCTTTTGGTTCTGCTGCATCCTGCAACTCTCTCAGTTCTTCCCATGTTTTTATGTCTTCAAACACCATAAGTTGGCAGCTGTTTCCGCTTACCCCCAAATTTCTATTGATTGATATTTTGTATTTAGCACAATGTTGGGCCAGTTGGTCAGCATATCGATTACCTGCTGTCACTTTGTCATCACCAGATTTGTGAGCAGCACACTTGACCACCGCCAATGCTTTTCGTTACTGGATTGCTTCCAGTAGTTCTTGCACAAAGTTTCCATTTCTGATAAGAGTACCTGAAGAAGTCAGGAACTCTCTTTGCAGCCACAATTGGCCAAAATCATGCACAACCCCATAACCATACTGGCTATCAGTGTATATGGTTATTTTCATGTTTTTCCCAAATTTACAGGCTTTTGCCAAAGCAACCAATTCGGCTACTTGTGCAGACTTTACTCCATACAAATAGGATGCTACTACTGGACCTCCTAAAGTGCACACCGCATAGGCAGCATTTAAGCCTTCACTCTCATGTCTCATGCATGAGCCATCTACAAACAGCTCATAATCTTCATCAGTTAAAGGTACTGTTCTTATGTCAGGACGTGGTTTTGTACTGAATTCAGTCAGGTCTAGGCAGTCATGCTCAAGTTCTCCCCTTACTCCTGCTGTGAGTGAGTTCGGTAGGAGAGTGGCTGGATTCAATATATTACATCGAGAAATGGTTACATTTCCTGTACCTACAAGAATTCTCTCATACTTAGTCAGCCGAGTAGGTGTGAGGTACTGAGTTTTGGTTCTGGTCAACAAAATTACAACTGCATGTAGAACATACACAGTTACAGGATGTCCCATAATGATAGACTCACTCTGTTCAAGACTCATGCAAGTTGCAGCTACTGATTTCATTTAAGTTAAGAAGGAGGTGAGCAACCCAATATACCCTTGCGGGCT
The DNA here is from genome assembly GCF_964263255.1 of Lissotriton vulgaris. Lineage (NCBI taxonomy): Eukaryota > Metazoa > Chordata > Amphibia > Caudata > Salamandridae > Lissotriton > Lissotriton vulgaris. Next base: position 646,962 of record NW_028249137.1, read on the forward strand.
TGGGCAGAGAAGTACAAAATAAGTTGGGCCAGCAAGGGATTTTATTTCTATTGTCAGTGATCAGCTGATGCAGAACTTAACTTAATTAGTTACTCGCACTGTTATAAACTAGTCGCTGAAAAAATAATCAATAATATGAACAGATAATGTTACCACACTAACATTATACAGAATAATACACAAACCAGGTATTTAGGAGTCAGAAAAAGTTTGTTATTTTACTTGAACATAGAAAATTGATCATTTGATAAAATAGGGTACAAAACAATGCAAAATAAGATATATTGGGAGTATATTACATGTTCCACTGGTATATCATAGAAGGTCTAAACTGCTAAAAGAAATAACAACATTGATTTCAGCCTGAAAATTAGATGAAAATCAATTGAGGTGGATGAGTCAGTTGCAGAATTAGACACTGTTGTCGACGTTTCGGTCTTTTTGTTATAATTTCATAAGACCATCTTCAGGACAGAGAATAAAAGCATTTCAATGTAGACCCTGTATTACAATTCACACAACCACTTCCTAGCCAGGTCAGTGAGGTGTTTTCAGTATCAATCAATTGTGGATGCAGTCTGTGAGATGTTATGCTCTGTACCTTCAGAACAATCGGAGCACTTGCAACTGCATTTTATCAAAATTTTAATTGGGTCAACATTTGCCATTAGTCCTACACCTTTCCCAGTGAAATCCCACACCTCTGGTTTCACTGTCTGCTGGAGCTCTTCAGATAAGTCTTGTATTGTCAGTCTTTTAATTTCTGAGTCAGGTCTTATTAACATTAATTTGTAAATTCCGTCTTCATCTGGGGTCTGAATCTCAACGCCTTTTGGTGTACAAAAGATAGTGCAGTTCATTTTGCACAGCAAATCTTGTCCTAGTAAGTTTACAGGACTTGAATCGCAAACAACAAATCTATGCATTTCTTTGAAATTCCCTATTTTAATTTCCATGGGTTCTTCACTACTTGGATCGCTTCTCCCGAGAGGGGAAGGTTTGGAACGTCTGCTGTTCTCACAGTAGAACGGGTAGCACCAGTGTCCAACAGAAATGTGACGTCATTTCCTTCAACCTTTCCTTCAATGTATGGCCCTGACTGGTCTACCGGCAAAGAGGCGCCAAGCACGCACTCCTCGTCCTCCCCCCTCAGGCACCGTCAGAAAGGCTCGTCACAGAGGAATGTATCATTCAACAGAAATTGTGAAGTTGCTGCATTTCTATCCTCCCTTCCTTCCCAAACCTCTGCTTCCTCACTCTGTTGTGCTTTGCTCCTATAGTTTGGCCTAGGTGCACGAGGCAACTGATTCTGTTTTACCTGTTGCTGTGTCTTGCGTGGTCCCTCATTTTGTGCCTGTGGATTTAAATCATTAATTTGCACGTTATCGTTCTGCACAGTCTTACACTCGTCCCTCCAGTGCCCCATCTTTCCGCACCCATGGCAGGGGAACTTCTTTCTGGCCTCTTCTCGACTCATTTTTACTCTTGGTTTTCCTCCACCCCCAGGGTTCTGATTCTGAGTATTTGTCATTTTGCTTAACTGCTGTTCTTGGTGCTCTGCTAATTTTACTTATGCTGCATGACTTTTTCTTTTAATTCCTTTTTCTTATTTTCTAGCTCATCCTCGCAGTATTTTGCATATTTAAGGACTTCATCTATAGGTTTGGCTTGGCAACAGATTATATTATCTTTAATCCACTGTGAAATTTCAGGTCTTAATCCTAACACAAATCGATAAATAAAGTGGGTCATGTCTTTCATCTCGATATTGTCTAATCCACTGTATGTCTTAAACACCTGTAACAGTCGTTCATAGTATGAATGCACAGTTTCATCTCGATTCTGGGTAGTTCTATCTATTTGTGTCCAATCAGTTTCTTTTGCAGGCACCTTTCCTTTCAGGTACAGCATTACCTGGTTATACTTCCTCATCACTTCCCCTGAGGGAGCTCCTGTCTTTGGATCTCTGGCATAATCTTCACTTGGCCAATCAACAGCAATTTTACATTCTGTCCATAAATCTACAGGAACTACAATGTCAAAGAACCCATCTAGATCTTTCAGAAGGCATTTTTGAACTTTAACAAAACTCTCAACTTGTCTGTACCATCTTACAGGTCGTCTCGTAATTTTGGAAAATCATTTGTAAATGACACAATATCCTGTCTGGACCATGGGACATGTACATATCCTCCACCTGGCACTTCTCTCATAGGATATAATTTTTCTGCCTTGTCAGTATCTTTTAGGATGTATTCAGAAGTCACTTGTCTTGATCTACTGTCTTCCTTTTTCTTTGCCCACCTGGCTTTCCATTTTTCTAAGTCTCCCCATTTCTGTAACAGGTTCAGCAATTCTCTTATCTGCACCTTTTTCCCTGACACGTTCATGTTTTCTAAATCTTTGTCAGAAAATTCTGCTCTGTAGGGCTTTTGCAATACTTTGGATCTGCTACCGTCCATTCCCACGCTAGCTGCTGTGTCCATTAGTTTCTCATGGAACACTCTGGTGTTTCGGGTAATACTTTTGCAAATGAATAGTAATTCTTCTTCACTAAGGGTGTTCAGCCTGTCCAATACTACGTTTCCAGCCATTAGTTCTTCCAATTCTATTCTTAATTTGAAATACCTAATGGTTTTGGCTGAGGATTTATTTTCTCTAGTTCTCTGGTCCATCGATCTATTTCTCCAGGAGTCACTACTGTGGCACTTCTAGTACCAGACGAGGACTCAATCTGGACTTCTCTTGCACCAATATGAATGTTCTTTCTCTGTGAATTGCCTTCTGGTTCCCTTATGGATAAATCCATCAGGGAAACTACAGATTCGCATTCACTTGCCTGGTAATCAACTATTAAGGGCTCTTTTCGTGGCTGCACTACATATGGAGTTACAACTGGAGTTTTTGGACAAGCCTGTTTATCCCCGTGCAGAGGAACAACTGGGCCAATAGTTACTGGAATTGTCAAAGCCTCAGGACTTGTATTTAACTGGGAAATTTTCTGAATAAGTTCAGTTCTTTGTTTAATTAAAGCCTCTCTCTCTCGATCCTGTAATACCTTTTCTATGGTGGTTTCATGTACAATCTGTGGGATCAAGGGAGGGTAAAGATTCGGTGCACTTGGATTTGCCATACTGGGTCCCTCATTACAGGAAGGCCTATAATATGGAACAGTCAGCTCTGACGTGTTCGACCCCTCATTACAGGGAGGCCTGAAGAATGGATTTATCGTACTAAGGGACCTAGGTTCCTCATTATATGGTGGTGGATTTTTCATTAATAAATCCTCCAGGTATTCATCCTCAGAATCACCAGTAGTCATTAAGTGTCTAGTTTTCTCTGTCCTTTTACCTCCCACGGGTTTGTCTACAGTTAATACTGGGAACAGTCCTTCTACCATCATGTTCTGTCTCCATTCTTTCCTTCTTTTCTCTAGGGTCTCTTTCTTTGCTTTTGGGTAAAATTTTGCTAGCCCATTGTTCATTCTGGGTCTGTCTCCCTCAAAAGCCTCTATTTCCCATTCTTCTAGGGCCTCATATTGCGTTAGTCTGGGTCTGGGATGCAAATCATTCATTCAAGTCCTCAAATTAAACAAAATCCTACCATTAAAGGTACCTTCTAAGGGAAATGCTAAAATTCCGTCATCTTTAGTGTATTCCACCCAATTTTCCAACCATACACAAGCATGATACCCTCTGTCAAACATCATAAATGAAGCGGGAGTATTTGGTGGTGGAATGATAACTCCTTCTCTAGTTCTGATTGGCTTGTCTTTCTTAAAATAATTCTTTACTTTGTCTACTATAGTAATTTTTCTCTTGCCTCCGTACATTCCGCTTAGTCTACGACCTTTCCACTGATCTCTCACAAACCCTTGGTATCTCGGATCAGGTCGAGTCTCGGGATGAGTCGGATACCACATATATTTCGCAAAGACTTAAATCGTGTAAAAATACGTACTCCTGTTTACAATATTTTTCCAATGCGAGCGCATCTTTCAATTTTTTGACAATCAATCAACACTGTGGTTGCAAATAGTTTCGACCAATGGGAGTGCGGCCTTTCCGTGAGACGCTTTCTCACGGTCCTGCGCTCGCCCCTCTTTTACAATACCAGCTCCATTACACACCCGCTGTTTCGATCAATACCAGCGCGGCACAGAGTGACGTCAGCGCAGCTCCGCGACTGACTCCCTCCTTCACAAGGTAACGGACACTCTATTTCTTTTTCTTAAAGTGCAAGTGCTTTATTTAATTTACAACGTAAAACATTCACCACTGTACTCGAGTGTCTAGAAAGGAAAGATTTGTTTCACTGCAAGTAAACCTCTTCTGTCTACTTTTCATATACTGCGGATAGATCCCTTCTGCCTATCCTTCACACAAGCATTAGAGAACCTGCTACTTCTTTGACTCACCCACTTCTTTTCGGGATATATACTAAGTCTAAAGTTTCACTAGCGAACCCTTTTGCTACCACTCAAGCTCCGACGAACCTACTACTCCTCCCCCCATGTGACCCTTACTAGGTTATATCACAATAGATGTTTCGTTAGCTAACTCGTTGCTATCATTTATTCAATTATTCATACAGGAAAACCCTAATTAGCGCTTCCAGTTCTGCCTAACCATGCACTAATTTTCCTCGAGCCACTGACCTCACTGCGAGGTGGATTCTCCTCACCACCCGCTATTCTGCCTCCGGGGATTCCAGACAAACATATAACAGTCACTAACGAGTTGTGTTAATACATGAATCAATATAGCAGCATTTCATCAAAAATATTAAAAAAACATTTCATAACATTTCAAATTACCTGGTAGTAAATGGTAGGTTGACTCACCTCCAAACTGGACCTGGTCGAACGGAAGAAAAAAGTCTTACCTTGATTTTACCATCTGTAATTCAGAACTACTGTTTAAATTGAACAGTTTCTGTATCCACCAACGGTCTGAAAGTGACCACAGGCCGCAGGTTACCACCCTCACCACACACCAGGATCTCCACAAAGTGGCACCTATAACCTACATGGGTATTTATACCGAAAATCTAAAGCGCCTCAAATGGAATGAATCCAATAGCCAGAGTGTTTTAAAAACAAGCAAGGACTTCATAATAGGCAGCCTCGACAAAGGCGCCAACCCGATATGGAAATGGTCGCAGTTGAGCCTTTATCTGATCAAATCATATCCAGCGACAACGCAGAGACCAAATCGTTCACCGCCAGCAGGGGTTGCATCCGCCACCGTCTTGAAACCACTAAAGAGAGCAAGGAACAATGCATTGAGGATGGCTTCAAAATTCCCGGGGAACAGCGCCTTCCTGGCCACATACCACCATGCCCAAAAAGCATTTAGGAGGGCAGTTTCCCAAGAGAAACAGGCTCAGGAAAACCAATATTGGGTAAAATTACTGTGGGAAAGCAAACAAAAAAACTCAAGGAAATTCTGGTCCCTTGTTAACCACACCAACCTGAACCTAACAAACTCTGGCTCAGCCAACATCCAGGAAGCAGAATGGGCAACATACTTAACAGCTCATTTTCAGGCACAATACCATCATGACTGCACTAGACCACCGAGGGTACACGGGAATGGAGCTGATGTATCATTGAACACCGCCCTCAGTACAACCCCAGGCCACAACGCTGTACTTGTACTAACAGAGGAACGAGTGGTCAAAGCAGTGACAAAAGGAAGACAAGACGGAGCACCAGGCCCGAATGGCCTGCCACAAAGGCTATATAAATCAGACATCCCTTTCTGGTCCACGGTCCTATTAAATCTCTTTAACTACACCCTGAGGTCATCGACAATCCCGGACTCATGGAGGGGCGCAATATTCCATCCCATTCACAAAGCTGGATCCCGAGCTATGCCGAACAACTACAGATTAATCGCCCTACTGGATATAGAGGCGAAACATTTTGCAGGACTAATTCTGGAGGACTTGAGGCAATGGGCAAAGGATAACGATCTGATTCCTCTGAATCAAACAGGGTTTGTCGCCAAATCAGGTACCATGACAAACTTACTGGCAGTTTCCACTATCATCGACAAAGCTTTACTAACACGCAGGCTGGTCTTTTGCTGCTTTGTTGATTTCAAAGCAGCATTTGATAGAGTACCCAGGGCGGCCCTTTGGAAAAAACTGACTCAGTGGGGTATTCCAAACAAGATACTGAACCCAATCATTCAACTCTACTCTGACACCTGGGTTCGAGTGAAGCTAGGGTCCGGCTCGCATCTATCGCGAAAAATCATGACCTCACGTGGTGTCAAACAAGGATGCGTACTGGCCCCCCTTCTCTTTAACCTATTTATAGCCGACCTGTCAAGTACCCTAGATAAGGTAAACAGCCACCCACCTAAAATAGGAGGTGCGGCACTATGCAACCTTTTATATGCCGATGACCTGGCCCTGTTTAGCCTTACTAGAGTAGGGTTACAAAGGCTTCTTGATGCACTGTCGCAATACACGTTTGATAACCATCTAGAAATTAATATGGAGAAAACCCTGATAGTACCATTTGGTAAGAAACGCTACAGTGGCGGTGGCTGGTCAATCAATAAAACAAGTCTTACGATTGGCCAATCATACAAATATTTAGGCGTTCACTTGGACTCCAGGGGCAACTTCACAAAGCAAAGCAGTGCGATCGCAGCCAAAACTACGGCTCTAGGGGTATCCCGGGCCAAACTATCAAAGAAACTCTCAGGCCCAACCCTTGCCCCCTTACTAGAAGTCCTTAGAGCAAAGATTGGGCCAACACTCTCATACGGCATAGAGATCTTTAAAGGTAAAATGAATACTGCCCTAAACAAACACACCACTAAAATCTACAGAAAGGCACTTCACTTGCCGAGCACCGCCTCCCCTGCCCAGATTAGATTAGAGCTAGGACTAACTAACTATGAAGCCTCCAATGTCGGCACCTATCTTAAGCTGTGTCATAAACTAAGACAGGCCGATCAAGGTACACTAGAATCTTTAACCTGGAAAGAAATCAATGAGACCAACCCAGGGGGAACATTTGGCCGCCTCTTGAATGACTATATTCTCCAAATGTCAGTTGCCGAACTCTGGGCCCTTAACCCCAGTCAGACCGTTTTTAAAAATATAATCAAAAAATGCGTAAGAATGAAATCTCTGGCTGCAGACAAAGCTCTAGTCACAAAACGTAGTCACTCGTGGGCAGTAGTCAATTCCTACAAACGACTAACCCCTGCTGCCTACCTCTCCACGACATTTTCACTTCATCTAAAGCGCTGTCTGATTGCTCTAAGAATGGGAGATTGGCGCTTTCTTCAAAATCTACCCACTTGGCGCCGCACGAAGAAGGCCACAACATGCAGAGGATGCGGGTTAGCAAATGAAACAATTTTGCACGTGGTCTGCCTCTGCCCTACATTCAATTCTCAACGCAGGCGTCTGCTTAAGCCAGAATGGAACAGGCTGGGGGTTCGGTCCTGCAGGCATGCCATTACTGCTGCTTTGTCTTTAGATAATATTATTTTAAGCATAAATTTGGCCAAATTTATTCAGCAAGTATACCGTAACCTAGATAAAATGGACACTGCTGAGGTCTCTGCTCATCGCTAAATCTGAATATGCATTCTAATAGAACTTGCAAAGACCGGAAGGGCTAATCTTCAATTTGTAACGTTTTAACTGGCATGCTTTAAGCCACATTTTATTGTTTGCTTCTCTTTTAATCATTCTTTTACTTCATAAAATTGTATATAATGTGATTTGTGCGACCTTTTAAAGATATGTTTTATATCTAAATAAAGGAATTATTATTATCATTATCATTAGACATTTCAAAGCAATTTTACATTCGATCGATCGATACTTTTAGCAGCAATAACATTTTTAGCAGCAATAATATTTTACACAGTTATCAGCAAGTAACCTATCTACCTATCTTAACTAGTCCTTAACCATACTACTGCTACCAGAAAATTACTGATAGAGCACGCAGGTCACCCGACTAATTTTATTACCAAATATGCACACTTGGGCCCATAATATATTTTCATTACACTTTTATCTTAATCGGGTAACCTATACACTACTACCAGTAACCCTATTCCTTTCTATTTATTTCAATGTACCTGACTTACCAATCCTCGTCACAGGTACCTAAGATCACAATGGGTCAAGAAGCTAGCTGCAAAATAAGTAGACAAAACAATACCATATACAAATTGACAATGTTTGTACTTTGTATATTAACCACAGACTCAGGAAGTTTTGAAAACCTTTATCTAATCATCATCATCATCATCATATGCCATGAGTAGAAGATTAACACAGACCAAACAATCTATAACTAGAATTAGAAATATCGTATAGCTATGAATAAGGAAAGAATCATTTAGAAATCGAAAATTAAAGGGAAGGAGAAAAATAAGGAACACGCTATTTTAGATCAACAGACTTTCACAACTTAAATAAAGGCGGGTTAAGAAAGAGAACATGCTGAATCCAAGTAGACTTTCGAAATTCACTAATGGTTCAGAGGAAATGAAACTTATGCAATTTGATTTATCCAGATGCGCTTATTCTCTACAGGGAGGGTAAGAATGGAACATAAACTATAAAAAACGATTTAGCATTTGACTAATGGTAGGTATAAAGTGGAACATGCTAATAGACAATTAATGCATGAAAATCTTATTTATAAAGGGACAGGGGAAGACAAGGAACATATGCAATTATGCTTTATTTGAGACGTTAGGAATGCAAGTTTAGATAAACTATCACCCACACAGACTTTATATTTACCTAGGATAGAGTGAAGACCAACCCTGGCAACGGGTCAGTTTGGAAAGACGGGAAAGGACCCTCAAGGACTTAGATGCCAGTAGGCGAGCAGGTACAGCTCATGGACAGTCAGGACAGGATAACCCCAGAATTTGGATCAGGACCGGGTTCACCAAAGGGTACGACCAACACCCGCAGCTTCGGTTGCAACGCCTGCGCTACTCCCTCTCTGCAAGAATCTGCCAATCACCCCAATTGGGTTTTCGAATCTCCCAGCAAAGTGCTTCGCCAGCACTTAAGGTTTCCCAAACCCCGAGTGGGTAGGTGGAAATTCGGACAGAGTGCTCCGCAGCTCTCTGTATCAGTCACCTATAGAGTGCGTTGGGTCAGTGACAGGTCAGCTATTTGGACAAGTCGGACAAATTCTCTAGCTAAACCTACGCTAGTTATACTGTTTTTTGAGTCAGTGTACCACCGCCCAATGTTGCAAGTGTAAGGACCCCCAAATTCTGATTGGACAAAGGAGGAGGTTAAGTCATCACACCACCTAAATTTTAGACTTTCGCATGCTTAATATTCAGTTTTCGACCCACCCCTTAAATTCTAGTTTCCCATGGCATGTGTTTTACAGAGAACAATAGACTATACAGCAGTTTATTACAAATGTAACAAATTCAGGTACAGATCAGCTTCTCCGGCTAGGTTTGTTCAGGTTCCCAGGAGCATCTTGAGCGAGGCTGCCAGCTGGCTGGGTTCCACTGCTGCATGGTTTACTTTTCCCCCATCATGTGACTGGTACCATACGGGCTTCAAAGATGGGGTAGTAAGCACCTCCCAGGCCCAAAGAATACGATACATGAAAAGCAAGCGAAAACAATGTAGAAGCACAGAATAAAAGATTACACTGTATGCCATGAATGGCTATACTATATCCCTTACCTTATAATAACTATAGCATTATGAGTAAGTGCAGAACAAACAGCTTTGCAAAAGCGACAATGCAAGCTTAGAGCATGTGAGAACACAGAGCAGCCATCTTAATTGCATTGCGCATGAGCAACAAATTCCCACCAGAACTGCGAGTACGTCACATCACATGGGTATGACCGACGCATGCGCAGACTAAATTCCCGCGTAGCAGCGGCCATTTTAATGGCAAGAGTGTTAGGTTTAGTAAACACATAGGCAAGCTTCGCTGGGACACACCGTGTAGTGTAAAAAGGTGCAAAATTAGTAAGACAAACAGGTTGATTAGTTAATTAGGGTTATTCGAGGTTCTTGATTACAAGGAAGTCGCTTAATGTGCGAAACCTTGCTCCATCACTCTCACCTCCCAGTTTAGCGACATGATCTGCGGATTGTGATCCAAGTAGGTCCCCCCGAGATAGCCAGTGTCACAAATTAAGGGGAGCAGCGCTGCCGATGCCAGGATGCGGTCCATCCGCACATGGAGATCATGTTCCAGTGAGTAGAAAGAATATACCTGTGAGTCAGGTTTGCATGCATGCCATACATCCTTTAGGGACCAGTGCCGGAACCAGTTACACAACGCCTGAGAATTCGACAGAGTTGGGGTGGGGGTGAGGGGTGGGAAAGAGCGATCAAGTGAAATGTCTCGATCCGCAATGAAGTCTCGCCCAGTAGCCACGGGACATCATCCCATCTAGAGAGTGTGGTGGATAGGCTGCCAAGGAATGTGATCTGATCTGTGTTGGAGGCATAAACTGAGCCCAGCATAACAGTACTTCCGTAGATTCTACTCCTGATAAAAACATAGTGCCCAGCAGGATCAACCACTACCTCCTCCTCCTCCCCTGGGATCCCACCTTCACCCATATTAGGGAGCCTCTGGGCTAAGACAAATAGTTAGTTCTGTACACATGTCCACACCAGCGACGACGCAGCCTGTCAGCTTCCAGGCTTGTCAGGTGTGTCTCCTGTAGGAAAGCAATCCCCGTGGACCTGTGCAATAAGTAGGTATTTGTGGAATACCTGCTTGCAGGAGTATGAATGGCCCTGATGTTCCAAGAAATGATGTTAATGTTCGTCATGAGTCTAGTGGAGGTTAGCAGAACCCAGCTGACGTATCAGCTGCTCTGTGTGGATGTGCTAGGGGAGGCCTCAGGTCACTAGGCAGGATAAAGACGACTCTAAGTAAAACAATATTACTTAATCTCGGGTGAGAAACAATATGAGAACGAAACCCAATCAGGGATTGACCCATATAGGTTCGCCAACCATAGTGACTAATACGCAGTAAGATAACCGAATAGAGGGTGGGTTAGCTAGAGTGGGTTAGTGCCTAGAAACCCGTCCCCCAAATAGATAACACCAAGAACTGGCATACTGAGATGTTTCTGCTTATGTGTAACGTGACAGCTGTGCTTGACGCTAGGTTACCTAATACATTCCTTAAACAAGCATTTACAATGCAATAGGTCTCGCATTACTAAAGTTATAGTTGTTTTGTCGATTTTTTTGTAGTAATAGGTATGTATTAATGCTGAGTATACAAAATATATAAATAACATTTTATTTTTTATGATCTCAATATTGGTGTTACATTACATACAGTAGTTAATATTTAATGGTTATTGGTTTCACCATAAGAATATTTTGTATATGGTGATTTATCTTGCAATATAGCAATGACATAAATAAGATAAAACTTGGTATTGGTAAGCAAAAGTTGTATTTTCTATTTGGATGATATGAGTGTCACATAACATAAACTGTGATGTCATTATATTTGTCACTATAAAAGATGTTATTCGTCTGTGATTTATGTTGTACTTTCTGTCATTGATTCATGACAGATAACATAACTGGTAATCCAAAGTTGACATTTTTGTTCAAATAAAATAGTTGTAACATTAAAGTAGTTGATATTTAATGGTTATCGGTTTCAGCATAACATTTTTTGCATATTGTGATTTATTTTGTAACATAGCAATTACATCATTGCAAAATAAATAGTTATTGGTAGGGAAAACTTGTAATTTTTATTCAGATGATCAGACTGTTATATCAAATAAAGTAGTAACTGTGATATTGTTCTACTTATAACCATAGACATGTTATTGCTGTGCGATTTATGCAGTAGTTTTTGTTATTGATTCATGACAGATTACATTATAATTGCTAATTCAACGTTAACATTTTTATTCAAATAATATTGTTGTAACATTGAAGGAAGTAGTAAATGTAACATAGCTGTATTAGTGATTAGAAAACGTAATGTTAAATTCAATGTGATCATAAATGTTACATGGTTATACTTTAAAGAAGAAAAACATCAATTGAATGTAATGTCTTTAGTAATTTCAGTAATGACATCATTGCAAAAAATGACTTCTACAGTTCTAGGAAGAAAGAGTAGTAATTCATCGGATAATGCTTCCATATCTGTACTTATTCCAAAGTAGTCCATTAAAGTATTGTTGTTTATTTTCATTGACTGATAATTATCAGTATCCAATACTTGTGTTGTTAATGTACAGGTTTCTTGGTCAGTCTTCTCCACACCATATATTTCAATTTGAATCGTTTCTGAAGGAGGTTCTTTTACCCGTGAATATATTGTTAATGCATGATTATTTGCATGTATGAGTTGTATAGTCATATAGTTTAAATGTGGCTGATTGACTGAACTAAATTAAGATAAAATGCTTACAACTTTTGACATTTAAAGAATACACTTATGATTTTTGTTATTGACAGAATGAATTTAAGTTAGATTTAGGAGAGACTAAATAGAAAGTCAATAGAAACTTAAAAAAAATTAAGACAGACTTAAGAGAGACTAAACAAATAAGACTGACCTAAGACAGACTTAAGAGAGATTTCAGACAGAATTAAGACAAAATTGTAAGTTACGAAAGTCAAGTCTGTCTTAAGTCTCTGTTAAGTATGTTTGAAGTTTGTCTTGAGTCTGTCTTGAGTTTGTTTTAAGTCTCTCTTGAGTTTGTGTTAAGTCTGTGTTAAGTTTCTCTTAGCTCTATAGGCGGTAGTGTAGCTCTACGTATGGCCTATTGGTGTCAGTTATGTGTATCAGAAGGCCATATATTTTGAATTACCGTGGCTTGGCAGGTGAGATAATTCAAAACATATGCTTGCAGTGGCATGTGTGCATGCACTTCTGTGGGCTTTTTTTTCTGTCAATTATTGTGGTCATCATGGCCGTGGTTACTATTGGATTTGTTGTTTTTGTTGCAAGGGTGTTTGATCAAAATGAATTCGTGGATGTTATCACTGATTCATTCTTTCATTACCTCTCAATTTCAAAATGAATGCTTTTATTGTCTATGTGAGTGCAGAGTGTTGAGTGGCGCAGAGTGCGTGTGGTGCAGAGTGTCGAGTGGCGCAGAGTGTCGAGTGGCGCAGAGTGTCGAGTGGCGCAGAGTGTCGAGTGGCGCAAAGTGTTAAGTGGCGCAGAGTGTTGAGTGGTGCAGAGTGTTGAGTGGTGCAGAGTGTTGAGTGGTGAAGAGTGTTGATTGATGCAGAGTGTTGAGTGGCACAGAGTGTTGAGTGGGGCAGACTGTGTGTGTGTAATGCAGAGTGTGTGCGTGGTGCAGTGTGTATGTGTGATGCAGAGTGTGTGTGTGGTGCAAAGTGTGTGTAGGGGGCAGAGTGTATGTGGGAGCAGAGTGTGTGTTGGGTGCAGAGTGTATGTGGGAGCAGAGTGTGTGTGGGTGCAGACTGTGTGTGGGTGGAGAGTGTGTATGTGTTTAGAGTGAGTGCACAATGACTGCCGAGTGAGAGTGAGTGTGCAGGGTACAAACAGTCAAGTGAAGTCCACTACCAATAAGAGTACACACATAAGACCACACACATAAGGCCACACACATAAGACCACACACATAAGGCTACACACATAAGAACACACACATAAGACCACACATATAAGGCCACACACATAAGACCATACACACGGACCATCAGCTGTCACTGCACACTTTCACTGGGCACAAACATCACCAGTTGTTAGTGCAGGCTTCTACCAGGCACACAACACCAGATGTCAGTACATGCTTTCATAATGCACACACACTTCTAGCCATCTGTGCTCGCTTTTACCAGGCATACATCAGCAGCTACTAGTGCATGTTTATATTAGGCACACACACACTTCCAGTTGGCAGTGCAAACTTGTACCAAGTACACATTCTACCAGGCATCAGTGCAATATTTCTACAGGCACACACACCACCAGGCATTAGTGTATACATCAGTTGTTAATGCATCCACAATTAAGTATTGTAGCAATCGCAGTATGGTGCACTTACAATAGTGTATGCTTTAACTGAATGGTGATGGCAAGCAACTTGAATTGCTTGAAGTGTTGCTGGGGAGGGGAGATTTTTATCATATTATTTGGGACTGACTTGACATATAGCAATATTCTATGGAGATTATAAGAGAGGTTGGAGAGGTCTCGTAGGTTATTGTCTTGTTAGATATGAAACTGGTTCTGTTAGGTATGATTAATGATATAGACTTGAATTACGTAATGTTGATCTTTGTGGTTGTAGCTTTGGTGGTGGGTAAGACTGATGTGGCAAGGAGATGGGGGGCCACAGTATGACTAGAGCTGGAGGAATACAGCAGAGGTATAGATGTATCTATGGAAGTGGTTACGATTACATATAAGGCTAGAGGATGCTGTTGGAAGTTTGCTAGAGTGTGGGGTAGCTTGTGCTGATATTATCACTTTGATGGAGCAATGTTAATTGGAGGAAGTGAGAGGCTCACTTGTATTAGACAAAGGAAAGTATTACTGCAGATATTGTACTTCAATAGGTGGAAGCTTCTGGAGCAACATGGTTTACTTGGAAGGTGTGCAGGAGGATAAAGTGTTTTTAAGGGAGTGTAGAAGAGGGTGGTGAGATAAAGTGTGGGGCTTGATGATCTTTTGTGACATGGGTATTCTGTTGAAGCATTGTCAACAGCAAATACATTTTTTTTAAAAAAATCAAAAAATGTGTTGACGAGAAGAGATTATATAAATGACATCAATAAAAGTGTGCAACACAAAGTGAAAGTTCTTAAGAGACTGAAGTATCTTAGTTACTGTAAGTAGTGGTACATAAGAGCTTATTTATAAGCATAGTATTTAAATTATTGTTTGGTCTTGTGGCAGGTATTTGCTGGTAAAGTGATCATAAGATGCTTGATAATAGTCTCTGAATAATTGTACACAATTTGAATAGAAGTTCATATTTAGACTGGAACATGGTGTTCTATTTGAATTGTGTGTAACTGTAAAGAGCATATTATGTAGTCTATCATTGCTGTTTTAGTGTCACGTTTCTTGCTGTTATACTGGTGATAATTTTCATGCTGTGTTTGGAAATATGCTCTTACGTTTTTAACAGTTTCTTGAAAACAAAAGCTATTTCAAATTTATGGGTAAAGACATGTTTTTGTACGTAATACTAGAAGTACTTGTTATACTCATGTACATGATAGGTTGTACATGGTGCTTATTTGGTATGGCTTCATTGTTGCCTAAGTACATAGTTTGCTATGCAGTATATGTAAAGTTATGATATCAAAGCAAGACTACTGTAATAAAATAAAGATGTTAAATATTACTTACTTCAAATTGACTATGTCTTGTTGTGTTTAAGATTTTCTCTCTGTTGAAGTCATATACAGTCACATGAGTTATTTTCACATATTGTCCAATTTTTATTTTGAAAGTTGTTGCTTCTCTCCACAATGTTATTTTAATGTTGTCTGTTGAGTCCTTTAGTGTTATGCTCTTTAGAAGAGTATCCTTTCCATTTATAAATATTGATTTAGTTTCTTCTTCCTGCAAAAAGTAAGCATAATAAAAGTATATAATTATTTGCTGCATTAATTATTGCTAAAGTGAGGTAGTATGTAAGAAGTGAGAGTGGCAAAGAAGTATTTAGTGAGGTAGGAGTAGTTAGTGAAGTGTAAAAGTGTGTTTGATATGTTTTTTGACATTGAGGAAGAAATGTACCGAGGTAGCATAGAGTGTGAATAGCATGCCAGAAAAGGTTTCAGTAACACTGGCTGTCCCTAGGTGTGTCTAGTCTTGCATTCTTTCCTTTGTGAAAGAAATTTCTTTGTGTACTGCTGGCATAGTTTGAAATGCACACAAAGAAATTAGCATCTGCAATGCCAATTGCTTACATTTATATAATGCTTCATTTAGGATTAATCTCCACTGAGGGACCATATCTTTCTCTCCACTAATTAACATCTGGAGTGAGTGCATTTTTTTTACATTTGGGAGGTGTATGTGTTTCTCTAGAAAGTAGAGTACTCATCTGATGTCATCAATATGCTTTGGCCAGGATCAAAAGAATAGCCATGTGATGTGTGCTGTTTTAGGCTGTAATTTCCATTAATTCCCTGGTAGTGTAGGATTTCTGACTGGCCTGTCTGTTTGCCTGCATTCTGTGTGTGTGTAAAATGGTTTGGAAGTTACACATGTTTACACTTGTGTGTAAGGTGTGCTAATGGATTGCTTTGGTTTTAAATTTAAACATGCTTTTCCAATGGTGTGCCCGGCACATGTGAATGCTGTGACTTGTGTTTTCGAGCATGTGTAGGGGGTGTGATGCGTGTGAGCGTCGTCTGTATGTGTTGAGGGCGAGGCTAGGTTACAGGTTGCACTGCTTGGAGCTGTTCAGACTCCGGCATGTTCTTGCTATGCTGCCTGCCAGTTGTTTCTAAGTTGGGCTAATGTGTCGTGTGAGAGTATACACTATCAGCAGGGGTGTAGATGCCAAGTAATCTGCAACCTATATTACTGTAATCTAACACACAATGCACAATTGAATGAAAGGCACCCTCACCTGGTACACACAGCAGCACTGGTGTAAACTGGGGCATGGATTGGGCACACACACAGCAGTACACTAACCCTATCATTATGTGTGTTTAATAAGTGCTTGTAGTGCATTTGCAGGCACGTGCATAATGACTGATTGCCTTTTAATAAAGACCTTTATATATAGCAGGGAACGCTTGGTGCTGCAGAACTACAGCTGCTGTCTGTGTGCACACCAATCCTACTCACTGACCAGAACATTAGGCACAGTACCACAGGCTGTTGCTAGGTGTCCCTGGACCTGCACCTTTTCCTTTCTGAAAGAAATATCTTTGTGTATTATGCTACTGCTTGTTTAAAGTGAGCAATTTCTCCATAACCCATTCCGCTGCAGAGTTGCAGCGGGTGATATTGCATGGCTTCAAAGGAGCTAGAGTATCCAAAGTCCCTGTGATCCAGGAGGCTATTTGTTTGTTGGTTATATGTGGACAGGTATGAAGCACATGAGTGCTAATAGCCAGATTGGCAGTGAAGGCCCCAGGAGTATCTAGTGACTGTTTTTGAGTTTTATTATACAAAGTGACTTAGTTTAGTGAACATAGTCTATTACAGGATTCTAAAATATGAAAGGAAAGAATACAATAGTCTGACCAGGCAACATGTTCATGAGGCAAGATTTTTTCCCCAGTACTGTTGGTGAAAATAGTATTACAAGTATGTCTACTAATATGCATAGAAGAATGAACTAACTGAATGAGTTCCAAAGCCTTTAGTTCTTTTGTTAATGCTGATGCTACAAGGCAATGTTTGTCTTCAAAATGTCAATCAAACATTGCCCAAGGTCATAAGAGTTGAGTAGCAAATAGCATATTGCAGTAGGAAGTACACAAGGGTATTGACAAACTGTAGCAGGACTTGTAGGCTGATAAATAAGAAAGCCTGCAACAGAGTGCAAACTATTACATGCTAGGGAAAAAGGCTGCTTCACTACTAGGAATGGTGGTTTCTGTAAGTTTGACTTGGACACCCTTTTTATGGGCCTATCAATTCTAAATATATCATAACCATCAGATACTGCATCCAACACATTAGGTGTAGACAGAAAGGAGCCAGGTTTCTACTAGGAATATGGCTACTGGTTGTTGGCTAGTCACCAAATCTGAAATTTAAAATGTATTTTGTAATGGTTTAAGGTATTGGCATTGTAAATGACAATGCATTTTAATAATGTGCTTGGAAACCCTGTAAGTAGTGTTTATGTACCACTTGCATGTTTTCAAAGCACATAAAAAAAGGTATTATCATTTACGATGCCAATATCTCCAACTCTTGCAAATGTGAGACATGTTGCATTGTAAATGCTTGTTGTTATTTGCATTCACATATGATGTATGTTTCGTACAGGAGCTTTTGTTTGTAGAAGAGATGAATTATGTTTGTGTGTATGTGGTGATATGTATAAAAGTGATGTATGTTATGTTTGTAAAGAGTGATGGGTAATGTAAGATGCATGTAAAGTGGAAAATGTTGTAAGCACCATGTATATATACGTACCTCTGCTACTGTTCCGCAAACAGTCATCATTGACTTCAATTGTGCGCCTTTTATTTCGTTTAATGGTGATGCTTGAGGCGGTGGTTGCTGTAAAATATTTTCTGCCTCTTTGATGACAAAATCTGATAATGTCATTGGACTTATCTTTGTAATTTTTGATTGCTTCATAATTATGACTGTATTGTTCTTCATGATGAAATTCCTAATTAGCAATCCATTCTTGTATTTTGTTTGATCCTAAAAGTCTTCATTGTAGCATGTTGCTTTTATAGTTCCTGTTGAATCCGCCAATGCTAAATGATAAAGGACTTTTTCATCTTCCTTAGAATTCTTATAATAGGTTTTTGTGGAGCATTTCACAAAGTTCACTTTTAGTGGTTTTTGGTATGGCTTGCTGTCTTCTGTTGCTTTATTTATGATGTCTTCAATGGTAAGCATCTGCAAGATGGAAAAAAAGAGTAACATTTTACATTGAAATCCATAATGCTTTGTGATCACTATAATAGGATTCTGTAGTTCCAAATGCTTCTAGCTCTGCATTTGTGTATATGTGGTCTAATAATGATTGGTAGTTTGTTGTGTACGTATTTATAAGTTGGTTGCAATGCAATTGTGTATTCATAAAGTGCAGTAGTTTTGTGCTTTTGGGGCATTTATTGTTTAAGTCTATATTAAAGTCTCCCATAATAATATATAGATATCCTGGGTAGAATTCAGTTATGCTTGTTATTACTTCTAATAATGTCTGTAATAATGCTTGTGGTGGTTTGTATAGTATTTATTATTATTAATGTATAGTGTGAAGTGTAGAATATCAATTCCTTGTTTTGTTTCATAAATTGGTAGAATGAAATTTTTTTTTGTAGTAAAATATAATGCCATGTGTTGTTTGTTGATCATGGTATTTATCAAAAATCATATAATGATAATGTTCAATAAGGAAAGCATTTTTGGGTGCTTTTCTTGTAGTGTTTATTTCTGTTAAACAAATAATGTCAGCGTTCATAATGTTTGTATCTGATGTTAAACATTTACAATTATATTGAAATGTGTTCTATATGATTTTAATTGGGGTACAGATATTTCTAATGGCATGTATGTTCTTAATCTATGCATTTCTTCTGTAACTTTTGGATGTACTACAATTTTGTGTTCATTAAAGTTTTGAATGTATATTTTTGATATTGACTTAACTCTACTTAAAGCAACATAATGCAAGTGATGTACTTTGCTGCTGTTAATAGTGAATATATAGGGGTTCTATTGTTTCACCTTGTGTTCTATGTATAGTTCTTGCTGATGCTTGTCGTAATGGAAATTGCTTGTGTATAATTGTAATCAATTTTTTTGTAAATTGGATTTGCCTTGTGACTGCTTGAATGGGTGTCCATTCTTGTGAAATATGTGAAATATGTGACTGATATAAGTGTTTGTTCTGTTGATGTGTGTTTTTTCCAACTGCTTTATTATCGAATGCAATCCAAACTGTGGGGCTCATTAGGATGGCGCCGTCCTGGAGTAGGTGGAAAATGCCTTTTCCGTGTCCGCCTGCCGCGGTCACTCCGTCCGCCATATTAGGATTGTAAACACTGTCAAAAGTCCGTGCGCGACGGAAGAGCATGCACCACCACGGAACTACACCCGACCCCGCGGCGGACGTAACCAATCCAGAGACACCGCTGTACGGAATGACGTCTCCGACTGTCCTTCAAATCACGATGGCGGAAAACACACATCAAACTGCTGCGGAAAAACAACCTGCCTGAACACGGCGGATTCCCCACAGCGAAGAAACTCCACATTGCAGAGATACCCACCACAAGCAGCTCGCCCACATGGACCCAGCGCTACACGCATTTCCGATACTCTTCGTGCTCCTCCACCAGCAAGTCATGGACCATCATCGTCGACGACGCAGGTACGCAACACACCATTTGCTGTCGGAAGGGGAGCACCTGCCAGGGCTGTGACATTGGGAGGGGGAGTGTCATGTTTGAGAAACCACATAAGATCGGACAAATATATCCTCAATTGAAGTACACAAGCAGGAATGACAACGACAAACCACTACACATAATTGACTTGCTTTATTAAATACAATAGGGGTATAATCTCTGAGTATGCAAGAACATGGGCACTGGGTACAACAGAGCAGGTACATCATTGGCCGCACATGAGAGGGCAGAATGCAGTATCAGAACAGCAACAGGGCATTGTAGCCAACAGAGCAGGTACATCAGAGGCAGCACATGAGAGGGGCCAAGTGCATCAACAGTCCATTGCACAAAACAGGTACATCAGAAGCAGCACATGAAAGAGGCTAGGTGCATCAACAGTCCATTGCACAGAACAGGTACATCAGAGGCAGCACATGAGAGGGCAGAATGCAGTATCAGAACAGCAACAGGGCATTGTGGCCAACACAGCAGGTACATCAGAGGCAGCACATGAGAGGGGCTAGGTGCATCAACTGTCCATTGCACAGAACAGGTACATCAGAGGCAGCACATGAGAGGGCAGAATGCAGTATCAGAACAGCAACAGGGCATTGTGGCCAACACAGCAGGTACATCAGAGGCAGCACATGAGAGGGGCCAAGTGCATCAACAGTCCATTGCACAGAACAGGTACATCAGAGGCAGCACATGAGAGGGGCTAGGTGCAGCAACGGTCCATTGCACAGAACAGGTACATCAGAGGCAGCACATGAGAGGGGCCAAGTGCATCAACAGTCCATTGCACAGAATAGGTACATCAGAGGCAGCACATGAGAGGGCAGAATGCAGTATCAGAACACCAACAGGGCATTGTGGCCAGCAGAGCAGGTACATCACAGGCAGCACATGAGAGGGGCTAGGTGCATCAACAGTCCATTGCACAGAACAGGTACATCAGAGGCCGCACATGAGAGGGTAGAATGCAGTATCAGAGCAGCAACAGGGCATTGTGGCCAACAGAGCAGGTACATCAGAGGCAGCACATGAGAGGGGCCAAGTGCATCAACAGTCCATTGCACAGAACAAGTACATCAGAGGCAGCACATGAGAGGGGCTAGGTGCATCAACAGTCCATTGCACAGAACAAGTACATCAGAGGCAGCACATGAGAGGGGCCAAGTGCATCAACAGTCCATTGCACAGAACAGGTACATCAGAGGCAGCACAAGTACGTGGTTCAAGCTACCCGTCCCAAGGACAACAACAATACAAGGCTGGTTGCAATGGATGATCTACACACACAGTCAAATGACATGTGAGTGAAGGGAACTGCACCTCACATCACAGAAGCTGGTGGACTGCCTGAACTACTTGCCTCGGACACACTGCTAGCACCAGAAACTGGAGTGTGAGACACAGCCACAGCTCTTGGGACTGACATATGAGCCATCGAGCCAGACACACTGCCAGCACCAGAAACAGGAGTGTGAGGCACAGCCACAGCTCTAGTGACTGACACATGAGCCATCGAGCCAGACACACTGCCAGCACCAGAAACAGGAGTGTGAGACACAGCCACAGCTCTAGTGACTGACACATGAGCCATCGAGCCAGACACACTGCCAGCACCAGAAACAGGAGTGTGAGACACAGCCACAGCTCTGCAAACTATTACATGCTAGCAAATAGCATATTGCAGTAGGAAGTACACAAGGGTATTGACAAACTGTAGCAGGACTTGTAGGCTGATAAATAAGAAAGCCTGCAACAGAGTGCAAACTATTACATGCTAGGGAAAAAGGCTACTTCACTACTTGGAATGGTGGTTTCTGTAAGTTTGACTTGGACACCCTTTTTATGGGCCTATCAATTCTAAATATATCATAACCATCAGATACTGCATCCAACACATTAGGTGTCGACAGAAAGGAGCCAGGTTTCTACTAGGAATATGGCTACTGGTTGTTGGCTAGTCACCAAATCTGAAATTTAAAATGTATTTTGTAATGGTTTAAGGTATTGGCATTGTAAATGACAATGCATTTTATTAATGTGCTTGGAAACCCTGTAAGTAGTGTTTATGTACCACTTGCATGTTTTCAAAGCACATAAAAAAAAGTATTATCATTTACGATGCCAATATCTCCAACTCTTGCAAATGTGAGACCTGTTGCATTGTAAATGCTTGTTGTTATTTGCATTGACATATGATGTATGTTTCGTATAGGAGCTTTTGTTTGTAGAAGAGATGAATTATGTTTGTGTGTATGTGGTGATATGTATAAAAGTGATGTATGTTATGTTTGTAAAGAGTGATGGGTAATGTAAGATGCATGTAAAGTGGAAAATGTTGTAAGCACCATGTATATATACGTACCTCTGCTACTGTTCCGCAAACAGTCATCATTGACTTCAATTGTCCGCCTTTTATTTCGTTTAATGGTGATGCTTGAGGTGGTGGTTGCTGTAAAATATTTTCTGCCTCTTTGATGACAAAATCTGATAATGTCATTGGACTTATCTTTGTAATTTTTGATTGCTTCATAATTATGACTGTATTGTTCTTAGTGACTGACACATGAGCCATCGAGCCAGCCACACTGCCAGCACCAGAAATAGGAGAATGAGACACAGCCACAGCTCTAGTGACTGACACATGAGCCATCGAGCCAGACACACTGCCAGCACCAGAAACAGGAGTGTGAGTCACAGCCACAGCTCTAGTGACTGACACATAAGCCATCGAGCCAGACACACTGCCATCACCAGAAACAGGAGAGGGCACAACTGAGACAGTGCCACTACATGATGCTTGACAGCAAACAACAGACACAGTGCCACCATCTGACAACTGAGAGTGAACTTCTGCTGCGCCACTGGGACCACTGAAATGATGAGCCACAGGGCTGTATGGGCCAGGAGGCAGGGTGGCTCTGGGAGCTGGGGATAGCTGTACTGGAGCGACATCGGGGTGGTCAGGTGTTAATGGTGTGTGTCTACGTTTCTTAGGGATATGTGAGGGCACCCTGGACATGACTGGACTGGTAAGTGGTGCGGACTCAAATGAAATATCACCCACCAAACGTGGAGCATCTGCTGGTGGGGGTCTGCTCTCTGGGGACATGCTGGACCCTGTTTGTCGTTTGCTGTGTGCCTGCCTTCTGGCCTCTGCATCATGTGAAATGGGGGATGCAACAACAGGGTACTCCTTCCTCTGCTTCTGACGGGCATGGATGGGAGTAGAGGTATGGGGGGACTCCACCGCGGAGACATCTGTTTTACGTTCCTTCAACAACATCAGCCTCAGTGCAGCCAGGAGTGATGTATGCCTGTCCTTGATGGAGCTAGTGTATATGGGAGAAGCCTTGTCCCTTGGATGTGCCTTGGCCATAGGAGGAGTCTTGTCTCTGGACTTTTCCTGATCCCTGGCCGGTGCCCTGTCCCTGGGTGCAGACTTGTCCTTTGGAGTGTACCTGTCTCTAGAAGCGACCTTGTCCCTGGGAGTGTCCCTGCTCTTGGGAGTAGCCCCTTCCTTTGTAGTGTCCCTGTCCCTGGGAGTGTCCCTGCTCTTGAGAGTAGCCCCTTCCTTTGTAGTGTCCTTGTCCCTGGGAGTGTCCCTGCTCTTGGGAGTAGCCCCTTCCTTTGTAGTGTCCTTGTCCCTGGGACTGTCCCTGCTCTTGGGAGTAGCCCCTTCCTTTGCAGTGTCCTTGTCCCTGGGAGTGTCCCTGCTCTTGGGAGTAGCCCCTTCCTTTGTTGTGTCCTTGTCCCTGGGAGTGTCCCTGCTCTTGGGAGTAGCCCCTTCCTTTGTAGTGTGCCTGTCCCTGGGAGTGTCCCTGCTCTTTGGAGGTGGTCTTGCCTTTGTAGTGTCATTGTCCCTGCTCTTGGGAGTTGCCCCTTCCTTGGTAGTGTCCTTGTCCTTGGGAGTGTCCCTGCTCTTTTGAGGTGGCTTTGCCTTTGTAGTGTCCTTGTCCAAGGGAGTGTCCCTGGACTTGGGAGGTGCGCTTGCCTTGGGAGTACCTTTTTTGTGGGATACCTGTGTAGCATGTAAAGCCATTTCCCACAACACCCCTTGAGGATCCTGTGTGTGAACTCCAGTGTAGCTCACGTCGTCTTTGGTAACATATTTTCCTGTCCTAGGGGATGGTGTCTGTACCCTCCGTGCCCTGCCGTGCTGCCTGTGGCTGCTTCTAGTGCAATAACCTGTAAAAGAGTCCTGGTCAGAAAATTCACTCCCCCCTGAGATATCAAGTGGTGTAGATGGGAGAACAGAAGTAGCACCTTGTCTATGCGACTGTACAATGGCAGAAGATACTGTGTTTGCCAACGACTGAACTGTTCTGTGTAAACCAGCAACATCGCCATGCATCCCCTCCATGAATGCCACCACCTGCCCAAAATTTTTATTGTGGTCTTGGAATGCATTGATCATGTTGGTCTGCCCTACACACAGCTGTCGCAGCAGATCAACAGCCTCAGCACAAAGTGCACTTTGTGTCACAGGGGCAGGGGCAGCGGTGCCTGCACCGAAGGCCACTCTGCTCCCCCTACTCTGGCGAGCACAAGCAGTACTTGGTGCAGTTGTCGGCAGTGTGGGCCCTGTGTGCTGTGTCCCGACTGAAGGTGTTGACTGCCCACTCCCTGACTGTGACAACAGTGCTGACTCACCAACACTGTCGGAAGATGAGGGCGATGGTGTTTCCACATGTGAGTCCTCAGGGACGGTCCTGTCCCCCTCTCCGGGGCTGCCCTCTTCTGTGTCAGTCTGCGTGTGTGTGATTTCTGATCTGGATGCATTGCCACCACTCATCTCCGTCGTCTGTGGGTCAGTGCCCTCTGCCAAAGCTAAAACAGAGAGAAAAGAGGTGTAAGTAAGTGCCACACTCACGTACTGAAGGTCAAAAAATCTCTAATTCCATTACAGACAAAGAACATGTAGCACCCATCCTGCACACGTCCCACCCTTACCAGACATCCTCACATCAAGAACCGGTGGTGGCTGTGAAACATGTACATCATACGAACAGGGCAAGTGCCTGTAGATCTGCAGACATGTCATGCCATGGGACCACAGACCTCAACGGCATGTCCTGGAAACCTCAACTACTAAGCAAGTGGCCTGTCCACCTGGCAGACATGGATGCTAACGCTCACTCCGCTAATGGCACCAACATGGTATTGCAGCAAAACATACGCACCACAGATGTCACTACTGTGTCTGAGCACCAATACATGCATTGCACTCACAAGTAACATACACATACAGTCTGCTTACCGCTAGTTTGCTGTTGATCCCCACTCAGCCAGGCGGACAGGTCAGGATGCGTCACAGCAATGATACAATGCATAAGAGGGGTCATGGTGCGTCGGCCAGATATGAAGATCTTGGAATCATCCCCAGTGTCATCTCCGCACCATTCTTGCTTAGTCTGGATATGTCGTCCCAGCGCTTGTGGCAGTATGTGTGTCGTCTATTGCACACCCCCACTGCCTGTACATCACGTGCTATGGTCCTCCACACGGCCTTGCGAATGTGAAGCTTTACCTACCATGATGGGAGACAAGAGGGTAACGTAAGTGGACACTTTGACATGCACAAACATCGTAGAAACACATATCTATATGCAGCCATGCTCTGCACAACACATGTGAAGGTACCACAGCACACCGCCAAGCTAGCAGAAGACAGGAGCCAGTGACCACCTCATGGCCACCAACATGTACACCACTGCACTTACCACCTGTCCGGGTGCACTGTACAGCCGTTCATAGTGGCTGAGCACACCGTCCACAAGAACATCTAGTTCCGCTGCGGTGAAGGGACGAGACCGGATCTCTCGCACTCCCTGCATGGCAATGTCCAGGACTGTGGCACTACAGCAGCAGTTGTTGGTCAGCTCAGCAGCAGCAGGTCGAGGTGATGGTCAAAGGCAGCAGTCGTTGGTCAGCTCAGCAGCAGCAGGTCGAGGTGATGGTCAAAGGCAGCAGTCGTTGGTCAGCTCAGCAGCAGCAGGTCGAGGTGATGGGCAAAGGCAGCAGTTGTTGGTCAGCTCAGCAGTAGCAGGTCGAGGTAATGGTCATACGCGCCCGCGTTACCTCTTCCCGTTGGCTACATGTGCACGGACCGTCACGGTCACACATCGGCAACCGCATGTGCCCGCTTCCGCGACGGTGCATCATTTGAAAATATACAATCAGTGGCGTCGCCATGGCAGTGCACGCAATCCGCAGGGGAGGTGTAGGCCAAAACATACTTTTGATTATGAAATTCGAAATGGCAGTTCATGACCCCTCTTACAGTCACATTGCATAACCCACCGTAGGCCGGCCAGTCCAGGCCGGTCACCCACCGCCATAGCCAGGCCAGTCACCCACCGCCAGATGTTGGCTGGTCACCCATCGCCGGTCCATGCCGGTCACCCACCGCCGGTCACCCACCGCCGGTTCAGGCCAGTCACACACCACCAGGTGTTGGCCGGTCACCCACCGCCGGTCCAGGCCGGTCACCCACCGCCGTGCCAGGCCGGTCACCCACCGCCGGCCCAGGCCGGTCACCCACCGCCGGTCCAGGATGGTCACCCACTGCCGTGCCAGGCTGGTCACCCACCGCTGGCCCAGGCCGGTCACCCACCGCCGGTCCAGGCCGGTCACACACCGCCGGTCCAGGCCGGTCACCCACCGCCGGTCCAGGCCAGTCACCCACCGCCAGGTGTTGGCCGGTCACCCACCGCCGGTCCAGGCCGGTCACACACCACCGGCCCAGGCCGGTCACCCACCACCGTGCCAGGCCAGTCACCCACCTCCGGGTGTTGACCGGCCTGGCACGGCAGTGGGTGACCAGCCTGGACTGGCAGTGGGTGACCGGCCAACACCTGGCGGTGGGTGACCGGCCTGGCACGGCGGTGGGTGACTGGCCTGGACCGCCCGGTCTACGGTGGGTTATGCAATGTGACTGTAAGGGGGTATCAACTGCCATTTCGATTTTCATATTCAAAAGTATGTGTTGGCCTGCACCGCCCCCGCGGAATGCGTGCACCGCCATAGCAACGCCACTGATTGTATATTTTCAAATGATGCACCGTCGCGGAAGCGCGCACATGCAGTTGCCGATGTGTGACGGTAACGGTCCGTGCACATGTAGCCAATGGGAAGAGGTAACGCGGGGCACGTATGCGCAATCAAAAATAGCAGAAGACGTGCACCGCCATGGCGACGCCACTGATTGTATATTTTCTAATGATGCACCGTTGCGGTAGTCCGCACATGCGTTATGAGGGGTGTGACCGTGATGGTACTTGGCCAAACAGCATATGTCATGCACTATATCATGGACAACGTTCATCTTCTGTGTAGGTGGAAGGCGTCCACACATGGCATATGTACACACACTACATGTCTCCGCACACATGTAATGCTGATAGTTGTACATGTGTGTTAGGACATGTAGCGAATGCTGCAAGAATTAAGATGTGCAGTCAATGACCCTTGGCCACGTGTGTATTTCGCATCCTCTTTTTTTCATGTGTGGTCATACTATTGAACTTGCCAGTGGTTAACTATGGCCATTGATGTGCACCCAATTTGCAACACATATGTATGTCGACGTGTTGACGTCTTGTTTTTCCGTACACACGTTTCAACTTATACACATCTACACAGTACATCAAGGGTGTCTAACCACATGCAGAATCTGTTGTCAGTGTGTGGTTTGTGTGTGCAAGTAACAATGGTGGGGGTACACATGCATTCTGTGTATGCGTATGTGTGTTGCCTGTTGTGTGACCATGCATGTCGTGAGGATGCTCACCATTGTAGGTGTGGTAATTGGTGCATGAAGACAAGGAGTGTGTGTGCCATTTTCATATTGTGTGTGCACGTGCATGTGTGTCTGTGGTGATGCTTGTCAACATTTGGGTCCTCAGTCATGTCTTGTTGGTTAGTTCTTTTGACATGTGTGTACGTTACATTGGACATGTTTGTTAGTGGCTGCACATTGTTTTTATAGTAATCTGTATTGCATGAAATTTTAGTCATGTCACACATATGATAATTGTCGACAACATTTCTTAATTTTATTGTGTTGACCTACATGTGATAGAGTTGCACAGCTATGCGTTGTTGGTAAATTGACATCTACTACCATCTACTTCCACACAGGAGGGCTCCAAATGTGCATCGCCCATACACTGTGCTGGAGGACATGGTTGACGAGGAGGTGATCCGAAAATTCATGCTTGATCGACGTAGATTGCTGGAGCTTGTAGACCAATTGTCTTCTCATCTGCAGCCACGAAGAACATATCCTGGTTCCATTACACCCACAGCAAAGGTGATGGCGGCACTCCACTTCTTTGCAACTGGCACCTTCCAGTACACAGTTGGACATGCCGGGGGGATGTCACAATCCATGTTCAGCATGGTACTGCGGGATGTTCTGAATGCCATGATGATTTACAAGGATGATTACATCCATTTTCCACGGGCGGCAGAGTTGGCAGCAGTCAAAGCTGACTTCTATGCACTGGCACAGATACCACACGTAGTGGGTTCCATTGATGGCACCCATATCGATCTCATTCCACCCCAGGCACCTGAGCCTGTATATCGCAATTGGAAGCACTATCATTCGATCAAAGTGCAGGTGGTGTACCTGGCTGACAACATCATATCGCATGTGTGTGCCAGATTTCCAGGCTCTGCACATGACTCCCACATCCCCCGGAGCAGCATTGTCCCCCAACTGATGGCTAATCTGCGTCCAGAACGTGCGTGGCTTGTTGGTGAGTATGCTGTGGGGACAGTTGTGTTTTATGTGTGGCATGGGGTACCCAAAAATCCTGGTTATGATATTTGTGTCTGTCATCCCCCCACATAGGCGACTCTGCGTACCCAAACCGGCCGTGGCTGCTGAGTCCCATACGTAATCCAACTACAGCTGGTGAAATGAGATACAATGATGCCCATGGAAGGACACGTAGAGTGGTGGAACGTACTTTTGGGCTGCTGAAGTCTAGTTTTCGCTGCCTGGATACAACCGGAGGGGCCCTACATTACTCACCAGGCAAAGTATGCAAGATCGTGATTGCCCGCTGCATGCTCCACAACCTGGCCCTGCGCAATGACATTGAACTGATCATGGACCCTGAAGACCAACAAGTTGCTCAGCCTCCCATCCCACCCATGCCGACTGATGAGGATAGTGGTGAGGAAGAAGGTGTGGACCAGAGGCGTCAGCTCATTGATCACTATTTTCCTTGAATGTGAGTAACTACCTCTTGTGCAGGTTGACAATGCGTGATGTATATTTGCTGGTGGAGTGTGGATGTGGTGTGTCTATGCTGCCTGTTCTGGTATGTTATGTTTGCATATGTGTGTGGTATATTGTGTACATGCAAAGCTCCATGATGTGTGTCCTTTGATCCACTGAATTGGTGATGAGTGTGGTTTGTGGGATGTTGCAGTACAGTGTGTTGTGATGGGTGTGAATCACTTTCCTGACGTGTGTTTGTTGTCTCTCATTATCCCTAGGTCACTCCCTCATAGGCATGATTCTCAACAACATAGATCCCTGCACCTGGTAACGTCTGATTCTAAGACAATCATGTGATTAAAACATGGAGACTACACATCATTGAGTGTTTACGTGAAATGTATTTACAGGTTGTGAATTGATGTTGGTGGATATTTACAAGGAAGTGTTGGGTGGGGGAGTGAGAGTTGAAGGTCATGGCAGATGAAAACACAGTGGGGACACCACATTGTGTGATGTCCAGCTAGTCCAACAGACGTGTGCCAATACTTGGCATTGTAGGACAGAATAGTTGGCGGGTGAATGGCAGGCTCAGGCAAGGTTGAAGTCATTGGCGGCCCCTCTTGGAGCGGGTAGATGGTGCATTCCCACTGCTCTCACGTGGTTCCAGCCTCGGACGCCCCTCCGTCTTGGAGCCGGAGCGGAGACAGCTGGGGGGGCAGGTTGGTCAGGGGCAACCTCCCTGTCCATGGGCTCAGGTGGCGGGGGCGGTGGTGTTGGTGACCATGGCCGCTGTGCACTTGGGAGGGGAGGGGGGTGGTGTGGTGCGGGATAACCAGTCCCTCCACAGTACTGTTTGCTGGCCCATGAGGTCCACTATTTGTCCTATGCGGGTATCAATGGACCGCAACAGATGACTGTTCGCTTGTGAGTCTTGGTGGGCACGATCAGCCTGTGCCTGCGCCCGCTCATAGGAGGCATGGACTCTGGCTAGGGCTTCCAGTGTTTCGGCGCCAGGATGGGGTGGGTGTCCTTTCCCACCTCGCCGGTGAGAAGCACTCCTGGTTGTGAACTGTGCCCTCACCTCTGTCCTTTCCCGTCCAGTCTCCCTGCTTGCCTGGGATGTCGATGGCCCAGCATCGTGCGATGGGTCAGGCAGGGTGGCACAGGCAGGAGTGGTGGTGCTGGTGGTGGTGGAGGTCGTGGTGGTGGTGGCTGCACAGCTCACTATGGCATGTGTTGCTGGAGTGACACTGGCCAAGGTGGTGGAGGCAGGGATGTCCTGTGAGCCTGATGGCCCTGGGTGTCTGCTTGGGCCCGCTTCCTGCTCTGCACCGGAGCTGGCAATGGGTTCGTCCCCAGAGAGTCCGTGCTGTGAGTGGGGCGACTGGTGCTGGCGGTTGCTGCTTTCGCCAATCAAGTTGCGATCACCTGAGGGACAAGATTTTCATGATCAATGCTGTGGACATGACATGTTTTTTGTACCAACATTACATATCACTAACCTCTCACACACCCTACCCACCACCACCCTCCCTGTGGACATGGGGGCCTGTTGGGAGTTGTAGTGCTGGTCTCTCACACCCCCCACCCACCTCTCACACACCCACCACCACCCTCCCTGTGGACATGGGGGCCTGTTGGGAGTTGTAGTACTAACCTCTCACACACCCCACCCACCACCACCCTCCCTGTGGACATGGGGGCCTGTTGGGAGTTGTAGTGCTGGTCTCTCACATCCCCCACCCACCTCTCACACACCCACCACCACCCTCCCTGTGGACATGGGGGCCTGTTTGGAGTCGTAGTACTAACCTCTCACACACCCCACCCACCACCACCCTCCCTGTGGACATGGGGGCCTGTTTGGAGTCGTAGTACTAACCTCTCACACAACCCACCCCCTACCACCCTCCCTGTGGACATGGGGGCCTGTTGGGAGTTGTAGTGCTGGGTGCTTTGACAACATGCATGGCTGGAAAGGTATGAGGCAACATTTGTGTTTGATCATGGTGGGTGCATTTGAGCACAGGCATTCACATTTTGGTGACTATGTGGCCCACATGCATGGATTGGGGCCTGGGAGATGTGTCTTGTCAGTTGTGTAAGGCAGACCATGTCGGTGTGATAGTGGTGCTTGGTTTGTACTTATCAGCCTCTTCTCCCTCTTCGATTCCTTCCAGGCTCTCAGGGTGCAGTATGCCCAGCACCTTCTCCTCCCATTCTGCATACGGTATGGGCTCCGGGGGAGTGCCGCCGCCAGTGTGGTGTGCCGCAGGTGGTTTTTTGCCCGGATGCCTTTGACCCTTGTCTTGATGTCGTGCCACCGCCTCTGGATGTCGTGTTTTGATCGTGGCACGGTCCCTGACGCATTCACTCGGTTGACTATCCAGTCCCACATGTGGTTTTTGGTTGCCACGGTAATCTGCTGGACTAGTGTGCCGAAAAGGTGTGGTTCGACACGGATGATTTCATCCACCATGACCTTCAACTCTGTGTCAGTGAATTTTGGATTTTTCTTTGGTGCCATGGTGTGTGATGTGCAAGGGGTTGGTGGAGTGGGTTGGGATGTAGGTGTGTGCTTGCAGCTATGCTGTGATACAAAGGATTGTGGTTGTAGGGGGGGATCCATTCTATATTCTGTGTCGTGGTTGTGTCCAATGGTTGTTGCCAGTCAGGTGCTAGGTGGGTGTGTTGACTTGTGTGGATTTTTTGGGTGCTTGGGGGGGTGTCATTGTGGCGTGTAATTGCTGTGGGTGTTTCAGGTGGGTGGGTGTCCTGTTTAGTGTGTTTTGTATTTACTTCCGTCAGCCATTTTGTAATCGGTTTGACAGAAGGGATGGTGTTTGTGTGGTCCTTCCGCTGGCATGATCCGTTTTTCGTTGCATTGTTTCCGCTGCGATCGTGGATCGAGGTGAGTTCCGTAGGACTGGCGGCCTTATCCTAATCGCGGGGCCGGAGCCTCCGCAGGTATTGCGGTGGCTGTGCCTGTTACCGCGGTCAAGTTCGTCCGCGGCAGACGATGTTTCTTTGGTTCCGTCCGCTTGCGGCGGTCTTTCGTGTGCTCCGTCCGCCGTGGACGGTGTTTGATGTGGTCCGTCCGCCGCGGTCAGAGTTTTGCGCCATTATTATCCTAATCGTACAGGCGGTTTATCCGCGGAGCGGTCAGGAGTATTTTGGCCGCGTCCTTGGCGGACGGAACCCGTTTCCGTCCGCCATCCTAATCGACTCCTATATATGGTAAACCATTAATAGTTTCTACTATTCTACTAAACCTGTAGCTCCATTAGTTAGGCCATCATTAACATCAATATTGCAAGTTAAATCATAGCAGAGTTTTAAAGCTATGTTTAATGTATGGGACAGGCCCATAGTTTTTGCTGGATCTTTCGGTAATTGTTGTAATATTGTTTCTTTACCTTTTTGTGTTACATCTGAACTAACAGTATCTTTTGCTATCGTAGTATAAACCGTAGTATAAACTTGATATTGTTGGCTATGTTCCATTAAAATTTTTTGATTTATTGCATTTACTTCTTTGTTAGTTGACATTATATATGGTATAGATTTTACAATGCTATTATCTGGTTGTCATTCACGCTGTTTTATTTGTGATATGTCATCACTTGTATGTTTTCCTTCTCTCAGTCTGTTTAACAGTTGTGCAAATAGTAGGTCATTTTGTTGGCTCATTATTCTAGATAGTTCAAACATTTTGAAATAAGTTCCCCATAAGTTAGTGCCTAAAGGTCCATATAACTGTTTAGTATTTTCAAAGATATAGCTGTCAAATACTGGTTTTATTGATAAAAGTCTCCTATAGCTAAGATTATGATTCCTCCAAATGACTGATTAGATGATTTTATTTCTTGCAGTCTGTTATGAGTAAAATTGAAAATGTTTCTTCCTACCGTTGATATTTCATCAATTATTAGTACTTTTAAATGCATTAATTGAGTTTGCAAATGAGTCCTGTGTTCATGTGTTAGTGGTTTATAAGTCAAATTCTGTGACACAGGTATTTTGAAGGTGCTATGTAGTGTTTGTCCATTAATATTGTGTGCTGCTTTTCCTGTTGGAGCTGTTAGTAACACATGAATATTGCTAGGATTTTCACCAGGTCTTGTATTGTAGTACCATAGCAATGTTTGATAAAGTGCAGTTATTAGAAAGCTTTTACCTACTCCTGCTCCACCAGTGCAAAATGTATAGCATGGTGTTTCTTTTGTTTTTATCCAGTTCAAATGATGATAAACAACATTTAGTTGTTCTTCTGTTAAAATATGCATAATCTCATAATATTTGTCATCTGTTAGGATACATTGAGATAAAGTTTCATTTTCATCTATGCTTCTAATACCTATATCTAGAGACAAGTCATATTGCAATTCTTTTTCATTATTTTCAATTTTAAGGCTTGCTGATTCTGAAGATATTGTTGAATCTACATTGATAATTATCATTTCATGTTCGGTATCTTCAGTAAGTTTAGTAATAATTTTGTTGTTAGAATTATAATTATTATAATGCTCATCTACAATTTCTTTTACTTGCATATATCTTTCATAATATGTAGCACTATTTAAGATTATTTTGCTTTCTTCTCTCCATGGGTAATGAAGCATTAACAATTCTCGGTAATAGTTTTCAGAATCATTGTTTTTGTTAAATCTACAATATCGTATAATTTTTTGACATGATCGTTCAGTAAAAGTACCGGTTCTATTACTGTAGACACTTTTTGTGTTTTGCTGTATACTTTTTATTTCAACTTCTTCTTCATCAGAGCTATAAAAATTTGTTTCAGTAAGTAAGTTGTCATTGTCATTTTTACTTTGCTTTACATATTTTTGGGTTTTGTAATTATAAGTAGCAACAAAGTCAGCTAATGTACACTGTTGTAATGACTTTGGTCGTTTGATATATTTTGCTATGATATTTTTACATTGGATATTACTTGAAGTATCTGTTAATGAATTTATAGTATCTACATCTTTGAGCAAATAAGTTCATTTTTCAGGTGGGCTTGTATTAATAAATACAAATGATCGAGAACTCTTCCATAATGGAATTTGAAGTATCAGATATGTTGCTTCTTGAGCACTTATTTCTGAACAGTTTAGGAATTTATTGCTAATGTATCTCAGTTGTTCTTTGATATTGCTATTATGGCTTACTTCTTTTGCAGCTTGTGCTATTATTTTGCTCATTCCTCTCTGTGATTTACTGATGTAGGATATGAGGTAATACAGCACAAGCATATGCATCTAAAATGTACTGTACATCTATGTTTGCTCTCCATGCTTTAAGAAGTATTGTATTATAGCTATTAATAAAGCATTCACCTGGTAATCTTTTTAAAAAAATAGTTGTTTTATCTATTACAAATCTCAAACATGTAATATACTGATTATTATCCATTTGGATTAGTTCTAAGAACTGAGTAAAATCTAGTGTGTGAAAGTCAGGACTATTAATTACGTTATGAATAGTTTCACATTTTTTATGCATTTCTTTGTCTGTAGGATCATTTGGTAATGATTCAAGTATCATTGTTTCTGATATTGGATATCTTGGATATTGATATTTGCATGTGCGTTGATTTTTCCTGCTGCAATTTTTTTGTGTGTGCATGCCTTTGTAGAGGTAGTAATTTTTCTAAATCTGGTTCTTGTGATTTACTGCAAGTTATATATCTGTCTATAAATTTAATAACTTGTTGTAATTTTGCTTTTCCATATAATGGTGCATTCTCAACCCATTATAATGCATGTATATGGGGTGAACCTCTTTGCTGGAATTCAACTCTGTAAAAGAAGTCTTGTAATTTTCCAATAGGGTTTGTTCTGTCCATTATGACACAATTAAATAATTTTCTTACTTGAAAATCAAAATGCCTTGCACAGGTAACTGGATCTTCTTGTATTAATTTGCACTTTGTTTCCCATGACATTTCTTTAAATTCTTCTTCAGTGCATTCTTTTGGATTTTGCAGTCATAGTAGTATGTTAATTAAGTGGTGCCATTTAGTGTCTGCGGCAGATAAAGTTAGAAAAATGTTTGGTATTCCAAGTTGCCTTATCATTGCAAAGAGGTCTTTTTTACACTGCTCCCAATATGGTGGTGAACTGCGGATTATTTTTAATATTTTGTACCCTTCATTATATTTAAAGATAGTTTCTAAGTTATGTTTTATGTCTCTGGCAGTAATACATTCACCATTTTTGAAAAACATTCTTAAAAATATATATATTTTTCCCTGTATTTGCTTGATGTGTAAGTTTCTTAGTTTAAAGAAAATATTAGTAATATATTTAGCTACTCTTCTATCATAGCTTCTTAATTCCTATTGGCATATTGTACTATAATGTACAGGTACATGTCTATCATTATTATTAGGTCTGCGAGTGCCAACAAATATGGTTGGAAATGCTAAAAATTCTGAATCTTTGTCTTCATATAATCCTCTTGGTTTGTTGTGTTCACCAGGTGCTAAACAGAGTACATTGGGACTATCCGTTGTAATTGTTCCATTTATTAATAAAGTATTTACATTCCCTGCTTGTATGTTATCTTACGAGTTTGTTGAATTATGATCTTCTGATGTTCCACTGCTATAATTTATTTCTTGTGGTATATATTCCCAATTTGGATTGAAAGTGACGCCATATTCTTTAAACATGTCACTATTTGTTGCTAGCCATAGTGCTGCTTTTTTTTACAATGTTTGGTCTTACATTTTCATAATGGGTAAATGATTTGAAAGCTAACTTTCTTTTTAGTTTGATTGGAATTGTCATTTCATCATTGATCTGCCTGGGTAAAATTGTGACTGTAGTCATAACATCTGCTGACACATTAACAACTGCTCCAGATAATGACTTTTGAGATCCACGAGGCAATGTTATAATTTGCACAAAAGGAATCCGTGGAGAAACTAATCTTTCTTCTAAATTGTGTAATTTTAGTTCCACTGGTATATTTTCAAATTTCATTCCATTTATATATGAGAATGGTGGTATTTTATCATTGCTAATATGTGTATAACAAGTGTGACATATATAGTCTGTTTTACTTACAGTAATGTTACATTGTATAAATCTTGGGTTTCCAGCTATAATTTTTGTATTTCTTAGTGATTGCTTATGCCATAGTTGATTGCAAATGGCACAGATGTATTCTGGCCCATATAAGACTTCTTCATGGAAAGCAGTTACAAGTTGTGGCATAAGTTTATTTGTTTGTAATTCCATACTATTGTTTACTTCATTTCGGTTTTCCTGATGCATTGTTGTTCAGCTACTTTTTCATTTGTATTTACAGTACTTGTGCTTGGTTGGTTTTCCTGGGTTAAATATATATTACTATCTATACTATTAATTTAAGTTGCAAGAATATTTGTTGTTTCTGCAGGCATTGTAGTAGATTGTTTGCTTGAAATTAGAATATTATCCCTGCTAGAGTTTGTAGTACTTATTTGCCAAGTATTAGTGAAAGGCATGTTGATGTCAGGTATTATGTCTATAGTTTTTTCTGTTTTATGGGCATACAGTGCTTTGGTTTCTTTTACTTGCAGTTTTTTGTTTTCTCTAATTGCATTTTGGAGACTTTTTTTAGCTATTGTTTTCATGTGCATTGGAATTAATTCAAATGGTACATGATTTTCATTTGGTGATTTCAAATTGTTTGCAAGTTGTATAATATCCTCTATTAGAGCTTTAAAAGTTTTTTTTCAATGGCAATGCATGTCCCATTAGGGTGAGGCATTCCTTTGTTATCTCGACTATGTGAATCAAACACAAAGTATGCTTGTTGATTCTGAAAAATGGCAATGACATATGCATTCATACAAAGTAAATTGCCAGTATAGCGATGTATACATATATTTAGTGCTTTTTGAATATCTGGGTAGGAAGGAGTCATACAATGTAGTACATCACCATAATAAGGTTCTTTTAGTGATAGCGAGTATATCTCATTATTATGCTCTATGTATTTAGGTAAGTCATCAGGGTGCATAAATGTTTCATTATTAATAGAATGCATTTCAGTATATAATGCATCTCCTACTTCCATAATAAAATGCAAATCATTGGAATTCCATGTATTGACTGGTTTGAAAATATTATGTATAACAGCAAAAGTACTATTAGGTAAGCATTGTTTGCCTCGAGATATAGTATTAAATTGGGAATGACCTTGGTGATACTAAGGGGTCCATTAGGATGGCGGGCGGAAACAGTCCGCCCGCCACCCTAACGGAGATCGGGACCGCCCGCCTAAAGGGCGGGGGTCCCGACATTGGCATTAGGATGCGACCGCCACTGTGGCGGGCGCATTCCTCAAAGTAACATTGTGGCGGGCGGTGCTCACTGCACCGCCCGCCACAGTGTTAAAAACAAATGCACGCATTTGCATACTCGAAGCGGCAGGCACCGCGCGGTGCCTGCCGCTGCGATTATGCAAATGCAGTGGGGGGTACCACAGGTACCCCCCCGTGTGCCACCCCCCTTTGGCCGTCACTCTGGGGGGCCCCACCGCATGCCTTTCCGTGGCGGCATTGCCGCCACGGAAAGGCATTGAGAAATGCCTATTCTAATATGGCTGGCGGTGTCTGATAGACACCGCCACCATGTTATCCCTTTCCCGCCCCGGCCGCTATGCGACCGGGGCGGAAAACAGGCGGGCGGTCTTTCCGACCGCTGCGGTCCCCTCCGCCATCGTAATATGGCGGGGGGAATGCAGGGAAGGATGGCGGGCGGATTGCCTCCGCCAGGGTGGCGGTGGCCACCGCTACCCTGGCGGAGGCAATCCGCCCGCCATCCTAATGGGCCCCTTAGCTTGTAGTATTCTATCCATATTATATGTAATTCCTTGTATGTGGTCAGTATTATATGACATACTGTTTTTGAAGGGCTATTGCTTCCTAATAACGTCTTGTACTTTATATACTGCTGATATGTCAAAGTCAACGTCAAAATACACTTTATTCGATTTTTGTTAAAATCATAAAAGGCAAGATACAATACAGAACAATTTTTAAAAAACATCAGTGAATTTGATTACCAATTATGACAATAAATTATTAATCTCATTGTTTCCTAATGTTTACAAATAATTAAAATGTGTTACTGATAAAACCATATTTAAAATAAGATTAAAATAAAGCACTCCGGGGAATTCTTTTGTTCCTTAATCTGAAGGCAGCTGTTAGGAAGCATGCAACACTAAAAATGGTATGGATGTCCGCTAGTGATTGGAGGAAAATTAGCGCTGGCCTTACTTGAATAAAGCCAGCAGCCTTCAGGACAGGTAATAAATATTTTACCCTCTCAGTGCTATACAGACCGCAAAAAAATGTAAAATGGAGGGTATCCTGGTTCGAAAACTGGTCACAATCACAGGGCGGACCGTATTCTGGTTTTGGCCACACGGGGAAACTACCAAGTGAATAGTGAATCAAGTTCATCCTAAATTATGTTAACAAGAATCTGTGTAGTGGGTTAGTAACAATTTTTAAATATGGTTCCAGAGAGGGGGTAGTGGTTAAAACCATGTAAGCTCTTACAGAGGGTTTCCTCAGTTCCAACTTCTCTCTCTCCAGGCAAGCCCTCTCCAGAAATTCCTGCTTAATCCACCTGATGTCTTCCCTCCTGATGTTAGTTGCTGATATGTATTGTTAATTAATTTGTACAAAAAATTCTTACCTTTTTTGATATTTTGTTGTCTTGATTAGTAGAGTAATCTGTATGGAAAGGAGACAAGAAAGGAAATAGATATAAAGTGTTAATTTTCCAGTTTAATTTAAACATAATACCTATACAAAAGATAAAGCAATTGTTGTGATTCTTTTTTTGAAAAACCTAACAGTTATTTCTTTATTATGACTTTTTTGCACTTCATTTAATACAATCCTGGTAGTACTGTTCTTAAAGTAAGTAACTTATCGAAAATGCAAATTGGAATGCTTTACGAGATTTGAAAGGTGTGAGGACAGATCTGTTTTGGTTTGTAGGTGTTGATGTGATACTTTGGTTGACTGTGAATATTTGTCTGGTTATAAAGGCTAAGGAGTTGTTTTCTATCATGGTATTTATTATGTAAAGGAACAGAATTAATGTACAATTTGTACTTCTGTGGGTTAAAGCTTTGTAAAGTATATTCTATACTAAAGGTTTTTTAATACTTTATTTTATGCAGCTTTAAAATACAAATTGGTTTTATGAATGTAATAAATAGCTTCTAAAAATATCATAGAAGTATCTATGCATGTTAATTATTGTTGCTAGTTCTTAGTGAATAGATTTAAAGTTATAAAGGGTACTTTTATTGGCTTGTAAGAAAATATGTTTAATATGGTGCTATTTTTTTCTATAGTTAAATAAAATGACATTGTTATTGTAAGATTGTTTTAATGTTACTTTTTGTTCACAGAATAAAGAAAATGGAGCAAAGTGAGGAGGTACAGGTAGGTTATAAAAAAGAGAAAGGAATTTTACTTTAAGTGTAGTACTTTGTTAAAAGTAAATTAATTGTATATTTAATTAAATGCATAATATATTTATTAAAATTATTTTAATTGTTTTAAATGTAATGCAATGTTTTTCTTTAATGTGTATTTAATTTGTTGGAAGTGCTGATTAGAATTTTTTTCTGTTTTGTTTAACCCTATCTAGTGGACTGCAATAGTGACGATATGGAGTATCATTGAATCGAAAGGTATGTTTTTTTGTTGTAATATATGTATTTTGTGGGTATTTTCTTTGTTGTTATGTAAAATGCATTTAAGGGTGCAATTAATTTAATGTATGACATATTTATTCATATTGCCCTCTTTAATTGTGTTGAACCTAATGTTAAATCTTTTTTTAATGTATGTTTAATTTATTGAAAGTGCTGATCAGAATTATATTTTGTTCTAGAGTATTGAGTGTACTGGAAGAGTGAGAAGATGGAGCAGGATGGAAGGTAAAGGTAAGTTTTATCCTTGTTATATATGTATTTGTTGTATTTTTTGTTTGGTGTTATATATATGAATTTAAAGGTGTAATTATTGTATTGTGTTGTAGTTAGATTAATATTATTCCTATGTAAATATGTTAAATTTAATGCTATTTTTTTTAAACAAAAGGTTAATTTATTGAAACTGCTGATTAGTTTTTTGTTTGTTTTGCTTGAGAGTACGGAGTGGACCGGAACAGTGAGGAGAGGGAGCAGGATGGAAGGTAAAGGTAAGTTTCCATATTGTAATCTAGTGGACTGCAATAGTGATGATATGGAGTATCAGTGAATCGAAAGGTAAGTTTTTTTGTTGTAATATATGTATTTTGTGGGTATTTTCTTTGTTGTTATGTAAAATGCATTTAAGGGTGCAATTAATTTAATGTATGACATATTTATTCATATTGCCCTCTTTAATTGTGTTGAACCTAATGTTACATCTTTTTTTAATGTATGTTTAATTTATTGAAAGTGCTGATCAGAATTATATGTTGTTCTAGAGTATTGAGTGTACTGGAAGAGTGAGAAGATGGAGCAGGATGGAAGGTAAAGGTAAGTTTTATCCTTGTTATATATGTATTTGTTGTATTTTTTGTTTGGTGTTATATATATGAATTTAAAGGTGTAATTAATGTAATCTGTTATAGATTGATTAATATTAATTCTATGTAAATATGTTAAATGTAATGCTATTTTTTTTAAACAAAAGGTTAATTTATTGAAACTGCTGATTAGTTTTTTGTTTGTTTTGCTCGAGAGTACGGAGTGGACCGGAACAGTGAGGAGAGGGAGCAGGACGGAAGGTAAAGGTAAGTTTCCATATTGTAATCTAGTGGACTGCAATAGTGATGTTATGGAGTATCATTGAATCGAAAGGTACGTTTTTTTGTTGTAATATATGTATTTTGTGGGTATTTTCTTTGTTGTTATGTAAAATGCATTTAAGGGTGCAATTAATTTAATGTATGACATATTTATTCATATCGCCCTCTTTAATTGTGTTGAACCTAATGTTAAATCTTTTTTTAATGTATGTTTAATTTATTGAAAGTGCTGATCAGAATTATATTTTGTTCTAGAGTATTGAGTGTACTGGAAGAGTGAGAAGATGGAGCAGGATGGAAGGTAAAGGTAAGTTTTATCCTTGTTATATATGTATTTGTTGTATTTTTTGTTTGGTGTTATATATATGAATTTAAAGGTGTAATTAATGTAATGTGTTATAGATTGATTAATATTATTCCTATGTAAATATGTTAAATCCAATGCTATTTTTTTAAACAAAAGGTTAATTTATTGAAACTGCTGATTAGTTTTTTTGTTTGTTTTGCTCGAGAGTGAGGAAATATAAATGTTATGGTCAAGAAATGTTCCCTAACGTGTACCCCACCGTCTCCATGTACGAGTTTAAAGTGCATGTAACTTCCCTCCTGTGCCAGCTATAAAGACGCAAATACATTTGCGTTCAACGTTAACATGTCCTCTTTCAGACCCGCCATGAACGGGTTCAATATTCAGTTCCTAAGTATGCTATGCCAACGTCTTTTTGTGGTGTACTTTACACGTTTTTCAGCTCTGGGGAAGCAGGCCCCGAATTCTGCCATCGAGCCTTTTTTCTGTCTTCTGACTCCGAACGCCTCAGCCTGGGCTGCCTCTGTACCTGTGACCTCTGCCTTACTCCCTGCGCGGCCCATGGCGCTTAGCTCAGCCTGCTGCCTGCCAAGACTGTATTCAACCTTCAAATTATCTGTTCCGCTCCTCGAAAATGCATTCCTGCCTACTAGTTTAAGTAAACATCCCCCCAGCTGCAGAGCAAAGGGCTCGGCCTCACTGTCTCCGTGCAAGTAATTCATAGCCCCTGTTACCATGGAAGGCCCATGCCCCCCTCGCATCTCATGCAGACACTTAGACGCTTATACACGCACTCACAGTCAGTATAGAATAGCTTCTGCCCCAGAGACCTTTTCCGTCCAGATAATATGGTTCCTAAACATCAGATATCAGATATGATAGTGGTACAAGTTGATCTGACATGCCAGACTTCTGTCTCTTTCCGCTGGTGTAAATGTCAAGTCCCCTGCACCCTCCAGTCATACGTCATGCACACGTCATGCAGCTGCGCGCGCATCCAGGCCTCAGATTTCTGCTGACATTGCAAGATTCAGCTTTTTGTTGCCACCCACTTATGACACTTACATGTGACGTTTCTAGCACACACCTCTATGTTCACGCCTAGTTCACGCCTTCTAATTACGTATCACTACCACGTGTGTGTCTTATCTTGTCTCTCTCAGCTGTTACGCCCACTGTATTGGTTCCTATAATACGATTCAAGTATATAAGCTATGTATTGTCAATAAAATATTGCTCTATCCCTTCCTGCACCCCTGTGGTGGCAGGAACATGATATCCGGTCTGGTACCATTCCTTTTTAAGGAATAAAACCCCTAAGAACTCGAACACCACGGACTCTGTTTCTTTCTTTCCGATTGAGTTATTTTTGTTTAAGTACTTACCTGCATAGAAATTAGGACGGTAAATCAAATATTTACCACATTATTCTGGCGTCCGAACAGGGACCCCTCCCCCACCTCACGCGCCGGTTGGTGCGTTGCAAGCTCTGTCCCCTGCCATCAGTTAGACGGAACTACGCGTACTGGCAGGATTTCCTGTATCTCCCTCTGGCCCACGGAGGTGACGAAGACTGCGATCAGCACCCAGACGAGGCGGTTAGGAGTGCGGAGGATCCCGACCAGAGCCTAGCCGAAAGAAGCAAGGTCCGAGGTGTGAAGAGGCCCACCAGTTTTCCGAAGTATCCACGTGTCGAGTCGAGTCGAGTCCGGTCCAGTCCAGTCGAGTTTTCCGAGGCCTTCTGTTTCCGTGCTTCCCGGTGAGTACCATTGCTGGGACGTATCTAGACGGGTGCATTATTATGTATCCGGTAAAGACGGGTTTGGGTACACAAACGCGGTCTGCACTGTTTTAGACAGTGTATCTGTACTGTTTAGCAGTATATCCGTTATTCAAGTTCTTGCACTGTCTTCGACAGTGTATCTGTGCTGTTTAGCAGTACATCTGGTTCCGAAGGTAGAGATATATGTTCAAAATGTTCTCTCATGTGAT
Source organism: Lissotriton vulgaris (assembly GCF_964263255.1). Taxonomy (NCBI): domain Eukaryota; kingdom Metazoa; phylum Chordata; class Amphibia; order Caudata; family Salamandridae; genus Lissotriton; species Lissotriton vulgaris. Next base: position 690,397 of record NW_028249137.1, read on the forward strand.
TAATGTCGTGGTATGAGTGATTGTTTAATGTGCATTATTGTGTTTTTGTGTAACTAATTGTGTTCAGAGTTCAGTAGCAAGGATTGAGTATCCAGTATTAAGTAGACAAGATGCCGTTTTTCAATAAGTTAAAGCAGATAGGAACTAGGAAAGGGATGCTAGAGGAAGAAATTCCTATCCCCCCTAGGGACACGCCTGGAAATTACATGTACCACAAGCATGGCATAGACGCCATACTGTATCTAGATTTATGGGCCGATTATACTAAGCACCTAGAAGAAAAATACAGATGGCCCGCTACAGGAACATGGGATGCCGAGTGCATCCTGAAAATAGAAGAAGCACTATGGAGAAAGAAAGCCAGACAATCACAGAAAGATGCTATAGAGTTATGGCGTAAAGAATCGCATAAACAAGCCGAAAAAGAACTCCGAAGAGAAGATAGACTTAGAGAAGCGCCGGATAGAGTCCGAGAGAACGAACTAGTTAATGAAGGGATCCGAGTAAAAGCCGAACAAGTAGACCGTGCACGAAACAATCTTGTAAATGGTATGTACTTAGTGGCCGAGGGTTCGCCTGAGGCCAATTCAGAAATACCGAAAAATCTGCCGCCACCATTGGTTCCAACTAAAGTAAATCACAGGACTACTAAAGACATATTCCTGGCTTCATATCTAGATGACGTAGCGCCCGCTTACACCAACCCACCTGCCCGTGTACCGCCTACTGATGGTGATGGAGGTGGCAACCCGCCTCCAGACCATATTCCGCCATTACCACAACAGAGTTCCCCCGTTCGACAGCCTGTTCCTCCACCCCCACCACTTCCCCCACCTCAGGTTAAGATACCAAATCCATTGTTACTTGATCCTACTAAGAGACCAGTTCAAGTACATATACAGACTCCACAAAGGGATAATGCCCAAGCCTCCGCCCCAGGAGGCGCAACAGGGGGTTACCAGACCCCGCCAGCAACACACAGATTACACCTTAGGGATATGCAGAAGCACCCTATGCTCCAATCACCCCGTCTTGACATACTCAAAGAACAGCTCTCAGTTTGCAGATATGATCCAGTACCCGGTAAAGACGACAGAATGTTGATAGCATCACTACGTTTGCGGCAAGCTACAGATTATCTAGTGTTATTCCCAGATATGCCTGATCACCTAGATAGAATATATCATTTTGTCCAGACTGGGGAAAACCCTGAAAGTATTAAGGAGGCCCTGGCACATCAGAAAGTTGACACTCAAGCATATATACTACGTTTTTTCATAAATTGCTTAATAAGAGACCGAGACAGGCCAGAGACAGACCAGCGTGAAATGGAAGTCCTAAGCAAGTAGGGTCAAAATATAGCCGAAGGAAAGCATGATAAACAGAATTGCATAGCTAGCATGTACAAGAAAATAAGGAAAACAGTAGTAGAAATACACGAAAAGGAAAAAGAAAATGGCTCCTCCCAGGAGGAGGAAGGACCTGAAGAACCAGAAAAGACTACAGACACAATAGCGTATGTAGGTAAGGGAACTTACCTTAGGAAAGGCACTCGCCCAGAAAGCAAGAGAGTTTTTCTCTCTGGCATATCAAAACCGAATTCTCCTGAACATCAGTTTCAGGACACTGATAAAATGCTTCGAGAACGAATGGGGTACCATGTACTCAATTCTATGGATGAACAAGAACTAGCCCGGTCAGCAGTACTATGGGCTGACAATCCTAATATATACAATGATGACACAGTAGCACATACATTTCTGAACCTTTCCCCAGACGAGCAGAAATTAGCAGGTATATACATGATTCAGCACCTCCTCACGTTATACAGAAATCAACATTCTGATCCAGGTCCCTTACCTGATACATTAGAAGCACTACTTATGGATAGATGGAGAGGCCTAAGTACTAAGTTAATTCAAATAATTCTAGAACAACGGCACAGATATAACACTTTCTTAGGCCCACAATATGTTCCCGCTCCGCCCCCAGAAAGAAAAATGTATCATATGGAGCGTCTTCATGGCATTGAAAGGCAGAACCCATTACGAGAGGTACACCCAGTCATGGGTACCGACCATACCCTGAAACGTGTGTATGTATACACACCTCTGACCAAGTTAGAATTATTGGAGATGAAGAAACTAGTACCCTGTCATGATAAAGACCCCGCAGGTTTTCACAGAGAACTTAAGGATATGTTACTAATGGGAGATTACACCTATACTGATATTATGAAATTGTTAAAGGTTCTTTTGCCTACCGGCATCTACGAGAAGCTCAAGGAAAGAGAATGGGAGGTGGGAGAGAAAAAGATTATATGGACTGAAATAGAAGACGAGGAAAGGATTCGTACTCCAGGGCTGGGCCTTGGGGAAAAAGCTAAAGCATTACCAGGTTTGATAGTACAGGTCTTGCCAAGATTATTGACAACTAAAAAGGAAGACTGGGATGCAATCTCAGCCTGTAAACAGAAACACGATGAAGATACTAGTGACTTCTATTCAAGATTCGAGAAATGTTTCATTATAAATAGTGGCCTGAAACCAAGTAGCGAGTCATACCCACACCTTTTTGTAAGTAAATTAGTAGAGAATTCCCTAACGCAAGTTAAGAATCGAGTATATAAAGTCGAAAGCACATGGCAAGCAAATACGCCATCCCAGATGTTACAAATGTTACAGTATCACCAGAACAGAATCAGAGAAGAACAAGAACATGAACAAAGACGTATGAAAGACACAAAAATGAAAATACTAGTTGCGCAGACAGCTCCGGCTGACGGTCAGAAAAAGGGTGGGACACAGACAAATAATTCAGCAGCTCCCGTTAAAGGGACATGCAACTATTGCAAGCAGCCAGGTCACTACGTACATGAATGTCCAGTCCTGAAACACAATATAGCAACAGGTAAAACTAAAGAAAGACCGCATCCGCCTAAACAAGACCAGGGCCAACAACAAACTTCGCAGAATTCACAACCGATGCATGCTTCATCACATGCAGGACAGGCCGCAGCGGCATCACAGCCACAGCCCATTGCCGCGACACAGCAAGTTTCACGGCAGATGTGCCAGTATGCCCAATCAGATTACCCCGATTATCAGCGATACACATGAAACAGCCTAGAGAGGGAGGTTGGCTTGCCTCTTATTGAGATTCCTGTAGATCAAGAGGGTCCTTATGTACACAGTCAAGTATTGGGAAAAGACAGAAAGTTTTTAATTGACACAGGGGCAAGCCGCACAACGATCAGCCATGATGAAGTTCCAGGGGCACCCCTCTCAGGCTCACAGAATGTTTCCCTTGGTTTTTCAGGACAGCCTATTGTAAATGAAGTATCAAAACCTGTCCCCTTAGCAGTAGGTCCATTATCACGTGTTACAGACTTGTTACTCACGAAATCATGTCCAGAAAACTTGTTAGGTATCAAAACACTGAAGGCTCTAGGAGCCGTGATATGCTGCTCTCCGGAAGGAGTTAGACTTTTCCTGCGAGACTTCAAGGGTCACTATGTATTACGAGAGTTTGATGTCAGATTGAAAAATGTACCAGAACACCTGTGGGCACAAGGCCCAACCGATGTAGGCTGCATGCATATTACACCATATCGTGTTACACTCAAGCCAGGTGTTGTTTTACCTCGAATCAGACAATACAAGTTACCACCCGATGCTGTAGTGGCTTTACTGGAAATCATTGAAGAGCTCATTGCCCAAGGAGTGGTTGTAGAGACCGACTCCAATATCTGTAATTCCCCTATCATTCCGATTCTTAAACGTACTGATCCCAATGCACCGCCAGTATATCGGCTGGTGATTGATTTACGAGAACTGAATAAATGCATTGTTCCACAGTACCCTGTGGTTCCCGATATCTCATCCTTATTGACTGCCATTGATTCAGAAGCAACGTTCTTTACTGTAATTGACCTCAAGAACGCCTTCTTCAGTGTGCCTATTGATCCAGAGAGCCAATATCTCTTCGGATTCAGTTTAAATGGACGAAGTTTCAAATTTTCACGCGCACCTCAAGGATTCACAGAAAGCCCCAGCATCTATAGCCAAGCACTGAAAAGACAACTTGATTGTATCCAAATGCCAGTTAACACTGCTTTACTGCAATACGTCGATGATCTGCTGATCACCGCACGAAGTGAGCCCGAATGTGAGCAAGCATCACTGACGGTTCTACATTTTCTGGCCGACAAGGGACACAAGGTGTCTCCTTCGAAGCTACAATTCTGTGTTCAGCAAGTTGTGTACTTGAGTCACTTGCTGTCCAAAGTGGGGAGACAGCTCACTCCTGATCGCATCCAGTTAATTGTAAATATGCCACAACCCCAGACACAAAAGGAAGTGCGGGCCTTCATAGGCCTCACCTCGTACTGCAGACAATGGATTCCCCAGTATGCATTTCTAGCTAAACCACTCATTCAGTTGACAACACAGGAGGCAGCGACTTCGACTGCCCTCCCTTGGACTCAGGAACATACACAGGCTTTTGAGGAATTAAAGAAAGCTTTATGTCAAGCACCAGTTCTAGCGACACCATGTTACAGCAAACCGTTTACACTTTTTGTTACAGAACGTGATGGTACAGCATTGTCTGTCCTCACTCAAGACCAGGCAGGTTCACATAAGCCTTGCGCTTATTTTTCAAGTACATTGGATTCAGTAGCCCAGGCACTCCCTGCGTGCTTAAAGTCAGTTGCCGCAACAGCCCTAGCTATCAGACAGAGCGATTCAATTGTATTAGGACACCCATTAACAGTACAAGTTCCACATTCTGTAGAGGTTCTTTTAAACAGAACCCAGACTCAACACTTGACTATAGCACGACTGACAGGTTATGAATTGACGCTATTCCAGCCACACATAGAAATCCGACGCTGTAGCATTCTAAACCCCGCAACATTGTTACCCTCCATTATGACAGATCCAGCCCCGCATGATTGTATAGAGATCATTAATGCAGTAACAAAGCCCCGACAAGACTTAACAGATGTTCCATTGACAAATCCAGACCTGACACTCTATGTGGACGGTTCATGCATGAGAACAAGTACAGGAGAGTTAGTGGCCGCGTATGCAGTGACCACTGAAACTGAAGTCAAAGAAACACATCGTATTGACACACTGTCTGCTCAAGCGGCGGAGCTCATCGCTCTGACCCGAGCCTGTATACTAGCCAAGAACAGAAATGTTAACATATACACAGATTCCCGTTATGCTTTCGGAGTCGTACACGACTTCGGAGTGTTATGGCAAGAACGAGGTTTTTTGACCTCTCATGGTGCCAAGATCCAACACGGTTCCCTCATTCAAGCCCTGTTAGATGCAATACATCTGCCTTCAGGCATATCCATCATGAAGTGTAAAGCACATACTAAAGTTACAGATTCTGTTTCCCAGGGTAATGACCTGGCAGACCAAACAGCAAAACATACAGCATTGACTCACACCCAGACAACTGATGTGACAAAGACAATAGTACCGACACAGTGTATGTCAGTTAGGGATCCCACACTAGATGTAATCGATATTCAGACACACGCCACTCCAGATGAAATCAAGAAATGGACTGAACTAGGAGGGATTCAGACAGATCAAGGATGGATGACGAAGGGAAAATCTACATGGTTTCTCCCTGACTCTATGGTCCAAGTCATAATAAATACAGCACATAGTCCAGCACATCTAGGAGAAAAAAGCTATGTTAGACAGCTTACAGAATCTCTGGTACAACAAACACTTACGAGCAGCAGCAAAACAGAAAGTGCGTACTTGCATGATCTGTTGTCAGTTCAATCCAGGTAAAAGCGTCCCTGTAGAGCAAGGTGGATTTCATCCTCCCGATCACCCTTTTGAAGTCCTCCAGATGGATTATATCCAGATGGACCGTTGTCGAGGATTTAAGTATGTCCTCGTAGTTGTTTGTGCACTTTCCCGTTGGACCGAAGCATATCCAGTCCCAGATTACACTGCCCCGACCACTGCCAGGCAGCTGGTTCGAGAATTCTTCCCACGGTACGGCTTGCCTCGTATCGTGTACTCAGATAACGGACAGCCATTCTCATCCGAGCTCATGAAACAGGTTTCCCTTCTGCTGGGATATCAGTGGAAATTCCATTGTGTCCGACATCCCGAGGCCGCTGGCCTTGTGGAAAGGCATAACCAGACATTGAAAACACGCCTTGCAAAGATCTGTAAAGAGAAAGGGGTTGACTGGATAGTCGCCCTGCCCGTTGCACTGCTTTACATGAGAATGGTCCCCCATTCGAGATCAGGGCTAGCCCCGTATGAAGTGGTTTTTGGCAGACCACCGAATATGTGGGGGACGCCCATGCCTAAGAAAATTACCGATGTTGACTGTAATATACTGACAGATTACCTTGCCTCCTTGATGTCTGGACTCCAATCATGTCGTTCACAGGTTGCCGCAGCTTTTCCCGACAACACTGACGTAAAGCCACATGATGTCCGTCCCGGAGATGCAGTGTTGATTCGCAACTTCGACAGGAAAAGTCAGTTGGAGCCCCGCTGGAAAGAGCCGAAGATCGTCCTTCTTACCATGAGGACCGCGATCAAGGTGGAAGGCCGAAAGGGGTGGATCCACACGAGTCATATTAAAAAATGCAACGAACTGCTGCCAGAAACTGACTCGTCCACCCCCTCAAAGGACTGCCTCGAATCTAGTGACTGTAAAATTCTTAAGCGAGAAAAAACTCCCCAAGAGAAATACCGAACAAAACTCCGATCTAGCAAGTCAGACAGTTTAATTGTTTAAGTCCTCCCCTAGGTGAATCGGTTAAATAGTTTCTGACATGTATCCCCTAGATCGAGATAGAGAGAGAGAGAGACAACTCAAGAAACGTACATACTATAAATCACTCCGCAGTCACTGTATAGTGACATTATTGATTATGTTTTTCCTAAGTCTTTTGATTATTGTTGCCAGTATACTATTGCCGATATACTACCCTATCTTCAAGCGTGAACAATCTGCTTACAATGTAACTGCCGAACACTCTTTTAGCGAATTACCGCCTCACGAGCTATCATACAGGCTTGCGCTGCTCAACAACACATTCATTAGTATGTTACATCACTCCCATCAGACTAACAATGCTACAAACTGTTGGATATGTGGCCGACTCCCTCCCTATCAGAAATACAAGGGAGTTCTGCCTCTCTTCCCGTACCCGTTCACTCACAATGGCTCCTGTGGCGCATGGTTTAGATTAATTAATTCTTTAGATTCTGATATTGCTGTTTTCGAGGGGAATTGGATTTGGGGAAACCTGAACCTAGTTCTGCTCAACGTCTGCTACCCTGACAAGAAGGGACTTCCCATTAGGACAGGAACTGATCTAGAAAATGAAGTATATGGATTAGGTAATTATACAATTAACCTCATGATTCTTACTGTTGAATCCGAAGCTGCACCAGTTCTCCCTGCTATGTCAGTATTACCAGTCACAGGTGACTTATGTGTCAGAAAGAAGGGTTCAGTACACTTAGGTCATAGTAAATGCACTACCGTGGTCGAATTCAGTGATCATGGCAAGTCTTCCTCTAGAGCTACTCGTCATTCCTATTTTGTTTGTGGCCATACCGCATACATACGCTTACCTCCAGATTGGGATGGTACCTGTTACATTGCCTTCCTTCTGCCACCTGTTTTTCTAGCCCCTCCTGATTATCACAGAAATACAAATCTAGTAAAGAGTAGACTCAGAAGAGATCTCCCGATTGTCGACTATACTGAAACGGCATGGGAACAATACACCGATTTCAATAAAGGATTCTTTTTCTTCACAGGCCCCGTCCAAAACAGTAAACTAATACGAAGATTAACTAGAACCCTCGAAGCAGTAGTGAATGAAACTGCCTCCGCTCTAGGCAACCTAACAGAGGAGCAGTCCGCCATGCGGGTTGTTGTTCTTCAAAACCGTCTCGTTATTGACGTCATCTTGGCAGATAGAGGCGGAGCTTGTGAGGTCATCGGGTCAAGTTGCTGTGTTTTCATTCCAGAAAACGCGCCAACGGTATACCAAGCTATTACACGTCTTCATAAAATTGCAAGTTTGATACATCAGAATCCAGGCACCTGGACTTGGTCCGGTTGGTTCTGGACAACATTGACTGCTTGGGGATGGAAGATCCTATCCTTCCTAGGCATTGCCCTTGTCATAGTATTCAGTTGCTGCCTGTGCCTACAATGTGGGCCAGCGATACTGTGCGCCACATCGTGCATTGCACATTCCAGTTTTCACTCAAAACGCAAAAAGAAGAAAGAAGAGCAAATGATGTTACAAGAACAGACTGATCGATTCATGAGGATCGATATATCATGAAGGGTCCGTAGGGAACAAGGAGGGAATGAGGAAATATAAATTTTATGGTCAAGAAATGTTCCCTAACGTGTACCCCACCGTCTCCATGTACGAGTTTAAAGTGCATGTAACTTCCCTCCTGTGCCAGCTATAAAGACGCAAATACATTTGCGTTCAACGTTAACATGTCCTCTTTCAGACCCGCCATGAATGGGTTCAATATTCAGTTCCTAAGTATGCTATGCCAACGTCTTTTTGTGGTGTACTTTACACGTTTTTCAGCTCTGGGGAAGCAGGCCCCGAATTCTGCCATCGAGCCTTTTTTCTGTCTTCTGACTCCGAACGCCTCAGCCTGGGCTGCCTCTGTACCCGTGACCTCTGCCTTACTCCCTGCGCGGCCCATGGCGCTTAGCTCAGCCTGCTGCCTGCCAAGACTGTATTCAACCTTCGAATTATCTGTTCCGCTCCTCGAAAATGCATTCCTGCCTACTAGTTTAAGTAAACATCCCCCCAGCTGCAGAGCAAAGGGCTCGGCCTCACTGTCTCCGTGCAAGTAATTCATAGCCCCTGTTACCATGGAAGGCCCATGCCCCCCTCGCATCTCATGCAGACACTTAGACGCTTATACACGCACTCACAGTCAGTATAGAATAGCTTCTGCCCCAGAGACCTTTTCCGTCCAGATAATATGGTTCCTAAACATCAGATATCAGATATGATAGTGGTACAAGTTGATCTGACATGCCATATGGCTGAGATACCCGCCACCCCCTCTCAACACAATCCCCAAAAGGAGGGAAACCGGAAACAGTTCTTGAAGTTTTTGGAAAAGGGGAGGGAGTGACCCTCCCCCGGCCGTATTTATTAAAACAAAATTAAACGTTAAACAGTTCATATTAATGTACAATTTCATAACCACATTGCGATGTTTGGCTAACCTTAACAGATTCTCTAATACAGAGGTTCTCCTAGCCGAACTACCAACCTGCAAAACATTTTCTTGAAATAATGAAATTGTACATCCTAACGTTTAAGGGCCAACGGCAAGGTCGTAACCGGTGTCAAGATCCCTAACCAGAAATACCCCCCCCACTTGGGAGGGGCGACAGCACTGAGGCGTACCCCACGTGCAACTACCAATTTCCCTTTGACTTGTCGGGGGCCCCAATAAACTCGACGCCACTTAAAGGTCGTTCGAGGACTCGTGTGAGTATCTAGAAGGTAGCGTAGACCTCCCCCCAAACCCCACACAACTTACCACATCTGCCGTCGCAGACATCACTGGCCCCGGGAAATTCCCCAGGAGGGGGCTGTAACCCCTCCTACACAGGAAGGGGCCTTGACCGCCTTTCCTTTCCTTCCGGCGGCCTCTCCTTAGACAGGACCGCCTCCCCGTTGAGGGGCCAATGGCCACCTCTCCCGAGCGCTCCCATCCGTGTTGGGTGACGCCCACTCATAGGGATCTTCCAATTACTGCTCACCGATCATGACCTTACCGCCTACCAAATAAATACGACAATGCTACCTAAACCAACAATGCATTGGGCACTATGACCCGAATAAGCATGCTTATAACGGACAAAAAACAGAATATCCTTAATCATAGAACATAAATAACATCAGCCAACTTTATTACACACTCAATATCAACATGATAATACCAACGAACACAAAACAGAATATCTTTAATCACAGAACATACATAGAATCGGCCAACTTTATTACACACTCGATATCAACATGATAATACCACAACCTGTAAACGAAAAAATTAGAATTATCAAAACCATCTTAAAACAACTAGCTGTCCTCAGGGGCTGGTGGGTGGGTCAAAATTGGCTCTTCGTTCCGTCTCGAGCTCACGTGCAGCGAGGAGGTGCAGCTTCAGAGCACAGGAACAAGAGGATGTCTTCCGGTCTTGCGTCCCTTTTTATCCGTCTTCAGGGCGGGCGTAAACCCGCCCCTGCCTGCCCCGAGGGCGTGGCCAGCTGCGTCAGTGTCTAGGCCAGCCCACTCCAGGGCGGGAAAGAGCGCGCCCCGGCTACGCCGCTTCGGGCATACCAGCCGAGACGCGCCTCCCGCCCAAAATGGCTTCCCGGGGGGGATCGAGGCACTCTGCCATAAGTTCGGGGGGACCGAGTGGTCGCCCCTTTCCATATGGCTGAGATACCCGCCACCCCCTCTCAACACAATCCCCAAAAGGAGGGAAACCGGAAACAGTTCTTGAAGTTTTTGGAAAAGGGGAGGGAGTGACCCTCCCCCTGCCGTATTTATTAAAACAAAATTAAACGTTAAACAGTTCATATTAATGTACAATTTCATAACCACATTGCGATGTTTGGCTAACCTTAACAGATTCTCTAATACAGAGGTTCTCCTAGCCGAACTACCAACCTGCAAAACATTTTCTTGAAATAATGAAATTGTACATCCTAACGTTTAAGGGCCAACGGCAAGGTCGTAACCGGTGTCAAGATCCCTAACCAGAAATACCCCCCCCACTTGGGAGGGGCGACAGCACTGAGGCGTACCCCACGTGCAACTACCAATTTCCCTTTGACTTGTCGGGGGCCCCAATAAACTCGACGCCACTTAAAGGTCGTTCGAGGACTCGTGTGAGTATCTAGAACAGAGGTCTTCAATCTGTGGGGCGCGACCCACAGGGGGGTCGTGGAGTCCTTGAAAGGGGGTCGCAGATTCTGCATAGTGCAGTTCAGGCGTTGGGCTGATCGAGGGTGCTCACGGCGGAGGCCTAATTCACACCGAGGTGTGAAAAACATCCAAGCCTCATTAACAAGTAAAAGGTCTTTTACTCGGGTGTGGCTGTGTGTGTGTCCCTGGGTGTGGCTGTGTGTGTGTCCCTGAAGCTGTTTCAGCCGGGCTCACATACACGAGCTGGGCAGGAGGGGGTGGTGGGTGGGGGGGCTGGAGGAGCAGGCTGTAGTGTGCATCATGCAAAGCATTATCCTGATATTAAAGGTAAGCTTTAACAGTTTGGGATAATCTTTATTCTTCTGTGCTGAATACTGAATTGTTCAATTAGTCACTCTTCCTCCACATAACCAGGGTTGGTGCATCAATATAGCGGGGTAAGGCAGCTGACTACAGGCGCTATCTAGTGGTGGTGCCAAATAACAGCAAAAGTCCCCCAAAAAATACGAACACATTTTCCTTGTATTAAAAGGTTTTCAGTGGCAAAACAGAATTTTTCCTCGATTGCTGAAAATTCTTGTATTGTAGCATATTTAAAGTTATAGTAATGTCAAAGGGTAACTAAAAAAAATCAATGACTGTTGAATCTGAAAAGGAACACGGATATTCTAAGTAAGTCTATTTTGCTGCACGTCTGGTAGATATTAGCAATAGTACGTAATTTCATAGAAAAAATGAATGGACTACAAATTGAGAGGGGGGGGCCTGGGGGAGCAGGCTGTAGTGTAGCCCTTTGAGTTCTATGGATGTTGCGCGCCTGGAGCTGCGGGTCCCGTGACACATGACACCCGCCCAGCAGGGAGGCACAAAGATGCCCTCCCATGAGCGGGAAAGAAGAAGGAAGAAGACGCAGAGAGATACTGACCCCCCCCATGAGAGAGGCACAGAAAAGGTAGGTGGATGAATGATGGGTGGATGGATGGATGTAAGGATGAAGGATGGATGGATGTGTGAAAAGGTGGGTGAATGAAAGGGTGGATGCATGGATGAAAGGGTGGATGGATGGATGAAAGAGTGGATGGATGGATGAAAGGGTGGAGGGGTGGATGGATGGAAGGATGAAAGGGTAGATGGATGAAGGGTGTATGGATGGATAAAAGGTTGCATGGGTGAATAATGGATGGATGTGCGAAAAGAAGGGTGGATGAATGATGGGTGAATGGATGGATGAAAGGGTGGATGGATGAAGGATGGATGTATGGATGGAAGGATGAAAGGGTGGATGGGAGATGGATAGATGCATGAAGGATAGATGTAAGGATGTAAGGATGAAAGGGCGGACGGGTGAAGGATGGATGAAAGGGTGGATGGATGGATGAAAGGGTGGATGGATGGATGAAAGGGTGGATGGATGGAAGGATGAAAGGGTAGATGGCTGAAGGATGTATGGATGGATAAAAGGTTGCATGGGTGAATTATGGCTGGATGGATGTGTAAAAAGATGGGTGGATGAATGATGGATGGATGAAAGGGTGGATGGATGAATGATGGATGTATGGATGGAAGGATGAAAAGGTGGATGGATGAAGGATAGATGGATGATGGATAGATGTATGGATGGAAGGATGAAAGGGTGGACAGATGAAGGATGGATGGATGGATGAAAGGGTGGATGGATGAAAGGGTGGATGGATGAAGGATGGATGGATGTATGGATGGGAGGATGAAAGGGTGGATGGATGTATGGATAGATAAAAGGTTGCATGGATGAATGATGGATGGATGTGTGAAAAGGTGGCTGGATGAATGATGGGTGGATGTATGGAAGGGTGGATGGGTTAAGGATGGATGTATAGATGGAAGGATGAAAGGGTGGCTGGATGGATGTGTGAAAGTGTGGGTGGATGAATGATGGACGGATGTGATGAGGTCTAACAGGCGCATTTATGGTTGTCAAAAGTTGATGATGAGGAGTACCAATTTCTAGAAACTTTTGTTGGAGGGGGGTCCTTACGCCTAAAAAGGTTTTACAAGGGGGTCTCGGCATCACAAAGTTTGAAGACCTCTGATCTAGAAGGTAGCGTAGACCTCCCCCCAAACCCCACACAACTTACCACATCTGCCGTCGCAGACGTCACTGGCCCCGGGAAATTCCCCAGGAGGGGGCTGTAACCCCTCCTACACAGGAAGGGGCCTTGACCGCCTTTCCTTTCCTTCCGGCGGCCTCTCCTTAGACAGGACCGCCTCCCCGTTGAGGGGCCAATGGCCACCTCTCCCGAGCGCTCCCATCCGTGTTGGGTGACGCCCACTCATAGGGATCTTCCAATTACTGCTCACCGATCATGACCTTACCGCCACAGGACCGGATAGTTGACCGGCTATCCGGACCCCCCACAAAGCTCCTACCTAAAGGTCATGCTTCAACGTTTTTAACCACGCTAAGAAGTCTCCTATGAGTAACTCATTCCCCACCCGAGACAAATGCACACCATCCCCCGAATACACACTGTCATCATTAATACATCCGTGCGAAATAGAATGCAATGTCCCGGAACGGAACAACCTACTCACTTTGTGATTCAAAGCAGGAATAGAAATAGCCCCCCGCCACACCTTTCGTGGGATCATATGGGACCACGCAATTGTGCACCCCGGAACTCTCCTCGCCAACCAACTTACAGTGGAAAGCATTGCCTCCAGGAGAAGTCGTCTACCGGTGGTGACCAAATCATTGCCCCCTAAATGCACTATGACTATAGACGGCGGTGACCTCGTCCGCCCTAACAAATCCTCAAAATATGCTTGAAACTGGTCAATACAGAGACCGCCTCTTCCGTAGAAGGACACCCTGTACCCGTATTCCCCAGCTACGTGAATCATGTCACCTGCTTTGAATACGTCCGCGGCACGCCTCACGTATGAGTGGCCCACGACCCACACCTCCTTTTTCACAGCCGGTGATGTCTTACCGCTGGCCCGGTGTTGGGTCGACTGCAAAGTCCGCCCCGCCTCGTAGGCTTGCGCAACTGAAAACCAAACAAAAACAAGAGGCGTGAGTACATTACAGCTTTACAACATGTGTAACCGCACACACCTCTTATAACAATTGGAGGACCAACGCCCCACTCGTTTCACTTGTTCAACATTCAGACCCCTGGCTGTAGCTTCTGTAGCAGCCCCTATCCGAAAGGAATGGGTCCCAAACTCGCCCGGGTTCAAGCCCGCAGCGGCAATCGACATCGCAAGCACCCGCTGAAACTGAAACCTCGTCAGTGGAGTGGCGTCCGCGTGTCTCAACAAGGTCCCCCCCCATACTGCCACCCTTCGTGCTAGGTAATCTTCTAAACACTTTACCGGGCATATGGAGGACCCGGGAATCCTGCGTATGATTATACAGTCACCCATCCCATCTTGATCGGTCTTGGACTTGACAAAGGAGACCGTCATTGCCTCTCCTCTGATCTGAACGTGTTCTTGGCACAAACCCCCCACCACATCCTCTTTGTTCCTTGCCACTAGTTCGCTTACTCGCATCGCCCCGTGAAATGCTAGCGTAAAAGCGGCTCGGAACAACACCGCCTCAAACGGAGATGAACATGTGGCAGGGAGTGTAGCCAACAACTGGGCCAACCTATCCAAACCTATCGGGCGCCTCTCATCTACTCTGCGACCCTCAAGGCGTTGCCACCCACGCAGCGCTTTCTGCACAACGAAAGACGCCGTTGGGTCCTGGATACTATGAGCCCTGGCAACAAAGGAAATAGCAGCACGATGCCTCTGAGCCGTAGCCACAGATTTCCCAGCCCTACGTAAGGACATCAGGAAATTCACTACCCATTCCTCGTGGCCCCAAAGTCTCTCTCTATCAGACCCCAAAAAGGCTAAATAGGACCTAAACGCCCCTTCGTATGCCTTCCTCGTCCGTGTTGCTAGACTCTCTCCCACGAGGTGACGAAGTTCGGGGCACCGAGAGACCAGAGAGCCTCGGGGAAGGGTGCCGGCCCTGGGTCCGCTGAGGGAAGGAAGCCCGAGAAAGCCTGCATATGAAAACGAGACAGAGCATCAGCCGCCTGATTCTGTACCCCTGGGACATGTTTTGCTCTGAACAGCACATTCAGTTGCATGCACAACAAAACAATCTCTTTGAGCAGCCTTAAGATCAGTTTACATCGTGCTGCCTGACTATTGATGCACTCGACCACAGTCATATTGTCGGACCAAAATATCACAGAATGATCCTTGAACCCTTCTGGCCAGGTTCTCAAGGCCACCAAAATGGGAAAAAGTTCCAAGAAAGCAATATTACTCGTCAGACCATTGTCGTGCCACCATGTCGGCCACCTTTGTGCCGACCATTTTGTGCCGAAGATGGCACCAAAACCTGTGCTACCTGCTGCATCTGTCCATAGCCCCAGCTCTTCAGAGGATACGGCTGGTTTGTTCCATATGACTCGACCATTAAAGTCCGCCAGAAATGCTAACCAAATACGCACGTCCTGGCGGACCTCAGCAGATAGTCTCGTGCGGTGATGGCCCTCCTTTATGCCGACCATAGCTTGGGCAATTGACCGAGAAAAGGGGCGGGCCATCGGTATAACTCTAAGGGCAAAATTCAACTGTCCCACCAACTGCTGTAACTGATGCAGCGTAATTTTAGATCCATTTAAACACTCTTGCAGGGTTGTCCTGAACTTTAACACTTTGTCAGTTGGCAAACGAAAACAACCTTCTCTGGAGTCTAACTCGATCCCCAGAAACTCGAGGCAAGTCGCAGGACCCACCGTCTTACCTGGTGCCAATGGCACACCAAACTGTTTCATTAATACACAAAATTCGGCCAAGGCCCGGCCACATTCAATATCCCCGGCTGGCCCCAGGAACAGAAAATCATCAAGGTAATGCATTACATGTTGGAAACCCGTCTTCTTTGTGAAGACCCATTGCAGAAAACTACTGAATTTCTCGAAATAAGCACAAGATATAGAGCACCCCATCGGCATACACTTATCCATGTAATAACAACCCTGAAAATTAAATCCTAGGAGACGCTGATCGTCCGGGTGTACCGGGAGCAACCGGAACGCTGACTCGATATCTGACTTCGCCATCAGCGCCCCGGGCCCCAGGCGATTCAAAATGGCTACGGCCTCATCGAAGGATGCGTACCGCACCGAACACACTTCTGGGTCAATTGCATCGTTTACAGAAAGACCACGTGGAGCTGACAAATTATGAATCAATCGGAACTCACCCGGGTCCTTCTTGGGGACCACCCCTAAAGGAGAACAAACAAAATTCTGCACCGGAGGTGCAGTAAACGGGCCGGCGACACGACCTCTGATAACCTCTTTCCGGATCTTATCCTGCACTACAGTCGTATGCTGCAGGACGGAAAGTTGATTTTTGCATATCCCGACACCCTGAAAGTCCCCCACCGGAATGCGGAAACCATATGAAAAACCGTTTCGCAGCAATCCAGCAGAAGTACGATCTGGGTATTCACTGAGCCAGGGAATCATCGCCAAGGTATCAATCGGGGTTGGTAAAGGCGCCCCTCGGACTATATTAGACCTGTTTGGCGCCTCCCCTACCCCCATTCTCACCCGTTTTGGCTCTGCACGAGGACTCAGGATGGGACGAACCGCAACCACTACACTCGTGCTTGAGTTTACACGATCCCTGTGGCCTAGTACATTTACCTTTGTTGAAATTGAAGCAGAAACCCCTTTTCCCTGTATTACTGGCAGATCTCGAGTAGTCGTCGGTACTCGTACCTGACCGAAAGGGCGTCCCCGCATATTGGCGGGAGGACTCGCCAACATTGCTCCCCACCAACGACATTTTCAACATTCCTGACTCTTTCATTTTATCCCATGTCAAAGAATCATAACAGTCCCAGGTTAAACTTTTGTTATGCTCCTTCGCCTTCCTAAAGAGATTATCATAACAGAACCAATGGTTACCCTGGTGAGACGTCGAGTACCCCATAATTCGTGACTGATAGATCGGTAACTCAGAAAGCAATTCGGGCCTACGTTCCCCTAAGATCGACGTAAAAATTCCCCATGCATTGCCCCAATTACCAATATTCTCATTCACTTTAAAGGCGGCCATTTTTGCGCGCCAAACACTCGGATGCATCAGATCCTTCTGACCTTTAACATGCTCCACTTCATAATGATCAACAAGCAAGGAGAAAATGATCACATATTCCCCCGCCCAAATCTTTTCCTTTATTGCCAAAGGAACATGTTGCCCCAACTTTTCTCTACGAGAGGGTGCTGACTCATCCCTCGCGATCGGCAATGGCCGCTTACCTGCACCGGACGCTGCTTCTGTGGTCGCAACCGGGGCCTGCGGCTTGTCTATCACTGCAGCCGGCGCGGGCACCTTGGCTGCATCTCGCTTCTCGCGCAACTGTTTCATCAGTACTTGTGCCTCGGCAGCCGTGGCGCCCTCGCTACTGTCGCCCAACCACGCTGCTAGCTGTGCCGCCAACTCGGGAGGCATATCCTCAGTGGATGTCGGGGTGACCACGACGGGAATCGGGTTCCCCTCCGCCGGTACCGGGGTTGGCGCCTCGAGCGGGGTACAGGGAACCGGGACATCTCCCCCGGCTGGACCCCTTCTAGGCCTCTTGGCTCTCCCTCCAGGGGCTGCTCCAGCCGATGGACGCCCCGATCCCCCCTCCCCATCTCGCTCCGCCACCTGCTTTCTCAGTTCGGACATCTCCTTCATGAGGACCCGAACCATCTGATCCGTCGTCATTCTCTTCGCACCTTTTCTGGGCATCTTTCCGACCAAGTATCTAGAAGACAAAAAGAAAGATTAAAACGCTCAAAATTGGCTCTTCGTTCCGTCTCGAGCTCACGTGCAGCGAGGAGGTGCAGCTTCAGAGCACAGGAACAAGAGGATGTCTTCCGGTCTTGCGTCCCTTTTTATCCGTCTTCAGGGCGGGCGTAAACCCGCCCCTGCCTGCCCCGAGGGCGTGGCCAGCTGCGTCAGTGTCTAGGCCAGCCCACTCCAGGGCGGGAAAGAGCGCGCCCCGGCTACGCCGCTTCGGGCATACCAGCCGAGACGCGCCTCCCGCCCAAAATGGCTTCCCGGGGGGATCGAGGCACTCTGCCATAAGTTCGGGGGGACCGAGTGGTCGCCCCTTTCCAGACTTCTGTCTCTTTCCGCTAGTGTAAATGTCAAGTCCCCTGCACCCTCCAGTCATACGTCATGCACACGTCATGCAGCTGCGCGCGCATCCAGGCCTCAGATTTCTGCTGACATTGCAAGATTCAGCTTTTTGTTGCCACCCACTTATGACACTTACATGTGACGTTTCTAGCACACACCTCTATGTTCACGCCTAGTTCACGCCTTCTAATTACGTATCACTACCACGTGTGTGTCTTATCTTGTCTCTCTCAGCTGTTACGCCTACTGTATTGGTTCCTATAATACGATTCAAGTATATAAGCTATGTATTGTCAATAAAATATTGCTCTATCCCTTCCTGCACCCCTGTGGTGGCAGGAACATGATATCCGGTCTGGTACCATTCCTTTTTAAGGAATAAAACCCCTAAGAACTCTAACACCACGGACTCTGTTTCTTTCTTTCCGATTGAGTTATTTTTGTTTAAGTACTTACCTGCATAGAAATTAGGACGGTAAATCAAATATTTACCACAAGAGTACGGAGTGGAGCGGAACAGTGAGGAGAGGGAGCAAAACGAAAGGTAAAGGTAAGTTTTGATATTGTAATATATGTTTTTTTTGCCTATTTATTTTGCTGCTATACATGATGTATTTAATGTTTTAATTAATTTGATGTGTTATAGATCGATTAATATTATCTGTATTTAAATGAATTAAATTTAATGCTATCTTGTTTCTAATTTACCTTTAATGTATTGAAAATGCTGATTAGAATCTTTGTTTTTTGTTTTTTAAGATACGGTTAATTTATTGAAACCGCTGATTAGTTTTTTGTTTGTTTTGCTCGAGAGTACGGAGTGGACCGGAACTGTGAGGAGAGGGAGCAGGACGGAAGGTAAAGGTAAGTTTCCATATTGTAATATATGCTTTTTTTGCCTATTTACTTTGCTGCTATACATGATGTATTTAATGTTTTAATTAATTTGATGTCTTATAGATCGATTAATATTATCGGTATTTAAATGTATTAAATTTAATGCTATTTTGTTTTCAATGTATCTTTAATGTATTAAATGCTGATTAGAATCTTTTTTTTTCTTTTAAGATGCGGGTAATTTATTGAAACTGCTGATTAGTTTTTTGTTTGTTTTGCTCGAGAGTACGGAGTGGACCGGAACAGTGAGGAGAGGGAGCACGAAGGAAGGTAAAGGTAACTTTTGTTATTGTAATATATGTATTTTTTGCCTATTTTGTTTGCTGTTAAATAGAATGTTTTAATTAATTTGATGTGTTGTAGCTTGATTAATATTATCTGTATTTAAAAGTATTAAATTTAAGGCTATTTTATTTTGAACGTACTTTTAATGTATTGGAAGCGCTGATTAGATTTTTAGTTCGTTTTGTTCGATCGTACGGAGTGGACTGTAACAGTGAGCAGACGGAGCACGAGAGAAAGTAAAAGTAAGATCTATTGTTGTAATTTAGCTATTTGTTGTATTTTTTGTTTGGTATCATGAAAATGTTAAATGTAGCTGATGTGATTTTTTTCAACTTTTTGTGGAGCTTATCGAGTAGACTAGAAAATTGCGTTCGGTTTACTTGTCGAAAGTGCTGATATGAATTTTTCCTACTTTTGGTCGACCTTATCGAGTGGACTGGAAAACTTTGTTTGGTTTATTTGTTGAAAGTTCTGATGATAATTATTTTGTTTTGTTAGAGCGTATGCAGTGGACCTGAATAAGGAGTCGAAGGATGAAAGAGCATAATAGAAAGTAAAGGTACATTTTAGTCTTATAGATATTTGTTTTTACTATTTTGCTGGTTTGTATATAAACAGTTTTTTTACTTTGTAAAATTGTTTATGTGTTAACGTATTATTACTAAATAAATAGTATCCTTAAGTAAATGTATTCAATATCTGTTAATATTAGCTATTTCGAATCTTAAAATTTAATGCTCTTTGTTTTTCTAACGTTTCTTCAAGTTCTCGAAAGTGCTAATGAGAATCTATGCTATGTTTCATTGAACGGGGATTTCCAATTTTAATAGTATGCGCTCGTGTACTGTTAAGGGATTTGTAATGTCAATGCTACGTCTATGTGGACTGTAGGGGTATTTCGAATGTTAATGCTATGCAGCCATGCACTGTTGTAGGATTTTTATTATTAATGCTATGCGCAAGTGCACTGTACTGAAATTTGATAAACTTATTCGAAATTTCTGATGATACACTGGGAAGAAAGAAAGTTCTATAACGAATGCAAAAGATAAGATTAGAATTGTTTGGTTTTCACAACTTTGTGTGATAAATATTTTAGTGTACCAAATGTTACTTTTAGGCAAGACATACCGATTTTAATATTTATGAATGTGCCATTTTTTTAACATCTGGTGTATGATGTTTGATGATACATTTATGTTATTTGCTGTAAATGTCAGCTGTGATTTTAAAATGATAATGCTTAACTTGAATGAGTAGAGCAGAATAGAAGAATAACCAGGTAAGAAAGAGAAGTAAGTTCTTATTTTTTATGTTGACTTTATTTATATATTTAGTATGTGAACAATGATAATGTATCTCTGCTATTTCCAGTTTTCAATGAATGTTTGTTACAGTTGTTATGGTTTATCAGATCTATTGCATCCAACCGTTTTTTTGTATATTTTGGTGCATTTTGACAATTTGATTATTCGTTATTAATATGTATATTTTTTAAGGTACATTTTCATAGATACACCATTTTATTTATAAGCTAATAAATATTGTTAAGTGCAGAATATGTAATAGCCAGTTGAATAAAAGATAAGTTCTTCTTAATGTATATGGAACATTTAATAACATAATAAGTAAGAATATTGATAATCTATTTATAATTCTTATATTACTAACTAGTGTGGAAAAGATATAGCAACAAATTATCAGAAGATACATTTTGTTATATGTTGCCTTGACTTTCTGCATTTACTATAAATGATTTAGTATTTTCTATTACTGTTTTGTGTATGTGGTTTATAGAATATAGAAAAATGGAGAGCACGCAACCGTAAATGTATACTTTTATATTGATTTTATTTTATAGGTCACGTCATATGGTATTGTACATGTCAAATATTTCATAATTAAATGACAACAGACTACAGCATGTAGTAATAAAGGTATGCTTGGATATAGAATGTTGCCTAGAATTTATGTACTATATGTTCTGTTTTCTATATGTGTTATCGTTTTTTACAGTTCAGAAAAAAAGATGAGATGCAAGTAGAAATTTATCGTTTGATTTATAATTTTATCTGTACTTTTTTGTGTTAATCATACAGTTTTATATATATTTGTAGTATAAAAATATATCATTTGCTATCATTTTTACTCATTGTCTATTTTATCATGCTTGCTATCTCTTTTGCATTGTTTGTTTTAAGTGCTTGCAATTTTCCATCTGTGCATAATTATTTGTTTATTGCACATATACAAGGACATTTCAAGTAACAATATTGATTATGTTTTCTTATGCTTATTTAACTAACAGATGCAGAAAAGATGTAGCGTGACAACAATTTCAAGGTATATTTAGTTTTTAAATATTGGATTCAATTTGGGTTCCCTGTAGTGTATTTACTATTTTTTATTTTTCTTTTGTATATTTGCATTGTGTTGTATGGAGTTGTAAAGAATGGACATAAAGGCATGCTTTTATATTGATTTTACTTTATGTATTGCATCACATTCTATTGCACATATCCAATCTTTCGTAGTTAAATGACAGACTACAGCATGCAATAATAAAGGTATGCTTGGATATAAAATATTGCCTAGCATGTATGTACCATATGTTTAGTTTGGTATACATGTTCATGTTTTTTATAATTTGGAAGAAAGGATAAGATGCAAGCAGAATGGGTGGGTTTGATAAATAATTTATCTATACTTGATGTGTTAATTACACTGTAATATATATATATTTGTACTGTAGAAAAAATCATTAGCTATTAGTTTTAGTTATTGTCTACTTTATCATGCTTGCTATGTCTTTTGCATTGTTTCTTACTAAGTGCTTGCAGATTAGGGACATGTATTTTTAATTATATATTATTGCAGAAATATGAAGACATCTCAAGTACCAATATTGATTATATTTTTGGGATGTTTATATGAGTAACAGGTGTAGAATTGACATATCAAGAGAAAAATAAGAAGGTAAATTGATTTCTAAATGTTGGCTTAACTTTAGGTGTTCACTTTCATATATTTACTATTTTATCTCTTTGTTTTGTATATATGTAATTTCATTATAGTAGTTCTTGAGAATGAAGAACATGGAATCATAAAGGTATACTTTAATATTGATTCCAATTTGAGGATTGGATCAATTTATATTTTATAGGTCTAGTTTTCTGCATAGAAGTCACAACATTCAATCAATGCAATTATTAAAGTATGCTTTGATATTAATGTTGTCTTAAATTGATGTACTTCATGTTTTTGTTTTGTATATATTTAATTGTTTTTACAGTTCTAAAGAAAGAATAATATGAAAGAAACATGGTATGATTTTATATATAATGTTAATACTGTTTTTTTTTTCAAAACACATTTTGTTAGTCTGCACAAATATAAATGCAAAGTCCCGATCACCGGGTTCTGTTGCACACATCAGTGAAACAAGCATAGCAGTATCAGACATTTCCATACAATGCAAACACCCCCCCTCAACCCCCCACCACCACCCCCAAGGTTGCGCTGCTACCATGTACCAGTTTACTGGGAACAATAAGAGAAGCAATGATCACATGCCAAAACCATCAGAGCACTACCCACGTGCTCCAGCACTCCCGTATGATCAAAATGTCAGAGTGGAGTCGTTTTCCGGGTGGGTCAAGATCTAGCCCCCTGTAGTCCGCCCACCTTTTCCAAATCCGAAAGTGTTACGGGGCAACCCCTGGCTAGGAAGATGGGCTGCTCCAGCCCCATACAAAAGTCCATGCCGTTCCTCCAGGCGGCCAGGGGCGGGGCCAGAGGCGCCTTCTACACTCTAGCTATGTCACGTTTGGCCAAGGTCAAACCAAGCAACAATAGGTGACGTTTACATCGATTGCCTCCAACCCCCTCCATAACATGCAACAAGGCCAATTTCGGTTCTCTGGACAGTTCCCACACCAGTACTTCTGATAGACATCTAAAGACCCCGGTCCAGAACCTATGCAGCGCCGGGCAATCCCATGTTGTGTGCAGAAGTGTGCCTACCTCAGAGCCACATCACAGGCATTCAGGGGACCCTATCATACCCTCCACAGGTGCTCCCTGGTGAAATATGTGCGGTGGAGGTATTTGAATTGTACAAGTCTCAGATGTGTGGAAATAGCCGCCCCCCCTGGGACTCGCTAGGGCCTCCATCCAGTCTTCCTCCTCTAATTCCCCCACATCCCCCACCCACGCCTCCCGCAACCTCTGTAGGTCTGGGGAACAATGCCGCACCAGGGATTGGTATATACGGGACAGTTTCTTGTCTGGCAGTTCCCCACATAAACAGTTGGGCTTCAAGTGGGCTAAAGTCTGAGAGGGTGTCTATGTCCGTCAGGTATGGTGTCAGTGCATGTCGGAGTTGGAGAAAGCGAAAGAATAGAGAGCGGTGCATCCCAAGTCGTTCTGCAGATCCTGGAACGGCTTCAAGGTATCGCCAGACATCACGTCCCCCAAAGAGGAGATTCCTATGGCATCCCACCCGCCGAAACCCCTGAGGGTCAGCAATTGGGGCAAGAGATCATTGTGCCAAAGGGGGGTCTCCCGATTAAGGATGTTCCACCATCCCATCCGGCGCTGCGCCTGCCGCCAGACGGAGAAGACCACATGCGTGGTGGATGCGGTGCAGAGTACAGAAGGGCATGGATGGACGACAAACCCATCAGGTGGCGCTCAACAGCATATGCTGGATCCCCCTTGTCCCCGTACCACCAATCATTGAGGACCAGAAGATGCGCGGCTTGATAGTACGAGAGTATATCAGATGTAGCGAGGCCCCCCACGTACGTGGACCGAAAGCATGTCCGTAGCGCAACCCTAACTGTCCAACCCCCCCCCTCAGGAATCCGCACAGTGCCGAATTAACTTGTTGAAGCCAGCGAGGCGGAACGGGGTAGGGATGATTCTGTAATTGATACACAAGTCGTGGGAGCGCCACCATTTTAAATATGGCCGACCTCCCAAATATGGACAGTGGCATGCGACCCCATGCCTTCATATCTTCCCGCGTGCGATCCCACAGCGGGGCAAGGTTACGAGCGCGGGAGATACCTGCATCCTTGGACAGAAAGACTCCCAGGTACTTCATTCCTCCGGGGGCCAACCGTAAGTCCGCTGCCCAGTTACTCGCCGGCTGCCCGCCGCCCAGCACCCACAAAGTGGATTTACCCGGGTTCACATAGAGGCCGGAGGACTCCCTGAAGATCTGCAGGATGCGCAGCAGCCATGGCCCCGACCGATCAATATCCGTTAGGAAGAACAATACATCGTCAGCATATAATGCTATCTTGTCTGTAAGGCCCAGGGACCAACAAAAACCCTTGAGCTGGGCATCTATACGCACCCACGCGGCTAAGGGCTCCAGGACCAGCGCAAACAGGTATGGGGAGAGGGGACACCCCTGTCGCGTACCCCTCTGAACCGGAAAGGGCCGGGACACAGCCCCCCCCAACTCGCACGGAGGCCGTGAGGCCGGTGTACAACAGCTGCACGTAGGCTAGAAAGCAAGGACCTATATTAAGGCGGTGCAGCAGGGCAAACAGGTAAGTCCAACTTAGGGAATCAAAAGCACGGTCCATGTCTGCCAGGAACAAGGCAGCCTGCTCATCTAGATTTCTCCAGGCCGAGACCGCCACCTGGGCACGCCTGATATTATGTCGGGTGGCCCTCCCGGGCATAAAGCCCGCCTGGTCAGGGTGGACCAGGTCTGTAATATGGGGCTTAAGCCTATCGGCTAGGGCCTTGGCCATGATCTTGGCTTCCGTATTGATCAGCGATATCGGGCGATATGACGCGTGGCTCTCCGGAGGCCGTCCCGGCTTCAGGAAGACCACCACCTCGGCGTGCCTCCAGTCCGTTGGGAGCACCCCACTGTCCCGCGCTTCCTCGATCACCAGGCGCAGGCGTGGGCCCAGCTGCACATGGAACTGTTTAAAAAATTCACAAGGGAACCCGTTGGGGCCCGGCGCCTTACCCGGGTTGAGCTCGCCTAAGGCAGAGCCCAGCTCCTCATCCATGAAGGGCCTGTCCAACAGGTCCCGAACCTCATCCGAAACCGACCGCGGAGGTCATCAATGAACCACTGAACAGTGTCAGCCGGTAAGCACTCCAGAGGCACGTACAGTCCCTCAAAATATGTTGCGAAGCTCTCTGCGATATCCGACGGCTCTGAGATCGGTGAACCCGCCGGGTCCAACAACTGGGGCAACGGCTGGGCATGGAGAGTGCCCTGACACAGGCGGTGTAGCATCTTACATGACTTGTCCCCCCATTGGTACACCCGACTACGATACAGGGGCTCTCTTCAGCCAGGCCTGCCTCGCCTCCTCAAGTAAGACCGCAGTGTATTGCTGCTGGGCTAGGACTAGTCGCCGCCCTAACAATCTACCATTCTCCTCCCTACATCTGCGCTCCAGCGTTTCCAGCTCTGCCTCTCGCCTCACCAGATCCCGCCACACACCAGGATATGTCTACCCCGCGTAGGGTAGGTTTGAGGGCCTCCCAAAGGGTCGTCTGGGAATCCACTGAGTTATGATTGGTGGTCAGATAACTGTCAATTTCCCTAGACATATGGTCTCTATAGGGGGCCTGTAATAGCTGCCATCCAGACATGCGCCAACGGAACGGAAGCCCAGACAGGCCTACTCTAAAGGTAAGGGCCACCGGTGAGTGATCCGACTGAGCCCTTGGCAGGATATCAGAGGCCACGATCCTTTGTGCCAGATCCCTAGGGACGAACAAGTAATCCAGTCTGGAGAACGAACCATGTACTGAGGAGAAATATGTGTATTCTCGGCTCGCGCCGTGCCTAAACGTCCAGACATCTGTCCAATCCAACCCCGTGGCGAGGACCCGGAGTTTGGTGGGGGGTCCCTCCACATCTACATCTGCGTCAGTCGTCCCCCTCTGCCACCGATCGAGGCGCAGATCTAGCACGTCGTTCCAGTCACCCTCCAACCATGGCCAGGGTGTCGGGCTTGCCACTCCAAAGGGACATAACCTTCTCCACCAGAGGCCACTGTACCGGCGGCGGGGCGTAGACACTGCCAAAGGTCACCCTATCTCCCCCGACCCTCCCCTGGACAAAGATGTACCTACCCTGTGGGTCAGACCAACTCTGCTCGTGTGTAAAGGAGATTCTCGTGATGTATGCGGACTGCAACCCCCCGGGAACCCCTTGTAAAGCCTGCGTGGAAAACATGTGAGAATCCAAAGCGTTGGAGGCAAAGCGCTTTCGTCCCCAGTAGGTGGGTCTCCTGGGGCATTAAGACATCAGCCCCGGCTCTCTTATCATAGCGGAGCACCGCCTCCCGCTTCACCTTATCTAGAACCCACCGCACATTCCAACTCACAATGCGCACAGTGCCTGGAGCTACCCGCCCCCCACTCTGAACAGGCGACATTCGACAATAGCACTATATGAGCCACTAAGGCCCCAATGGACAAGCATGCACACAACCCAAGATACAGTCAGCAGCAGATTAAACGCAACCAAAACCCCCCCATTCCAACTCAACCACCAAATCCCACCCCACCACCCTCCACCCCGCACCTCCCAACTTGGAAGCACCTGTTGCGGTCGGATCGCGGCCTGGTCCCCAACAGGGAACCGAGAGCCACCCCCTCCAATGGATCCCCAGAACACACCCCATAACTAGGGCAAAACCCGTCTGCCCTTCGCACAACTCTTTCCCCTCCCCCTTTACTGCCTTCCCCATCAATCAAGTTCACCATAAGTCAGCAGTCTCAATAAATCAGTTCCGCATGTCCCAGGACTTCGGCCCCAAGTGTCTCCATCTTATCCCACATCTCAGCCGGTCAAGTGTACCTTACGTCAGCCATGCAACAGGCCCGGGATCAAGGGTCCGTCTGAGGTATGTCACGGGTGTCCTTCTTGTTCGCCGCCGCACCCCCGGATTTGGAGCGCTTCCGCGACCTGGACCTCCAATTGCTCCGGCTGCGGGATCGACGGGGGGTCCGCCCCTGTGCCCCGCTTGACGAAGAATCCGAGTCCCGGCCCGGCGGTGTATGCACCATAATTTTCACTGTTTCATCAGTCCAGTGGAACACCTCCTCCGGGGTATCAAAGAACAGAGTACAGGACTGATAAACTACTCTCAAGCGGGCTGGGTACAGTAGAGCATTTGGCAGTTTAAGATCCCGCAGTCGTGCTTTCGCTGCCGTGAATGACTGCCTCTGCTGCTGGACGAGCCTAGTATAGTCCGCAAAGATAAGGATCTTGTGATTGGCATACATGAGTGGCTCCTTCTCCCGTGCCTGACGTAGGATAGTGTCCCTGTCATATACTTTAACAATTTGGCGATCACCGCCCGAGGACGGGATCCCACCGGTGGCTTTTGTGAAGGGCCCTGTGCGCCCGCTCCACCACGAAGCATTTGGAAAGGGAGTCGGACGGGAGCCAGCCCTCCAGCCACTGAGTCAGGAACTTCTCCATGCTGCCCTTCTCGCAGCCCTCTGGGAACCCCACGAACCTCAGGTTGTTCCGCCGGGCCCGTCCTTCCGCATCCTCCACCCTGAGCGCCAAGCCCTTCTGGAGTCCCTCCATGCTGGCCACCTTTTTCTTTAGGATCGCCACGTCATCTTCCACTCCAGTTATCCTCCTTTCGGCCTCCATGATGCGGGCCACAGCGTTCCATAGATCTTGGCGCAGCAGTGTAACATCTGCCCCCACAGCCCAATGTTAATACTGTTTGATGTATTACTTTTATTGTTTTTTATTTATTTTCAGGACAAAACAGTATTATGTCTTAATATTTTTAGCTATTTTGCCTTTTTTTTTTGGTTTCATACGTCTGTTGTATTGTTTGGTACTAACTACATTGAATGGAATGGAAAACATGGAGCAGCAAGCTAATAGAAAGGCAAGTAACTGTTGCGTCATATATTTTTTTTGACAGAATTTCAAGTACTTTCATGTGAATGTGATTGTAATATATTATTGTAATCATTAAGTTATAGTCCTATGAAGATTCTACAAGATGTTTAGGAGGGACAATTAAAAAGCTATTACAGCTAAGGTAATTTTATTTTGAATATATTTGTTCTGATTAGCAATATTTTTAAGAATAGCTGTAATTGTTTTGTATTAGAACAGTTATTAATGCAAATTTACTTATTTACAGTATTACATTTTAAGGTCTGCTGGGTGTACTAAAGAAATAAAAGAAGAAATAGTGTATGAAGAGTAAAGTAGGATATTTCCTATTTAAGAATTTTATATATTGTTTAGTTATTTAATGTTCTGTAAAATATAAATGAAGTGTTTTCCTATAATATAATCTTCAGTATGTTTTTATATCTTATGTAAGTCTTGTATATTGGCCTATATGTATTTTAAATGTCAAATATGAATTGTCATTAAAATGCATTTATTATTATAATAAGTTATTAAAAGCATAAAAATGTTATTTTACTGAACTAATGAGATAAGCTTATAATACTTAATTATATGTATGAAATTGAAGGATTTGAGAAAAGAAATGTGTTGGACTGGGCCTTTCCCCTGAATTTTTTCGCTTTTACCCCCCTAATCTGAAAATGTCTCCCCCATGGAATTAAACCTGTATAGGCCATGAGTGGTGTGAGACACCTTGTTAATATGTGAAGTCATGTAATGGTGTGAGCACTTGTAAATTCCCCCCATTGTAAAATGCACCTGACTGAAATGTACTGTTTTTAAAATGGATGCCATGGCCATGGGTTTTGCCACCGGACTGGCATAGGTCAGCGGTCTAGATAATATTACCCAGCCACCCCTAGCTTTTGGAGGAAAAGCCTGGCACCCAGGGTGCTCACCCCCTCCCCTTGAGCCAGTTTAGGCCAGCTTTGCCAACATTCTAGAAGGTTCTGGCACTGCCTGGGAGGAGGGTATAAGTAAGGGGGAAGTGCCACCAGAGAGTCAGTCAGAGCCGGAACTAGGAAGAGAGGGGACCTGCTGTGAGGTGCTACCGCCACATGTGCCTGTGAGCTGGGCCCTGCACCCCTAACCCCCCCCCCTCTGCTGTCCCCTGGGCCCCTGACAAGGGAGGGCCCCTACCCAGGTCACTGACGCTGTTTGGACCTGTAACAACGCCAGCGCTGCATGGGAGAAGCACCCAGGAGGTGAGGAGTGCGCCCCTGAGGTTGGCTGTAGGACTGTCCACCCCCCCCTTGGGAAGCTGCGGCCCCTTTGAAGCACCGCATGGGGAAGATTGTGCCCCCAAAAGAACTGTTGCTAGCTGAGGTGCTGTGAGGCCCTTTGGAAGCGCTGGGCCCTGGGACTGTTGTGGCCCCTAAATGCTGTAAGGCCTTGCCTGTCAAGCGCTGTAATTTGGAAGAAGCGCTATAATTTGGAAGTGCTATAATTGCGAAGCGCTGGAGAAGAGATAATTTCCTGCCCCCGCTGTGTGGCCCGAGGGAGGAGCGGTGCGCTGTGAATAGCGCCATATAAATAATTAAATAGAAGGGAGCCTACCCCTTATTGCCGCCGATATCACCGCCGCAGCCCGAGGAGTGTTGGCGCTGCCTTGCGCCGAGTGTAAATTGGTGAAAATCACCGCCGCGGCCAGGCGCCGCCTTGAAGGGACCCCCACCATCGTGGATACCGTTGCGGCGGCCCCCGTGAGGAGAGGGCCGCTGAAGTGAGGAAAGGGCCGCGCAAGGCCCTGAGGCCGTCAGATCCCCCATCACATGACGGGGGCCCGGCCGCGTCATCGGCCCGCCCCGCCAACGCCGTGCACGGATTGGCCTGCGCGGCCGTGACCCTGGAAGGCCGCGCAGGGATTGGCTGCCACCCGGCAGCCAGGGGAGAGGAGCCGAGCCTAAGCCCCGGGTCCCTGTGAGGTAGGAGTGGGACCCGGTTGAAGTGACGGCGTTGCGGGGCCCCCGTGCAGAGGAGGGAGCCCCGGGAGAAGCGACCGGAGCGGGAGGCCACTCCGCCGGTCTGTGCCCCCGAGTGAGGGGCCGTGAGCTAGGCATGGCCGGGGCACACTTGCCAGCCCCGCCTCCTGACCTGAGGCAGCCGGAGGAGCAGAGAGACTGCGGGGTTCCCGTGAGGACGAGGGAGCCCCGATTGGGCTGCCCAGAGGCGTGTTGAAACCCCCGGGCCCCCGTGAGCAAGAGGGGCCCAGGTGCCTCCGCCGGGGAGGAGTGCCCTGAGTGTTGCGGTCAGAGGCTTGAGGGGAGGGAGGGCCTCGAGGCACATTGCCGGTGCCTGCCCCTCCTCCTCGAAGCTGAAGAGAGCCCCTGTATACACACCAGATAAGATGGTTACCTTCCGGGCATAATGTGATGTCTAGGGGTATGTGTATTCTGGATTGATGGGTGTCTGCCTCTTGATTTAGGCCTGCTCCGCCTGATGTTTGATACCCCTAGGTTTAAGATAGAGGAAGCCTTGCTGTTTTATTACAGGTGTTCCTGGTCCAGAAGTATGGCCCCTACCTGATGTTAATGTTAGGTGATTTACGTTCTGCTCACAGGAGACGCCAATGCAGGTGTTCTGTCCCGGTGCTGGCCTGACGTGTCATTCCAGGCCCCTGGTTATATCCCACTGCTGATTTATTACAGGGGTTCCTGTCCGTTGGGATTTACTGTGATGCCCTGAAGTTTTCCTTTGCAGGGGTTGGGTTGGAGTATGCTGATGTTGTATTGTGCAATTACAGCCCTTCACTAAGGATGAGAGTCTGAGTTGGCCCCGCCATGGTGACCCCAGGTTTAATGACTATGTAAACATTCTTCTTTATTTTCAGCTATGAACTTACAGACTCAGCCCTTACTTCCCATGTAAATAATCCCCCCTTGATACACTTGTCTCTGGTGCCAGTTGGCGCCATGTTATGATACCACTGTTGATGCATTTTTGCCTTGCAGGTTGGAGATACTAAACTTCTTAATTTTCCAACTCAAACTGGTGTCCTGCCTCTTTTGTGGTGTGCCTGGTGTGTTGTCTGTGGGTACTGCGTGAGTGCTTCACATGTCCTCCGAAGTTTGGTCTGCCCGCCTGGTTCCATGCTACCCCCTTCGAGATTTGGTAACCCCATTTCTTACAAAATGTAAAGAGTATTTTTTGGGTAATTAATAGTTAATGCAATGCACTACTTTAATTGTACTGTGCGAACATTTTAATGAAGATGTATTTATTAGAAGGAGACATAGGATTGTTTAAACTAATTTAGTTGTACTGAATGAAGATTTTAATTGAGGTGTATTTATCATAAGAAGACAATGGATTGCTTATGACATTGTGGAGTATTAGAGTATGTTAGAAGAAAGATTTAGTTGTTTGGTGATATGGTTAATTACTATTGTGACTGTAGCTGATATTTGCAAAGTGGTGTTTTTTTATATCAAAGGAGTTAGGTATAGGGGTTGTTTAAGGGACTGGCATGAATTAATCGATAATTCAAGCTAATCGTATAATGCCATTAGGAGATGTGATAACAAGTTTTGGGATGAAGAAAGAGTGCAATAGGTTTGCAAGATATATGTATAAAAGTATATTTCTTTTGGATTCGGTTTATATTATGTAGCACAAGGATATGCAGAGATTACTTGTTGTTAGGATAAATAGAATGTGTCTGCATCTTAAAAGAGGTATTTAATATGAAGTTTGCTTTCATAGTAATAACATTTTAGTTTATTCCTGTGAATATGGATACCAGTCTCAAATTTTGATTTTGTAAAGGTACAACTATACATGTTTGGTTTCTACAAAGTAACATATGCAATCATAAAAGTATGTTTCTATATTGCAAAATATTTCACTGCTTATGACATGAAATATGTGTTCATATGTACAAGAATTGCTACATGTGAAAAGAGATTATTATTTATATGGTTAATAATTTGCTATGCATAGAAGTTTTAATTGATATACTATAGTTTTCTACTTTTAACATACATAGTAAAGTGCTACTTTATAATATAGTGAGAATGTGTGACAAAAATACTTTCTTAATACTAGCAATTGGTAATGTTATTATGTGATAAGCACTGATGAATAAATGACAAACAGTAAAGTTGGAAGATAGTAATGTTTATATTATGCAGAGAGATAAGTAAGTAAACATATACATACATTTAATGAATAATTCAATTCAATTCAAAATTCCTTTATTCGACTGTATGCAATGCAGTCATAAAAGTACAGTAAAAAAAACATATATATACATAACAGTATTAAAAAGACATTTCATCAAGAGCAAGAAATCGCAGAGGAGCAGATAATTTCTAAAACAAATATAAATATACTGTTTATCAAAGACATATTTCCGGGGAAGGAATGATTCAAATAGCGGTTAACCTTCCATACTTTTTCTAAATTTCAGGGCTGTTTTTAGGAAGTTACATAAAAACAAGGTGCTTTCACAGTGCAGCATTTGGAGATAGAGTAATGCAGGCCTTATTTGCACAAAGTTCAATTGTTTAAAAAGGGGTTTTAAAAACATTTTTCGTGGTATCATATAATAGGAGCATATAAATAAAAAGTGAGCCAGATCTTGCGGAGACTTACTGTCGCAGCCGCAAGCTGGCAACACTTGTCCCCTGTGGGCCCCACTAGGCACAGCTAGCATCAAGTGAAATAAGTCAAAGCGAAATCTGGACAGCAGAAGACGCTCATATCTAGAGATGGGCCAGGATAGGTAGGGTTCAATTTGCAAACATGATTTTGTTAAGACATGCCTCCTCACACTACCCTTTTTCAGCTCTAACTCTTCCCTAGCAAGCTGTCGATTCAACAGGAAAGTGTCCTTCACATAAGTTACGTCATGTTTGGATACTTTCTGTGGTGCTAGGAAAAGTTCCAACCGACCCAGATCATGAAGACAATTTCTGATATATTTTAACCAGGGTATCTTAAATTTCCCTTCCCAGTTGAGTGCTTCGAGAAGGATATTTTGGGTAAATGGTATTTCATCGTTCAACCAGCAGTTTAACCAACACAGCAAGGGGTTTACAGCAATCTTGTCCCCTAGGTAAGGCATACCCAGTTCCTCGTGAATAGAAAAATTGGCTGTGCCTTTGGGTAGACATAATACTTGTTTTAGGAAATTGTTTTCAGTTGTTACAAGGTCGCCCACAGGGACAAAGCCCCATAGATCACTCCCGTAACAGGCCACAGCGGTGCTTTTAGCTTGGTACAGTTTCATCAGAGCAACCACTGGTGTATTTCCCATTTTACGCGCAAAATCAGTTATTGCGGCATTAGTCCTTGCTATTTCTCCCTTCTTCTTTCTTACTGCAGGACCCCATGTGAGTTTGTGGTCAAACAATACACCGAGGTATGAAAAAATCTTTGCTATTGGTATTTTTTCCCCATTGACAAAGGAGGTATAAGACTTTTTTGAACCAGATCCTAACTTCATAACAAATGATTTAGTATTGTTGATGCTCAGGCCCCGTGATTTCATAAATAGGAAGAAAGAGTCAAGTAATATTTGGAGGCCTAGTGCAGTTCTGGAGATAAGGACGGCGTCATCTGCATAGAGCAGAACAGGTACGCCCTTTCTCCCTATGTGTGGATAATCAGTTTTTGTTTTTAAAAGGTGCTCCTCAAGGCCATTAATATATAAATTAAAAAGAAATGGTGCTAAAATACAGCCCTGCCTAACCCCCCGATTTATCTTGAAATCTCTAGTAACTTTCAGGTCTTTGGTATAACGAACATTTGCTCGCGTGTCACTATGGAGGTCTGCTAAAAAGTTAATCAGATTCTTCTCAACCCCCATTTTTAATAGGACCTCCCAGAGTCTATTTCTATCAACACAATCAAAGGCCGATGAAAGGTCCATAAAGGCCATATATAAAGTTCCATTATTAGCCAAAGTGTACTTGCCACTGATTAAGAATAGATTCAGGCATTGAGTTATTGTTGAGTGCCCTGGTCTGAACCCGTATTGAACGGGCGACATTACGTTGTTATTTTTAGCCCACGTGGTCAGCCTATTTAAAATTATTCCTCCCACTACTTTGGCAACTGAGTTTATCAAGGAGATGGGCCTGTAACATGCTGCATTGCTTCTGTCACCCTTCTTATAAACGGGTACTATAGTTGAGGCCCCCCAGGACTTTGGGCTCCCGATTACAACACCAGCATTAACAACCGCGGTGAGGATTGGGGTCCAAAGTGAGATGTTTGATTTAAATAAATCTGGGGGAAGGCCATCTGGGCCCGGGGCCTTGTTACTGGTTAAGCTACGGATCCCCTTTTCGACTTCTTTAACTGTGAATTGCAGGGGTGATTCTTCTGGAAATTTAGTTTCTTGTATCATCTGTGGATCATCGCTCTTGAAGATTAAGCTAAAATGGGAAACCCACTCATTCTCAGGTATATTAGTTCCAAGGCTGGCAGCATTGGGGTCATCAAACATCGGCTTGTTAATTATGCTCCAGAACTTGGAGCTGTTACTCAGAGTTGATGGGTCAAGCAAAGACTCCCAGATATTTGCTTTTATGTCCTTTTTGCGGGATGCCAAGGTTGATTTATATTCAGATCTCAAGATTTTGATATGTGCGGAATCCCTTGGCTTTTTCTTGAGAGCCATTTTCAAATTTCGACTAGCTGCTGAACAAGCGTGGTCAAACCATCTTGGCTGATAAACAGTTGGGCCTTTTCTTGGAACAGATAGCAGTTAGTCGATCCTTTGAACTACAACAGCAAAAGCAGATAAAATAGATTCAGGTGGTGTGGACTCAGAGACACAAAGATTGAGTTCCTGTTTGCAGCTCATTTTAACAGACTTATACAAAGTATCACTGTTTATCATGGACCATTTCAAACGGCGATTTCCGCTGATCAGTTTTAAAGCACCCGTGTCTTTATAATTTTTTCATAGTTCAAAAAGACCCTCTCCTAGTTCAACTGAGATTGGATTGTGGTCACTAAAGATGCTTTCGTGTATTTTGAAATTTAAGGCTAAATTTGCCAGATCAACAGAGAGAAGAATATGGTCTATGAAAGAGCCGTGCTCAGAGCCTTTATAAGTTGGTACTTCAAAAATAAAGGAGTCATCTGTCAAGGACATAGCGACGCTCAGGTTCAGGTCATCTATTAAATTATTCACGTTGGTACCTCGCGGACAGTGAGCAAAATGAAGACCCGACCTGTTCCCACATCCCAAAGAGTCCAAGGTTGTCTTGGTCGGATTTCCACAGATATGTGCGTTGAAATCACCAATGATTATTTTATTCCGTGGCAATTTTACCAAGTTGTCTCGCAAGTAATTGTGGAGCTTGATGATATTGCACTCTCCTGATGATGTTATTGAATTATAGAAATTGACCAAGGTTAGTGCTTTCTTACCCTTCCTAACCTCCAGGACCTGAATGTTCCTGTTATCCGATTGTTTAGTTTTGACCTGGGAGATGAGGGAGAGGCTGATGAATGTTGCCAAGCCCCCCTTTGATCTGCCACTGGGCGATGGAGTTGCTGGGACAAAGAAACTCTGGAACCCCTCAATGAAGACATTATTATCTGTGAGCCACGTTTCCTGAATACACAGTATAGCAAATTTCCTAATAAATTCCATCCACGTCTGGTCATTTACTTTTGCGGCCAGTCCTGCAATATTCCACATCAAGATTTTTATGGTGTTAAGTACATCGTGATCATTCGGTAGCTCTTGAGTCGTGTTAGGAAACGGGTACTGGTTTTGATTAGATCGACTTGTTACAGCTGCTGGTAGATTTCTAGTGCTATATAGCAGGTTATGGGCTATAGTAGAAGAAGAGCTACCTACTTCGAGAGTGGGGAGAGTAGGTGCAATTTGTGAGGAGAAATTCTCAAGGAAAGGTGTTACGGGCTCTATTGTATTGATAACTGGTGCCACGCTTGGGAGGGCTAAGGTACTTGTTGGTTTATCAGTACTTATTATGTTAGTTTGTTCCTTGCAATTTGGCAGGTCAGGTAGAGTAATTGGGGGCAGGACAGATGTCAGTCAATCCACCTCATCCAAATAGTTATAGGAGTACAAGGCATCATATCTATTTGACGTTGGAACCCCAAATTGATTTTGAAACAGGTAGGGATATGCATGATCTCGTTTATATGTATATTGTGCGGGTTCCATTCTCTCATACATTATTTGTGGAGGGTGGTTGTATGATCTACCTTCCCAGGATTGTGCATGTCTTTGTTGTTCAAAGTCTAAGGTCGTCCCCTGACTAGGAGAGAAAGGGGGTGCCCATGATTGAGGATGGGCTTGAGGCTCCAAAGACCCCTCGTGGCCATGATAAGGTTGGGGATTTTTACTTTGCCCGTTTGTGTTATAGGGGTAGAAATAGCTTAAACCCATCGTGCGTTCAGGCTATTTGTCGAGGGACTCCTCCAGTTAACAATGAATTTCGCCACTCGTCTGTCTTTAAAGTTGACTACAATACAGTCTCCCTCTGTTGATTTAAATCTTGAGCCCACCCAATCTACTCTCTTCACATGAGAAATGCACCCATTTATATGAGAGGGAAGTGGCCTGTGTGTAGTTAGCCATTGCATGACCTTGTTTTTTAGTTCCGCATAGGTCTCCCCCCTGTTATCAGCCAGTTTGGGGACCCCAATCATGACAATTGTATATGCATTAGATTCAGGTGGAAGATTTATATGGATAGGTCTTTTTGCTATTGTCGGGTTAGGCTGATTTATCCCTGCTGTCTTAGTGGGAATATTCGCCGTTAATAATGTGGGGTGCCTCAATGACTCCACATTTGCTATAACTGATTCTAGAGAGTGACCCTCCGCAGCCCATTCACTGTCATCAGTTTCGTCATATACCTGTATGATTTGTGTGTTATTCACAGGTGTAGCTACTACCTGCGGTGGGTTGGACACTACCTGTGTGGTTATTACTGGGTAGGTTATAGCTGGAGATCCCTGTCGCTGAGGCGATGTCTGTTTGACAGTACTATTTGTTGTAGCACTAGTGGTTTTCGCGATTTTAGTGTTATTATCTTTGAGGGTTGTGCTTGCTGGAACAAAGATAGAAGTTGAATTAGGCGTTTTTAGCATTTTAAGAATGCTAGAGGATACTTCATTTTGTGCTCTCTCGAATTTTCCTAGAGCCTTCTCTATGTTGATAATTTGTTTACTGATGGGCTGTAAGAGAGATTTGACCATAGATTCTATTTCACTCAGGAGGGATATTTTCATTGTGGATATCTGATCTATTTGCCTTGTCTGATCTTTAACCGAAATACTCTCAATGTTATTCTTTCATTTCGGGATGTATCCGGGTCTTGGGTAGGTATCGACGGAGTCCCAATTATGGTTGTTGCGGAAAATTTCCCTGTCTGAGTTTCTGCCACATGTCTTTAATTGAGTGTTTCGGTTTGACTATTGGGCAGTAGGTTTTTCTCGACAGGTGTTTTGTCTTTCGTTTTTTCTTATGGTGCTGAGTTTTACTTGTTGGTTCATGAATTATCGCCGGTGCCAGTTGAGTAGCAGGTATTTGGCCCTCCACTGGTTGAACCTCTAGATCTAAAGGCGATGTGTGCAGGCAGCTTATGTTGCTACCATGGCTAGTCGACACCAGAGGACTACTCTCCATGGTGTTCCCTGCAGGGCATGTAAACAGGGGTTTCGGGGTATTGTCCTTAATATGCGACCCTGGCAAATCTGTAAACGACTGCATTAATAATGATTCCTGAGAGTTAATTGTGGCATCTAAAATATGTGTGTTTTCGGTAGTGTGCAAGGACAGATTTGGAAAACACATATCTGGGGTCAAGGAAAGTCGTCTCTCTGTGTCCTGGATGGCGTCCGCCACTACGCTAATAGTTCTTTGTAACATAAGATCTATGGCAGTTATGGTAGGTAGTGGTGTGCTCACAGATTTTAATCTTGTTGTGGATCTCGTTGCCATTGGAGTTTTCTTAACTTTGGTCATCCTTAAGATGTAAACATATAACTATGTGCTGTGTATCTAGTAAACGGGTTACCTTATTACAGGATGTCTTATAAGGAGATGTTAAGGGGGTGGCCCGTCCCGTCCACTTCAGGCCCCTGAGGGCCACAGAGGGCCCGCCCTTTGCCCGGGCTTCGCCCGGCGTCCCGCGAGACGGGTTCGTTGGCAATTTAAAGAGCCACCTGGCGCTCGCTGATGACGCTGGACCCCAGTGAGGGCTGCTGGGTATTGTAGTTTCCAGCCCCTCGCCGGTCTCCTCCAGGCAGCCCCGCTGTAGTTAGAATCACGTGCGGTCGGCTGCTGGAGACTGGCGGGCGGGTGCAGGCTGTGTCAAGGTTTTCGGCCAGCGCAGTTTTAGCCTGTCGGTTATATCGCAGTAGAAAAGGCACAAGTTAGTTCAAGGACAGATCGCCCGCTCAATGGGTTCGTTGGCAATTTAAAGCGCCACCTGGCGCTCGCTGATGACGCTGGACCCCAGTGAGGGCTGCTGGGTATTGTAGTTTCCAGCCCCTTGCCGGTCTCCTCCAGGCAGCCCCGCTGTAGTTAGAATCACGTGGGGTCGGCTGCTGGAGACTGGCGGGCGGGTCCAGGCTGTGTCAAGGTTTTCGGCCAGCGCAGTTTTAGCCTGTCGGTTATATCGCAGTAGAAAAGGCACAAGTTAGTTCAAGGACAGATCGCCCGCTCAATGGGTTCGTTGGCAATTTAAAGCACCACCAGGCGCTCGCTGATGACACTGGACCCCAGTGAGGGCTGCTGGGTATTGTAGTTTCCAGCCCCTCGCCGGTCTCCTCCAGGCAGCCCCGCTGTAGTTAGAATAACGTGCGGTCGGCTGCTGGAGACTGGCGGGAGGGTCCAGGCTGTGTCAAGGTTTTCGGCCAGCGCAGTTTTAGCCTGTCGGTTATATTGCAGTAGAAAAGGCACAAGTTAGTTCAAGGACAGATCGCCCGCTCAATGGGTTCGTTGGCAATTTAAAGCACCACCTGGCGCTCGCTGATGACGCTGGACCCCAGTGAGGGCTGCTGGGTATTGTAGTTTCCAGCCCCTCGCCGGTATCCTCCAGGCAGCCCCGCTGTAGTTAGAATCACGTGGGGTCGGCTGCTGGAGACTGGCGGGCGGGTCCAGGCTGTGTCAAGGTTTTCGGCCAGCGCAGTTTTAGCCTGTCGGTTATATCGCAGTAGAAAAGGCACAAGTTAGTTCAAGGACAGATCGCCCGCTCAATGGGTTCGTTGGCAATTTAAAGCGCCACCTGGCGCTCGCTGATGACGCTGGACCCCAGTGAGGGCTGCTGGGTATTGTAGTTTCCAGCCCCTCGCCGGTCTGCTCCAGGCAGCCCCGCTGTAGTTAGAATCACGTGGGGTCGGTGCTGGAGACTGGCGGGCGGGTCCAGGCTGTGTCAAGGTTTTTGGCCAGCGCAGTTTTAGCCTGTCGGTTATATCGCAGTAGAAAAGGCACAAGTTAGTTCAAGGACAGATGAATAATATAACACTTACAAGTACCTTATAAAGACTATACTAGCAATGATAGCATAGTATAATAATCTTTAAAGGTGGCATGTTTGTGGCATACCTGGCTGGCCGTTTGGTAAGTTGTCTGTTTGTGTTTGTTTATGTTTCTTGTTTTTAAAATGTGTGTCTGTAGTTGTGTTCTTTTATTTTGTAGCTGCTCCTTTATATATAGGGTGTCCCTACATATAGAGAAGCACCTTCAAACGAAGAGACAGGAAGGTAGAGACACAATTTTAAACAGAAACATACATGCTAAGAATATAAGGTGATGACGGCTCATGATGATATGTATACTATTAGAATTACAGGTGGCATACATGGGGCATATCACAAGTGTTAAGGAATATACCAGTACCCTTGAAGGTGGCATTTATGTTATATAGCAGGGGTGGTGGCTAGTATACTACTACACTTACAAGAAGCATGTAAAGCTCATAGCAGAAATGATAGGAACTATAGCTTAAGATTTACAGGTGGCATGTTTGTGGCATAGCTGTCTGCACTTTTAGTAACCTGTCAGTGTATATTAGTTTGCTTCTATCTATGAATCTTAGTCAAAAATGTGTATCTGGTTTTGTGTTTTTTTATTTTGTGGCTGCTCCTTTATGTATAGGATGTATGTAGACACAGAGAAGCAGCTTCAAAAGAAGAAAGAGAAAGGCAGAGACAGAATTTGAAACAGAAACATACATGCAAAGATTAGAAGGTGATGAGACCACATAATGCTACATATACTATTAGAATTCCAGGCCAGATGCATGGGGCATATCAAAGATGTTAAGGAATATACCAGTAGCCTTGATGGTGGCATTTATGGTATATAGCAGGGGTGGTGGCTAGCATACT
This sequence comes from Lissotriton vulgaris, assembly GCF_964263255.1. NCBI lineage: Eukaryota > Metazoa > Chordata > Amphibia > Caudata > Salamandridae > Lissotriton > Lissotriton vulgaris. Next base: position 731,016 of record NW_028249137.1, read on the forward strand.
ACTACACTTAGAAGAACCATGTAAAGGCCTTAGCAGCAATGATAGCAACTATAGCTTAAGATTTACAGGTGGAATGTTTGTGGCATACCTGGCTGTACTTTTAGTAAACTGTCGGTGTATATGTGTTTGCTTCTCTTTATGAGTCTTAGCTTAAAATGTGTGTCTGTATTTGTGTTTTTTTAATGTTATGCCTCTTCCTTTATGTATAGAATGTACCTAGACACAGAGAAGCTGCTTCAAACCAAGAGACACAAAGGCAGAGACACAATTTGAAACAGAAACATAAATGCAAAGAATAGAAGGTGACGAGACCACATAATGCTACATATACTATTAAATTTCCAGGTGGGATGCATGGGGCATATTAAAGATGTTAAGGAATATACCAGTAGCCTTGAAGGTAGCATTTATGGTATATAGCAGGGGTGGTGGCTAGTATACCACTACACTTAGATGAACCATGTAAAGGCCATAGCAGCAATGATAGCAACTATAGCTTAAGATTTACAGGTGGCATGTTTGTGGCATAGCTGGCTCCAATTTTAGTAACCTGCCTGTGTATATTTGTTTGCTTCTTTCTATGAGTCTTTGTCTAAAATGTGTGTCTGTATTTGTGTTTTTTAATTGTGTGCCTCTTCCTTTATGTATAGAATGTACCTAGACAAGAGAAGCAGCTTCAAACCAAGAGACACAAAAGCAGAGACACAATTTGAAACAGAAACATAAATGCAAAGAATAGAAGGCGATGAGGGTACATGATGATACATTGACTATTACATTTACAAGTAGGATGCATGGGGCATACTAAAGGTGTTAAGGAATATACCATTACCATTGAAGGTAGCATTTATGGTATATAGCAGGGATGCTGGCTAGGATACTATTATACTCAGAAGTAGCATGTAAAGGCCATAGCAGCAATCTTAGCAACTATAGCATAAGGTTTAGAAGTGGCATGTTTGTGGCATACGTAGCTAGACTTTTACTTACCTGTCTGTGTATATTTGTTTGCTTCTTTTTATGAGTCTTAGTTTTAAATGTATGTCTGTAGTTGTGTGTTGTTATTTTGTAGCTGCTCTTTTATATATAGGGTGTACCTAAAGACAGAGAAGGAGCTTCAAAGCAAGAGGCACAAAGGGAGAGACACAATTTGAAACAGAAATATACACACAAAGAATATAAGGTGATGACAGCACATAATGCTACATACACTATTCGATTTCCAGGTGGGATGCATGGGGCATATCAAAGATGTTAAGGAATATACCAGTAGCCTTGAGGGTGGCATTTATGGTATACAGCAGGGGTGGTGGCTAGTATACCACTACACTTAGAAGAACCATGTAAAGGCCATAGCAGCAATGATAGCAACTATAGCTTAAGATTTACAGGTGGCATGTTTGTGGCATAGCAGGCTCCACTTTTAGTAACCTGTCTGTGTATATTTGTTTGCTTCTTTCTATGAGTCGTAGTCTAAAATGTGTGTCTGTATTAGTGTTTTTTAATTTTGTGCCTCTTCCTTTATGTATAGAATGTACCTAGACAAAGAGAAGCAGCTTAAAACCAAGAGACACAAAGGCAGAGACACAATTTGAAACACAAACATAAATGCAAAGAATAGAAGGTGATGAGGGTACATGATGATACATTGACTATTACATTTATAAGTAGGTTGCATGGGGCATACTAAAGGTGTTAAGGAATATACCATTACCATTGAAGGTAGCATTTATGGTATATAGCAGGGGTGCTGGATAGGATACTATTATACTTAGAAGTAGCATGTAAAGGCCATACAGCAATCATAGCAACTATAGCATAAGGTTTAGAAGTGGCATGTTTGTGGCATACGTAGCTAGACTTTTACTAACCAGTCTGTGTATATTTGTTTGCTTCTTTTTATGAGTCTTAGTTTTAAATGTATGTCTGTAGTTGTGTTTTGTTATTTTGTAGCTGCTCTTTTATATATAGGGTGTACCTAAAGACAGAGAAGGAGCTTCAAAGCAAGAGGCACAAAGGGAGAGACACAATTTGAAACAGAAATATACACGCAAAGAATATAAGGTGATGACAGCACATAATGTACATACACTATTCGATTTCCAGGTGGGATGCATGGGGCATATCAAAGATGTTAAGGAATATACCAGTAGCCTTGAAGGTGGCATTTATGGTATACAGCAGGGGTGGTGGCTAGTATACCACTACACTTAGAAGAACCATGTAAAGGCCATAGCAGCAATGATAGCAACTATAGCTTAAGATTTACAGGTGGCATATTTGTGGCATAGCTGGCTCCACTTTTAGTAACCTGTCTGTGTATATTTGTTTGCTTCTTTCTATGAGTCTTAGTCTAAAATGTGTGTCTGTATTTGTGTTTTTGTAATTGTGTGCCTCTTCCTTTACGTATAGAATGTACCTAGACACAGAGAAGCAGCTTCAAACCAAGAGACACGAAGTCAGAGACACAATTTGAAACAGAAACATAAATGCAAAGAATAGAAGGTGATGAGGGTACATGATGATACATTGACTATTACATTTATAAGTAGGATGCATGGGGCATACTAAAGGTGTTAAGGAATATACCATTACCATTGAAGGTAGCATTTATGGTATATAGCAGGGATGCTGGCTAGGATACTATTATACTCAGAAGTAGCATGTAAAGGCCATAGCAGCAATCATAGCAACTATAGCATAAGGTTTAGAAGTGGCATGTTTGTGGCATACGTAGCTAGACTTTTACTAACCAGTCTGTGTATATTTGTTTGCTTCTTTTTATGAGTCTTAGTTTTAAATGTATGTCTGTAGTTGTGTTTTGTTATTTTGTAGCTGCTCTTTTATATATAGGGTGTACCTAAAGACAGAGAAGGAGCTTCAAAGCAAGAGGCACAAAGGGAGAGACACAATTTGAAACAGAAATATACACGCAAAGAATATAAGGTGATGACAGCACATAATGCTACATACACTAATAGATTTCCAGGTGGGATGCATGGGGCATATCAAAGATGTTAAGGAATATACCAGTAGCCTTGAAGGTGGCATTTATGGTATATAGAAGGGGCGGTGGATAGTATACCACTACACTTAGAAGAACCATGTAAAGGCCATAGCAGCAATGATAGCAACTATATCTCAAGGTTTATAGGTGGCATGGTAACATGCCTGTGTATATTTGTTTGCTTCTTTTTATGAGTCTTAGCTTAAAATGTGTGTCTGTATTTGTGTTTTTTTATTTTGTGGCTGCTCCTTTATGTATAGGATGTACCTAGACACAGAGAAGTAGCTCCAAAAGACGAAACACAAAGGCACAGACACAATTGTAAACAGAAACATACATGCAAAGAATAGAAGGTGATGAGGGCACATAATACTTCATAGACTATTACTTTTACATGTAACACGTATACACCACTGCAACGTTAGTAATGAGTATATCATTACCCTTTGAAATAGGATGTATAGAACATAATGCAGTAATACATAGAGTAATGTCTAAGTCTGTATATGTCTGCCTCTATATATGTATGTTGATCAGAGTGTATCTCTGTCTTTGTGCTTTTAAAATTCGTAATACTCCTGTATATGTTAGTATATCTTGTACTTGCCTATACCTTTTTCTCTAGACACAGGCATATATAGAGATGAAAATACAAACAGAGAACCAATGAACTGCATATCAAAACAATCCTAAACAAAAATATCATCTGCATGGTTATTTGTCAGTCTAATAGCTCCTTGTACCAACATTCTATTCACAGTGCAATAATAACCATTGCAAACCACATAGTATTTCACATAAAAAGTGCTCCCATGTCTCAGTGAGCCGAAGCACGCCTTCACTGCAGCTACAATATGAAGACCTCAATGATGAAGCATGACCTTAAAAGAGTACTTGATGTGTGAGGGATATCTCAGAACCACAATCTGTCTTTTTAAACATTGCACTATCTGGTCTGCTTTTGAATACGTTTCTTTTCTAGAGGAACTTTGCATTATTTTCGTTAAACCTGCATCTCTATGTTTAAGTGAATTATGTGCTGCATTATACATTCTCCTTAATATGTGTGTATTTCTATATACATATATGCAAGTGTCTGTCAAACACTGTGCATGTATCTCTTTAAGAATACATCACTACGTGGGCACTGTACACTACTGGCAGGATACAGATCGCTATTGTAAAAGCAGTATTTTTAAATACTAGATGAATGGTATAGCTGAAATTTATGACTGCAGCTGTTATCAAGTAGACAATTAAACCTATAGGTGGTATTTATTGGGTATTGGAAAGTGATATCGAGTACAGATTTCTGCTTAGTGGTAGCATGCATGGGACATATAGAAATAATTTTCGAGTACACAATCATCCTTAGGCATAGCAAGCATGGGCCATTGAGATGCGATATCGACTGCACAATTATCTTTATAAGGGACATATATGGGGCATAGTCTACATGCTGCAGAATACAATATTACTGTTAGAAGTGGCATGTATGAGGCATAGTATAGAGAGTGCTGAGTACATTATTATCCTTAAAGGTACCACATATGGCATATAGTACAGATGGTCGCTATTTCCCTTAGAAGTACTATATTTCAACCATAGCAGAGATAGTGTGTGGTATATTATCAGTATTACACCTACCATGTAAAAGGCATGACAAAAATAATGCAAAATAGATGATTACACTTAGAGGTGACATGTATGTAGCATAGCTAGAACGATCTTTAGTAACTTATTTGTATGTATTTGTTTTCCTCTCTGTAGGTTTCTCTGTGAGTGTGGATGTTTGTGTTTTTCTTTGTAAATGCGCAT